>NC_133903.1:44980652-45592565 GCF_964199755.1 Larus michahellis | reverse complement strand
CCTTTCAACGCTCCCTCACCTCCATACAGAACATCCTGGACACGATGACTGACAGCTTCCAGACAGCAGAGGCCTGACAAACCAGGCACCAACTGGTCTCTCTAGGAGACCCTACTGGTTGCATTTCACATCCTCATCTACTGCCCTGTGCCATGCAAGGTTTATTCTTGAGACTACATATGGTGCTCAAGAGTGATTCTCTCCTGCCTTCCACTGCCTTCTGCATCCCACCCAGGGTGCTGGCCTCCCGAATCAAAGATCCAAGTGATCTGGACTGGTGACTTCAACCAGAGACTCTGCCACCCATCTCTTTTTGCCAGCTTTTCCCATTGAATCACGTAAGGATCAAGAGCAAGATGACTTCACTCTTGTCAGCTCCTGTGCACGTCACAGGACGTCAGAGACACCTACCAGGTTGCAAAACAGGCTTGGCATGGGACACCTGCTGTGACCGTCTCCATGTCCAAGAGCAGTCCTGGGACTGACACCCTTATGGGGCAGGATGAACAACTGAGCAAGAATGATTCTCCACCAAAGGCAGCCGATTCACCAGAGTGGACACGGTGGCACCAGAGACAAAAGCTTTTTTCCTGAAACTTTCATGAACGGTCTCTGTACCCACTGCTGGAGTCAGGCATCTGCATCCATTTTCACTCTGGGGTAGTCGTGTCTTTGCTGGAAGCTGCACCGACTCAGACCTGAGCCTGGGCAGCCGAGGGTCCTGTCTTAGACAGTGGTTAAAAGCAGATGCCCAGAGAAATCAGAACTGGGCAAGCCAATGGTAATACCTTCTCTACTAATGCAAGAACAATATTCCTCAGCTATTTTCCATTCGGGGATTTCACAAGCCGGACACCACCTCTTTACATAGTGACTCAATTCAGTTTTCCTCTCTGGACGTACCCCTTAAATCCTGTAAATGGGCACTCACTTTCCCAGCCAGGACAGATTAAATCCATGGTTATTCCGCTGAGCAAGGCAGACTTTCTCGCTACCTCCACAGGCCCAGAAGGTACCTCAGGACTAAAATGTCCAGGCCCTTGATATACAGGGGACCTCCCCTCAGTCTTTTCCCAAACTCAGTTTGTTTTCTTGTCCTCTGCTCAGAGGTTTTTCCAAAGCCTCATTACTCTGATAATTAGACATGCTCCTCTCATTTTTCAAGTTGACTAATCACTGATTTCTAATTCCTCCGAGTCTGCCCAGGGTCAGGCAGCCTGCAGCCTGTGAGAGTCCTAAGACAGATACAATCTCGCCATTTGGAAAAACACAACTTCCCAGCTTCCCTCCTGGCCTGGATCAATGGCAAAGTGCTCGAGGTGAACAAATGCCGAGTGCCAGGAGACCGCTACTGTCCGTGAACAATACAACTTCTCACAACATGGAGTAGGATGGAGAAACTTTTCCTACCTAGGAGCCAATGAAGAGGGGGAAGCAATCTTAGAAAGACCTGGGCCACATCTGTGCTGGGAAAGATTGAGCTCTAACAAAAAAGCGGCAAACCTTCCCACTATAGAAGCTTTCACCAGTGTCCAAGTTTGCTCTAGTTTGGTACAGCAAATGGACAAACCCGAAAGAGCGCCTTTATACTGCTGCATTATACCAACGTGAGGGCTTTTGTTCCTCTAAAAATGCCATTCATCTCACTGTGATAGTACCAGCAAATGTTTCTAGTGTAGATCTGGCTTTAAAGAGCACTCTCCACGGAGCCGTGATGTGTTTACACTAGCTAACTGCTGCTGAACAGTCAGATGAGAGCTAACCCGGGCTAATCTCACCTCCCCCACATTTCACAGGGGCTAAGGAGGGGATCATCTAGCAAAAGAAGCCTATGGATTAGAGAACAATACCATGGATCAAAAAGCAGGAGGAAGCTACATCTTTTCAACCCCAGAGCTGAATTGCTCCCTTTCACCCTACTTGAATTGATGTTTATGTGAATCTTTTCCCTGCTGCTCGAAGAAGGAATCACATTATATACACATTCCAGAGAACTTTTTCCCAGCAGAAACAACCATTTTTATCACACATTGCGCTTGGGAGAATATCTAGAATTTTACAGGCAAACGCATGGGTGGAGCTGTGTTTTGACCCATACAGGAAAGCTGTAAGTTGACATCACCATCCCAGTCAGGCTCTGGAGTCGGGGCGATCGGCGGGCTGGGAAGGAAGATGTGCTCGGCAGGAGCTCCCTACCTCTTTGATGGCAGACATCTTGATGTTCTCATAGTAGTGCAGCGGTGCATTGGGTGAACTCATGTCATAGCCAAACCCAGCTACCGCCACCTCATCACAGTTGTGGAGCGCCATGGTTATTGCTACGCTTCCCAAGGTGGGGATGTTCTGAGAGGAGAGAAAGCAGGAATGGAAGTCATTAGCAGGTTGCCATTTCTATAATCAAATATTTCCCCTTATTGTCTCTGCTCACAGGGACACTGCTGCTACTATGCAGAAAATCAGGAACAGGGTATTTGGCTATATCTGCAAATCAGCTGCCCAATGTCAGTTTGAGGGGTCAACAGCCTCCCAGCTTGTAAAGAAAATCATATGGTAGCCAGCTTCCTGCAAAGCATCTGGCACAAAAGCAGCAGCTCTTGTTTGAGGCTCTATGACCTGACTCTCCAGGGGGGTATTGAAGGGCAGAGGGACTAATGCAAATGGTCAGACTCCCCTTCCACGACTTTGCTGTCCCAACAACGGGGCAGCAGACAAGCCGGAGGATGAATCACAGTGGATACGTTAGTTTTCTGAAATTAAAAGACACAGATACTGGATTACAAATTCTATGCACATTACTGGCTTCCAGCTAGGCTAAAGAAGAATACTTATCCCAAATGGGCCACCACACAGGAGCAGAAGTGAGGAACAGTACAAACTCCTTATTTTACTGATGGCAAGAGCCATTTAAGGGGGCTGTTTAACAGCTCTGGGAGATGGAGAGGAGATCAAGCAGACCCAGGCAGTGTGCACCGAGCCCCCTTCCTTTGCTCAGGGGCACCCCCACAGGCAAAGGACCCTCTGGCCTGTGCCACAGCCTTCCTAACCCCAGCACAGTGGGAAGACAAGGAGCAGTGGGAAGCCAGTCAGAGATGGGTGCGAGCACTCTGAGCAGGGACACCCCGACTGTCCTCTCCCATCTGCTGACCTGCCATTTGCACTAAAAGTCCAGCCTCAGCCCTTCCCATTTCATCTGGATTCCGCCAAGACCCTATGACAGTGGTGCTGTACGGCTGCAGCTCCTCCTGTGCGTTCAGATGAACACGACCGCTGTGACGGACCAGCGTTTCCAGTGCAAAACCCTAGCTCACAGACTTTTCTAGCTCCCCTTTAGCCAGATGAAGCCAGAGGTAGCTTTACCCCAGGGGCTAGGGAGAGGCTGAGAAATCCACCCACATGTCTTATCTTCATTTGTAGAGCATCCAACACCGGCTGTATCAAAAGTATCACGAATTCAGAGGACATGCTGAGACAGTCACCAAGGGTGACAGCCTCTTCGCTGAGAGGTAGAAACCAACTGCACGCTTACATTTTGCATTTAAAATGGTCTACCCTGATCCCGTAAGCAATGCTATTGCAGTTCACCTGATGTTTGTAACAGTCTGGGAACACAGTGTTTTGAGTTTCTGCCTCTCCTTCAAAGGAACTGGCTTTTGGCAGCACACTACCTTGCTCACTTCTGACTACCTGACCAGTCCCAACATTTTGCAAGCAAAGAACGCCACCCATCCCCTAGCTGAGATGCGCAGAGCTGGGTGCACAACCCGTGTGCTATGGAGAACGCCACTACAGTGCACTGGAATTACACTAATTTGAAGACAAATGCCCAAAAACTGCTTGTGGCTAAAACAGTGAGACATTAAACCCAAAAATTTGCAGTGCAACTGTAATAGTGCCCATATGAAATGAAAAGACCTTACTACATCCTTCTGTGCCAGCTCTAGATGTTAGGAAAAACATCAGAGTCATTTTGTACTCACTCCTTAATTTCAATTGATGCTCACCACAAGCAATATTATTTTTATTCTGGTTACTTTAGTTAATTGTTAATTCCCTGGCAGCCATAAAACATCAAGGAGGGGTTTAAAAAAAATTGAAAAAAGTGTATTAGGCAAGGATAAGAAAATTCCCCCAAATTTCAAAATATGCAAGAACATCCTGTCTTCCCAGACATGGCAGTTCAAATTCCGATATTCTCAGCTTTATGTTTTACATAGGAGATTACATTCGGATGTCAGTGGAATTGCATCAGCTGGTAAGGGAACTTGCCACAAAACCCTTTCCCTCAGCCGAGCTGTAGTTACAGTGTCCAAAACATAGCGAGTAAATGGTTATGTCCTTGAGAACGTATCATCGTTGGGAATACGACGGCGTTAACACCACCCACAATTGCACTGGGCCCATTCCCACGGTACAGCTCAAGGGACATACAGGGTCTTTGCCTGGAGGGAATTTCACTGGCAAAGTTAACATTTAAGAGCTAACTTTCTAATGTGAGTCTTACAAACCACAAAGAATTAATCATCCTACCCAACCTTACAGGAGGACTGCCAAACTACCATAACTTTCTTTCAAGCATATTCTTATATCTGTTTCGAGATTAACAGATTACAGAAATCAAATGTGAACTTTCTTTTGGTCACCAAATTATCTGCCTGTCTTTTTTTCTACATATAATACCTCCAATGGTCTTTATGGAAAAATAGGAAATAATTTTCTCATCTGCTTCAGTTCTTCAGTAACTCCTGACATGCCAGTATCTCGGTACTGCCTGCTACTCTCTCAAAAATGACTGAAATACCAAATACTACCAAGGACCTCCTGACCTCTCAGATTGTGGTAGGTGTATCTGTTTTGGCCCCTACAACTAGTACGAAATCACACGGTGCCCTTAGCAAAAAAATCACACTCAGAAACTGATGATCTGATGGCAGTTTTTAATTAAATTATGCCTTATTGATGTTAGCACTCTCCAATACTATGGCAGCTACAGCCTAGTGCGTGTCCCCCCCTTGAAGACAGGGATCTGCAGCCATTCACTCACACCTTCACTGCTGAGACACAGCCTCATGTCCCACTGCTGCAGTCAGAACCGCGTGGGCTAGAGAAGACCACCTAGAAAATACTGTAAGAATTATCCCTGCTATTCACTGAGGGCAGTAACTGTTTGGGCAGCACAGGGGTGCTTGTAGAGCCCACCCTTAGTAAACGGTGTGGATAACAGCACCTGCTAAAAGAAGAACATGAGTACAAACTGTGTGCACCCACATGTGCCTGGATCAAATACAGGCAACTGGACATTTGCTCCATTAAAGCAGAAGTAACCATCCACCAGACGGATTAAACAGTAACTGGGGAAATTAGAGAGACTTGGAAAAAAAAAAAAAAAGGAGCCAGCTTGAACATAAGTATAAAAGAAGCATGATTGCCGGTTAACTGCATGTCATTAGTAAGGCAATATAGTGTTTTGGTTCTGATTTGGTTTAAACTACAGGAACTGAGCTGTTTTCTCTTGTGACAGCCTGCTGAGCTTCTGCTACTCCTTCCCTCTGCTGAAAATGAAGCACTGCCTCATGTCCAGGTTGCGGCACGGGAAAGAAAAGACTCTGTAGGATCTAGGGATGTGTCCCAGGCTGTGCTGCAGAGAAGCCAACTCAGCAGTGTTCTCCAGGTCCAGGGGAAAGGGCTCTCCTCTCAGCAGAGGAGTGCAAATGAGAGGGGACATGTATCAGAGGGAGGAAATGGTTATACTTATTCTCTAGCTGCATCTACAGTGTTTCTGAGCTCTCCTGATCGTACACAGACATGTAAATTCATTCGCTGCTAAACTGTAATCTGGACCTAATGAACCACATAGAACCTTTGGGGCAAGTTGGGGGACAAGTCGCTCCAAATGAAGTTAGGCATCATGGACATTGCTGTGCCAAACCTGGCTTGCTATGCCCTGCACAATGCGTCAGTGCTATCTCACCACACACACCCTTGTGCCGTGCCCGAAAGACATACCAAAACAACCACCACACCTCTTGCACTAAGTTATGAAAATAAAACTCTCTCAAACAACTGAGCAGGCCTCTTGTTATTCTAGGCCATTGCTGAGGAAAAAAACCCAAAATCGCAACATCCCGCCTCAGGAGTAATAATCTGGGGTTGGACCAGCTCAAAGCCTGTCTTCCTGCTCATGGCCCTCTCTGTGCCTGGGTATTCCTGTACCAACAAGCAATGCTGCTTTCAACCAAATGGTTGAAGAACGGCTGCCCAACAGTGGCCAGTGCCGAGGCAGGAGCCTCCTGGGATGCTTCCCAGCCACACAAAGACTGGCCAGTGCAGGCCAGGCCACAGCATGGGGCTGCCTGGAGTGGCCCAGCAGGACCACTGCTCCAGATGTGGCCACAATGAGTGTCTGACCTGAACTGGTGCCCACCAGGGAAAGCTGGGAATGGCAAGACCCCAGAAAACATTGGCAGTCCTCTCCCCCTGCCAGTTCCCTGCCACAAGCCTTGAACTTGGCCTTGCAAGCTGTGTACTCCCTACTGCGTTCTCATAGGTTTCTGTCCTACCAATGGTGGCCACCAGGTTCAGCATCCCCTCTCCAGCACTGGTAAACAACTGCAAGGGCAACCTCCTTGGATAACGTGGCCTGAATGGACAGTCCACATTTCCAAGCCTGGCCTGCTTGTCTAAGCCCAAACATCTGGAAAATGTAATATCTAATATAACGCTCCCCAGGGATTAGCCCTTTGCCTGGTCCCATTTGAGAGAACGCAGCACACTGACAGACGAGCCAGAGACGACACCAAAAGGCCATCTGACAAACAGAAGCAGCAAACACAGCAGCGGTGAGCGACGCGTCACCACAGCAGCGCTGGGCAAAGGCTGCCTGTGCATCTGGAGCACGGCTCCTTCCAGGGGAGGTGAGCCCATGCATGGTGGATCCTGGGTGAAAAAAAGCACAAAGGCAAGACAGGCAAAGACGTCCGGTCTTGTGCTGTGTCAGGGATCACCGCAAGCTCTGTGCGGTGCAATCACAGCCAGGCTGCATCACGAGGTCAGGGGACCAGAAATGCCTCTAGCAGTACAGACAGACATAGGACAGGTTCTCCCAACTGCTCCTCCACTCTTCTCCGCTGCAAGGGGAAAGATAAAAGGCTTCCCCTCAAGACATTGCTGTTTCATCTCCCATTGGTCCCCCTGAAGAGGCTTTAAAGACTGACTTCTACTCATGCAAGAAAAGAGCCAGCCAGCAGAAATGAACACCAGCCCTCCTTTGGACTTACTGGGGGCTGAGCATCACCTCATGGGCTTGCGCTGGAGATCCAGTGCTGGCAACTGAACCAGGGGACTGTAACTGCTCTTTGTTTGGTGCATGTGAAAAGCTCGCACTGCTTTTCATTCCATGCCCGGGTCATTTCTGTGTCACTGCCTGCTGGACTGGAAGGAAATGACTGCTGTAAATCTGTTTTTAGAAATATTTGACTCCCTTAATATGTTAAATGAATTCCAGTTATTTATGGGATTTTACTTAGCTCGGAGTAAGACATATTGGACTGTTCAGACTATTCCAATTGTTACCTTTTTCACTAAAAGGGCAAGGCATTGCTAAAGAATAAATTCCCTAAAAACAATAATGCAACCAGATATTCAAATTAGTTTAACTACTGTATTAATTTATTTGAGGAAAAACTTGAAGAATTGCTCACCTAGGAAAAATTGCTACCTTAGTTTTATTGGTTACAGACCTAACAGCAATAAAGTCAAAACAAAAGAAATACAGAACAAAACTATAATAGCATCATATGCTATAGACAACAGCCGCTGCATTTTCTTTTTGTTCATTTACGTTTGCATAGGAACAACCCCAAACCTACTCTTTGCTTCCCTTAGCTGGCAACTTTGGAAATATGGCATAAAAAACAATTTAGCATCACTTATTGTGATCAGACAACTACCTGCAGAGTGGTCCCTGTCACAGGAGGTAACAACCCACAGTGCTGCCCCCACAGCTACCTCCATCCAGGCACAGAATCAGTAGCAATATTTGGCTTCAAAGGATAAAACAGAGCATCTCCAACACTCTTCCTTCACTTCCCTTAGGTATCCCTTGCCGTAAGCAGGAGAGAGCCTCCAGAACTGGCAGTCAGCAGCAGAGCAAAAGGGAAGGGCCAGAGGCCTGTGGCTGGAGACACGACAAGCCAGCTGCCCAGCAGGTTTCCGTTCTGCCATTTAACTGCGAAGTTCCTATACAACTTAGCCCCAATCAAATCTCTTTTGACCACATCTAACCTGATGCGCAAGCTCTGATTCACCATTTGCCATAGAGCGGCTTCCTGTGCAATGCAGGGACTATTTCTTAAGGACAGAACAATTTACCAGAGGGCAAGCAAGGGCATGACTTTACCACACGCTAGCTGCTCCGCGGTAACCACGTATATGCTTCACCCTGTGCTAAATGGGAGTTCACGGCCTACTCTTTCATAGAAAGGTAAACTCCCTTCAGTTGCTTTGCACCTATCGTGTGCAGAAGCACATGGTTGGGCATTTACCAATGCATTTGCACGTGGTATGCATTTACCTGCTACCCTATAATGGCTTGTCCGAATGTCCATTCCCCAGCAGCTCATGGACTGGTCACACTGCAGTGGCAATGGACTGAACAGTCCAGCCCATGAACCAGATGTACTGTCTTGCAAACCCAAAGCTTAACAATGACACCAAGTCTCTGTATTTGACTGCAGTGGCCCTTTACCTGTCCCTCTACCTGCTTTAGAAGACGCTGTGCAAGTGCAAATAAAGGAGAAGCACACAACTAGAAGGATGGGGCGGCAGACTGCTCTGCTGCTGCCATCCCCCACCTCTCTTCTGCTCCATGAAGACCCAACAGGTCCCCAAGACACAGCCTTCACTCGGTGTCGTTCCAGCAATAACAGCCAAGGAGACAAAGCTTGCTGGGACCAGGGCAGCTCAGCACTAATGAGAGAAGGGGTCGTTATGACCAGCCAGGGGAGCTGAAAAGCTGCCTATGGAGCAAAAGGTCACCACTGGCATCTCCAGAAAGGCTGCCTGCCCACAGGCCAAACCACGTAACAGCAAAGAGAAGCCCTGGGGCAGGACGTGCTAACACTCCAGCATCAGAGGTTAATCCCTGAGTGCCTGTGGGCTGTCAGCACGCTGCAGAGGTGCTAATCCACGACCAGGTGCCTGACGCAGCCTGATAACACCTCCTGCACACGGCTCCTCCTTCACCAAGCTGGTGCTGAGGCTGGGTGAAGTCCAGAGGAGGACGCTTTATCTCTTTTGTAAGGGGTCTGTAGTTTCAGCCATGTCCAGTACACCAACAAACAAAGACTTACAGTTTTGGGCAGCAGAGCTCAATCTCATAAGAAAAATCATAAGCAGTTCCATGGATGCACAGCACCAGCAGAGAGGGAGAAATAAACACCACAGTCTGCACTGGAGTCCTCAGAGTCCTGATAATTTGTGTAATCTGAAATGTTCTCCTGGCCACCTCACAGCATGCTCAGGGCTCCCAGAGGAGCCAGAAAGCCACTGCTCCAATGGCTCTGAGCGCTACTTGAGTGGGCAGGACTATTCACTACACAGCAAAGAGCACCATGGCAATAACCATCCCTAGTGTTGTACATGCAACAGGCAACGACACCTCTGAACTGATGGATGTTCATGCTCGTCCCCCAGTAAGCTGTCTGCAGTGCAAGGTAGGTTACTGCATGCCTGCATTATCAGTGCGATACCAGTGATGTCTGGTTTCAAGCCCAAAAGACCTGTATACCCAGAACTTCCACCGTAACATAACTCACATACATACACCTTTGGCTAGTGAGACAGCCAAGCCTGCACCCACACCTTAAGAGGATTCTTTAATCAAGGAGAGGATCTTCACTAGCTCATTTCTTTTGTGTTAAACCATTTCCGAGCATTAACATTTAATTTTACCCTTTAGTTTAGGATCCGTTGCTAGGATCCTAAACTAAAGTTTTTCTTTATCATCAGCTTATCCCAAGAAAAAAGAAGTTCACATGCAGTAGGAAACAGCTCTCCCTCTTCTTAAAGACTTCAGTAAATGGACTGAGGAAACTCCTGAAAAGCTTTACTCGTCCCAGAGAGAAGTCACTGTTCATTGTGGGTGACCAGCTTTGCTCCTTGCTCAGACTTTCAGCTACTAATGCCACAAGTGCAATCAAAACGCACATCTCAATTGTACCCCGCTACTATCCTCCAGAACCATCTGGCCCAAATTATATTATCAAAGCAGAGGATGTTACTACATTCACCCTTTATTGAATCCTGGGAAAAATGCTTTGAGACCAGCCCCAAACTATTTTACTAGCTCTCCTCAACCTTGCTGAAAAAGCCCCCAAATTACAAAGTTAATTGGCAGCACATTGTTACCATATGTGGTGTGCAAGAGAAGCACTGAAGTTTATTTAAGCATCAGAACCAAAGAAGAGTGGAACATTACTGCTCTTTATGGGGATTTCGCGTTGGCCTTGATTACTAAGGCACCCCCAGCCTTGATCCTCCTGTGTGTAGCCTGCCCAACATATCACAGCACACGGGGGCACCAATCTGCCCCCACCTCAGTTCCCCCTGAGAAACTCTGGAAAAATACTAGTTTTGCTTACTAGACCTCAGCGTTTTCCTTCTCCATGTTCCTATGCTTCTTTCTTGAGTAAAGTTTTCCAGGCTGTCTCACATCTTTAAAGCGTGACCCTGAACCCAACCAGCTCTGTTCTGCAGCTGCTGGGTCACGCTGTCTCTTGTGGAGCAATCCTCCTTGCTCTAGCTGCTTCACTCATCTTGCTAGATCTCTCTCATATCTTTAGTAAGAGTTGGATTCTTGGTCTACAGGCTCTGATTTCCACTCTTCCCACTTAAAGTCTCAGTGAAAAAAGGTCTGTAGCAAATTTGTATCACCGGGATCCTACTCAGACTCTCCTTCCATTTTTACAATGGCATCAGTAGCTTCTGTTGAAGCTTTTGCACTCATGCAGCAGCATTCACTAAAGCGTGAAGTCCCAGCAGCTCCATGACAGCAGTCCATAGTTGATGTCAGCAGTAAAATTTGTACCTACAGGCTACTCTTTCCCTGTTTTTAAACTCTGACAACATCACCGTATTAGAGCGCCCTTGCCCCGAGAGCACAGGGTAGACTAACGTCCCAGCCCCACAGATGCACCTGCAGAGATCCTGCTGCCCCATCTGAAGGAATGAACTGCAATTTACACACTCTAGCAAGGGTCATGGGCAAAGACTGCTTCCCTTAAAGCTCCATAAACTATTTTTGAATGCTCAAATGAACTTTCATGAAGTGAAACATCAGGTTTCAATTAAGATGCCTTCATTTCCAAATCTGATGTGTGTTAAACAACCTATCAAAACCTCATAAACTTCAGTTCACAGCATTTTCATTTCCGGATTCTCTCTTCTCCTCTCAGCTTAAGTAATATCTTGTATATTAAAATAACGTGTTTAAAAATAAAAACAAATCTGTAGAAAAAAAAAGGCAAAAAGACTGATGATTTCTGTCCTTCATTGGGGCAGCAGTCCTGATTTTCTAGAAGTCAAGTCAAGACCACATCCTTCTAGGTGTAAGTTCTGGAGAATGCAGAGAGGTGAAGTAAGTTACTTCCTAGCTGACAGGAATATTTGGGTTAAGATACCGTCAGTGCACGAAGCAAAAATCCAGTGTTCCCAGAACCACTTGGCAGCTTCTGTACGTACACACGCAGTAATGCATTTCACAAATGAACCATTCTGTGTGGCTGAATCTGTCTGCACATCTTGCACACCGCATTTTAAGAAGTGAGTTTCTTACCTCCAGGCACCCACCCTTCTGACCTGCACAAAACAGGCATCTCTAATGTTTCTGAAGACTTCACGATATAATTAGAGCATGGAAAATGAGGCACTATTCTGTCTAGTCCAAACCCATGCTGCAACATGGCAAATCCGTACTAATGACAATGGAAGGACAATGCCAGGGGCAGAGCAAGCAGACCTTGTCCAGCAAAAGTGCTTCTCTCCGGGTTTGTCAGCTGTGCTAATGTGCCCAAAAATGTCACGTGTGGTCTCTGTCAACAACTACATCACATGTGTACATGAGTAATTCACCCAACCAAGTAATACTTTTTCTAATGGCTGATATATTAGGTAGAGCAAATATAAATAGGTTCTGAGGACAGTGTTTCAGTGTGAGATAATCCAGAAAACCCAAGTCACCACCTTCTCCACACTAACGCTCCAAAAATCTGCACTGGGGGTGAGAGATACTGGAATGACCATGGAGGTATTTTATTAATAACTATGACCTAGTACTGTGTTTTACATTGTTTGCTCTTGTAAGCTTTTATATCTAAAACTTGTCACTGTAAGATCAGAATTTCCTACCAAAAGCCTCATAAAACAAACCTTTACCCTCTTTTACTATAAGCCAGGGATACAGGATAAGCAGTGAGGTATCAGTGATTTTAGGCTGCAGTCTCCACGAGGACAGCAAATTGCACAACTGTAGCACAAACTTTAGGGAGACCTGCACCGTTTCCAGACGTGCTGAGGGTGCAGACAGCAGGGTTCCTTCTTCCTGGAAGAAGGCCAATCGCATCCTGGGCTGCATCCAAAGAAGCGTGGCCAGCAGATCGAGAGAGGTGATTCTCCCCCTCTACTCTGCTCTCGTGAGACTCCACCTGGAGTACTGTGTCCAGCTCTGGAGCTCTCAGTACAAGAGGGACATGGACCTGTTGAAGCAGGTCCAGACGAGGGCCATGAAGATGCTCAGAGGGCTGGAGCACCTCTCCTATGAGGACAGGCTGAGAGAGCTGGGGTTGTTCAGCCTGGAGAAGAGAAGGCTCCAGGGAGACCTTATAGACCCTTCCAGTACCTGAAGGGGGCCTACAAGAAAGCTGGGGAGGGGCTGTTTGCAAGGGCAGGTAGCGATAGGACGAGGGTCAATGGTTTTAAACTGCAGCAGGGCGGGTTTAGATTAGACATTTGGAAGAAGTTCTTTACAATGAGGGTGGTGAGACACTGGAACAGGGTGCCTAGAGAGGTGGTGGAGGCCCCATCCCTGGAGACATTCAAGGCCAGGCTTGATGAGGCTCTGAGCAACCTCATCTAGTTAAAGATGTCCCTGCTTACTGCAGGGGGGTTGGACTAGATGACCTTTAAAGGTCCCTTCCAACCCAACACTTTCTATGATTCCTTTTGGGAAGGAGCTCCCTCTACCCACACAAATGAGTGCCCTTCTAGCAGTCTGTGGGTGATGGGAAATCATCCAGCTGGTGCTAGAAGCCTCAGAGATGCCTCCAGAAAAGCAGTTCTAGTACCAGAAAGGATGGATCTTGCCTTGGCCTTAAGAAGGCTGAGTGCTGCCACCATAAAAGAGCCAAAGTCCCTTCCCTTCACTGTCCAACAGGGGAGGACCAAAGGAAAAGTAAGAACAGTGTAAGCCTACTCTGCTGCTTGGTCTCTCATCCTTCCCCTGGGTTTTGCTTGCTCCGCTTTATACCTACCCCTCTGCCCATCAGGCCGTTGTTGAAAGGCAGTCCGATGAAGCTGAAAGCTGCCTCCTGGATGAAGTAGGGATTCAGGATACGTATCTCATGAGGTTCTCTTGGGACACGGGTTGCCACTGACTTCCAAAAGCCATCAGAGGCACTCTGGTAACAAAAAAAGAAAAAAAAAAAAAAAAAAGGAAAGACAAAACAATATGTAGAATTATATACAAAAGAGCAGATTGCTATTTTTTTTTTAAAAAAAACCCAAATACCACTACTGGCAGCAGTTCCCGCTGTCCCTGCTCGGTGCCACAAGGCATGAATATGAGGTTGCAGTGGGAGGGTGCGTCCTGGAGGGCCGACAGCAGCACGTGCAGATGCACTTGAGCTAGTCTGGATGACGAGTGTGAGGAAGACAGAGGCACTTGGTCTTCAGCATCAATAACCCTCTCCCTGCTGCCATCTTTTCACTCTTATTAGCACTTCAGCTAATAAGCTTCAGCTTTGGTTAATGGATTAAGCCTTCCAGCACACACTGTGATCACTCCCACCTGCTTCCAAGGGGATGTACCCTTGGATAGCAAAGGCTTTTAAGAACATTCAAAGACCTAAAAATGACCGTACAGCTCTACTTTCAATGTGAGCTACATGCTTCCCACTTTATCCTAGATTTATTCCCTTGTTAGCCTATGCGAATTAAGCCATAAGCTTATAAAGGTACCATCTTGTCTTGTGAAGGGCCATGCATGTTCATGGTACAAGGGAAAAAACAACCATGTCTTTTATGGTTTTCCAATAAATAGTTTTTAATTAAAGTCTTCACCTTGCAAAGGTGGGAGAACACCGGCCTTGAATACCACTATCCTGCTAGACAGCCCTGCCTGGAGAGGGGCTCGTGCCTCTCTGCCACATCACTTTGATGTCGTTGCTCCCTCCGGCTGGTCCAGATGTTAGCCAGTATAGCACGTGCTGCCCTCAAAATAACTGGAGGCTCCTTGTTCACAGGACTTACAGAACAATTGTGTTCTAATGTTTCACTTCTGTTTGGGTTAAAAAATCAGAGCAAGGCACAGGGAGGATGGCAGGAATTTTAATCTGCTAACCAGCAGTTTTGGCAGGGTAATCTGACTGAATACCTCCTTCTCGCAGCAATGAGCCATCTTCCCTGTGATCTCCATGACAAGCAACAGAGGCAGATATTACACTCTACGTGAAATGCATGTGCTTTGGAAGGCATAATTTACATCAGTTTTGGGTTGCTTGCAGCTTAACAGTGACTTTACAGTTGCTTTCAAAGCACTGCCAAAAATGTTGATGATCCCCTACAAAATCCTCAGGAGCCTCCCCTGCCCAGTAGCGATTACCCCTGCAATTATCGATGGTAATTCTGCCACAGCCTATGCCCGCTGCATCTCACACACTACTTGTCAACTCTCATGCCCTGTGGTGCTAAACACCTTACAGAGGTTTCTTTCTGGAACCATCCCCTTGGTTATCTTTAGCTGCTGAATTTCATATCCTGAAGAATGAAACTTTGGTAGATGGCTCTTGCCTTATGAAAGGCATTAACACAGGAAACTCGATGAGGATGCATGTTATTATCCAAACCAACAGCCTAAGATAGCTAAATGCCATTCCTATCCTGTTTTGATCCTATGTCCCCCCTCAAAGCTGCTCAAACTTAATGCGCTTTTGCTGACCAGGGCAAGGATCCTTAAACTCCGAGTTTATGTTTGCATTTCAACAATGGCAAAGTGCTCTCAGGACCCTAAATGGAAAAAAATCCTAATTAACACTTACGTCCTTTCATCATAGTTGATTCAGAAAGAATGCCGGGTGTCAAAGCTATCTAACACTTTCCATTACGATACGACATTTTCAGCCACTGAGTGATCTCACCATTAAAAAAAAAAAAGGTTAGAAAAAAAATATCAACTTTACAAATGTTAATAAAAGTCCAACATGCATTTGACCAAGGGATTTGAGGGATTTGGTATGTCAGCTGAGTTTTGCCTCTTGTGAAAATTCATTAAAAATTGGATAAATATGAAACCTTTGGAATTTCCTAAAGGCACACATAAAGCAGAGGTCTTTCAGTTCCAGGGAAGGAGGAAAAAAAAATTAAATAAAAAAAAAATCACAGATTCCACTTGCATTAAGCATGCTCCAGGTCACAAAGAAATGAAGACGATAAACAAAAATCTTGAACAGCTACTCATTCAGCGAAACCATCTTATCATGGGTTTAAGCAGGCACACCCTGGAAAAATAGCGTGTGACCCTGAAACTAAAATACATTTATAAGTTTAATTATGATTTCACGTGCAACTCTAAATATGGCATTGCCCAAATTTTGCAAACAATTCAAACCAAAGGTCTGCAAGCTATTTAAAGTGGACAAAAGCTGCCTTTTGTTTGGACTCACGGTCCATGAGAGATTCTACATAAATTCTGGGATTTAAGGAGCTTTTACATGGCTTTTATATCACACACAAAATATTAAAGAGAAAAAAAAAAAGATTACAAACATTTGAGACTTTTAGTCTTTGCTGTTGCTTGAGCTGTTCAGAACGATAATTACACAAATCAGAGTTGCCAATTTTCCCAGTGCTGTGTAAATGGCTAGGACCATACCTGGGCTCCTCTCAGCTAGTTCAATGCCAGTGGATGTTATCCATAGCTGAGAATATAACCTGGCCGCCTTGGTCCCTTCAGCATGGCTGTTTGTCCTGTCATTCGTCCTGACAATTTCCCTGACCACTTTCCTCACCTATCACACAGCTCCGAAATGGTTCTGGTTTCTCCCTTCTGTCTCATTTTTACTTGCTCCGTGTTGTCCCCTGTAACTTTCCTGTGCAGTTCCTATTGTACTGTTATTGAGGGTAATCTTTCATTTTGGTATGTTTTCCCTCTGGAGTTTCTAAAACTATTCTAGGGAGAAATGTGGAGTCTCAGAGCAGACAGCTCTCATACTTCCACCTATACAGCAGGTCAAGCTCCGTAATAGGGCTAAAGAACTAAAAACTGTTTTCCTGGCTTATAATCACTGAAATGCTCAGCCTTGTGGTTTGGCTCTACAAACCCTGTAGTTTTGAGCAACATCTCAAACCTTGTGGTTTTGTTCTGCAGCTTGTCACTGGCGAGCTACAAAGCACAGCACCACCATGACTGCGGGCCCCGGGGGGCTGCTCCCCTTGACGCAACCCCCCCTTGGGAGCCACGGCGTCGGGAGCGCAGCCTCTTCCAGGGCTCTGTGCTACCGCTGATGCTCGGCCGCCGCTACGCCTGGTGTGGATGTTCGGTCTGATTGGACACAGATGTTCAGCGAGGTTTCCAAAGCAATTACTTCCCGTCGGGGGAACTCTTGTCCCTTTTTAGGCTGGGAGGAGAGAGGCAGCCACCCGGGGAGCAGCAGGCACTGAGAGGGAAAGCACTTTTCGTGCCAGATTCGGCAACTCAGACCCGCAGTTTGAGGTTGGAGGCATCCCCTGCTTTCCACTACAGTGACTAAGCCTGCAGTGCTTAAGGGTGGGCCTCTGAGGATGCAATATTCCTGATTATCATAACGATAACGAGTCAGAAAGCGAGTCTGAAAACTGCCACGTTCCTACAGCACCTCATCACCTCCTGGCATCAAGGTGGAAACCATAGGGTCCACCTATAGGGGAAATTGTGTTTCCCCAGGTTAAGTTCCCACCTTTATTATTTATTGTGCACCTGGAACCTCAGTCACAGATCAGCGGTCACGGTGCCAAGGGCTGCCAAAAAAAGCTTATAGTACAAACATAAAGAAATAAGCAACACAGAGAGAGGCAGACAGGAAAACGTGACTGAAGAACAAATCTGAGGGCCACAGCATTTTTAAGCAATCTTGGAGTGTTTTCAAAATTGTATAACTGTAAAGGACATCACTAAAAGCTTTGGAGGAAACTACTTAAAAAGTAGAAAGAATGTGGATACGCCAGGCCTTTCCAGCCAGTCTCTCGTAGAGCTGTCATCCAGGGACAGAGGCAGAGATATCCCCTCTAGAGACACCACTCCAGGAACAAACGGGTACGGACCTGACAGACCAGAGATGATGCTTATGAAGAAGGGATTAAAAATGGCAAGGCTCACCTAATAGCTTCAGGGACAAGACAATCCAGTTTTAATTCCTCATTCTGTCCGTTTGCAGAATACTGAAGGGTAATAGGGACAGCCGGTTGTAAGCTATTTTTGTTTCCATTCAGTTTTCCATCTCCCGTTCTCAGATTTACCAAGGTGAATCACAATATACACTAACATAAAACGCGGAAACTCAGAGCCTTAGCTAAGAAGCACACCTCAACAGAAGATACAAGCAGCTAGAAGCAGGCCGAGTCTTCCAGAACAACATTTCTAATATACTAAGCAAAATGAGGGGTAAAACTACTGCATCTTGGTGACACGGATGCTGCCTCTTCTGTACCTCTGTGATACCACTGGATTTAGGAGCACAAGCAGCATTGCTCTGGAAGACTTCTCAGTCCGATGGGAAAGGGGCAGGGAGATTGCCACGGTCAGCTATGCACAGCACAAAGCTGAACGAAGCCTGGGTATGCAGTACCCTGCTGCAGGGCAACAGGAAAGATGGAAAGACGAGGACAGAACCAGTGGTAAATGGAGATTACTGCTCTTTCAAGCTCTGACAGCACCAGAAATGGAGAGGAAGAAGGGCATGAGAGAAACAAAAACCCAGGGGATGACGTACCAGTCACAAGACTTCACCGTGCCTGGGAGCACACAGTTCACTGGGATCTCTGCCCCCACCTAGGCTGGAATGTGGTTTATTCCATACCCGTCATCCACAAGCACTCACTGTCACGGTCCTCACACACTGCAGGACTGCTGCAATCCATCCGCAGAGGCTTTTGAAAGGTTTCTGCTCAGGCATAACCGGATTAGACGTGGAAAGTGTGTTTCCACTAGAAAATAACCATCTTATCAGCCAACGCTGCATTTCTCAGCGGTCAAGTAGACATGGAGGCCTACAAAATGCTCTTCTACAAGTGGTAATATAGATGAAGTTGCATCATTTGCACTGATTATCAAAGCAACAAGGAGTTTTTAGCAACAAGAACAGAGGTGCTGAGAGCCTGCAGTCTGGGTTGATGGTCAACTGGCAGACCCACTAACCCACACTTCAAATGTATTTACCCAACTTTCTCAAAGCAATGGAGAACCCCTCACCACCCTCTGTACACGGCTCCGATGGCCAGCACTTGCTCTGAATGTGCCCATCTTCAGTTTCTAGCATCCATATTTTCTTCCACTCTTACCTGCCCCACTGAAAAGCTCTTACACTGCCTGAAGCAGGAACACTACACATTGTGCTCAAGCCCTTCCCTTGTCTTTTCTTTGTCCCACTGCCAAAAGAGATACAACTTTTGGAGCATCCAACAATACGATACTTCCAATCTTTTATAATTTTTGGTAATTTTGTTTTGCAGGTTTTTTTTTTTTTCTGGTTTTGTTTTTCTTCCAAATACCCTTCCACTGACCACATCTAAAATCAAATGGTTGTATTTTCCCAGGCCATTCCCCTGTTGGTATTCCCCATCTCCCAACAGCTTCGCAGCAACCAAGAGAACTCCTGACAGGTTGTAAACCCCCCAAATTTAGCTTTTATTAATGTTTCTCAGTGTGAAACCCAGACACATTTTCTACCCAGTGTTTTCAGTGGCAAAAAAGCAGCAAAGCATGATGCAGACAAAAGCACCTTTTAATACATGGTACTGCTAGAGCTTTTTTTATTAGGGCAAAAATCTAACTATGCTGCTTCATTGGTAGCGTTCAGCTAATAATCATTCACTACATTGGCCAGAGAGTAGTTTCTTTAGGCTCGATAATTACAAGAGAAGGGAAACTTAATTCCAAGTTGTGGTTGCAGACTTCAAACTTCGTGCTAGACATATAAACTATATGACACCCTGGCTACACACAAAACTGGAAGCTGCCCCGTCCAGACGCCAGCTCAGAAAGCAGCAACTTCGATAGTGACAAAAGCCAGCTAGGACATGAGGGTGGCACCGGGGTGTTACACGCCAGGTCAGCTTGCTATAACACAGCAATGTGCACTTTCCCGTGGCTGTCAGTAGAAGTTTCTGCCCTGTTTACCTGTGAGCATGTATTACGAATAAGCAGAAAAGCATATTCAAATAGGCCTACTGATTTTCAAACTTCATTTGACCTACATAATTGACGGCTACAGCTAACCTAAATACAGACAGATGTAGGCCTTCTGTGTTGCTGCTCTAATACCAACTGCCGTCTTCTGATTCACAGGACCAGGTAGCACGAGGCCAAGACCAGCCCTAAAGAGTCAGGAGAGCAAATCTATTTTTATGCTATGTTGTAAATGCAAAGGAATTCCTTTTTTTTTTAAATACATTTCTATGGTTTTATCCATGCAACTAAGAACAAAATATTGTACACAGTTGTAAGATAACAAAACACCGTGAAAAAGAGATTGTCTTGTGAAGAAAATGGAACTTGGAATATATCATATGAGCTGCAGAAAAAACCCGACGATTATTCTGAGGAATACTGTGTTTCACAAGTCAAAGCATATAAATGATAGTTCACATACGGTGTGTCAGAAGACGTGTTTGTACTATGTGCAAACAGGGTGATGGATAGACTGTACTACAGACTCTTTTGTTCAAAATGTGAGCTGGATTTTGAGCCAAAATTTGAAGAAATATTCCTGTTTTGAAATAACTTAGGAAAGACGGAAGTTTTTAGTAAAAGGAATGGATTTAGATAATTTATGTTTCTGCTGTGGTTTTTTGCCTGTGAATAATAATAATTCTTCAGTGAGAAAATAGGTAAAGTAGTACAGTTTCAGAAAAATCCCAAAGAAGAACAGGCCTTATAATATCGCCGTTATTTACAGGGTATTTTATTCCCATAAGGGACCAGCCCCTTTATTTCGCTATTATTTTTATGACACAGTTTATGAAATGTTATACTCACATAACATCTATTAAAAGAATACCATGGCTGAAAGGCCAAATCCACGTGTTAGTAAGCGTTGAAGTAGGACAGCCCTGCAGCTTCACAGTTTCAGCTCAGAATTTCTGTTGTGAACAGTGACTTTCTGATTTTCCCACAAGATTTTCCTTATATTGCCATATATCTAAGCGTTATACAAACAACACTTTCATATTTAGAGAATCCCTATAATATTTGGCATGTATTACACCATTTTACTGGGGAGAAAACAGAAAAAGATGAATGCCCACAGTTTCCTCTACCTCCTGATGCTCTACTTAGACACCTTCTGCTGAATTTTCAGAACATTTGTTAAGCTCACAGTACAACTCCATTGACTTTGCTGCTGCCAAACACCCATCTCTCCTGCATATCCACCCCATGAGACTTAAACTGTGATTGGGAAATTCTGATCTAACTTGCCCAGCATCACATTAGGCAGTTAAAGGCTAAACCCCTCCTCAAGAGGAATCCTCAGTGTCTGTAATCAGGAGACCATTCTTCTTCCTCTCCTTTCCTCTCTCATATCTACAACATGTTCTACAGCTTCTGGAACTACTCATACCAAGGCTGAATGTCTTGCATTACAGAAATTAGTCTAAATCTCAGTCTTCCCTCTCCACTAGATAGACAGCTGTGTTCTAAAAGAGCCAGGATGTAATTATGCAATTAAGGATAACATCTGCGCAGGAGAACTGAATTAATGTTGAAAATGCAATGTTATGTTTTTGCTTTTCCTAACTTCTAGCAGCTTGATTTTTATAACCATACAGCTCTTTAAAAAATTTTAAAGGGTAACTTAATATGTTTAAAAAAAAAAAAAAAAATCAACTCAAGAAAAAACTCCACCAAATGGAGCGATTAAACCCAGGGCATGGTCCGCTCAGTGCACCTACAAGCTCCAGGAAGTTATTCTACTCTAGATCAGCTGCTGGAGGAGAAAAAAAATGCACCTGCTTATAGGGCTCCTGAGCTATTTACAGCTAACAAACGTGCACGTGTTTGAGGAGTTCCCTGCCGGTTGTAAACCCTTCCCTTCTCTGCTGTCCCCAGTACCCACCACCCTCCAACACTCCTGCTCTGCTCTCTTGCCGCGCACCAGACCAGGCTACTGCTCCTTCTCGTTGCCCAGGTGGCTGGCAGGAGGAGAAGGGGCTCCTGAGATTCCAGGGGAGATTCCATGCTCCCAGTTCACTCCCCAATCTCTTTGTGGAGAAGCAATTGAAGGGGAAATCCTATTTTATTCCTATATCCCTGGAGATGCTGTTGCATCCCAATTAACTGTATGGGGAGGGCACCTGACCAGTGCAGGCAGGACAGAGGAGCCCTGGCAGGACAGACTGTGACCAGCACAGGCAGCCCAGCACTGCCTGTGTCTAACGCCCCCCATGGAACACCAAACCAAGCCATAGGATTTCACAGAACAACAGGAGCCACATCAGTCTGCCATGGTAACACAGCCTCACCGATTCCCAGCCACTGCTCTGAAGAATTAGAGAATCTCATCCAAATAGAGTGATAGACTTTTTTTTTTTTTTTAAATCAGGGATAAAAATGTGCATTTTCAATAGCCTTATTCTGAGAGAGAGCTAAGTTATTTTAGCTGAATTTTCCAGTGCCAAACATGTGGCACGGAAAACATCAGCTCAAAGATGACAGTGTAATAAAACGGTAGAGCATTTTCCCCGTTGCTTATAACAGAAAACATAAGGTGTTCCCAGTTATAAGCACAGCTACCTGCTCCACTTACAACAGTATGCCTGCACAAAAGGAAAAAAAAAATAATTAAAAAAAGCTGTCTTTGCAGGCTTTGGTGACAAAGCATGAGGGCATCCCAGGGCATCTGAGGACACCCATCAGCAAAGTCTTTTTTAGAGAGCTGAACTGGTTCATGAGTTTGAATACAAACAACAACTCATTAAACAACACATATTTAGACTAAACTCTTGGCACGTTACAACAAAAAAAGCTAAAGGATCACCACAGGAAGAATTATGGCCTAGAAACCCTCATTGCTTTCTGAAGTTATCTTAAAGCGCGTCCCTCGGGAAATCTTTACATTGTTTTTACAGCAAGAGTACACAGAAAATCTGTCTTCTCCTATTTTGGCATCTTTGCTGAAACGAGAAGCCAAATAATTTGTATGTTCACTGAGTGTTCATATAGAATATATACAAATTATTCAGCATCCTTTAGGAGGAGAAAGCAGAAAGGTCAAAATAACGAGAGGCTGGGAAGATGCCAGGAAGCTCCTGCCCTACTTTATTTCCTAGACTTGCATTAATAGTAGTTGTTTTACAAAAGAAGAGTTTTTAAGTAAAGTTATTTAAATTCTCTTCTTTTAAGAATATTAAATAAACTGTAATCCAAACAGAACATTTACATTTAAAAGTTTTTTCCAGTTAGTCAAAGTGCTGATTGCCTGGGCCAGGCTCAGTATTTTCTGTATTTCCCAGTTGTGGGCAAAGTTTGTTTCACGGAAGATGGCCAGAACGCAACCGATGGAGCAGCTGAGAAAAACTTCCAAGTAGACCTCCCAAAAGCCTTGTGCACCCAACAGCTTGGCCATTTTCCTTCAATGTTATGCCTCCGATTAAATAAATAAATAAACAATAAGATACTAACAGTTTTACAAACCTGAAGAGACACCCTTAGAGACATCCCATAAATGCATAACTGTAAGAATACAAATACTACAAGAAATGTGAGGTCTTCCCAGAATCTCTCTTGCTTACTACCTTCACTTGGCTTGGTTTATTTTCACTTTTGTTGTCAGGACAAGTGTTCCCATTAAATAACTGCGAGCGTTGAGGTAGGAGAGAAGCTGAATTTAGAGCGGGAGGAGGTGAGGGATTCGCACCCCGCGCACACAGAAGCATCCTCCTCTCTTGCAGAAAGAAGATGCTGCTCTTGTGAAGAACCAGAAGCACCACACACAGCTGGAGCACAGGGGGGGAGATTAATTTAGGAAGATAAAAGCGCACGGAGGGGTTTAGTTACCTCGGTGTTTATTACGGCAAACTGGAGATATAGGTCAGCCCCCTGTCCTGGAGCCCTCGGTGCTTTGAGGCAGAGAAAACATTACAGATTGCTCAGACAGCATTAACTATGCAAGTAATCCATGGAGCCCGCCAAGGAACACATGTGTTTCAGGCATAAATCGCCCAATCTATTCCTTTCTGAATTAACATCTGTCATCATGACACCATTCAAAATGACTGAAGACTGGATCATATTAACAACTACACATCTTGGATAAATATTTACTGTTCAGACTTTTTTTTTTTTTTCAGTTTAAAGAAAAAAAAATATGCAGACAGCAAAATGCCTGGAGCTGTGAAAGGGGAGTCTCTTTTCGACCACTGAGAGAAAGCATGTGATTTTATTTACAAAATCAAATCAGTGTTTTTCCCCTCTTCTGTGAGTCTTCACGCTGCGCATGGGTGAACTCCCAGCATCCCGTGGCGTTGCAATGCTTTCTGAAGGGCTCTTCTGGGGAATTTTGTTATGCTGGAGGTTGCTCACCTCAGAGACGCCACGAAACCTTTTCCCTCGGGATGCAGAAACGCATCTGGCTAATTGTGCCCCAATTTTGAATTTTGCTGTGACCCTTGCAGACAACTGGATGAAGCAAATAACTCGCTTTCATGAAAAGCTGTCAAGGGTATTACTGGCTTGTTATCCTGCTCCTCATAGTCAACAAACGGGTCACAGAGAGTGAGGACAGGGGTTCCCAGAGCCACAGAGTAAGACGGTGAGAAGGCAACACAAGAGTGCAGCCCTGCGTCCTGGGAACTCTCAGGAAACAGAATTTTCCCAGAAACTGGATTAAGTCTGTATTTCAGAAAAAGGTGTCAGCAGTCAGTGCTCACCTCGGCAAGTATGTCGTTTGAGTATTATAAGCACAGATTTCTAGGAAATTACATCTGTCCAGGCTGATTTTATCTACCTTCAGCTCCTAGCCACTACATTCTGCTATTCTGCACCGCTCAAAAGGCCAAGAAAGCTCCTGCTGACATCCTCCTGGATGTCCTGCAGCAGTGCTCCTTCCACCAGCAGCTTCTCCTTTCAGTCCTTCACTCACACGCTGCTTGAGCAGAACTTTACCAAGATAGCCAGTCTTGATTTTAAGACTTTAAGAGCAAATTCATCAAGCCTGCAGGGCAGATGTAGCAAAAATAATTATACTGATATAACTGTGCTGCCTTTTTTGGTCGTTTGCCTAGCTTCAGATACGCTTCTTCATACTAAATTAAAAAGTCTTCTTGTGTTCCCTCCAGGTAGATAGAGACTACAAGTGAATCTCCCCAAAATCTCATGCATAAGCTAAATAAATTGAACTTAAATCTCTTAATCTAAGGGAGGCTTTGCAGACTTCAAATGATTCTTGTAGTTCTTTACTGAAGTGTTAACACAGAACATCTTTATTCTACTAACCCTTGCATGAATAGCTCATACCCTCTGGGCGACGTCTCGGTTTTACCGTTGATGATGTTCTCTGACTTTTGCGATGTGCTGGATTCACAAAGGACTGCTCCAGTATGGAAGAACATCTGCTGCACATGTGGGCAATGCAATATCCTCATCAGGCATGGGCTGCACTGGTGGTGAAGGCATGTACGTCTGAGTGGAAGAGACACCCACATGTCTCCATGGGAGGCCAGGTGGAGATGATGCCGTGCGAGCTCGGCATTTACGTGTTCATTTGGTATGCCAGGTGCCCAATCACGTACGTATGGGCCAGTGAACACACATGTCTTGGCCAGCATGCAACCACCAGGCAGTAGCAAGGCATAAAAGGGAGGACAGACCATACTGGTTATTTATGAGGTGGGGGAAATCCGAGGTATTGCGGTGCAAGAGGGAGGCACAAGGGAGGAGGACATAAATCCACAGACAATCAGGCTTTTTCATTAGCTCTGCTGTTTTTGGAATTGTGTTTCATGAAGATCAACATCAGATTTGGAATAAATTTCTTTACATTGCCTCAAATATTCCAAGCCTATCTTTGATCAATGCAGCTAACCAGTATAACCTGAGTTTACATGCACTATGACCTTGAAATGCATCTATAAGGATTTGCATAATATTGATGCCTGAATATTGCCAGAGCCTGCCAAAGAGGGCGACTGCAACATGAGCACCCTCCCAATGCTTTTTCAAGATGGCTGCACTAGCTCTTCAGTTGGCCCTCGCTCACGTTGGCTTTTCAAAAGAAGAGATGTGGAAAAACTGCAACTCTCTTAATTATCCATTTTTTTTGACTTTGGCTGAGTCATGAATGAATAAGGAATAAGTGATCAAATATCTAGGAAACGCCAGCAACTGCCAGTTGGATGGCAGCAGACATCAGACGATATTAGATGACGACAATTTTAGGAAGAAATTGTCTCAGATCAAAGCAGGATGGTGAGGTAATCCCAAAAAGGATGTCCTACTAGGGCAATGATTCAGTCTCTTCAGGGGGTAAATTCTGCTTGGGTCTCTTTGTTTAAGAATGATGTGAAGGAAAAGGAACTAAAGAAGAATAAAAATCTGACCATAGCTCTCTGATTTTCACATTACAGCTAGGATTACTGAGCCAGAAATGAAGATGATGCTGTCTTGGCAGATGTGGGATAAAGGTTCTTTAAGGACTACTGAAGCCTAGCATGAGTAAATGCCTCTCATGCTTTCATAGGAAGTATAGTGCAAGGAAGTCTGGAGTTAGGTAACAGCAAGCAAAGCAAGGGACGAAAAAAAAAGGACAGAAACCATGCATAGTGTGGGAATGACTGGAACGGCAGGCACACCAACAATTTTTATTTGAATTTTAAGGAGAAACTGTCTAAAATTGGGGTAATCAATTATGTTATTCCTACAAATATAGATACTTTGCAAACTTTTGATACCTGGATTTTTTTTTCATCCAGAAAATAGTGTACTTATGGCTATTTTTTATTTTCTTCATCGGCCCCAGAAGCTTAGGTGAAATGTGGCTACAGACCCACGGATATTGATCACTATCCAATCCAGGTGGACAAATTTTATTGTCCAGCGTGTATCCATCTGATAACATTAAATGCTATGAAGGCACGCTGCAATGGCATCAGAGCCGCCCCTGTCACCAGCTGATGCTTGACAGTGTACTTACAGACACACTAAGTATGCCTGGGTGGGAACAGCTCTCAGCTATGTAGTGACCTGCCTAATCTTATTACGCTGTTGCATGCAGGTATGTATGATGGGCAAGCTCCAGCCTGCACTTTCCATACCAACAACCTTCCTTTGGGAATCTGTCCAGGAAGTCTCCCCCAAGGCCCATGTTGCAAACTGGGTCATTTGTCTACTGAGGTTCCCGTATGGTCCTCACCACAGCGCTACCTGAAAGACTGTAAAAACTATACAATACAGAGCTAAGGTCTCTCCTTCTTCTGGTCAGCAGGGACAAGATTTTATATAGCATACCTATGTATTTTCCAGCCTCTCTTCTAACTATAACTGGAAAAAACCTGGCCCACCTTCTCTCATAGGGCACCAGCGTTTGTTCTTTCTTCTTCTGGTAAGGCTCTGGTCTCCTAGGCCAGTGACAGAGAAGGATTTATTTTTTCAAATGCAAATCTTCCTTGGTTGCCTTGGGCCATTCCCACCAATACACTGCACTGGGGGAGCAGGTCCTGCCGTGGGAGCACAACCCCTCCGGCAGCACGGACTAGCCTTCTGCACTACCACAGAGAGATCAAAACCTAAGAAAGAAGTCAACCTTGTCCCAAGATTCATCCCAGAAAGACAAACTAACTCCCAGCTACTCTCTGTCAAAGGAATACAGAATATTCTCCACAGAATACATCGCACAGACTCTCCCACCTCTTCTTCTCAGTCAGAGGCTTGGTAGGAGACAGAAGAGTCTGCTTCATGTTTTCACTTTATTACAAGGCATTTTCTCTGCTTCAACATTTAGTAACAGTTCAGTTACCCTGACCAAGGCACTGAACCATCCTGATGATGTATGTGATAAGGTATTCTCTGCTACCAACTACTCCTAAAATCCCCCTATGCTCTGTGAGTGGAAAAGGCCTTTTGCACCGTGTGCTAGGACCACAGGACAATCACCACTGAAAAGGCTTTCCTGCCTCTTCCCCAGTGCAAGCCTCATCATGTCCTCTATGCACATTGGCTGCCTTACTCACCAGCCATGCCTTCCTATACTATCCTTCTGAAGGGATTAATTATAAATGGCTATTTAGGTGAAAACTCAAATTTGTGAAAGAAACAGGACAACCCTTAAGCTGACTTCCCAGTTCAAAAGCTTCTTCTCATTTATGATGGAGCTGCAAGTCCAGAATCTGTCCCCTTCCACCAAAGTCCAAGGAGAGCTGGAGGACACAAGGCAATGCCTACCCAGTCATCTCTCTAAGCAGGTGGGCTACAGCTCTGTCACAGCACGGGATCAGGCATCACAAATCTGTAACCAAGCTTTGCATTCATAATGTATTAAGACAACTAGCGGTGGATTTACAGCTCCACCAAAACCAGATGACGAGTCTTTCTCACAGTCCTTTAAAAACTGAAAAGACCAACTGTATACAAAATATTTATATTTATGTATACATAAATACATGTTTTGTGTATACAAAACAAGCCCCTGGGAGGAGGAAAGGGAAAGAAAATATTTGCAAACCAGAAGCAGACTCTGGAATGAAACTGCCAGTGGCAGCGGCCACTCCATTTGTCACCAAAGGCAAGCGACAGCATTGGAAAAAGCAAGTTATCCCCCCTTAGCCCAGACCAGAGAAACAGCCTGCTCAAGTGCTGAGCTCAAGTTCCAACCAAGCTGGAAATACATGCATGTGGATGAAGCTTTATTTAGGGTTGGACATCAAGAACAGCTTCACAGCCTCACTATTTTCCTCAAGCCAACAGGAGGAGCATCGTGGCTCCTCAGTGTTTTTTTTTCAGGGATGCAAAACAGCCCACAGGCCAGGCTATTTCAGAGTCTGAGGAATCTGCAGTGTACTATGAAGCTGTGACGTTCACAGTCTGCCCTAGCAAACACGTAGCATGACAAGGCCATTAACTAATGGAAGAAGAGAAGCTCTAAACAAAAGCTCAGCAGACAGCCAGGGCTCTGGCAGCAGTCCAGCCTTGGCTCTAGCACAGTAACACAGGCCGATCAAGGCAGGAAGGTATCGTAGTATACATTTTAGCAGGACTAGAAGTAACCTGTTGACTTAAAGCAGAAATGAAAGGTTAAAAAAAATCTCCAGTGCTGCCACTTCCACAAGATCTCCACAAGCAGCAGTCATAAAGGTGGAGGGGTTATGTCGTGCCCACTGCCCGAGTCTCAACATCTGCTGGAGGACGGCTGCTTTTCAGATGGCATCACTGCCGTGCGCAAGTCGTCAGAGGCATGCCCCTGCAAGGGACAGACAACCAGACTTGGCCTCGCTCGCAGGCAGGTGCTCACTCGCTTCTATGACTTTCACTATCAAAGAGACCTTCAAGGTGCTGCAGGCACTTACTGCACAAGTGACTCCTCCTGGCAAAGGCTACAGAGATTCCTGCTGGAAGCGTCCGCAGGCTCATTACCACATGAGAAGGAAGCTTGTGAGCTGCCAATTTCTAGCGAAACCTTTGCCCTCACTTGGCTGCTTTACCACCATGTGCCAGATGTTCAGGGAAGTGAGCCCTAGCAAGCAAGGGAGCTCCTTCTGATTCACTGATGACGGGCAAAAAAACACCCTGGAAGCAGCCTCAGCGCCAGGCTGCGATGGCTGCTTTGCATAACTAGTGCTTGTAAATTCCTCTGTTTCAGGAACCATCCACCTTCAACACAATAGAGAAACCTTCAGCTTTTGACCATTACTTTAATAGAGAAGAGAAGTATATGGCCAAACCTCTCTCCCCCTACAATTCCTCTGGTACTTTGGATATTCAGGAAGAGCCACTGTCACTGAGAGACCCGGGGTGATGCAGCATGGGACAACAGTGGGAAGCAGCGGGGTGGATTACAATACGTATGGGCAATGTCTCTTGGCAAAAAGAACAGTCCAGGGGAGAGTATAACTGTTCTGAGTGGCTGTCCGTGAGTAATCCACCTCTGGGGATGCACCAGCAGCAGCCGTTTCATCAGAGGAGGGGTGCCTGGAAGTGTCAGCAGGCTCTTGCAGCAATGACTGCAAGTCAGCCCTGCCAGACCAGTCACCACAGACACACGAATGACTCGCATCTGTGACCCTTCTGCAATAACCATGGGTTCCCGCCACTGCAGGCTGTGGGACTCCAACCCACTTCCTTCCACTTGCACATTGACCTACTAGGTCAGCATGGTGCAATCCTCCCCTCGGCTGAACATGTCACCTTTCTCCATCCCACACTCCTTTTTCCCCATTTACCTGCAACAAGTGCAATTATTTTCTCCTTCAGTTTATTCTAATGCTTGACAAATGACTGAAATCAGATTACCAGGGGTTTAGTTGCCCTGATTCACCCACCTTTCCCCTTCTTACAGGCAGGTCAACACTCTCCAGTGATACAGTACAGCCCTAAATTGCTACCAGACTCACAATTTTGAGTGCCAACTCACCCAGAACTCTGTGATGGAGACTACCTTCGTTTTGCTGCTAATGCAGTATGAATATTTAGCCAAAGCTGTCCTTTATCTAGATTAATTTTTTCTGTCAAGTTTTTATTTGCTTTTTGATGGTTCCAGTTTAGTGTGAAATAAAAGGAGCTGAGCTTTTACTTTTTCTTTGGTCCATATTCCAGTGCTCCTCTTTCTTCATATAGTGTCTCCCAGGGCATGGAGGTATCATTCTGATCTCTGGAAGGCTATTGCACCAGACTGTATGTAACACATCAAATCCTCTGCCTCACCATTCTGTTGCTGCTTCTGCACCACACTGATTCTTTTTCCTTATAATATCTCCTGAAAATCCTCCTCTCTTCAAAGTACTTATCCCTTCCTCAGTTTGCAAGTGCTGCCAAAAGACGAACATATCACAGAGCAAATCCCTCTCAGCTGCAGGGACAATAAGCTTATCTGACCACTGACCCCAGCAACAAATAGCCATTCGCCTTTCATTTACTCTTTCACAGATAAACTCCCTTTGATTTCACTTACCTAGGAGAGGACTAAGTAACGATCCTATTACCTGGCCCAGAATCTTGGGTAAAGCAGGTCCAAGCAGCTCCAGGTCTAGTGTCTAAAGGAATTCAGAGTCTCACAGCCCACCTGTGACACTACTGTGGACACAGCTGCCATCCACATTCAGGGGCAAAGGAAACAGAGGGCAGAGTTTGCCCCATTTTTTTGAGGAATGTGTCTACTTCCACAGCAGTCATTTCTTTAGCAGGGTGCTTAATTTCCCTTATCTCCATCCTGAGGTCAGACCTCCGGTTTGCAGCAGGGATGAAGTCTTGCAGAGGGACAGGCCTAATCTCAGACAAGGAATAAGCAACAGTGGCTCCTAGGTCAAGCAGCAAGTGCCTTTAGATCAATCCAGGAAAGGAAGAAACTCCCTTTTCTCTGGCAAATCATCTGAGAGAGAAACAGAAACTCTCCACAGAGAGCAATGGGCAGGCATTTGTCATTTTGAACTTACCACACACTGATAAAAATACTAACACTCACTACCAGAACAAACAGACGCCTACGCCTTATTCCCAGAGCACTCTTAGTTCTCCATTGGGTCACTACTTCTAGCTAAGAGACAACACTTTTTGCATCGGTCTCCACTAGAAAAAGCAGCTGTGCTAGCCACCTGCTTGCAGCTAAAGCCAGTGACAGCAAGATCTCAGCCTCAAATAGAGAGAGATCAGACTAGAGAGGACAAGAAAGATGCTTTCCAGTCACCTGGACTGCATCCTAAAGGATTCAATGAACTGGCTCAGCAGCCTCAAAACCAGCAATGAATCCCTTTGGGAACTTGTGTAGAACAGGTAGGGTGTCAAAGGGCTGAAAAATGGACAAGAGTAGTGCCTAGCCTTAAGAAGGCAAATAATGGGAATGGAGCTGATTTACGACTTCGGTTCTCAGCAAGTTAAATTATTTGTAAGCACTTGAAAAAAATAACAAAGATGAGTAGCAACCCAGGTGGATTTGTCAAGAGTGAATCATTACTGAAAAAAACCCCTGTATTTCTTCATACAGGAAAAAAGTATCATAGGGGAGAAGCGTGATTTGAACTGGAATTCAGTAAGGCTTCCCACATATCACTTTCACAAACATGCCAGAAAATGTTATTAATGACAGTACTGTGATACAAGTTCAGAAGTGGCCAAAAAAATATCCAGGAAGAGTTCTCAGTGGGCTCACTGTGGAAATGGAAGGATGTTATTGCTTTGGGGTCTGCCTAGGAACCAACTTTGTTTAGTGTTTTCACTGTGAACCTGGATGATGGAGTAAAAAGTATGTTTATTAAATTGCAGAGGACATGAATCTGGAAAGAATGGCAGGTATGCTGGAAAGCTCTGCCAGAGGAACTTGGCACACTGAAGAAATGCTCTGGAAGAAAGAATCAGTAGGGACGAGTGCACGGTGCTGCTCTTTGGCAGGAAGAGCCAGCGGTAGAAACGCAGGGTGCGAAGCTGGGGAGGTAGCTGCTCTTCAGTTCTTCCTGAGACCCGGAGTCTCAAGGAACTGGACACTCACCTTCAGTTCCATGCCACCGTGGAAAAGGCAGACAAAGCGGTGGATATATAAAGAACAAGAACTGGGAGGCTAGTGAAGTAGCTGTTTGCTCCTCTCTATTTGCCGTACTCTGTATATTTTTGGGCACCGCTTTTTAAGAAAAAGATGAATCAACTGCAGGCAGTCAAAAGAGCAACAGGAATTAAGGTATCTGGAAAACATCACCTGAAAGAACTGGAAAAAAAAATAAAAAAATGAGTGTTTATTCCAAAGAAATGAAGGATAAGGAGCCAACCACAAGAGCACTGAAGTAACGTGCAATGCAAGAAGCTCAAGTTCTTTCTGCTCTCTGCCAAGCTGGGCACTGAAGCACTCAGTTAAGATTATTGCAATCGCTCTCCCCACTCTTCCAAGCAAGTTTTAACAAACGATTTGCTGCATCTTTCCAGGAGCAGGGGATACCACATTAGAACCCAGTGATGGCCACAGGACTGCAAACATCAGGTAGAAATTCAATTTGTTTTCAAGGAAACCAATCCATCCTTTGAATTTCAAGCTAAACACTAGGAGTCCCTACCACTGTGTTCAAGTTGCAGGGCACTGACGCTGCCAGGGCTTTCCCTTACTCAGAATGAAGAACAAGAGCGTGACACAAACCAAAGAAAATTACTTTTGACTCAATTACTCGTGTTACGAAAGTCCACTTGTGCTTGCCCAGAGGCTGACAGGTAACTTCATGTGTCTGGTACCAGGAAAATAACTGCAAGTTGGTGCCAGTGTGAGACAAGAGCAAGGTATGCGCCCTTAAGGCCATCTATGTAACAACTACATGCAATTATATTTCCAGACTGTCTCATTCTGTGTGCTGTGAGCTGCCAACCTCCTCTCTTCGTCTGCAAATACATGATATAACAACCCATCCCTCTGAACACTAATCCATTTTTCTGGTTATTTGTTGAAAAATCATTAAAGAACATTTGAAAACCGAGATACAAGATTTGTAAAACAAGAACTGCACCCAAATAGAGGCCATTTATTCCGGACTTCATGACAACAGATAAAGATGAGCCATCCACTGAATGAGAAGTCAATGATCACAACCTGATTCCATTTAGGATGAGTGAATTACAGAGAACAACTCTGACTAGTAACAGGTCCCTGGTACTTCAGAAGGGGACTAATGGAACCGACTGGGACAAAATACTTACATAGGGAAAGCAGTAGATTCTCCATTTCAATGGTTTTAAATTAGACTTGATACTGTTCTTCCGGATGATACTTTAGCCAAACACAAATCATGAATCTCAGTACAGGAATAAGAGAGAAAAATATAATGTCTTGTGCTATTCAAGAAGTTACATTAAGTGCATGGATTGTAGCCATTTCAACAAGTTGTGCTGCTGCTGTGTCCTCCTCCACTCCTGTGCCACCACATCCTTATCCCCAAACTCCCATTTCCTCCCCTTGCCATTGCTCTTTTCCTTCCTCTGCTCTTAAATCCTAAGAGTCCATAAAATCCATGCAAAAGTCGATCTTTTTATACGCTCTTTAAAATAAATAAAAATTAAAGTCATTGTTCATAGCACATACTAACATAATCTTGAATAGAAAGCCTCATCTGTGATGCAAGGTCAGGTTACAGAGAGATGTCTTTGTAAAGCATTTTTAATTAAAACTGAAGTTCACGGAGGTAAAAAAGCCTTCACCTAAGTGCAGCTGGACACACAGAGGAACTCTCTTCAGGCCAAAACGTGGCAAATATGACTGTGATATCATGTCTGCCCACTAACTAGGTGAACTTCACAATGCCAGCTGACAGCATTCTTACCACTTTCTCCTTGTAAACAATGTATTTCAGCCACTTGAAATCCTGCCATTTGAATCCCGCCAGAACAAACAGGGAATCCTTCTCATACTGCTCCATTTTCTGGATTGCACCTTCAGGATATGTGATCCGGAGAGTTGTCTTGCCACCCACATCTTTTTCAAAGCCCTTCACTGGAGCGGAGTTCAGCCTGCAGGGCAACGAGACAAGACACTGTCATGGATTCCCACTTACACTCGTGCATGTTGAGGATACAGCAATCACTGCCAGGCCAGAGCTCCCTGTACGCAGCTGTTCCTTAACTATTGCAGTTCTTCCTCACAAACATTTATGAAGCTTTACACCAGGCGGCAACAGTTTAATTAGAAGCTATATATGTGATTTCATTGAATATAATGCAAACCATTTTTGCATATCCACTCCTGTGATTTAAATTGGGTTGGAAGCTTTGGAAAAGGAAACTGGAAAATATTGCTCTTGCAAATTTAGAATTACAAACTAGACATTAATATTTTAACATCCCATCACTCTCGGGATATCTTACTCGGATTCTGCAAGGTTGGGCTGAAATAGAGAACGGCAGTTTAAGCAGACTGAAACAGGTCTCATGCTCCTACCCCAGTCCAGAGCTTACACTTCTTATCTTACCTGCAGTCAGATTGTTTAAGGAACTAAGCCAGCCAATAATTTTCAAAAAACCACAACAGAACAATTTCCACTTGGTTTAATCCCCCAAAGTGGCCCATCCAGAAGGTGAGCTGCCCTGCAATGCCAACGCAAAGGAAGAGGCTGGGCTGCGCAGCTGGGATAAGGCTCAGCACCACTGTGGTCTCACTGACTCAGAGGAGTTTCTGCTGTGGAAGTGCATCCCATTCCGAAAACACACAAGGAGACACACAGCTTTGCTCTTGGGCATACTGATTTCTAAGGGAATGCTATGTGTTTAGCTGTGCTTTTGTTTAAAATGCCCCTTGGGGACAAAGTTTTTTCCCTTCAAAAACCAAACTGCTCTGGCATCAACAGCAATGATGGCTTTCATGACATTAAAGTTATTCAGAACTTCTATTCAAAACTATAAACCCAAAGCTGAGGAAATTTCAAGTAACTTGGAATACAAATATTGCTGACAAACAGCAGTCCCTGATGGAACAGCATTGCCTGCTTGAATTATTGCAGCCTTCTTGACTTGGGGTAGTTCAATATACTGGAAAGTGCTTATGGACTGCAAATTTTGCCATGTAGGAATGTTAATGAGGATCTGGATTTGTCTTTTTCAGCCTGGGTAAGCATTTTAGGTGGGAAACCTTTTAGTAGAAGAAAATCCCTGTCTACAATCTGAAATTCTATTCAGAATTAAGGAGAATGAATTCCTATGTATTTTTAGTAAAAATACTTAATCATTAGGAATAAAATATTAAAGGGAAACCAACTTAAGAATCAGCAACGTCACAATTTATACAGGAGATGAAGCTTTTTTTTGTGGTTCATAAGCCCTTGCTTTGTACCCTGACTTCGAGGTATCTGGACCCGACTGCCTGCAAAAACAGTGCTCCCAGCCAGCCTCATCCCTTGCTTTTTCCTCTGTTGCTGGCTGCGTGTTCACACATCGCACACTTTTGCTATGGACGTTATTTAAACTTCAAGGTGTCATGTCTCTTTGGGGTAGACAAGCCTACGTAATGTAAAAGCACCTGACCCTAAAGGTAACGGAGATAAATACAATGAAGTACTACGTAAAGAAAGCTAGTTATCGATATTTTCATCTGTCTTCTTGAAGTTGAGGGAAGGTCAGCATCTGCAGTTGTTTCAAATGTCCGTGTGTAGCTCTTTGGCAGGGGTTTTCCCCACCCCCAGCTGCTGGGCTCGCTGCTTTGCTGCTGTTACCTTGTCAAAGCTGCCCAAACTTGGGACCCCTACTTTGCACCTAGACAGGAAACAAAACAAACCATATTCCCAAGTAAAATGAACTCGGGTCTCCAGCAAAGGGCCAGAATGTGAGTTGCTGATGGAGTCATAGTGCTGGAGTCCTGCTCACGAGCCAGCACTGTCAGCCCCAGGGGCAGCGCCCCAGGGCAGCGCAGGCAATGGAGCAGGAAAAGTTCTGGCAGCCACAACCTGTGCTCGTGAAGGTGCACACCACACAGTTTGAACCCTTTCTCAGGCAGGACACGCTGGTGATTATAAACACAGCTAAATATTAGAAAACCTTAATTAGGATGCCAGGCCACCTTGTACTGCCCATGGACAGGCAGTGTTCTCCATAAGACGTTTCAGAATGTTTTTCTGTCTCTGTATCTACTGACGCCACAGGGTGCTTAGAGACGCTAACTCCTAACCCAAGCACCATGAAGAGCCCCCCCAAAATATCACTAAAGTATCATCATCAGGTGAATCCCCAGCTCATTCTAACCAGGAATTTCTGACACATACTTGTTTTTCCCCTGTCTGCAATCTATTCTAAGGAAGCATTTCAGAGCACTCATGACTGACTGCTGCAAGGAGCTCCTGCCAGGTAAACAGTGTGACAGCTGGGAATAACGTCTGCACTGAAATCTGATAATATCCAGTTAAAAAAAACCAAACCCAGTAACTAACTCATTCCAAGCTGTTTTAGAACTGTCAAAGCTGATCTGACTCTCTTCACCAAAAGATCAAAATTTCTTGCTGCAATTAGCCATCCTCACACGGTAACACACGATGCATCAAAAAACTCCATATACTGCTGGATGACTCCTTTCTTCACAAATGTACCACATTTTTTCCCTTATAATTCACCTCCTAGGTCCCAAATCTGATCCTTCAGAGGAATTTTGCAACCCTTGAGAAAGGATGCTATATGCAAGGGACTTCTCCAGGAGTAAAGGAAGCAGTTGGATACATGTAAGAAGTCTGGTCTCACCTCCTCAGTCCCACATCCAAATGTCTGGCTTCATTTAACCTTTACAGTTGACGTTTCTCTCCTTTATCCATCCCACAAACAGCACAGGTGCTTAGCTGCCCTCTTATCCTCTCAGCTTGCAAAATGACTTAGATTTACTGATGCGGAGAGAAAAGGTTGAACTTTTCATTTGGAAATTAAATAGTGGACTCTCTGATGTAAATCTTAGTGGGTGGCTTAGTCCAGATGGATTGAAACTGTTCTCTTGCTACATTTTGAACAGCCTGAGCCTAAGAAGAGGCTATAACTGAACTTTATTTCATCTCAAATAACTGCAAGCCACCAGACTATGACGAGCAGTAAGAGCTCTTTGCTAGCAACTGATAGTGGGACGAACTAGGAGAAGGGCTGTAAAAATTTCATCCTGTTCTGAACAGTCATCCCTGTGTCCAGAGCACTGTTGAAGAAGCAGGGAACCGTTCACAGGAACAAAGGACTGAAAGGGATCTTTTCTTGGTCTTTTTGTCCAGAGTTAGAGGGTATTTATTACTCTATGTATATTCTATTCTTTCCCCACATGCCCATTACTAGCACACGGGAGAGAAAGGAGACCATGCTAAATGATATCTTCTCTATGCCTGAAATTCTTTTACTAATCCTTGTCTTTCTTCCACCTTCACTAAGAATTTGCTATTTGCTACCACGTTTCATGGTTGACTACAGTTCAGAGATGACATCAGTTACATTCCCTTTAATCAGTTATCTTACCAAGGGGAAAAAAAAAAAAGATTAGACTATGTTAAACCATTTTTTATAAACTTACACTGCAGTTTATCCCTCTTTTCCTATTTATCATTGTAATATTTTGTTACTCATGATTCAGAACCTGCTATAAAACTCTGCATTTTTTTCAAGTCAGACTAATGAGTCTGTAGCTCCCTAGAGCACGTCCCCCCTCTCTCCTACACACACACTCTCTCTCACTCTCCATTAGTACAGGTATTATGTTTGTTAATCTCCAGTCACCCAGAACACCTCCCTGACTTGACAGATTTATTACTAAGAGTTATGACTAGACCTGTGATTTCACATATCAGCACGTTTTTCAGGCATTCTGAGATGGCGATGATCCAGGTCCTGAGCGAAAGCAGGAAGTCCTAACTTTGACTGTGGCCGTTTCCACTCCTACGCCACTCTGCTTCTGCTCCCTTATTCAACATCATCATCCACGGCGAGACAGAAGCAAAGCATTCACAGCTTCTAGGGTGCACCTACAGGTGTTTAATCATTCCTGTGTCCTCACTCATGGAGGTTTACTGCTTCCGAAGACACTATGCTGCAGCATTGTTAGTTCCTCCCATCATGTGAAGTGTGGGTGCCGGGGAATGCTACACATGTATGACCAATAATACTTCTCTGAGCTACCTATGGGATGTATCTGGGAGCAGATCTAACCGTAGGTTTTACTCCCTCACCACCCAAGGGCATCACAAAAGAAGCACCTCTTAGAAACATCTAGATTTGGCACTTCAGGGCATGCTCTAGTGGCAGAGATTGTAGGTTGGTTGTTTGTGGTGGTTTGTGGGGTTTTTTTTGTCTTGGTTTTTTTGGGGTTTTTTTTGGTGTGTGTATGGTTGGACTCGACGATCTCAAAGGTCCTTTCCAACCATGAAGATTCTATGATTCTATGAAAAGAAGGTTCAAGTGGGATCATAGGAGAGAGCACGTTCCCAAACAGCTGTGGAAAATGGAATGCTTGAGGAGTGCCTTTACCCTTTGATGTGATCACAATTTATAACTAACGCTTATGTGCTCTTTGTTTTTTCCCCTTTATGTTAGTTAATACTTCCATACTAATAGATATTGTCACTAGTGTAGGTTTAACCTTTGCCTGCACAACATGTGAACTGATACAGACACTGAATATACAACAACAAAACTATGATGACAAAGACTCACCTGACAACAACATCATAGTCATCAATTTTTAACCCCAATGACTTATTTGCAAGTACTCCACCATTTCCCACAATAATACATCGCCGGCAGCTGAGACTGTGGAAAAAGAGAGGAAAGAGGTGATTTTTGTAACATAGCTTCAAACACACAGCGCTGCACGTATTTAGTTTGCATCTATCTCAGAACTACAAGAAACTTTTTGGAACATTAAGAATTAAGGGGAAGACAGAGATACACTCGATCCCCAGCTCACCCCATCATGATCATGCCCAGGCATTACATGTGACGAACTGCTTTCAACACCTCACACCACGTGTGGTCTAATGAGATGAGCTGTCAGGACAAGCAGCTCCTCTCCCCCCACATCCCTGGTACGATGGGCTTGAATCAAACCCATCTGTTTACTTAAACCTTCTCATTATTCATTTAGCACCGAAATAACAATAAACTAAAGGCTTAGTGAGGAGGTTCTCTCTCCAAGCAACTTTCTGAGTGCAGGCGGATCTTGCCAGGCTATCTGGGGTGTGCTCACCTTGCTGAGTGCAAAATTGCTGCAGTTATCGTGAGACTTCAGGAGACAGAAAAACACTAAATGGATAGAAAAAGGATCCACCACCCCTCCTGTCTAGTAGGAAACGTATATGGAGACACAATGGGTGAGTAAGGGGAAGGAAAATAACCTTAATTAACAAAGAAACAGGAAAGAGAAGGAAGAGAACAGTTTCTCGTGGAACCACTAGTCACGAGAACTCTCTGCAGCAGATGTTAAAAAGTGATTTCGTTTTGAAGAGAGAGAGAGGACTTCTTTCCAGCCATCTAATCCCAAACGCAGCTGGCTCTTCTGGCAATGTGCCTCCATCTCTGGTAGTTCACTGAAGGAATACGTGTCTGCAGAGCCTTTTTCGGAAAGGGTCCAAGGCAATCAGTTGTTTGGAGCAGATCTCTGGGCTAGGCGGCCTTTCTAGTCCCAGGCACAGTCGACCGGACTTTTCTAGGCTGTCCTCACTGTGATCAGACTAAAAGATCAGACTAAAGAGCCAGTATGAGGAAAGCTCTGCTTATGTGGGGTCTGTCTTTGCAGAGCGGGGCTGGAGTGCACTTCAAAGCCTCAGCCAAACCACTGAGGGTTACCCCGCTGACAGAGCCATTAGCTGGAGATATGCACAGAATTAGCAGCACCAAGAAATCCTCAGGAACGGCTTCCCCAGCCCAGATAAGTTGCGCCAGAGGTCCCAGCCTTTCCAAAAGAAAAAACCTCCTCAAGAAGACAGAGATATTAGCTTGCGTCCCTAAGGACAGAAGAATTGTGGATGCTTGTGATAATCAAAACAGGCAAAAGAGAAAGAGCTTTATAGACAACAGCACAGAAAACAAATGTTCTGGTGAAAAGGAGAAAGCAGAGGCAAGACCTAGTTCAGGCAGTACATAGTGGCAAGGAGGGAAGAGAAACTGTTAGCCCCAAATACACCCAACCCAGTGACAAAGATGGTAACAGCTTTGTCAAAACCTTTAAGGAAAAGTGCTGCAGGAGGAAAAGAAGATATAGTTCAGTTCTAGGCAGGAGAAGTTTCAGATGAAAATACGCTCTTTTGCTGATTATGACAAGAAAGTTTGACCTCCTAAACAACAGACTGCCAGGTGAAATACTGTAATTTCTCTACTCAGTTATCTCCTAGCTATGACTTTTCTTATTTTTATTTTTTGAAGAATGCCATGCAGAAATACAAAGGCTACAAGTTATAGATGCTCCTCTCTATCCCTTTCCCACTTACTGTTAGGACACTAGCTCTTACCAATTTTGAATACAGATGTGTTTGTTTCAGCCTCAAAAGCACTTAATCGCATGCTTCCCTTTTCTGCTAAATTAAAGCACCATCTACTGTCAGCAGTCCCTTCCACATCTGCATGTGATCCACTTACTGACAAACCACTGTATGTAAACATCTGCCTCTAGGTGGATAATCAGTCACGGGTCAGCCTGGTGAGCGTGAGCCGCTGCACATGAGATAAAAGAACCAGTTCCACCAGCCAAAGCTGTTCCAGCAGAGTCTCTTCATGGCCCGGTTCCCACACAGTACTTGTAGACTGATCAAAGCCCATTCTTAATTTTCTCTTGACCATACAAACTGGAGCAAGTGCATCACATCTCTCATGGTATGGCAGCTCTCCTAGATCTTGAGTCACGTTCGCAGCACCTCTCTGAACTGTTTTCAGCTTCTCCCCAGATCTCGGAAGCACTGACTCTGGAAGGCCAGCATGCGGAGCTAAAGCTGCTCAAAGCAGGGTCCCTTTTACACAGAAATTCTACGTATATCATTCCAATGGTCTTTTTATAGTCATTGGTTTGCAGAATATAATCCTCATCTTGTAAACACGATTTGTTGTCCCCTCTGAGATGCCTGACTCTTGATTTGGATCCAGTAAAGAATTGCTCAGAAAGGGCCCTATGAAAAGGTCTAGACTAATCCAGTCTCCTCTTATTCTATACTTCCGCAGCCTGTGGCTCTAGCAAATTTTCCTAGTGTAATTTTACATTTCCTCCAGATCGGCCTTAACCACTGTCAACACCTGCCAACAGGATTACACCAGATGTGTCAGTAAAGGATTAGTTCTCAACCCTGACCGTAACTTTTTAAAACTGTGTGATACATCCCATTCCTAAAAAGGATGTGCCTACAATGGTGTTGTGTAGAATCAGAACATAATGCAGAATCAGAATGAGACAAATAACTAATGCCTCTCTCATGAAGGTCACCTTCACCAATCAAGCTTCTAGCTCATGTAAAAAAACCAAACACCTTCATCTACATGACAAGATTTAATTTCCACAAAACCCAAGATAACTGACATCAATTATGCTACCATCCTAGCTCTGTTCCAGATCTAACTTTCCAAGATTTTTCCTGCAAAACCAAGCTAATCAACTTACAGCCACCTCTCTGTCATCTCCTGTACTTCTCCAGGAATGGCACAACATTTGCTGTTCTATCCAACATTCCAAGAAGGGTTAAAAACCAAACAGTAATAACAAAAAGAATTCTTTATTTAATTCTTTAAATACTCTTCAGTGCTTACTGATTTAAAAAGACATATAATTGTCATTTAACATTCTCACAGTTACTAATAAAAATACAGAAAGTACTTCATTGTTGCTCTAAAATGGGACAACATCATTCTATCTTTACCCAAATAAATTAAACAAACACTTAACTGAATGGTTCTGCCTTTACTCATCATAACTGATTGGTTAAATCATCTTTGCCCTTCTTCATGTATGAACACTCTCATACCCTGGTGGTCTTGACATATTTAAATGTGGACTCCTTTTTCCTCTGCAGATCAGATTTTTAATTAGCATCTTTTGGACACCAAGATCTAATTTTTGATCTTCTAGCAGCTTTTTCTTAAATTTCCTTCAAAAGTACTCTGCCCACTCTCATCGCAAAGCTGGAAGGTTCTGTTGCACACTCGGGTGCAGACTGCTTTCTTCAGGTGCACATGGTGAAGACATGGTGAGTCTTGGACCTTGCCTGGGTTCTGCACATCAGGCATGTACATCAAGTCTGGGCAGCCCAGATCATTTTGATCGAGTCAGACAGAAAGGCGAGCTAGCTTGGTCTCACCAGCTTCAGCAGTCACCCTGTGGGACAGTGAGAAGATTGCAGGACCACGCTGATGGCACTGTGAAAGGGAAGCAATCGTCACGGATGTCAGGCACCTGACCTCACATCCCAACAAGAAGTTTGGACACTTGGCACCAGCGTAGCTGGGCTCCTTCACAGCTAGCACGGACTGATGGTGCCTGAGCATGGAAAACCTGCAAAGTCACTGCTGGCTCCAGGCAAGTTTCTGGCTGAAGAAACACACCGGGCAGGCAGCATCAGTTACAGCTCAATTGTTTCTCCACTAAGAGGTGTGCAAACACCTTTTTGTTTGTTTACATAGTATGTCAAAGCTGTATTTCTTTTCCAGAAGAGCTCAAGGACTGAACACATCAGACACAGCCCAGGTTCGTTTGCTACCCGGGTGGTATGAAGGAGGGTCACGGACTTTTCACACTAGAAAGACTTTCCCTAAAGCCCCAAGCTGGGAGCTGCAGCCAGATGTACAGCCTCTGACATAAGATGCTCAGAGGCTGAGTTCATCTACACCAAAACTGGGATTCACACAGATTTTCTTGAACAATATAGCACTGTAAACATATGCATGCATTGTGGCAATTGCTACTTCCTCTTTCTCTCTTATCAAAGCACTTTAGAGATTTGTCAGGGGAGAAAAACCACAAAGCCTTCCTTTACGCAACTTTGGAACTAAAGGCTTTGAGGAAAGATATAACAGAATGATTAAAAAACCACATCTTTAGGGTAACTGATGCTTAGGGAGGCTTAGCATATTCTGGTTTGATCTGGCTGCTGCTACTTAAACTGGTGCTATCAGCCTAAGCCAGAAGGACACACACATCTCTTCTGCTCTATCAAGTTCCTTCCTCACTTGTTAGTTATATACTGTGTTAGTAAAGACTCCTCTTGGTTATAAACTCACTCTCAGTTTTTCTTTATTACCACCTGGAGGCAATACAAAAGGGTCAGTCAGGCTTTTATATATATGTCTTTTCATAGGAAATTTGCAGGTCACCACCGCAGAATTTTAACCCAAAAATCCACCACAGTGCAGCCAGCAGAAGAGCCATAGAGCAAGAAACTAAGCCCTGATCAATTTGCAGAATGAAGGGCAGGCCACCGGAGGAGCCACTAAAACAAGCCGTGAAAATGCCAGGGATGCCAGGCCTGGAAAAGCCAACAGAGGGCAAGAGAGGTCTCAAGTGTCAAAGACGAGGCCCACCAACATCCGTGTTGGGAAGAAAGATATGGCAGCACTGAAGGAAGATGACACTAATTCTAAAATCCCCTGGATCTCCAGTCTTCTCCAGAAAAGCTCAGAGATGAGTTGCAACTACCCTCACAAACACAACGGCAGCTTTACCTACCTCCTGCCCTGGAGCAGAAGCAGGTTACTATAAGCATTTCAACACAAAGGTGCCATAATAAGGAGTCATGAAGAAAACTAAGAAAGCACGACATCACTTATACTATGTTACAGGCGTGAACTATAGCATTTGTTCACATGCCCTCCAGCTGCTGCTAGTTATTAACACAACTCTACTCACAATGGCGGGATTAGTTGGAGTGAGTTGGCAAAGCTGCTCTGGGATGATGAAAGGTGTACTCGTACCCGGAAGGATCGAGTTTGCCTCATTTCAGCACCATGTCGGTACATTGTGTTAGAAAAGGTGCATCAGGATGCCCTTTTGGCACAGGGATAATCAAACAAACAAGTTCACTTCCAGGGCTTGTGGGAGGCGAGCGAAGGTAACATCTCAAGGGGTAGCTTTGTGAAGGCAGACAGAAATGGAGAAGCTTGGGCGGGGACAAGACCAAAGGCTCGGTGTAGATCCCCCACCATACAACTCTAATCCCCTCTTTCCTTCCTATGCTCTCACGCACTGCTCTGACCTCACCTCTCCTGCCTCTCCCACCCTTCCCCTGGGAAAGCTGCATTCATTTCAGCGTGTGGTTACATGAACACTTGCTTCAATAGCCTCGGCAGCGCTCACCCTCCCCACCCATCCCCAGCCCTCTCTGCCTCTCGTCCTGCCATTGCAGCACTGTGCCAACGTAACTCTTCAGTGGGAGGCGAGCTCTGTAAATGAGGTCACTGGAATGACCCGAGTTAAGAGAAAAAACTTTTAAACTGGAATTGTTTCAGTGACCCACTTTAAAGGCCCTCTTCAAATAGCAGCAGCACAAGGAGAGGCAAGGGAGCTACAGTCTGAGAGCAGGCAGCAGCAGCCGCAAAGATAGCTTCGTAAATTTGCCTTGCCAACAGAGAAAACGTTGATGCAACTCCATCCTAAAAAGAAGGTGAACCTGGAGTTTTTCCCTACTGCTAGAATCAGCCTACTAGACTTCAGAGAGCCTCCAAGTGGAAGGGTTCACAACATCTCCTAGTCTGGCCCCTCGTACCTCACAGACTTTAGCTGTGCCTCTTACCTAACTCTTTCACAATATGGCATTTTTTCAGCCCTTAAGTCAGATCCTCTCCAGTTGCTCTGAGGAGGTGAGCAAAGGGGGGTGGTCTGGATTTTCTCCTTGACTAGTGAGCAGTAAGGGAGTGAGCTGAACCTCAAGGTCCTGGTGCCAGCACACTGGAGCTGCCAGAGAAACTGTTGGGCTCCGCTTTGAGCCTGAGACAAGATGAGAAAGTACCTAACCTTCCCTCATCAGTCTGCTCCATCAGCTTTTCTGGAATCCGAAATGGCAGACAGACGCTACTGCCAGCACTGTAATTCATTGACAATCACAGCTGGAGAACATTTTGGGAAGCATACCCAAGTCCTCATCCATGCCCTACTCACCAAGCAGGTTTCCAAGAGCAGCACTGAGGTAGCCTTAACACCTCCTACAGTACCCAAGCTCTCTCTTGTAATAGCCCTTCTGTTGCAACTCTATCCATCTACTGCTTTAGGCTCTCACTTTGTGATGTGCTATCCCAAGCCTTTCTTCTCCCTTTCTCCCACACCAGCTTCAATTTTTACCCTTTCTCTCCAAGACCTGCTCACTTGGAAAGGCTACGGGAGGCACCTGACCGTGAGGCATATGTACTACACAACCAACTCCATTGCTTTGCATTTACCACAGAAGTTCCCAGGAAAACAGTATTCTCCCAAGATACCTGTGTGTTTACAAGCATACACACCACCATACCTTGTTACTGCAATACTACAGAAATAAATTCTAGCTTGTTCATTAGGTCTCATTCATACTTGACATCTCAGGGACCTTACACACATTTCATGAAGGCCTCAGTGTTAGGTCTTTTCTACCTCTGCACCAAACGCATTAGGAAGAATGCAAAACCAAAGTGAGCAGCTCATGCTACAGTGGCTGTTTCACAACCTCCTAAGAAATTACTTTTTAAAAAAAAAACAAAACCCAAAGCACATTCCACTCCGCAAAAAACAGGTGAGCAGCAAGAGTCACAATTACATAAACCTTTCCTGCAAGAATCTTCTACCTGCCTTCTATGTCATTAACACTAATTTCCCATGAGCAACCTTCAGAAAGAGCCTATATGTGGATTTTTCAACAGAATAAAATCTTAACTCTCCAACCGGAGCTGAGATAAACCCCAGACGGGTGAGACTGAGTTGTGTGCAAAATCTCTAAGAAGGTCATTTGTAAAATGATTTTGCCTTCTGGACATCATTTCTCAAATTAATCCAAACTCTGAAGGCTAACCCTATCTGGCATTGCTGTGAGGCAAGGCAAACTTCAAAGCAACTTAAATTAGCACACAGATTGCAAAAAAACCCCTAAGAATAAACTTTCACAAAGAGAGTAACTCCCAACTCTAACTACAGCAGGCAAGATCTATAACCAATGTGAGAGATGTGGAAGAAAGGCTGGAAAAGCTTATGAACTTTGTCATGGAAAAGTGGGCAGGAGAGGAGCTGGGCCAGGAAATAAACCCAATGTGTTTAGAAAGCAAGAACTGTGCTGTTAGCCTGGGTTCAACACAGCACCACTGCTTGGAAAGGAATAGTACCAGGACTTTGAGAAGAGATCACATCCTAGTAAAAAACTCTGACAGCTTCTGAAAGAAACCACCTCTAAACTAACTCTGGCACTAAACTGAAACTGCAGGGCAAAGGGAAGAAATGTCAGAAAAGGATAGGAAAGACTAAAAGACTGTCATTGGGAAGCTGATCGTAAACATGCCAGTGAGTTTCAGAAGCAACCTCTACAATAGGACTAAAGAATCAAAGGAGCTTCTTCTAAAGGCATCAATTCAAACACCACAGGACCCAGGAGACTGATATCGCATCCTGGCACAGGCTTGGCCAGCACAATCACACACTCCTGCTTTAAGAGGGAGGTATCAGTGAAACATTGTTAAAACAAGCCAGTCCCTTCTTTCACTCTAAGTTTGTTGTGATCCTGTTGCTTCGTCAGAAAGGCTGAAAAAGAATAACGTATTTAATGAAAACCTGCTATTTAACTTATTTGAAAAAGGGGCAAGAGGGTGTATTGTGACACCATATGAAACAAAAGATTAGGAAATAGTCAAAAGGTAAATGCTTTTTTCTACTTTTGTTTGCCTTAGAGGTCTCCAGAGTTTGCAGATTTACTGGAAAGAGGACTCAGTTTCCAGCTCCTGATCTGCCTCCAAAGCACAGCCAAATTTATTGGCAATAATTTCTGGCAAAAATATCTAGCAACATTTATTTAGGACATGTGGAAAATAATCACTTCTACTCCTTCTATTCTAAAAGGTCTCATCTTACCTGTCAAGAGCTGGAGTTAGACGGTAATCTTTGGTTGCTGACAGGATGGCTTTGATCAGATTATCTGTGGAGAAAGGAACAAGACATTAGGAGCAAGTTCTCACTTCTAATGGAAATGAAAACCAAAGTGATGTAAAGCATCTGAAGCAGTTACTTGGAGGAACTGAAATAAGGTTCACATTAGGAATAAACACTTTAACTTGCATATTCCTATTTTCTCTGGACTATGACCTTCACACACTGGCTGCAAAGACATGTTATATGCCAAATTCTGATGCAGCGTCCATCCAAATGCCTGGCACAGAGAGTGTGACAGTGAACAAACGCAGCACAGTTTAAGGCAGTGGTTTTATGCAGCTGAGCAGAGAACTGGATGCAGGAACAGTAACAGGTTAAAACTGATGCTTTTTATTTTCCTGGGTTACTTTAAGTTTAGGTTTAGTTCCTCAGTCTGACGTTCTTCATGGTAGAATCCAATTAAACCATCACAGCTGCTTAAAGAAATGCCCATGGAACCACAACCTACACTGATACCCAGTGAACGCCGCAGCAACCAGATGGTATAAGTTACGCAAGTGTAGACACACACACAAATTAAATACAAATTGTAAATTAAATACAAATTCTACAAATGGTAGAAGCACAATGATTACACATAAATAATTCTACAAACTACGAACATTCGCTTCCTCAATTTTGTCCTTTGTCCCTAATTTTTCCACTCTCTCCTCCATAAAGGTCCAAACTTCTTTACCATGGCCCATCCAGGGCCAAGAAGCAGCAGTGCTTTGGCTAGTTTTGATTTACAAATGAACAAATAACTTCAGAGTGGCTGTACTGGGTCGGACAAAAAGTCCATCTGTCTCCAAATCCCGACTCTAACTGTGGCCTTAAGCAGATGCCTCAGAGCAGCATAAGAACAAAGCAAACATACATAATATTTCCCTGAAATTCTCTACTACCACTTAATTATTTTCAAATTTCATGTGTCAGGTATAGCCTCTATCTATCTGGTGACCCTCAGTGATTTCTCTTGCATGACCTCAGAATCCTCCTGGATCCATATGGACTTTCAATCACTTCCCTTTCCTGATTCTGGCTTCTCTGAGCTTCAATTATACTGGAAAAGATTGTGAACAATTACTCCCCTCCACTTTCCTTGGGAGATTATAAAAATCTATCATATGGTTCCCTAAAATATATTGGTCAACTAGTTCAAAAGTTCTTAGGAAAAAACAGTCAAAAGGAATAGGTAAGTAATTTCTTTATAAAAGTTCAAAAATTACACAGGAACATTAAGACGACTGACACCAAGTGATTGTTTACAGGGAACTTAAACAGTTTTCCTCGCAGACACTACTTACTGTAATCACCACAGTTAGGGGAGTCCCTTTCAGATAAAGGGTTCTGTTCTTATTTAGTATATCCCTCTGCAGAAAGTACAGGACAAGGGTGTGGGACGAACACAGAAGCTCAAGGCAGCTTTGAACGTGACAAGCTGGTGAGATACACGAGGCAGACAAACAAAGCTGATAAACAGAAAACTCTGACGGTTACTTTTAGACTTGGGGAAGTTTTTGACGTGGCATAACTGACAGCCCCTGCCAACCATTACAAGCTGGGAACTGTGATTACTTTCAGAAGATCATATTTTGGAGTGGAATAAGGAAGGAGGCAATTTGTAGGGTAAAAACAACTTACTTTGCTAACAAAATAGTGGTTTTGTTTAATTTTCCTTCATCTGAAGAATTTCTTTTGACGCATTGGCAGCAGGCTCCCTCTCCAACAGGAATGCTATTTCCTTAAGTCTGCTGAAACAGCAGTAGGTTGTTGTGACCTCTAATGGAACCATGCCACAGTCCTCTCCTTGGCCTGTCTCATACATTGACTTTTACTGGACAGTATACATTACTGCGGTTGTTTTCCCACACTCTCAAAAAAGAGATCAAAGGATTACACGTCAAGGGCTGCAACCTCCCATCTACCAAGCTTTTCTTATGCCAGGTTTGCTCTACCACCCGCAAGTTCACACCCTGCATTACTTGCAGACCATCCGTTATACTATATTAAAAAGCACATTAAAGGAATACAGTTGACAAATGCACTCAAATAATTCTGTTTTTCTCATCTTGACAGCTAATTAGTAATGCCTTCATAGCAAATGCTCAGGAATGAAATACGACTACCTTAGGACTGGATATGGCAGCATTTGGGATGGGGATGCTCCCCATTCCCATTATCCAGAGAGAAAATGCAAACAAAACAAACAACGACATAGGACATTCAGTACAGATTATGAATGACCAAATGGGACATATCTCTTCAGAAGCCCCCACAGTCCAACAACACATGGCATCCAAGAGGTTTGGAAGTTCAGTAAATCACAGCGTTACCATTCAAAACTGCTGAATGAAGCTCAATAGAAGGCAAAGTACTTCATAACCTCGTAACAGGAATGCAGGTGGCAGTTTGTCTAGTCTAGCATCCTCACCAGAAGTCAGAAGCACTAACAGGAAAAGCTAATGACCTGGGCAGGGGAAAGGCACTAGATCTTTTTGACTGAGCTGGAACTCTACTGGAAGATGGACACTACACCGCTGCTGAGGTGGGCACTTGCATTTGGCACCTTGCACACTGGCACCAGGATAGAAGGACAAGACCTTCTTCAGAAGGAGCTTCTGTATCTTCTCGGGGCAAGGTTTGCAGGATCAGCAGATGCTGCTGTGGCTGATCTGCAACCTTCCACAAGACAATGAAGATAACTATGATAGAGAACCACCGGCAGAATCTTTAACCACAGCTGGGCCAAGAAGGGTCACTTGAAATCCCCACTGCAAAGACTACTATCACAGATAAGCTACCTGCAGGACACAAAGCAGTGTTTATGTTCAGACTATGACCAAATAAAATCAAGGACAAGGAAAGCAGGTGCACTAGGTAAAGGTAATTGATGGAGTATGCTTTCTCCAGGGTAAGTGAGAAATTGAATGGCTGATGAGTATACTCTGCCATAAACACCTATGCACTGAGTGGCAATAATGGGTGCAAGTGCATGTTACAAATGCTACAGAGAAAAATTCCTTCCTGTTTCAAGTAACAGGATTCGTGCACAGCCACTGGATGAACACTGATGTGTCAAGAACTGAAAGCAAGTTTTGCAGGGATAAAAGAAAGGCCAAGTCTTCAAGACTCGAGCCACTGAGACTGCTCCAGCATATGCACAACATGATTGGTATCCCCATGATCTAGCAATAGCGGACACGTCCTATCTTCATGCAGTAGCATCTGGGCAGATTCAAAAAACTGCTCTATAGAACAGTGGCAGAAAGGCTACAAAACCAGTTTTGGTGTCCCATACATTGTTACTAAACTTCTAAACAACTTATAGGAAACCACTGACTGATTTAGTAGCAAATCTGATCTGCAGCAGACCTGGTACGCTGCACCTCACCTGCCAAACCCCTCCATTGGGGTGGGACTGCAGTGGGAACAGCTGGCACCCAGGATGGCGAGTTTCTCTGGGCTAGGCATATTCTTAAGGGAGAGGGACAGAGCTCATGATTGGGACAAACTTGCATTGAACACAGCAAAGAACAAAGAACAGCAATCCAAGATCAGTGTTTCAGGGGAGCACATTTTGCTCCCGATAACTGTCAGCTCTTCTCCATTAATCCATACATTTTATTTTCTGATTTATTTTTTTTTAAAAGGCACCAGCTGCATATGGCTTTAACATGGAACCACGCTTAAAAGAAAGATTGCTTTATCAGGCCAACAGCTATGCAAACAATTTGTTTTGATTTATTTATTTTTGTTGGCAGACGGTTCACCCAGGTTGTGAAGAAACCATAGCATAGATGCAGACACAATGCTAGCCCAGGCACAACTTCTCTCTTGCTTGGCGAGTGAGAAAAACAGACACAGTGGTGGGTGTGCTTTGCCTTGTACACTAGAGCACCAAGGAGGGGCCAGGAGGGACCTGAGTATACATGTTCTGAATACTACAAAGGAAAAAAATCCTTCCTGTTACAAACAACTGGTATGTGTGCACTCCCCTCTCGCTTCCAGGGCCCAGGCACACGGCCAGCTCAGGTGTAACAGAACTCATTAGCTCAGACAGATCCCCATTCAAACAGGTCTCTCGTTCTTTGAGGGCCATTTCCAGTTTGGAAAAGTTTCAGCTACTTTTGTTCCATGCAGAACCCCAGCAAATCAGCCCAGCAGACTTGTCTTGGCACCATATGCCCAGAAACACGAAATGTGGAGAGCACAGTGCAGAGACCTGCAGGGCTCCATGAAAGGTCAGCTCAGACCAAGTAGAACTTATTACCTGCCATTTATTGCCGGCATGGAGGCAGCTCCCGCATACCCAGCAGCTCTACGTCATGTTTTCCCTGGGCAAGGAGAGCTGGCAGCACTGTACCACGACTACCTCGCACTCCCCATGGAATCCTTCAGATGTACTGAGCAAGCAGGAACAGAACAGCACAGGCAAAACCAAGCACTTCCCTGTCACTCTCCTCCCCCAACCAGTACGGATAAAGGGCAAATTCATCTTCGGAAAGCATTTAATCATTGGCTTCTTCCCAGCTGCCAAACAGGCAGCCCAGCAGGTGCTAATTAGCTGCACGTCCTGTGAAATACAAACTTCCCACTGGAAACTGCATTCAAACACCAAACGTGTCTTATGTAGATCATCCAACAACCATTCAGTGGCCACAGTTTTGGTAATAGCCTGAAGTCTGATTAAACCTAACAGCAATATTTTTTCCTGTGTGCTGTTCCTCTTATTCACCCTCATGAGATTCAAGGCAGACGTTATCAATACTAAATCTGTCCTCCAGTCTGTAGCCAAACGCTGATGTTTAAATGGCAATGGCAGTGCCATCATCCTTAGGGCTACAAATGTTAGCTCTCCTGGGAGTGGAAGACATCTCAGCAGCAGCTCACTGGCAGCCCGTTAGTTGCGTTAGCTCCAATAGTTCACATCACAAAGAGCAACTTGTGATGCAGTGGTTCTGCCTACCTGAAACCATCTGTATGGTACGCATAAGAACACAGCGTACGTACATATGTTATATATACAGAGGAATGCAGGTGCTGTTTGATTCTAGTTGAAGTATTAGACAAGTGAACTTATTCCAACAGTAAAAATACGTGGCGTTTATGCAGCTTCTTCAAGTCAAAGTCTGTAAGGTCATACATACACACGCACATGTAAACACACACGCATATTCCTGAATTCACCCTCTCGAGTCCTCCACCTGTTCTCCTCATTTCTGAAAGCAGTAAATGTCCTTATACTCTGAGAGAATCAAACTTACTAAAGGTCACAAGGCAAATAAGTGGCATAACTAGGAACAGATATAGGCCTTTGACACCTAGATAATGAGCTCTCTACAAAGGCTTTCATCTTCAGATAGCCCTCTGCCTTACACGTTCTTCACATGGGTCTGCTACCATCCTTTAATGATAAATTAATGGAAATGAACACCAATATCCTCTGTTTTCACCCTCACTTTCTCCCATTGTTATATAATGAACACACCACCAGGGCAAGCGATCTCCCGCAGTTGTCTGCAGTCATAGTTTATTATATTTTTTTCTTGTCACAGAGAATTTAGATTATTGGGGAGAGCGGGAGATTATTTAACCCATTCATCTATCAACCACTATGCACACACTATGACTATATAAACAAAGCAAGAGGCCTCTGCACATTTTCCTCCCATCTAGAGGAGGAGTTGACTACATTTATCTAAGAATCCTGAGTTATCATGACATATTCTATCAGCTTTGCCTTATAACATCAGAAGATTCAAAAGCAGCTCAGGACTGCTTGATTTCCCTGAACACAAGTACATCTTGACTTCAGGTTGACCCTGAAATTTTCAGACATTTGGAAAAACTAAAAGTAAATAGTTAGAAATTTGGCGGGCAGTGACCACACAGTGAGAACCTGCCTAAGTCTCAATCCTGGCCTTTTTCTCTGTTATTTATGTGGAGGAGTGGAGACCTTCACTGTAAATGTCAACAACACTTAACATTGTTGTTTCTAATGCATAAGCTTCTCGCTTGTATCATTTAAAAAAGACGGGAGACCTTTCCACTCCACAGGACTTACTGCAGGTTATCTCACAGGGTCTACCTTCTGCCTGCCTTGAAAGTAGTCAAATTGGGCTGTTCATGCACTCCCAAGTCGCCAAAAGAAGAGGCTGTAATTTTTCAAGTTGTCCATACCAGCCCATCTTCCTCAAAAATTGGCAAGTCTACATGCCCTTATTGCCAGCAGTAAGTATTTGAATCCGCTGCGTTTGGGTCGGGCAACAGTGTCATGCTGCAGTTCTTCACGTTTGCCCCGCAAGCCGCGGTCAGTGCCCATCTCCACAGCTGGCGACCCAGCTGCCACACCTCGAGCCAACACTTCTGCAGGGTAACTGGGCATCAGCTTCAGCTTTTGGGAATACATTGACTAGAGTGAGGTTGATAGACATCCCGAAAGCAGGCCAGTCTCCTCTGCATATGGGTCCTTGTCCCACAATAACAGAATGACACGTGTGTGTCAGCTTCGGGAGGAGAGTAAGCTAAACACTATCAATGCTATAGATTAAACAAGTCACAATATTTACAAACAAGCTGTGAGAGCACAAACCCAGTGCATGCTTTTATTATTTTTTTTACACTTCCCGAAAAGTTCAGCTCTGTACAAAGTTCCTTCTTCAGCATTTTTTTCCTTAAGATCTTGCTCCATACAGGAGCTGAGAAGTGAGATTTTACAGAAGGATTTGCCACCTTGGTGCCCAGCACAAGGCCACGGACCGAGGTCCCACCACATATTCCGTCCTCCAGCTCTCTCCCAGAAACACCATGTCCAGCTGCAGACAGATGTTATTTGTATTTTAGTGAAGCTGTGAATCCAGTGAGCACAACAGATACCAAAATGAGTTTGAAATTTCCTGCGTCACTTCGTTTTGTTGATCAGCTAACTTTATGAGGTCTATGCAGGAGAAAAGAAGCTACAAAGACTTCCAGAACCTAGCAGCAAATTGCAAACACACAAACTGGCTCTCACAGACAGTTAACTAGAAACTGCAGGAATCTGTCCCCACATCAGCTCTTGTGAGTGAAAACAAGCAAATGGTTTCTTCAGGTCATTAGCTCTGCCAGCCTAGGTGGTTTACTTGAGATACACCTTACTAACAGCAGGATTTAGAACTGCTTCCAATATCACAACACTTCCATTCCTGATTTTTCATGGTATTAAGACAACATGCATATAATGTTGCATAGATACAAAACACAAAACAAAAGAAAAAAAAAAGAAAGGCTGAAAACGCATGGTACCTCCATAACAATTTTAGGAAAACCTGGCATGCGTTAAATGTAAGCTCCAGAAAGCCCTCAAGGCCTTTTTTTTATAACAAGATATAAATAAAATACATAACATTTGGACTCTTGATTTACATCGTAGTTTTGGAGCCTTCAGGGATTTTTTTAAAAAAATCTTTTCTTCACAACCAAGAGTTTGTTTTTTCAGAATACAAGCTTAGTTCCCAACATAATCCCAGGGCTTGGGAAGTTGGAACATTGATTTAAAAAACAATTATGCCAAAAAACGGGCAACATTTTGCAATAACCATGCATTAACTATTTTGATCCAAACTCAAGCCTGAAGCACAGGAAGCAATGCAGCCTGTAGAAACAGGCTAATTCACGCTAAATGAAAATGGACCTTGAAAGATTCACAATTTGCTGTCCAAAGACAAGCAAGGAAATAAATGCACTTGTTCTAGAGGGCTGCATTTGTCGTTCCCTTTGTTCTGCATTTTTGATGCCCTTTCACAGGTGGCCAGGCAATGTCTTCAAGGCCAAAAAACTCAGTAAATACTACACTGATTTCCAATTCTCCTGACCCTTGCAGAAGCATTAAGATGTGTCACTTCAAAACACAACAGCCAGCGAAGACCTGCGCTTCCCTCTAGGAGGTAAAAGACAGGAATAACATGATGTCTCAATTGCCCTTCAACAGTTCTGGGAAGAACTCCAATATGGAGCCACCCAATTAACCGCAAACTTGGGACACCTTTCCCTTCTCAGTGGGTGGGGAGAAAGACTATTCTTTAAGCATATTCAAGAGCAAAGCATCAATTGTGATTGAAAGAAGGGACTGCCCTGGAGGGTTGTACTTTCATCAAGAGAGCTCAAGAGTGAGAATTGATTAACTACAAAATTCACGATACAACTTCCCTTCAGAGGCTTTATTCAGAAATGAAAAGCCAATCCTCTACCTCTTCTGAAACTTTTACATTTTTTTCCCCTCCAAACCTCTCATTTAGTTTCTTGAGGCTATAAAATCAGCTAGATTCCCTGGGGAAACAGCAACATTTTTATAGATATATTCCCATGTGATAATGACAACTATTACCAATTTTGGTCAAATGTAAAATTCTAGTGGAAACTTGTTCAGAAATCTGCCTCAAACTCAAGAAGAAACAACAATTTTGTGTTAATCCCTCCTACTCTGAACAGAACTAACAGCTACAGATGCTTGTGCTTCTGGCTTATTTGTTAAGGAAGAACACATGAAGAACAAAAAAATGCTCACAGTAGGAAAATCATCCGTACAACAAGAGTACAGCTAACAACATAAAGACAAGGCTAGAGAATTAAAGCAGAAAAGAGGCACCTCATTATCAAGCAGATCCAGTTAAACATAGAGAAGGTGTTTGCATGTGATACTCCCACCTCTATAAAGAGCTGGAAGAGTAGGTTGGAAAAGACCTACTTTTCTGATAATTTTTCTTTGGGTCAGCTGTAAATTTCAATTGTGATGTCCAAGTGAATATGTTTTCTCAGAGATAAAGTATTGCTCATGCCAAGAAAGCTGATGTGGAAGAAAAAGCTATGCAAGAAAAGAACACGCATGAAAAGAGATTTTCTCCCGATAACATGTCGATATGCCAACTTTTGCACGCCCGAAAACTCAACATTTTCACTGAAGATGAATGACCTCTCCCCCATGAGACTAATGAAATCACTGCTAAGCAGCACTGAACCATGGTTCTTCCCAGAAGCACTAACACAAAAGAAAACATCCAAATAAAACTGAGTACGAGAACAATTAACCATTGCACAATACATTTATTAGCGTTGGTGCTCTGGGCAAAGACATGATTTCTTTGTCACCAAATGTGTCACCAATTCCAGATGCCCCTCTTGCACCAGATGAAAATACAAAGTCTCCTGGCCAGTACTACACACTATATTTGATAAAATTGTAGTACTTCAAAGATATTCTTAATATTCTCTTATCACCATGGGGGAGAAATTGTTTCCTAAATTCCTGGCGGGAGGCAAATTCTGAGATGGTGAACGTCTTGACATTCACTCCCTAAGAAATAAATATCGCCTTCAAAGACAAACTGATTCAGGGCAACAAAACAGCCTCTCTGCTTAAAACAATCCAGCAGGAACAAAGGTAGAAGTGAAGACCTATAATTACTGCTAAGCAATGACACAATTACTGACTAAATGCATGGAAGAGCTATTACATGGATCATGTTTGTTTAGTTTTTTTAGTGTATGCTGTGCCATGTGTTCTCGCTTAAGTTCAAAAAAAACTGCAGCAACTCTCCCGTCCTCATTACACAGAGAGGATGCCAGATACTATCTACTCTTTCTTATGAAAGCCTTTTATATTCTTTAAGCCACATGTACTGAGAAATTCTATTAATAGTCAGGTATTTCTCCAGTCCTGTTTGTTGCCCTTCTCCAAATAACTCCTTCCTTTTGCTTTAGCTACAGAGGTAAATTTGGGGAGGAGGCCCTCTGGGATTAATAATCTCACTAACACTATAAACAATTTTTCCATTGCTTATTCATTAATGAATTTAACCCTGAAAGCAGTGCACATGCTAGAGGATCTCTGCAGCAATATGGGCAGCACATGCACATTCATACCTCTGTAAGTTACACTGATAGAAGCACTGCTAGGAAAGGGTGCAAATACAAAAGATGACATTTCAATTTCAACTAAAAAATCTCCATGTAAATCAATTAAGAGGCTGAGATTGCCGCACTCTCCTTGCTCTTCACTGAAAAAGCTGCAAAAAGCAGGCTTGGTGGGTGCTGGGAAAGAAGAATTCCTAGAAGCAAATTAGACCCTCGCAAATGGTGAAATGTGGGAGGCACTCCAACATCCCAGTTAATGCCAAAACAATAGCCTGGGACACAGGAGGGTGCTTGACAGCCTGAGCTGTCCCCACAGGACATCTTGACATTTGCAGCTTTTAGAGTTCCAACTTCTTGTTATAGTTTGATCTTCTCAACAACTCTTAAGGTTGACTAATTTCATTGTGTTCCTGAATGACACCCCCCACTTTGGCTATATACACACACTAATAAACAGATCAGCAGCAGGCACGCTGTCCTACTCGAGTCCATCCTATTAAAGTTCCCCGATGGTTTTCACCAGGGCCAACAAATATCCTCCCCTATAATTCTCACGCATTCATAAGGTCACAGGCTAATACAGGCTAGTGACCTTTCTTGATAGGAAGCCTGGATATAGCCATCCTCTTTGGGGGGGGGGGGGGGCGCGGGGCAGGGAGTTAACCTGTTTGAACAATGAGCTCAACTGCCTTCAGGACCAGAGGTCAGCCATTTTATTAATAGAGATGGAGTCGTCATTTCCAAGCACTCACATTGGCACATCCCATTTCTAGAGTCGGTCAAGTCACACAGAGGGAGACAACAAAGCTCAACGTGGCACTGGCAGTCTGAGTTTTTAAAGTAAATGCACTCAAATATGATACCGGCCTATTTGACAACATGGTTATTCTTCATCATTTAGAAAATCTTCATTTAGATTTCTGAAAGATAACCTCATGCGTTCATAGCCAGATGCAGAAGTCACCGGGTGAAACCTAGAGCCACTGTTGCACAGAAGACTAAACTAGATACTTGTAGAGAACCTCTGCAGTATGAAAACCTGTGAGCAAATACACTCATGTCTTTTCAGAAATATGACATATCTATTTCTTTACCTATTTTCTGCACACAGAGAAAGCAAGAACTCCCACAAAGGGCTACAGACATCGGTGATGAAAGCACTGACACCTTCAATCTGCTGTATCAGCTCCACCACTCCTGACGGTTCTCAGCTCCGCTTCTGTCCCACATTGCTGGAGACTGGGATCAAGTAATTAGTAATCTGGATCCTTGGTCCAGATCTTTGGTGAAAAGAGGCAGGCAGAGTCAACCAGTACAACATGTACTAATACTCTGCCTAGTTAAGGCAGTTTAAGAAAAAGGTACAACATTATAAATTCCTCCTCATCTATTCCTAATACCTTGTAGAGGATACTCAGAGACCATTGTTCAAAAAGGGTTTGTACACGACTTCCTACCGTGTGCCTCATCCCAGAAAGTCCTGTCCATAAAGCAGTAGGGTCACCACCTGCTTATTCCTGTGCTGCTTTCTTTGAGCAGACAAGCAATCACTAAGGTGGTTAACTAACGATAGCAGCAGTTCCCAATCCGACACGAGATGTGCATTATTTCCACTGCAATATTCCATTTCAGAACCAGCATCATCTGGGGCAAAGTCTAAAAACTTTCACGTTCAGAATCATATTCACCTTGAGGCTTTCTACACGAAAATGCTCTTGGGGACAGTGGAGCACTTTGGTCACAAAACCCCCTGCATGGGCTAACGGCCACATCAGAAAATGGAGAAAAGCAGCGAGCATTCTTTCATGAAGAAACACTATTAAGCTCTCTTGTTATACTGAGTACTTTTTAGCATCTGGAGATGGAAGAACTGTCTTTAAAATCAGATTCTTTTTGAAGAAAATGAAGATCCCTGATGAACTGTGTCAAAATGATCAACATACTGCCTTCTCCTTGATATGATCACCTTTAAAGAGCGGTAGTCCTGCTCTGAAAATTTCTGAGCCATTTCTACTCTTTTACATGTACTGTATAGAGACGTGTTATTCCAAATTAGTGCTCCTCAAAAGCTGCTTTTCCCTAAAGTTTGCAAGACTTGTTCTTGCAATCTTGGAATTGTTCTTTCTTGGACTAGTAAACACCAAGTGATGAGTGAAAAAGGACTTCTTTCAGTTCTTTTCAGAGACAAAGCAAAGAAAAACTTAGCTAAGTGTCTGAAGCATAGAGAGAAACTTTACCAAGAGAAAGCAGAAATGGTCGATGAGCCTCCAAGTTGCTAGGAATCTCTCAATTTCATAACTTAAGTACTTTCAAGCTACCACAGATTAGTTTCTAGAAGTTTCTTGGAACATGCAGCATTACTGAAAGCGAGCTCATCCTGTAGCTATATTTCACACACACAAAAAAAAATCCATTTTGCACTTGGACTTAGATCACAGTGACTTGAGAACGCCGGATGATATTCACCGAGTTCTCAGCAAAATCTTCCCATTACCAACCCAGCTACAGTCGGTAAACACTGACTGCCCTTCCCAGTGTGATGCACGTCAGAAATCCCAGCTGATGGTGTCACAGGGCTTCCCTAACGCACAGAGCAAAACTCCTGCCCCATCTGTTTCAACACAGGCACGTCTCTCTACACTTTCTCAGCCGCCCCGACTACTCTTTTTCCCATGAACATCCCAGCTCTGATAGTCTTCATCTTGCAGCAGCACGTGACTGCGCTCCACGCTGCCTGCCTGGGTCAGTTGTTTGGATATCATTAGATTGCCCTGACTGAAAGGCCTAATGAGGTGCTGATCCCATCATCCAATCACTCAGCTGAGCCAGAATGCATCCCATGGGACAGACAGAAAAGACTGATGCAAGAATTCCAAGTGATGTGTAACATGAAAGGGCGCCATTCGCATCGCTAGGACTCACAGCCTGTCAGCACGGCCATTAGAAATCCTGGGCTACAGAGATTTATAATTCAACCCTCCCACACACAGAACTTGCTCCAGACTGAAACTTGGCACAAAATTCAGTCCCAGGAGGGCATTAAAAAAATAACCCATTCAACGGTTTCCGTCCCATGGCTTCAGCTCACAGCCATTTAAATAATGGCAATTTCTCATTTCTCTTTTTAACTGAGGAAATCCAATATAAAACACCAGATTTACATAACATTGCAGTGGTGATACAAGCTGGCAACAAACCCAGGGAGAAGGCTGCCAGAGCCGTTCCGTCATCCCCTTTTGGTGAATTTCTCCATTTGGATTCAGTTTAACGGAATGATTTTTATTAGGTCTAGCTGACATCATGTGTAATTGCAAATCCCACCTCCACGTTGGTCAGGCAGCTTGCCCTAGCTTTGTACACCTTGTGTGCCTGTTAGAAGGGGACAAGCCCTCCTGCGCTCAACGCAGCCTTCCACTTGTGCTGCCACTGTTATTTCTTTGCTGCAAACTCTGCTGGCTGATTTAGAGGACAGTAATTAGTTGCCTATTGAGCTGCAAAAGACCAACTGGACAAGGAATGGACATATACAAAACAAAGAAGGGAATTGATGCAAGCCAAAAGAAATTTGTCAGTAGAGCCTTTGATTTGATCAGGGATTGTTCTGACAACTACCACATCTGCTTCCAGGGAGAGGGACAGACCCAAGCCTATTGTGGCTGCAGCCCTTTCTCTACCAGGTATTTCAATTCCTCTGAGGGCCATCTGTAGTCTTGAGTTTGTCGGTGGAAAAAAATAATCTTGGAAGTTGATGCAATGCTACAAGCACTTCCTAATAAATACATCAGACTTCAGGAAGTCTGCAGCAAATCACTGCTATGACCACAACCCTTCTGCTCCACCACTACTCACCCAGAGAGGCCTTTGGTGGCACACGCAGGATAGCAAGAAGCTTGTGTCACCCGCAAAATATACCACTTGCTGGGTGGGCTACTGGCTCCCAGCTCATCACCACCAGCACCACTCTTTGCTCTCCCACAGTATATCTGAGACACAGCCTCTGCTGCCACACTCAAGCTGGAGGACAAGGCATATTACAAATCGTCACCAAAGCATCTGAACTAATTTTTCCTATTAGTTATAAAAGCCCACAAATAGCACAACTATAAAACAGTTATACAACCAAAAAATTTGTATCAGTGGTCAACTCTAAGGCTCCAAAACTCAGAAAGTGGAGTCCTTCCTATTCTTTAGAGAATTACCAACTTAAAGGTACTTTAAATCAGTTTGGACTCTCTCTGCCGCTGTCAGCCAAGATGCTACAGCAGTCAAAATGCTTCTTCCACAATGATGGCACATTTAAATTGCCATTGTTGCACTGACTCCCACCATGTGCTAAACCATCCTCCCTAAGACAAGCCTCTGAGGTCCACGTTCCAGCTGTGAAAACCCTTTTGAGCTTGAGAGCTGCAAGTACAATGTTCCTCTAGAACAGGAAAAAAGTTGAGCCCAAGGGAACACCTGAGCTTTCAGTACAGAAAAACAAGATGTGTCAAGCACCTGCAGAATGACCTTCTTTTCCAACAGCTGTACAATTTTCTCATACCTTGTCCTTTAATTCCAAAGGGGGGTACAAAGTCCCTGATACGTGCCCATTTCCTGAAGGAATCATCCAAGAACATTGGTGCCGGCTTCGAGAACCTGAGAAAACGAAAATGAGAGAGAAATTAACTCCTGAACTAGGAAGGATAAATTTTTGTAGGGAGGTTGAGAGAAATCATACTTAAGTGCTGATTCTACATTCTCACTGGCAATACAGCAACGTAGAAGATTTTCCTTTTACCCAAAGGTGCCAGCAGTGGTACAAGTCTGTCAGAATTAGTGCCATGAGGACCAAATTGTACCACGAGGTGCCAAACCACTAAAGTTGTGAGCCTGGCAATCACTTCCACTCAGCAATTTAGAACTTCCACACTATTGTTTGGCTACTAATTTAGCTACAATAAGTTGTAAATTGCAACCAGAGTTTAGGCAGCTTTACTTCCAGCTTTGTAAGCACAAGCCAATTTATGTGCTGTCTATGTATGCGTGCGAGGAAGGGGTGCAGAGTTGCCTTTATATTGTCCATTACATATAAGACTGCTGCGCCGGGCAGGTATGAATGCACTGGGCAAATGCATGTGGAGAGCAAGGCTGGGGTTATCTGCTCTCACGGCTGCTTCTGCCTCGCTCATATGCCCATACACAGCAGCTATCATAACACGGGCAGGAAAGGAAACAGTTCAGGAGACCACGAAGCAGCACTTAGCTTACAGAGAATGGAAATTCAGTACAGATGTAGGTGTTTTATTCTGCATTCACTAACACATAAATGATTCAAGAGAGGTCCTTGCCAAACCAAACAGTTGTGATCTATCCAAACTCATTTACAAAAGAGAGAACTAGTCCTTCTTAACCATGTCATTATGGGAATACATTATCCTAATTATACCCTCAACAGACAAACACAGCAGCTACTAAAAGATTGTCTCTTCTAGAAACAATTAGTACAGTGGAAGGAAACAATTAGGAAAAGAAACTACCGAAATATTAATTTTCATACGAGACCATTTCTGAGTATAAAGATCACGGCTAGTACTATTAGAAATCCGTTCATTCAATCATATCAAGATGGTAGCAGGGATGTTCTGAATCAAAATCAATCCCACTATGCTATAGAAACGAGGAAAGGAATGTACTGCAAGTTCAGAGTCAGAGAGTACATCTCCACTACAGCCATACTGCAAGTGCAACATACACGTATCTGAAATAGATATGGCCTGGCTAACCTGGGGACTGGCAGTGGGATAGATGCAACACACCAGTTTAACCCTCCCTTCAGGCTGATTTTGCACGCACCATGCAACTCCACGCTACTGCAATCAGAAACTTTTGGACTTGAACTACCTGATTTAAGATAAACTCATCTACGCTGTGCCACAGCCAGGTAGAGAGCAACAATTTCAGATAGCAGCACGGTGAGGAAAGGATGGAATGAATTCTGAATTATAAACTGCTCAAAGTACAGTCCTATCACAGATGCCCCAGTAAATCGGAGGTTGCAGAAATCTCTGGGAAGGGGGAAGAGAGAGACCAAGAGCATCTAACAAAACAAGAACAGAAGACTCCAACTCACCCATGCATACCACCGCTTCACATCCACTCATGCAATCTTTAGTCAGATCATCTATAACCATAAAAGCAGGATGCACAGATTACATGGCTGATCTAGAAGGAAAGGAATGTTTTTCCAGAGCTGAGGATACAAAAGGATCTATATAACTTTATCTGGGAAAAGGTGCAGAAGATGTGTTAGGTATCTTAGGGCTTCTGAAGGTCTTAAATAAAAAACAAAAAACCACAGGGCTATTTTTTTAAAAAAGAAAAAGAACAGGATACAATAATACTCCGAAAATATCCTAAAAGCTTCAATAACCTGACAAATTAGTTCAATGTTTTTTCAAGCATGTTGGTGCTCTCAAATGTAATATTATGTTACACTGGTGGGTCTCCAAGGAGTTACCTCTACTTCCTTCCAACATCAATAGAAGAAATCTTTGCAGGCTTCTCATACAGTGTATAAGCTTGTATAGTCTTAATGGCACCGATGTTCGCAGCTCTTTCTTACAGACACCCCTTGAACTAACAGCAGAAGTCAGGTCCCACAGAATGGTCCCCATTCTCCCCAGGCAGCAGCCACAGTAAAGGATGATGGCATTGTCTGGGCGTCACCAGCACCTTTGGGCTGGTTTGTAGGTGACCTGGTTTGTTAGCTCACCAGCTACTCTGGTTGCCACCATAGCATGCAACCTTCAGGAAAATCTTCGATGCTTCAGAAAATGCATATATGAGCAGGTTTTATTCTCCTCTCAGGAATCGTAGAATGGTTAGATTTGGAAGGGACCTTAAAGATCATCCAGTTCCAACCCCCCTGACACGGGCAGGGACACCTCCCACTAGACCAGGCTGCTCAAAGCCCCATCCAGCCTGGCCTTGGACACTTCCAGGGATGGGGCATCCACAGCTTCCCTGGGCAACCTGTTCCAGTGCCTCACCACCCTCACAGTAAAGAATTTCTTCCTAATATCTAACCTAAATTTCCCCTCTTTTAGTTTAAAACCATTACCCCTCGTCCTATCGCTCCACTCCCTGATAAAGAGTCCCTCCCCATCACTCCTATAGGCCCCCTTTAGGTACTGGAAGGGGCTATAAGGTCTCCCTGGAGCCTTCTCTTCTCCAGGCTGAACAACCCCAACTCTCTCAGCCTCTCCTCATAGCAGAGGGGCTCCAGCCCTCTCATCATCTTTGTGGCCCTCCGCTGGACTCAGTCCAACAGGTCTATGTCCTTCTTATGTTGGGGGCCCCAGATCAGGACCAACAGGATTCCCTACAATAATGCTATAAAGTAGTGCAGAGTAAATAAAAAACTTAGCCGGTTAAGAGCACTGCACGAAAAAGAAGGTACAGGCTGCAGGATCAGGCCTAACTCAGAAGTTGGTATTATTTATAGATGCAATTAACTGGTCCATTTGCAAGTCATACACCAGGAAAAGACAGTAGTCTGACACGGAGTATTGAGCATCTGTCCCTAATGCAGATTGCCCCTTACGAGGTGCCTGGCAAAACCAGGAGGAAGGTCAGATCCTCCTGGGGCCCCAAAGGGAGTTCCAAAAAGCAGCTGAAGCGCTAGCAGGACTCATCTGATGCTCTATGGTGTCCCACTTGTGAACAAAGTGATGCCCGAAGAGAAGGGTGAAGTGACCATTGTCCTTGTTATTGTACTTGCTACAAGAAGCTTCAGGATTTTTCTAGCAAAGAACACAATAGCCTTAGACCACCTACTATTATTTGGTAATATTTAACAATATTGTACACAGAGACAAGGAAACTGACTTTCAACTCATACTTTTGCTTCATTTAAAGAGCAGGGAGGAACAGTTTGGGGGGAAATATTATATCCATAAGGGGGAAAAAAAAAGGGCAAATTTGAGGATATTTAGCTCCCATAAATCTTGAAGGTAATTCCATTTTGGAAATATTAAGAAATCATGAATGCTGTAAGCTCATGATCTAAGAAAAGCACTTTGCCACCTCAATAAATTAGAGCAGGCCAGAACCGATGTCCAGCAGTGACAGGGAAACGCTGTCTGCCAGACCTCTCCAGGAGCGTGGCTGTTCTGTCTCGGCTCTGAAGCGCGTCTGGCATGTTCTAGGACCCTTCAGGAAATATCAGGATATGCCTTAAACAGGCCATGGGAATGCTCTCTGCAGAGCACCTAAAATACATTCCAAGGAATGCGTGGGAGTTTGTCAAACAGAAAAAGTAAATGTTTCTAAATGATGCTAAATTCTGTATCTACTGAGCAGCTTACATACGGGATGCTGCATTTTACACGAGTGGTCGGCTGCTGCTGCCCAAAGGCAGGTGAGCTTCACTAACAACCACAGCTCCAGAAGAGCTTGTGCTCTAGGGGCAAACAGCACGTAAAGCGAAAGTTTTGATTTTTCAAATTTGATTTTTAACCACCTCCTATCTACCCCACCTCAAACTCCAGAACAGACATAATGCAACCTCATAGCACATGACAGCCATGAAAAGGTGAGAAATTTGGGTGCCTGTGGCACCTGCATGATTTCGGAGAGAAATGCCAAGCATCTAAAAATCACTACTTTGAATGACATACCCCAATAAAAGAGCAAATGACATCTAAATAGACAAAATCTGGACTCAATGATCTTAAAGATCTTTTCCAACCTAAATGATTCTATGAAATGCTGGATATGATAATTATGAGGTACAGTCCAAATCTCTCCCAGCTCTCATTTGCATTCCTTATACAAAGGCATTAGGAAAATCTCTGACACAATTTATCACTGCTCACAGCAAAAGTGCACTGCCAGGAAACTGCTCTTAAACCAGAATCTACATACACAAGAAAGTGTGATATATATTTGTGCCTAGGAGATCACAGCTTACGCCACAAAAAAAATAACATTTCCAGTTATTTTTTCCCTGACAAGTAAGAAGAGTTGTGACCCAAAACCATTTCCATGCGGAGGGCTGAACTACCCTGCTAGAAGCTCCCCAGCCAAGTTTTCCGACCATTTCCATTCTGTCCTTGATACACAGATCCATTCACAGCTACTCCTCCTTGATGTGTGCTGCGGTGTTCAATCAACATCAGCAGCGTTAACTTCCCAAAGCATTGCGCGAATCCTAGACCAGCACCGCCTCTATCAAAGCAGCTATTGAACAACTTCAGATATTTAATCTTGACTAGAATTGGCTCCCTACTCCTACCTGCTGCTTTCAAGACAATTAATACATACATGTGTAGAAGGGAATAAGCTAGACCAGAGACAAAATAAAATAAACTGACTGATAGTCTTTGTCTAGAACAAGGAGGGAGCAAGACAAGGCCAAGTCCCTGGAAAGAGTAGAGGAGAAGATGGCACCACATTTCTAGAAATCATGACACTAAGGAAAGGCAGATGGGCAGCCACTAGGCTCCACTAGGGGCTTATTTCTCAGATATTTACTTCCTTTTTTTATTCGGTCCTCCTATAAGCCGTCCTGCCCTTTTGTTTCTTCTTTAGTCAGGGAGAACCGGCAGCAAAGAAAAACTGGAAGCTGAAGGAAAAAACCAAAATGGTGCTAGAACCTCATGTTATACATAACCTGCACATTGCACTTGTACAAGGGCAGGAACAACCTTCTTTTTTAAAAAGACAAAACTGCAAAAAAACACACACATGAAACAATGACTTTTTTTTTCCCAGCATGACTTCTACTCTCTCTTTTGTTTGCTTATGCTCAAAAGCACCCGTGGTTAAACAGAAAGCACATCTACCAATTTTATTAATAAAATGGCCAAAATACAAACCAAAGCACTCTAGCACTGAATAATTTGCTCTGATAGAGGCATTTATAAAAATACGGAGAGAAAATCTAAACTAACCTTTTTCTTTCTCCCTAGTGAGACCTAGATGTATGTCCTCTCCCCTGTCTCCCTCTCTGGGGAGCAGCATGGTATGATAGCATAGGGAAGGAGGAGGCTTGTGATGTCCTGATTTCACATCTCTTATTGACATTAATCCTCTGTCAAAATTCCAAGCAGCTCAAAGATTCCTCAAGCAGCTGAAAAATTTAAGAAACCATATTAATAAGGATTAACCCCATCCTACAACCGACATACTTCTTTCCTTAAATCAGCAAAGAGAGCCAAAAAAAATGGATGGCTGCAAGAAGAAAATCTTTAGTAGTAGAGATCAGGCCAAAAATTAAGTTGATCTTAACAAACTGCAGAAATGGTCTAAAAGAAAATCAGACAATACAGTAAAGATAACTTCGTACTGAAGAATGGCAACGCTGGGTCAGTGCACCAGACCACTGCCATTAGAGACCCCTAGTTCCTCTTTTGGAAGACAGAGTGAGCCACTGATCCCTATCCATCTTCTCCCATGCTATTCATGCCTACAGACCCCGAGTATCTACAGTTGCCCCTTTCGGGCTGAAAAGTCCTCAACTATTTGGCCATTCTCTATACAGACGCCACTGAATTATGCAGTGGTACAACACCACTTTGCTTTGTTCTCTGCCCTTTTCTAATAACTCTAGCATTTGGATTTTTCCATTACTGAGCTGGTGTAATCGGTTGTTCCCTCGCAGCTCTGCAAGAAGAAAGCATCTGGAGCATCATCAGTCCTCTCGCCCTCTTTGCTCTCCATCACCTCGTAGGTTGTTTAAACTCCTCGGTGCAGGCATTTTCCCATTGCCTGCTCACTGCTCTATTTAGAGCCAAACCAGCTGCTCCAACATATCTGAAAGGGCCTCTATGCACTGTGGTTCATACACAGAACGTTGTCACACCATTGCAGAAAAGATAAACATCCTATCATGACTGAAAAATATAAGTATCACAGCTGTAAAACCTGTTAAGTACCCCACTTTATTCAGGATCAGAAAGCATCAGCTCAAGGACCATGGGCCTCACGCAAAAATCATGAACAAACTGGAAAAAGGCTGTAGGAGAGCTGTGAAAAAGATCTAAGGTCTAGAAAACATGATCTCTGAGGTAAGCTAGAAAGAAATTAATTTGTTTAGTCTAGAGAAGAGAAAATTGAAGGTGGGCATGATAAACCGTTAAAAATTACGAGGCTGTTGCAAAAGAGAAAGGTAATATCTCCATATCCCTAGTAAATAGAAGTAGTAGCCCTGGGCTTAAAACGCAGCAAAGGAAACTTAAACATTAGTAAAAGGTTTCTCATGCTTGGGATTATTACACATTGAAATCTGTTGCCTGGACATGGGTTACAGAACCTGCATCAACTACATTAGTTTCTGATTTTATAGTATTATTTTTAAGAACAAGTTTGCATCTGTCAAGCATGGGTTAGTCATAGCAGTGCCTACTTTTAAGAAGGAAAATTCAATAGATGATCTTTTGAAGCTTTGCACAGGTCTATTACTTTTAAAACCATTTTCATACTGGGATAATGTTGCTAGGCGGTGACCAAGTACTGAAGCTACAGTCTGCTGTGGTTGAGAATCAAGAGCTACCCCTCAGACTCCTTGGGATTATGAAATACTTGCCTTCATACATGGTAATCAAATTTCAGTACAAACACAACCGTAGATAAGCAGCCACATGGATTTTGCGAGCCTGCTGCCTGCCAAGACTGCTTTCTGTTTGTACCCTGTACCTTTGTGATAAACAGGAAGACACGTAAAGTTTAACCTTTCTGCAGTCATTAATATCTTGTGCTTACGCACCACCAAGGCACAAAAATCAAAGACTGATTTAATATCAGCTCAGTACCTCCTGCTAACTGGCTATGTTCTGACATGCATGAGGTCTAACAAAGTGCCCTGAAGAGCTTACCTGGAGTGTCTCTACATAACGCAAATAATCACTCTGGGGACTGAAAATTTTGACAGAAACCATTAAAGACAAAAAGAAACCTGATTGCCTGCTCCAACCAAATCATCAGACTTTCCTACAGATTCTCCAAATGCTTCAGACAAAAAACACACAAGCACACATAAAAATAACAAGAAGCTTGGTTTAAAGGTTGGCTTCCTTTTGGGGGAAAAAAAAAAAAAGGGCAAAAATACCCCAAGCTATAAAATTTAGACAAGGCAGAAACTTTGTCCTGACCTGCCTCACGGTGTAGCATATAAGACAACATTCAAAATTTGTCATTGCTCACCAAACCCTCTAATACCAAAACACAATTATGAAAGGGTGAAAAGCTGACTTCTAGACAGCGTAGAATGATGTTAGTTTAAAAACCAGCCTCCTAACATCATTTCAATGTCATAGTTTGCTTTTCATGTGTTATTGTCAAAGATGCAAGATTGAATTACAGATAGTTTTTCCTACCAGAAGCCAGGTGGGGTGTTCAAGGCCTTTTGAGGGAGCACTGAGCCAAACAGATGAGATTACATGGTATTTGGAAACATGATGAAGGTGAGCAAAAGCAGACTGTAATTACTGCCTGAGTTTTCAAAGCCTTCCGTGCAAATAAAAAATGAGATGAGGAGGGAAGGAAAAAGGGTCCAATCCTTCCCCCTAACAGAAAGAGTCGGCTCACATGGAAGACACCAGCCAGCAACTCTGCCAGCTGGCCAAAGTTTAGCACAATTACGTTCCTGCTCACATTCCACCGGGACAGGAAGGAGATTGCTGTTTCTAATGAAAAAGAATAGGACAGCAGTCATCTAGGCTAATTGCTGCTGGGCAACGTTGCACTCCCAAAAGGCAGAAAAACTGGTTTTTCTGGTGAAGATATAGCATGCATTCCAGAAAACTGCAGATGATGGGCTGTCATGCTTTAACCCCAGAAAGCAACTAGGACCACACAGTCGTCCGCTCGCTCCCCCCAGTAAAGACTGGGGAGAGAATCAGAAGAGTAAAAGTGAGAAAAAACTTGTGGGTTGAGATAAAGACAGTTTAATAGGTAAAGCAAAAGCCGAGCACACAAGCAAAGAAAAACAAGGAATTGATTCACTGCTTCCTGTCAGCAGGTGGGTGTTCAGCCATCTCCAGGAAAGCAGGGCTCCATCCCATGTAACGGCTACTTAGGAAGGCAAACACCATCGCTCTGAACGCGCCCCACCCCACCCCCCTTCCTTCTTCTTCCCCCCATTTTATATACTGAGCATGACATCACACAGTATGGAATATCCCTTTGGTCAGTCGGGGTCAGCTGTCCCGGCTGTGTCTCCCCCCAACTTTTTGTGCCTCCCCAGCTTACTTGCTGGCGGGGCGGTGTGAGGAGCAGAAAACGCCTTGACAACCAAAACCATCAGTGCGCTACCAACTGCCATCATGAATCCAAAACCAGCTGCTAGCAAGAAAGTTAACTCCGCCCCAGTGAAACGATGACATGGGCACAGTTTCCATCACCGACCCATTGTCTTTCATCATAGATACTAATTAACTGGTCTATTAAAACGCAGTGACTGAACTTTGCTTTTATAAAGCCATATTACCATTCTCTTTATTCTCCTTGCAGAGAAAAGTTAATCCACAGCCATGCTATTGCCAGAAATCCTCCCCACCCACTGCTCATCCCTGCCACCATCGGCACGTTTGACTCTCCTGAGCTCCCAGCTTACGGTAGAGCACATCAAATTGCACGTCACTGTTTCAAAAACCTCTAATCTTGTTTTCACCTAACACATTACTTAATGTATATATCTATCTTGATGTTATCCTACTGTATCAGAGCAATTTTCATATTTGAAAGCATTGAAAGGAACAGTGAAATCTTCAGTGGCCTTCATAACACGTAATAATGCCACTGCAGAAGGAGCCTGGAATACTTAATTCTTCCATCTAGAACAGACAGCACATATTGGTTTTGTGCACGTACATCAAGAAAGCTGAAAAGAAATTGGTACGTATGTAGAGAATAGGACAATGATGAAAAAGAGCCTTCCGTCATCAGCTAAACCAAAAATGCACATATTGTTCAGCACAGCCAAGCACAAGCACAGAACAGATGTGGCTGCTCTGTCTACGTACAGCACAGGGGATGCAGCATCAACGGAAAAGAGCTATTGAAGCTAACAAACAAATAGGCACAAAAGACAAATGAGCATGACCTGATCGCGATACAGCCAGCTGAAGATGAAAATAAGGTCACTAACGTTTAAAACGGGTAAGCTTCAAAACAGGTTTGTGATGGAAGCTGAGGAAGACAAGCAAGTGCAAAACAAATTACGTGAGGTGAAGCTTTGTTAGTTTATGAAAGGGGTTGCATGATTTGGTGTCTGCGTAAGGCCGGAGACTGGACTTTGTAACTTACTCAGTTCCTGAATGCCTGATGTTCCTTCACCTCTGGCATATTGCTCTCATCCAGGTCAAAAATGTGCTTGGAGCAAAATTTTACTGCCTAAGTCTTACTAGAGTGAGGATGCTGGCAGAAGAAATGTCAATGTTTCAAGCATCTTTACTGAAACAGATGGGTTGTTCTGAAAGAAAAGAGTCTTAATTTTTTCAAGGCTCATACTCTTCGAGAATGATCGATGCCATTTCAGAACCTAGACAAAAAATTCCTCTTAAGATGATATGGAAATTTTTTATCTGCTGCAAAGTACGCACTATGGCATGGCATTAACAGAGGTATTGTCAGCTCTTCTCCTTTTCTTATGTGGAGTCCAATATTCCAAAAAGTTCTCCAGGACCCAGTTCCTCCTATCACACTCCTGGGAGAATCTCAGCTTTCACGTTAAAAAACCCCAAACAAATAATATTTTCCTAGCCTTATAGTTGGAAATGAGACCTCAGTAACTAATAAAGGCTCAGAAACCTGAGGAAAACTAAAAAGAAACCATTATTTTCAAACCACATGCATTTTCTGTCCTGCCTCATTATTACTGAATATTGCAATTCTCATCACTGCAACTCCCAACAGTGACTTTAAGGTGTTCCAGAGAAAGCCTCCCCAATGAAAATGCAAAGGACAAGCCTGCCTGCAGACACAAACAGGAAATGAAAGCAAAACAATAAAAGTGAGTGGAATAAAAAAGTCTGTAGAAGCTATTGCACCAATAGTTGCCTACAGCACACAAGACAGGCAGATAATTAAATGCAAAGAAACACAGACAAGAAGTAAATTGTTCAGCTGCTTTGTACACTATATAAATTGATGCTCAAAGACAATCACACAGATAGTCCATTGTCATGTTTCTTAGAATTTTTTTGTCAGTTATTTTCAAAGGCATTTTTTAAGTCATCACAATCTGAGTTTAACATAAAAACCTGGCATAGCAACGACAATACCAAATCAAGTCTCCAGTTTCATTGAGAAAACAGGGACATATGAACTAGAAACAAGAACAAACTCTGCAGCAAAAACAAGAGGGGACTGAAAGCATGGGCGATGGTGGGCAAGCAGAGTCCTCTCTGAACATTTTGAAATTGGACAAGTTTTTTTGGTTGGAATCCATGTCAGAGTTTGCGCCATTCAGAAGGTGGACATCCTAACTAAAAAAACGACGAGGGTGGAAATGTTCTCCATTGAACAAATTCCTAACGCCTAAACAATTTACCTTGGCATGCTCCTTCTTGTAGGAAGTTGTTCAAGAAGCAGTTGTGTGATTTTCAAGCTTGCCTAGTAGTCAAAGCAGTACAATTCATCCCACCAGAGAACAGGCTTTTTTTCCTCTATTAAGTGAAATAGGCTAATATAGCTTTAGGTGCCATCTCTCAGGTACAGCCCCCTGATGTATGCTTGTACAATGTATAAAAAAATATATAAAAATCACTAATATCAGAATAATACCACTTACTGAAAAACAGTTACAGATAGATTACAAAGCCGAAGATAAACGAGATTCATATCAATCCCGATGGGAAAAGCTCCAGATGCGTTTCTGTTACTCTGCTGCACAATACACTTCCCATTGTAGTGCAGGACAAACTGGGGGCAGCCAGTTATTACTATTTAAGATTCAGACAGAGGCTTTTTCTTCCTTAAACCAGATGCAAAAACCTCCAAGGTTTTTTGCATCTCACAGGCTCAAACTGGGAATCTAGACAAAAAAAAAAGGCCAAAACATGCATCCCAAGTGGAAAGAGTGTTTTCAGAGGGGGTTTTCCCCCCAGGTGCCTCTGCCAGCAGGTCCCTCTGTCACAAGAACATTAGTGATATGGGAGACATGGACCCTGTGCCCAGTTTCATGTAATTCGCCGTCTCCTCTGTCACCTTATTAATTCCAGCCCTTAGCCTAAGAGCCATCTGTAAAGCAAAATGCATTAAAATCTTCCAGATAGTATCAGCACTGTTTAATATAAGCCTCTCTCCTTTGGTCCCATGGTTTTAAAAATAAACAAGTATTTTAACAAAACAAGGGTAAGACACTGAGCTTGTAAAACCTTTTTCTGCATACTTCTTCCAGAGACAAGGCACAGAGACTGGACGCTGAAGAAAGTTTCCATGTAAGAGGCCACCTGACAAAACCGAAAGGATTTACTGACTCAAGGAGCAAATGAGTGCAGTGGAGAAAGCTGCAAACAGCAGACAGCACAGGCAGCTACATCGTTTCTTCATCATCCCACGCAGAAATTGTCTGGCTCGAGTTAGAGATTAGACAGGAAGAAGAGACAGGAGGTGCCACTTGACTACTCTGACAAAGAAAAGAACCATGAACCATGCTGACTTCTCCCGTCCTGTTTGCAAGACAGGTGCAAAAAATAAGAGCTAACCTTCCAGCCAGCACACACGTCCTGGCATCCTGCGACCAGGGTCCTGTGCTCTCGTATCCCCAAGTCCAGGTTAAACACACCTCTGGTAACAGACTGTGCAGCAACAGCAGCACCTACAGCCGTAACTTCAAAGGACTCCGCTCCGAGGCTCGATGGATACCTGAAGCACAAGGTAAGCTCTTAAAAGCCCGCTCTCCAAAATGCTACAAATCTTCAGGGGGAATTGATGTCATCCCTGATTAACTAATCAAAGTGGAAAGGCCTTCCCAATTAATCTTATTGCACCATCTGAAGAACGGTACAACAGTCCTCCTCATACCAGGAACTTTTCAATGGGATAGTTCCTTTCAACAAGTTCCCACAAGAAAAGCCAGTAGAAAAAAGGACGCTGCTGGTTTATGCAATTGAGATTTATGTAAGTCACTGAAATAAATACTAAATATTATTAGCTACTAAAGGAAATGGTTATGGTGAAGATGAGGGGATAAAAAACCCACACAAATATGCCTTCGCTTTCAGTACCCTTGATAAAGAAAGCACTTTTCCTGCAGCTGTGGGAAAGAAAACAAGACCTAACAGTGGAAGTTGAAGTTACACATCTTTTGGCTGTTATCAAAGGGAGCTGCGGCAAATGGACAAAATGCGGTCTGAGTGATCCCAAGTTCCAAACCAAAGAAATGCTTCAGGCATATTCATCAGCGGCATTTGTATTCGCTCGTGAATATTACAAAGAGCACTGAACACTGCTGATCCACTACTTTTGTCCCAGGAGCAACGTTTAACTGCGTGAACTGCGTTCAGCCTTTATAAAGAGCATCAATAAGTTCACTCCTATCATTGATATTCTCCCTCTGACCCCCCTCAGGCGCCCCAATATTAAGTTGTTTCAATGCGCAGCACTCCTGGTTGACACAGAAATCCCGACACGCCCAGGAGTCTTCCATACCCTTAGTGAGGGGGTGGAACAAAGTAACCTAGCATCTCCATGGATCCATCAGGGAGCCACAAAAGAAGAAACTTACTCTCCGCCTCACCCTGGAATTCAGTCTATTCACTGCATTTTTTTAGCATCATCTCGATTTATTTTCTCATTCTTCTCTTTGCCCACCTATGTTTGTCTAACCACTTAGATGGCTCACGCAACCATTACAGTATTCAAGTGCTCCACAAATAATTACTTACAATTTAAATCTGTCATAGAGAAGGTGTTCATGTTTTCATTCCACTTCTTGAAAGTTTTAAAACCAATTCCATGAAGGTATTAAACTTTTCGCTCCAGGCATTTTGGAAGCAGACATGCTCAATGTGACTGTGCAAGAAATCTCTCCATCGCAATGACAAATTGCAGTCATTTTGTTCTCGTTTAATCTTACTTTTAACAAAACAATCACCTTGGTAAGAAAAACCGGAAAAAGTCATGAAAGCTCACAGCCTAAAAAGTGAAAGCCTTGCAATGCACTGGCAAAAGAAAATGAAGACCATAACGTAAACAATGAGTAACCTTAATCACCATCTATTTCGAATATCTTATCATCTTAAGTACTTCTCTACCCTGCAATAAATCAACAAACACTTCGTCACTTCTTTGAATGTACTGAAGTACAATAGAAGAAATAACAAGAAAGCTATGGTTCAAGCTACCAAATAAGTTCCTTAAAAATAATAGCAACAATGATTTATTATTCAAAGTTGTAATAAAATCGCAGAAACCATTTTGACTGCCCTTCCAATTTTTTCCCAAATAGTTATTTTTCTAAAAACAATTTCCCCATATTAACTTAGAGTAGTTTAAAAAAAAGTTAAAGCCCACAATCCCATCTAATTCAGGATACTCTTAAATGTCCCTGTCTCAACAGAAATGTTGAAGGATGACTTTAGCCGAGTATCCCTTGATCTCAATGACAAAAGCAGCAGCAGATTTTCATTAGCCAGCAAAACAGCAATGCTGTGGGCTGAAAGGAGAACTTCCCACAAGTATTTACGGGTGTTCTTTGGGCAAGTGTTCAAACAGATGCCAAACAGACAACCATGGAGCAGAAAACAGCACGGTATCGTCCCACGTTACTCTCTCCGCCTCTGTAGTGCTCATGCTCAGCACTCCCGAACTGTACCTTTCCTCTCTGTTCGACATTTTGCTTTTCCTGAATCGCAGCGTACTTGGCAGTGAAGTTCACAAGTGACACAATTATAAAACCTGCAGATTCTCATGTCAAAGCTGTGTAAACATCACTGTCTAAACTTAAGCCTACGAATGACTGAAGATTTTCAGAGATAATCAGCACTTCGTTGAAGTCAACAGAAACTGCTTAGTAACCTGTCTTCTGAACAAATCAGGTCACTCGTGTTACCATACTTATCTTCTAGTAGTTACTTCTGAATATTCCCAGTGCGTATTTTTCCACTGCAACAGCCTGATACACACTCTGCAGCAATGGTTTTCATTTTAGTATCTTGGCCAGTGATGAAGTGAATCAAATTGACAGCCCCTCTGGTGATACCAAGCTCTAGAGGCAACAAAACAGGTCCACTCACTCCCGTCAATTTTTATCAGCTAACCTTTGAAAAATGGCATCCCTAGTTACAGGGATTATTATCTCCCACGCTGCGAAGAGGAATTAGGAGTAAAAATACAAGAGCAGCTCTAGTAGAAATAAGAACAGGCTGATGTGCAGCAGCATCAACAAATTGCTTCTAAACCTGCCCATGGCCAGCACAGCTTTGGAGAATCTGTAACATCTAGTGTGAGCTTTCATTCCATGACTACTTACTACTTTCTTTTGGTATCAAGAGTGTGCTTAATGCTGCAAAGCACAAATCTGAACAAACTTTGCCTGCTTTGCTTACTGTTACCACTCACTGAAAGCTATTGTGGGCATTTCTGGAAACGCACATGAAAAGCCTGGACTCGGAGGGCAGCGATCATGAGGCACTGAGCTGTGCAATCGTTAACCATCAATACTAGCCCCAGAACAGAGGCATGGGGATCAGAGATGTGTGCCTTCTTGGTAATTACAGTTCCTGTATCAGAATTGGTTGTCTCTGAGGAAGGGGAAAAAAAAAAAAGAAAAAAGTGTTGCTTGATTTCTATCTTGGGATTATTTTTTAAGAATTCATCAGCCTGCTTGCCCAGCCGTAAGGAAAATTCTACCTAAGGATGTGAGTGAGACTGTGCTGGGTCAGATCAGATTTCAAAATCTTTTTTCCAAAAATGGCAATAAATGGATGTCCAAGGTAAAGCAAGAAAAGGGCAAAAAGATAAAATATTTCCTCCCTAACATTCACACAGCTTTCAAACATTTTCAGCTGAGTGGATTTCCTGAGCTTGATGTGGTTTGTCTAATCAGCATCCCTCCTTTCCCTCCCAGCCATGGATCTCTCCTCCAAATGTTTGTCCAGACTCCCCTGGAATTCATACTGACATTTTGCAGCCGTCACATGCTTTGGCAAGGAGTTCCCCAGGTATAGGACCTGATGCATGAAGAACTCAATCTTTTTTGTTCTGATGCATGGAAATAGAAACACATTATGCAGAAAGACTGTATCGGTGTTTTTTCCCCTTCTACCTTTCTTCCCTGTAGTAAAAGCCAAGAGAGAGTTCAGCACAGCTCAGCCAGCAGACCCACCCCAGAAGATCAGATCTCCCTCTGCGCCCTCACTTCCTTCCCCTCAGACATCAACAGGGACATACGTTTTTAGCCCATTTGTTACACATCCAGCTGCCTCGGCAATCACATCGCCTCCTACCTTCTCAATCACCCTTTGACCTCAAGGTCTTCCCTTATTCTGCCTTTGGGAATTTGATGTTACCAAGCTTTAAGAAATTTTGTTTCATGCAGCACTCATCTGGGAAGCACGTTCTATCTCTGTGCAGTAGAAGACTTTAAATCCATTTCTTATGTTCCTTATGTTTTCCTCAGACTGCCTCTCCCAAAATTCTCAGTTGGCTTCCCTGGTGTCTACCTCAAGCTGCTTGCTCTCACCTACTAGGTGAGCAGCTACCCCTTTTTGGCCTGGCAGACCACTTAGCAAGGTCGGGAAGTACCACAGAAAGTAGCCCCTCTCCCGTCACATAAGCAGTCCAGCCTCCTCCTGTGTTCACACAGGACACTTTTCCCTAGGATGTCTGGTAGCTGTAGATGGCTGGGAAGTTTCAGATGTATTGCATGTGACTGAAAATCCCTCTCTGCACAACGTAGTTCCCAACAGGAGCACCAGAAATGAAGTATCTGTAAAGGAGTGAAGTGCCATACACGTCCAATGAGCCCCAGCTGCTTTCTGGGAAACAGTGCACAGGCACAGAAACCATGGCACGCTTAGGACATGGTCTGGGCTTCCAGCTGGTGAAGAACATGAAGTCACTACATCCGCAGACTGCACTGAACACAAAGCGGCAGTAGGGCAGCTATCAACTGCTTCAAGGAGATCCTTTGTTGCTGGCCAATGCTCTTCAGCAGCTGTACACAAGGAGTAAAACACTAGCTTTCAAAATTACGTATTTCATAAGGAGATGTGGTCTGTTCAGACACAAATGACAAACAGCCACATTACTCCTCTTTACCCACTAGCTAGCGTGGGAATAAAGCTCAGACACAGGAAAACTGCCTCTGTAGCAATGTCCTGCAGCTGTCAAAGAGCTGGCACGTGAACAAGTCAGGCACAGGAAGAAGAGAAGAGCTACTGCAACCCTGGCCAACTGAGCAATTTCAGAGTCTCAACATGACAGCACAAAAGTAGGTGACCAAAGAGACATTCTCCCATTCCACTTTCTGTACAGCTTTGCCTTGGACGTTCACATGTTGTCTCTGCTGACCTGCGGGAAGTACAGTAATATATACGCTTTGGTCCAGCAATACTGCCTTAAGACCCGGTCTTGTGGGGGAAGTGTTGACGAATTACCTCTGGTAGACACTGAAATCACTCACCCAATTAACTGAGATTAGATTAGCTAATAGGTTTGGAAAAATGCTATGAATGAGATGTGTGCAGCTGCACATGTTTTTACTCAATTATGTGACAGTAGGACATGTATTACTTCAAGCATCAAGGCTACACCAAATCAGATAAGCAATCCCACCTAAAACAGAAAACAGCAACATACTTCCCACAAAAGTAAAATAACTTTGTACTAAGCCACAGTGTAATAAACTGACCAGAGAGGTAGTTTCTTCCCAACCCCGATCAGCTTCAAAATCAGTGCCTTAAAAAGCAAGAATTCACATTCTTACTTTCTTAAAAATCTACTTTTACTATAGCTGTTTTGTTACTTGTATTAGTATACGATGATGTCTTACTCAGATCCCGTCTCAGTAAAGTCTATAAGGTTAGACCAGTTTGAAATATGGTCTATTTCCATTTAATTGAGAGCCAAGAAGGGTTAATATTAATGCTATTTATTACTTTTACTACTTTTCTGCTATTCACTAAATTGCACACACCTATGGTATTTTCTCTGCACACTACACACATCACATTTTTGCTCATACAGAACCCATCCTTCCCAGAGAGACAGGTTGCGATTTTATTTTGGAGTAGGTTTGAAAGCAGGTTTGAAGTAGGTGTGCAGACATGCAGGTCTTCTCTACTACTACCTCTTCTGAGCAAGGAGTAAAAGAGGAAGAGCAGAGGACCAAGGCCTGAGCTCTGTGGGCCCCTTTCCTAGAGGAAGCTCAATAGAGCTGGGTGTGCAAGAGCTTCTGAAAGACCTGTGAAGGACTGCTGCAGTGAGAAAACAAGAGAGAATACAAATAAGTAAGGGACAAACAACATTTTCACAAGAGCCAGCTTGACCGTGGTAAAGGTTATTGGCTGGAACAACCTAAGAGACTACCAAGTTTTAAGCAATCACTTGTCACACTGCTTCTTCCACCCCCTCCTGTAAAGTTACATCACACCAGCTCATCTCCAGGAACTGCCTGAAACACTGCCTACACACCCCAGCTCCTGTGGATCTGATGATATTTACCAAACTATTACTGCATTGAGGCAGTTCCTGCCATACCACACCTCAGCGGCACTGAAAGTCATTCCAGAATTTGCTCTTCCTGGTAAGGAAGAGGCAAGAGTAGCTTAGGAGACAGGGAATGAGGGCCACAGCTGAGAAAAGTGGAAGGTACTGGAAAAGTGCAGTGGGAAAAATGTGCTCATGGTGTTAAGGGGTATGGGATGAAGATGCTGCTCTGTGCACGTCACAGTATACAACTGGGGAGAACACAGAGTTGCCAGAGCATGGTATAGTGACAAGGGAGGCTGGACACTGGTTTGTGAACTGAAGAACTAAGAAGATAAAACAAGAGAAGTGGTAAATGGCAAGGTCATATAGACCACAGAACAGGCTCTCTGACGACTGGGACTAGAGAATTTACTCTTTAAAACTGTATTTCAGAGTTACACCTCTAAATTCTGCTTGGAACCCACCTGAGACCGGCCCTTGCAGCTTAGCCGTGAAGAAGTCAAAGACTGCCTACAAAGAAGCCACCTGAACCGCTGTCTAGAAGTTTCTAGGGGCCTTCAAAGGGTGTAAGCTATACTGGAAGCAACTGAGGATAGAACTGGAGGAGAGAAGCACGAGGGCATGAATGGAGCATTACCCTTGAGCAGACAGACGAAGGGTGGAGGGCAATTGCTAGTGCAATGGGATAAAAGACAAGGTTTCTCTAAGCTGGCAAGATAAATTCTTCAGATCCTGAAGTATTGTAAGAGAGCAGGCAAGCAAGCAGAAGAGCAAAAATTTCAGGAAAGATCTGACAAGGAATGAGAAAAAATTTGTAGAAGATGAAAAGAAAGCAAGTTAGGAGACAAGACGGCAAAAACATCGTGCTGAATATTGTCATTCCCTCTCTCATTTGGAATGGGGAGCAGTGAGCCTAAGGGCAACAAATACTGAAAAGGGATTGAGGGCAAGTCACACACAGCAAAGGATTTATCTGTGTGGCCACGGTGGGTGGTTAGAGCAGTATCACTAGGAAGAGTACAAAACCCAAGGAAGGGAGAATCCATTCGTAACACAGGAGAGGTCCGACTGGTCCCAGACTTCTGTCAGTGTAAGAGCACTACACTGTGGGGCGAGCCAGGGTAGACCTGGCGGAAGACAAGAGATGCCAAGGAAGAAGCAGCAAGTTAAAAAAAGGATAGGGAGAACAAAACACCTGTCAACGGAGGAAAAGAAGCAGATATAAGGTAATATAAGGAAAGCAAATGAGTTGTCATAAGTGATGCAACAGATCACAGGAAAAAAAAGGGCAAAAGGGCAGCGAATTGTGAGATTTGAGCCACTACGTACATAGTAAAACTTCAAATAGGTTCACGCTGCATGATTTTCAGTTACAGGAGTTGTGCTAGTCTGTGTCATACCACGGTCATCTAAATGTTTAGAAGTCTATTTTTAATATTCCTTTGAATGCGCCTTCCTGGTAAGCAAGTTTATTGTCTTGTGGTTTCTTAAGTCCCTTTGCAAGTTTAGGTAATATATTTGCTCCTTCTGTTCCTGCAGCTGAAAGTCTGATTTTAACGAGCGATTGCACATTTTGGTTAGCAGCTCAATCATTACATTCTTAAGCCTCTTTAAAATTCCTAGATGTATACAGTCCAGGACAAGTGATTTAGCGCTCATTAGTTTAGCAGTGAGAGAGAGCAGAGACACTGCTTCAGAGAGATTTTACTGCTCTGAAGCTGGTTCCTAAGTGTACAGGGCTTGAAAGCAGAAAGATAGGAGGGCAGATTTACAAAAGCAGAACACAGAGGAGACCTAAGGCTTGAATTCGATACAGTCTGTCCTTCACCTCCTTCCTGTCTGTACAAATGAAAACAAAATGCCTCTATTTAAACTAACTTTCAAAACACACTTGCCACTAATATGGGCAGAAGCATGAAGAAGCAGTCCTCCAAGTAGTTTTAGTGATAGCTTGCACGGTATACTACTTCTTGATCAGTGGGGTTCTTTTTAACTTATTAGCAAGGGTGTAATTAAGGAAACTGAAGGAATAAAGATAATTCAAAGATGAATGAGGTCTTTATTCAAGGTATCTCTGAGAAGGAGCAGAGACTGCAAGACAAGCAAAGATGAGGGTCCTGGTGGACCAGTTGAACACAAGCCAGCATTGCGCCCTTGCGGCAAAGGTGGCCAACAGCATCCCGGGCTGCGTGAGGCAGAGGGCTGCCTGCCGGGGGAGGGAGGGGGTCCCTCCCCTCCGCTCAGCACTGGGGAGGCACCGCTGGAGGGCTGGGTCCGGTGCTGGACTCCCCACTACAGGAGAGACATGGACATGTTGGAGCAAGCCCAACGAGCTAAAATGATTAAGGGATTGGAGCATCTGCCATACGAGGGGAGGCTGACAGAGCTGGGATTGTTTAGCCCTGAGCAGAGATGGCTCAGGAAGATCTTACCAAGGCGCGTAAGTTTCTGATGGGGTGGTCAAGACGGAAGAGAGACTCTTCTCAGTGGTGCGCAAGGCATAGGGCAACAGAAAAAAACTGAAATACAAGAAATGCCATTCAAAATAAGAAAAAACAACTTTTATTGGAAGGGTGGTCAAACACAGCAACAGGTTACCCAGAGAGGTTATGGAGACTCTGTCTGTGGAGACAGTCAAACACAACTAAGCATAACCCTGAGCAACCTGCCCCAGCTGATGCTGCTTTGAGCAGGGGGATTGGACTAGATCATCTCCAGAGGTCCCTGCCCATCCCACCTAGTCAGTGATTCTGTGATCCTTCTTCCCACGGAGCAAGAAACATTCCTATACAGGCCAAATCTCAGAAACAAGGGTTTGCTAAAGCTCCATTTTATACAACTGCTGTAATTCTTGCTGACCTCAATCAACCTAAGGAAGTGATAAGATTACAAAATGGAAATAAAGGCATTTAATTTGATCAATACCAGTAGCTATTCTACTGACCTAATGCTTGGCCAGAGAGAGCCTGTGAAAACTGGATTAATGCACGTGACTACAGGATTTCATCCTCTGGAAGTCACAGCTTAAATGTGCCATTCAACAAAGCTGGAAATCTGTAGCTTTAATGTCATCCCATTGCTAACGGGCATATTCACCTGGCATAAAACACACAAGGATAATTTGACCAATCGAGGCTTGTGTTTAAGTGTAAATCCCCAGCCTCTTACTCTGAACTGAGGGTGCCCATAAAAATGTGATGACTCCTGCAGAATTGATATAAGGAAAGCAATGAAGTACTCCTTGCCGTTCATGCTGAAGAAGAGAAATTAATTAAGCAAAATAGGGAAGCGTGAGTCTCGATATTTGCAGTTTAGTCAAAGGTCTCCTAACTATGCAAATGCCCAATGTCTCCCCGCACCACTGCACACCTTTGCAGTTTAAGTGAAGCAGTGGGACTGATAAATAAGTTAACATCAGAGCTCTGTGACACAACAGGGAACTGTGTCAGGAGACTCAGGACTATCAGAGAGCCAGCAGTGCTGCTGCAGGCAAGGACGAAAAGACAGTGACAGAGCAGACATTAAAATAACAAGAAAGCCCAGCACATCCAGCAAGTGTGCACATTGTGGCACGGCTGTAAAATGTTGTGTTGTAAAGGAAATAGATAGTAAAAGCAACAACTACTCCTCCCTAATTTGATTTTTTTTCTTTAAGCTACTGTTCAGCACAGTCCTCTGACAAACTACAGAAACTGTGCAACTTAGAAACTAATATAAACTTATAAACTTATACAACTAATAAGTATAAATAGGGAAGCTGCTTCACTTTTATCCTCGAGTCAAATTAACAATTCAACAATCCGCCAATTCCTCTGTTAGTCACAGCTCCCAATAACCTTATGAAACATGTAGTGATTAGCAGAGAGGTCAAATCTGTAGATGATGCAGCTGAGACATGTGATCCGGTTTCATAATTTGCACCCATGAACCACCTTGGCCAGCACAAAGCAGATTTCCTGAATCCAGACACACCATGGGAGAAATATAGGGACTTCAGTTTATCTGATCTGAGGTTTCATTTCTACATCATTTCAGCATTGAGCCAGCTGATCTGACAAAAGGTATTAAGCAAAAGATGAGAAAAGAAATAGCAGTCAGCACTTGGGTAACACCGGCAGCTGGATGGCAGGTTTTATTCTCCAGAACTACTATCAAAGCCTGAGCCCAAAATGGTCTTAGAGGCCAGAGCCTCCCAGGCATGAAAGAGCCTGTGGACATCCAAAAAGTGTGTAGCTCACTTGGGACTGTAACAACCCCAGGCAGAATCCTTCTGGTGAAGCCATGGTTCCTAACAACACAAACACCATGTTTCAGTGATTTAGCAAAGGCTGTCAAACCCACAAACCGCTGCTGCTGCTTCTGTAATTCACAAGGCACGGAATTGCCCTTCATCCAGAGGTTTGCCCTGCCTGCTTCCCAGCAGCCATCCTAGAGCAGGTCCTGTTATCTTCTTCTGGAAGCACCCTAGTCTACTTAGCCCTTCCCTCATTATCTTTCCCTATCCAAATATGAAGGAGGAAGAAAAGCTGAAGTTAATCCTTTGCCTGGTTGTAAAGTAGGCACCAATCTGCTACGTTTATTCCTAAGCCTCCTATAACTTTCTCAGACTATTTTCTTTTGAATAGTCCTATGACAAGACTGACTCAGAAATTATTTTGAGATAAGTTTTATCAGAACAGTTCAACCACTACCCCGCTACATCATCTGAAGGGACGGGCAGCATGAAGGATGCCTTTCCATCTCCATGTGAAATTTTGTGCTTTAGTAACTTCCAGTGATTGAGGTCAACATTTTCAAAATAGGATACCCACAGTTCAGTCTTCTAAGTCAATTTAAGTAAAATAAGTCTAAAAAACTTTGGCCTAGATTTCAGAGGTACTGAATGCATTCAGCTCTTACAGGTCTGTAGCAGATATAGCCACAAAATAAGACTTTAAGGTACATAAAACATGGGTATAGACTAAACTTTGAAAATGTTGGTTTGAAGTCAAAGATTTGAAACTGATCACAAAAGAAACCCGAGTCAGCTTGTGAAAATATTTTGTATGCATTTTTTTCTTAGCACATTTATGCCACAGCAGCATAAAACATCAGACACACAGAAAAGAACTCCTGATTTACGGCTTCATTGAGCACATTCTTCTCTCTCTTTTAAAATAAATTTTAAAAACTAACATTAGTATTACATTGCAGTGGGTCATCCATGCCCGCAAATGTCCCCTTTTTGAAGGATAATCCATAATGGATGCGCCTTTAATAAGCGCCTTAGACATTGCAGAAACGTCACCAGAAGTACTAACGGACTAATGTCTGCTGTGAAACGTACTGACTGCTCCCACAGAGCTCTGCTAATGCTTATTTTCGTACATAATTCCTAGTCCTTGCAAGAGTGTGACATGCGCACTTTGAATATTGCTCTGGTACCTCAGCTGGCTTCCTTCCCTTCTACAGCTACATTTTACAGCACTTGCAGGAGATGTGCTCCTTTAGAAAGGAATGAAAAGAAATCTATACTTTTCTGTGGCACAGGTCCCAGCAGGCAGGGCTTTTATGCTTGTAATTGAATTATTCCAGCTTCCCCTTCAGTCTTCCAGATGCCAAGCTACAGCCATAACTACTGGGCTTTTTTTTTTTTCCATTTTTTTAATTACCTCCTCACTGTAGGCAAACCAAGACAGTAAATTTAGAGTTGCGTCAATTAATCTCAGATGATACAACTAAGCACTGCAGAAAACACTGACAAAGCACACTAAATTAGCACCTTATAAGAATTCTCATTATTAGTCTTTTCATTTTCCACCTAATTCCAAACTAGAGGACTAAACCACTACGCTTAACTGACACAGACGAGAAGAAAACAACTTCTCTGCCTGTGGCCAAAATGCTTCGCCAGTCATCTGCAAATTGAAAGACAACAAAGTCAGAGCTTCTTTTCCCTCCTCATCAGCATAATTCAGAGCATCTGCAAATGCAAATTGTAAGAAGAAATAGTAAAGGCAGCAAAGGAGTCGACATTTACAAAGTTCCTATGAGGCTGATCCTTAACATTTATAGCCTCCATTATATTAGTACCATGGTCACATCATTGTTGTGCATTTCTGTTATTTGTTAATAAAATGCGGTTTGACTCTTCTGCAAGGCACAGAGTTGTCTTTAGAATGGTCACAATGCATTAGATAGACTCCACCTCCCTCCGATTAATGAACACAACTGAGAAATATAACATAAAAACCAATGGATGCTCTAACCTACCTTGAGCTCAGAGACCTCGCGGCACATCCACATTACATACTGGAACACTGTGCAAGGACCTCAAGCGACTGCCGAGACAACCTGGCAGGCACACATGCACAGCGACATGCCGCGCTGGGGCAAGAGCTCAGTCCCAAAAGCAGCAGAGCCATACCAGAGAGAATAAAGGTACCCAGGAGGCCTACGAGCTCTGGCCCAAGAGCCACAGACGAGCTCCTCCTCGTTCCAAAGGCAAGTTCATCTTCACAACTTCATGCCTAGTGTATGTACTACGTAAAATGCTGCTCAAACTTACCACATTCAAACTCGCAGGGTAGTTTGTGGCAACCTCTGGCAGACAAAGAGCACGCAATTCAAATCGAGTTTCTTTTCCTTCTGCCAAACAGATGAGCTCTCTTCTGCCTCATCTTGTTTTTCCCCCTAGTCTCAGGAACCCAGGTATAAGGATTAAATAATCCTGAATATTTTACAGGAAAGTATCGTCTAATAATTTATCTTTGCAATTAAATCCACTATAGGCTTGCAAACAGCTTGTATGAGCTGTCAGAATGTTCCCAGATTTGCTTGGGAAGACAAAAAGATTTTATGTTTAACTCAGCTAAGTGGTTGTCAGTAACTGTCCACAGAGTCCTGCAGAGGCCAATAAGCCCGGGTTTAATAGAGTATGAAAGAAAGAGCTAGTGAAAGGAGGCAGATCTTGTCGCTGGAAGTATGACAAATGAGGAGGATGAACTTAACAGCAGTTTTACAAGAGACTAAAAGGAGCAATACAAGTGTAAACAAGAGGAGAAAGAAGCACATTACTGCAATAATACTAAAAAGAGAAAGTCCCAGCTCAGGGCTCAGCTATGTGAAGAGGAGGCAGCTTGATGTTTTTTGTAGATCAATTTTGGAGCAGAATCCCATGGGTTATGCCTCTACATGGATATACTATTTGGGTTACATTTAGCAATCGGGTCTTGTTATTTAGCAACACAGATGCAGGACTTGCTGATTCATACAAGCCAACCCAGAACACAAAGTGTTTGGGTTCTCTTTTCCTGTTAAAGTCTTCGTTATTTACTGCCTGCAAGACTGCACTGAAGTTCCAGCCAGAACTCATTTCTGCTGTTTCCAATGTACATTCCAAACACAAAAAACATGGCACCACATCAAATGTTAAAGTAAGATCATTATCATCCAGCTGCCAAACAGTTCCTACAGGTTCAGAGGCAGAGAGTAACAGAAATCATGAACAGTTGTTCACCAGAAAGAGCTGACAAGTGTTTTCACGCTTGTAGTATCACACGATAGCATCACAGCGTAGCAGGAGACATGGTGGTCTACAGGACAAATAGAAGATTTTTACCATGGAAGGAAAAGGATAGATAAAGCAGTGGCTCATAACTCCAGGGCTGCCCAGAGAGGACAGCATGCAGAACTGTAGAACAGTCAGAAAGACTCATCACAGAAAGGGCAGAATAATCTTTTGCCAGCATAATAATCCCGTAGCCTCCAGGAATGCTACTCACAACATTAACCACGGCAGACCCTGAGGACCGAAGCCGAGGTCCTATTGTGCTATGCAGTATAAAACCACTGACCAGCCCCTGCAAAAACATCTGTCATTCATTTAGACAGATAAGGGAAAGGCAACGTAAATCTCAGAAGCAGAGGGAACTACATAATGGCAGTTGTTACTTTAGCTGCAGAATTGAGAAACAGGTTTAGGCCAGAACGATGTAACACGGTATGAAGAAACTAAGGCAATACTACAAGGATAATTTTAATGAAATACCTGGAAAGTTCTAAGGCAGCTGTAGGCAACAAACACAGGAAAGCCTTAGAATACAGATGTAAATGAGACAGTTCAGTAATTTGGCAAATTTAAGGAAGTTCAGACTGAAAAGCTGAAAAGAATTCCACAGTCCAACCACCTTCAGGATTTGTTTGAAATTTTTGTATCTATTTAGCTGTTGCAGCTCTTTAAACTTTCCTAAACCCAAGGTGACCTTTAAAAAAAAAAAAAAAAAACCTGAAAAATTTGCCAGCACATACAAACATATTCTAAAACATGCTGTCCGGAACAAACAGTCTTCAGAACAGGGCATCAAATAGCCTCTATAATAAACCACGAGCAATTAGTCTGCTGGGAAACAAATTAGCTCATTTCATTTCAGCAGAGTAAAGGTGGCTGTCATGCTCCAGGGGTGATGTGAACCGTAGAGTCTTTTCCTGAGCGACCCTTACTGGAAGCCCACCAGTTTGTACCTGCCAGAGGGAACTAAGAGAGTTTCCAGGGCCTGGAAGGCAGAGCTTTGCACTGGCCTGCTACAAATCACCGAGGTACCCTCTCCCTGGCCCTTCTGATCCCTTAAAATGCCCTGGAGCGCCAGAACCTGTCTGGTCCACCAGCACATTCTCTCTTAGTCTTATCGGCTGCCTCCGAGTCTGCCTGTTCCATCCTGTTCCTCCTCGCTTCCTAAAACTAGAGTTTGTAACATGAAAAAATCAAACTTGATACCAAGTCAGGTTTTTAGATACAAAGATAGAAACATAGAACGCATGCGCGAATAACAAACAGAAAACGTAACTCTAATCTATGCCTCACAACATAATCCTTTCCTGGCTCTTTTCACCACCACTCCTCTAAGATGTCTGTACTCAAATTTAAACATGAAAGCCCCATACCCACAATTCAGTTACTTCACCATCTAATAAACTTGGTCCTGCCATCTTCAGCTTTTAGAGAGTTCAAGACTGGAAGTGACTTTTACCTTTTTTTAGATCCTCTTATATTGTTTTCCAACTAAGGGTTTGGATAGGCACATGCTATCTAGAACCAGCTGTTTCAAAATGAAATAGCTGGAGATCCAAAACTCCCCAAAAATGTTGAGAAGAGAGATCTGTCACCTGTCTCAGGTCTCATACAAATGTTGTGCTGTGCTTTGCGGGGGCTACAGACAGCTAGGAAGCAGTATGACTAGGACGTATGCACACTAAACACGTTTCCTGATGCAGGATTTATGAAGTGCTGTAGAAGACTTAAAAATGCTGTGGACAACGAAGGTTACCATTTTATTTATAAAAAAAGTAAACAGAGATGTAGCCCAAGAGGGGTAAAGGAGGGCCACATCCTACACAATCCATGTGCTCCATCCATACAGAAAGGCAGATGGAGCCAAGAGGAGAGCTCTGAGGACAAACAGGAGAGACGGAGGGAAGTCTTGCATCAGAGAAACCAGCCCAGGGCTGCGGCACGCAGCATACCCTGGAAGGTGGAGACAGGGAACAAACATCCTCCTCCCTAGGACTGCTGTGAAAAGCAGCCATTATGGAGTCAGAGTATTAAAAAGTTGATGCTTGGCTTCCACAGTCAAGACAAGCCTCTAAAATCTTCTAGCAGCTGATGAAATTAAGAGATCGATGCTGGCTATATTCAGAAGTTTGTATTTGGTTAATGCCATGCTTTTGTTTTGTAGCTATTTCCAAGCTACAGATCAAGAATTGAAACTGTGATCTGCTAGAGAATTTTTTTTTTTAATTTCGTTTAGTGGTCTGATGAGCAGAAGCTGCACTGTAATCTACAAAAACAACCCCAAACCTAAATAAAATGTATCAGACAAACCTTCTCAACACCTGAAAACTGGGACATATTTGGAAACCTCTACTTTTCCGCGTCTAAGTCTTTAGATGGGCTGACATGTTAGGCCTTGGGTATTAGGAAGAAAAATCAGTTTAGCAGCTGAAAGTCTGTGCCATGGTTAAAAAATAGCTTACAGAAGCAAGAGATTCCCACAACTCCAGAAAAACGTTAAGTACCTTGGTACTTAACGCTGATTTTCCCAATTAATTTTTTACCCCCTAACAGCTGCAGACTGGTCATTGCGAACAAGCTGTTGAGGGCTCTTCCTAGGCCAGATGTCTTGGATACTTCTGGGTCATCTTCCCTACCAAGGCAGAAGGTCTTGTCAGTGATGGCTGCTTCACACTCTCCAGATACGGGCAACCTGGATCATTACTCAGTTTGTCAGCTGCAGGCAACAATGCCTTGTACACTACTAGACAGGCCAGACAACTTTGTTAAATAAAGTTAGATCTAGTAATTAATAATTTTGTCTCCAGGAACCTTTTCCTCTCTTGTTTCTCACCTCTCCTCTGCCTTTTATTGAGGTTCTTGCATCTTCAGAGAGCACAATTTCTTTAGATTAGCTAAAGACAGGATTACCTCAGAATAAACTGCCCTCCTAGTATCACTTTATTTGAATTACTGGATCTTCTAACTGTTTGTCATAAAACAACATTCAAATATTTTGAGATCTTAACTGAATAAAGACAGTTCTGTCAGTAAAAATATTTACAGTAGCCTCACTAATTGAGGCTGATTCCAGCTTCCTGAATCTCATTATGGTAAACTGGGCACTGCTGCGAAAGGGAAACAAATAGGAGATGAATGAAAACAAACATGTAGAAACACAAACAACTGCTTAGACTGACATTAATCATTACAAAAAATCTGTCAAAAACATCCCTCTAACTGGCATCTATCAAACCATCTCAGCAGTTCATCACCACACAGCCACTGTTCAGATGGGAGGCAGAACATGCAACAGCCAGCACTGCAAATTTCACACAGCTCGGAATTTCTGAGTTATTCCATATCTCAGAGCACTCCAGACATGGCTTGTTTCGTAGCATTTCTTTCCTGCTCCTCCTGGATGGGCTGGAACCATCACTGTTCCCTCCTACTCAGAGGGTGCAATGCCTGGCAGCTAATTATGCAGAATGAAGCGTTGCTTAACCTCTGTGTTTTCTGTCCAACAACCTACAAGAGATGGTAAAACACTGGAAATCAAGTCCTACTACTATGAAGAGAAAAAAAACAAGCAATACAACACCCAAACTATTATCCTTATTTCCTCTCATTTCCTGTCTGGACATGGTTTAGGAGTCCCCCAGCCATAGCAAATCCTAATAATGCAGTACCGAAGAATGAAGAACCTGCTTCTCAGAGAGAAGACAGAGGAGATCGGCACTTCAAACCTTCTCCCCCCACACGTCCTTGAGAAGCAGATGCCAGATCTGGGAGGAGTGAAGCAGAGCAGTTCTTCCTTTCCTCTTAGGAAATATGACACTACTTCTTTCCTGCTAAAATACCTTCCTGACTAAGCACAGGTGGAAAATTTTGCTGGCTGAGCAGGACAGATCTTCTGCCAGGACACCGTGGCAGAGCAAGGCCAACTACTTCTTTGCAGACGTGTCTACTCAGCCAAGTTTCTTTACTCTTGACAGATGAGGAAACCCCTATGTGAAATGAGCAGTCACAGAGCACAAGTAAACAAGCCTAGCATTTATAAACTGTTTGGTATCCTGCTGTTCCATGAATGGTTATTATTACCCACGAGATCAGATCTGTTCAAAGCAGGAGAAATGCCTGGTCCATGTGCTGACTAAAATCCCTGACAAGGAACAGAGAAAGTTTGTGGTTTTCTTATTTTAGTTTTCTCCACTTAAACCAGGTCCTGTAAGCATACTTTGCCTCCTTCAAATTCTGGACATCCTTTCTCATCCATTCCAAGAGCAGCAGGAACAAGTCCAGTGACAACGGACTGCGTGCCGACCTGTTTAATCAGAGCCTTGGGACCAGGATCTTACCCTGCCGACGCCTAAACTCCACAGACACTGTTTAAGAAACAAATCAAAAGCAAAAAGAGCTGGCCACCACTGGCTCTAAGGAGTTGCTTGTTTTGCCACAGCTTGCATTAAGACTGCCTGGAGCTGGATACCGTATCTTTAAATACCTACCCATCCGTCATGTTACACATTTTACAAACAAATTCTTAAAATATAAACAAAACTTGCATAACAGATATATGCTGTGCTGCTTATCCACAACTCACTGCCTGGTGGAGCATCTGGTGTGGCTTTGAACACCCCTGAGATCATTCCAAAGTTGGTCCTTTCTTTCCAACATGGAGGCAGAGACTCTCCCACCACAACAGCCACTGTCCTGTGGACTTGCTCACACTAAAGGTTTGGGGCCAGCAGTGCCCGGCCAGCCCCAACCAGCACATCACAGACACCAGCGTCCCCTGCAGGGACAGGGAAAGCCATTGTGTCCCAAACAGCTTTCCCTTCCTTGTCATTTTTAGGTGACTTAACAGTATTCCACCTTTCCTGAAGCATTCATGGGAACTCTTTATATTTGCAACAGCTCATCCATGGGCCAGTCTTTGCTCTCAGTGTAAAACTTCTGCAATAAAAACAAAGACAAAAAGATCGAAGCCCAGAAATAAACCCTTCTGGTGGGTAATACAGCATCACCTTCCATTAAAGACAGCAGAGATGCCATAACAGAGGCAGACCCAAAGTAAAGGCAGATGCACACACACCTTTTTATTTAGGAGGGTAACAGGTAAAGCATCGTGGTTTTGGGCACAGGCATATTTATATATCGTTGTGGTTTCAGGCTCTCTGAGACCCCACAGAAGGTCACAGATATTTTAACCCGTTTCATTCCTAGATAAATTAATTTTATTCTCAGGAATCTCTTTATCACACTGACATCACTTTCAGCAGTATAATTCTACATCTATTCCTAGGTAAACCCTAGTATAAACATGGACCTAACCTGGCACAGCTGATAAACAGATTAGAAACATGGTAAAACTGGTGTGACAAATATCCATTTAGAAAGGGGAAACCATATAAACGTCTAGATTTTTTTTTCTTTTTTCCAAGAACAGTACAAGACGTGTTCTTTGAAATGTACACAATTCTGAAGCTTACATCAGTTGTTTAACATTGGAAGAATAACAAATTAGCATGGCAGATGGAATGATTTTCAGGAAAATCACAATAAAACACTTCTCTTAAGAGAGCTGGACACAGTTATTCTGGTTTACAAGCTGTGGACACTGGAGTAAGCTACAGCCCTGACCTGCACACAGGAAGTCCTTGTGCAAGTACATCAATGACTGAAAGTGCTTCAGGAGAGAAAAAGAAATGATCATTCTTAAAGGTACAGCAGATTACACAAAAAGGAAACAACTTTTTTCCTGAACGCATAAATCTTCAGAATTTAGCAAAATAGGTGCAGAATTTAAAAACATAGCATGTAATACTTGTTAAATATGCCATCCCATTGCAGTCAGCTTCACTGCAGTATGTGCTAATGCTCTCGCCTCAGTTTCCAGCATTACAAGTGATTTGGGTTGGGTTGAACCAGTGAGCAAGAGTCCTTGGGAAACTACAAGAACTTCACCAAGCTGCTGTGACCCCTGACACTATTACAACAGTTACAGCATTGCTTCTATAGAATTTAGCAATTAATTTATGGGTTTAATTTTGCTGCATAGTTACCTCAGAATTATAGTAAAAGGTACCAAGAAAACAACTGCCAAAGGAGCTTAAGCTGTTGACGCTGCAGTGGAGTCAGTGCTTCTACACTATTATCTGAACAACATTCTCAAGTGACTTTTCACGTTGCTACAAAGAGAATTTTTAATCTTTCCAGTTTTCACCTTCATTTGCCTAATGTAGAGTTGGAGGGTTCCCCAGACTGTTTCTAATTTTCTAATTTGGCCTAATAATCTTGCATAAATTATCAGCCTTGCTTTTCATCCATATTCTTAGCCAATGGACGTTGGCTTGGTGACAGCATTTGCATGCACTGACACTCCTGAAATGCTTCAATAATAGAACAAAGCATGACAGTAAGCCAGGCGGAGGGAAAGGTAGACGAGGAAAATAAATTGACTTGAAATCTACCCGAAGATAGGAATCTTGATGAAAACCACCAGTAGGGAGTTCAGAAGGAACAATTATCCACTCTTGAACACAATTCAGAAAACTCTGAGGGAAGCTGTGTGCTTTTCTACGGCAAGGGGAAATCCCTGGTGTCAGACAGAGCCTCAGAGATACCAGGGAACTTGGGGCAATCATAGGCTGGACCAAGAAAGATGAACCTTCAGAGAGCCAAAGTCAGAGTTCTAATAAAAGCAGAGATACCCCAGAACACTTTCTTAGGGGGATCTAAAGAAAAGAAGGTAAGACATGCTTATCAAACCCACAGTGATATTACATACACTGCTTAATTTTCATACTCACTGATATTTTTTCATTCGTTTCATTTCACACTCACTGATATTTTCATTCACTCAAATGCATTTAGATCCTCCAGCAATCTTTGCCGCAAGATTTTTCCTGAGAGTTAAACATTCTTATTGGTGTAGCTTTAGAGCAGATGGGCCACAGCAACAGAGCCCAAACACACATTCACAATTAAATATACTTAGTTGGTGGCACAGATTAAGTTTATTGTTTCTGTTACAATCATCCTGCTCACGCAAATACAGTTATTTATTTATACATTTGTACAGCTGTCCCTTATTTTTTTTTTTGGTTAAAGTTCACAATTTAGAAATAACTGTAGTCTTCTGGAAAAAAAAAAAGTCAAAACAAAGAACCCCTCGTCCTGTTCCAAATCTGGCATAAGATGCAGTGTACTTATACTGAAGCGAGAGCGCATATGCTCTGCACCTTTTTTGAAGCCAGAAAGGCACACGCTCAGTAAGGTCCACATGCCCATATTCCAGCTTTCATCTAACAGTCTCACTTAATTCAGAAGTCAGGAAAAGGAATCTGAAGACAAATTTTTCAGGCACAAAGCCTGCACATCACATGGATTCACATACTTTTTTCATGCTTAACCTCTCTCAAGTTTAAAAAAAAAAAAAAAAAAAAAGTTTTCGCTCCAAAAATGGTTCAGCACATGGGAATTGCAGCTACTGCTTTGCAAATTTTTTTAAAGGTTAAAAAGTCATCATGAGATAGAGAGAAAAACCTGCACGAATTGAAGGTGAAACCAGATCCCTACCTCCCGAGTCACAGCTCCCCACACCTCTGTCCTGAAGCCCAGGTTGGCTTATGGAGACTTGCAGTCCCATCACCTTAGCTCTTCATTCCCAAACTGCACCCTTGGCTGGGTTTGTATAATGATTTGGTAATTCCATAAACTGGATCAGTGAACTGATCTGGATTAAAAATAATCTTGCACAAAACGAGTAGATGGACGGAGGATGGAAAACTCACGTTCGAACATAAGGATTATTTTACTACCTGGTTTATTGCACTGTCTACAGGCAGTTATGCTAGCTCAGGTAACGGAGCAGCACAAGGGGCAGCATGAACTCCTTAAGGTAACAGTGCCATGTAAAAAAGGGGATGCAGACACAGAACCCGAGCCTTTTTTTCTTTTTAAATCTACTCTTATATTATGCCACATCTATTTCACCCTGACTGAAGCAGCATGCAAATCTTCAGTGGCTTCCAGAAGTGAAGAAATGAGCTGTTGCCACTGAAGTTTGTTTTGAAGTACGAGCTCCAGCTGGTTAATCAGCGCTATGAATTGAAGAGCTAGCAGTGAACTTCTGCCTACAGTTTCATCTGCTCATCTCTGGAATTACGTTCCTAATCATTGTTCTCTAAAAAAAGAAAAATGAATGCAGGGAATCTGTCGCAGAGAAATTAGTTAATCGACCACACTTTAAATGGAGCTTTGGTTACCACCACTTCGGTACCAGAGCTTCGCAACACTCTGAACATGAGTTACCAAATATTGCCTCTTAATCCCAGCTTCCTCCTGCAGCCAAGGCAGGTGAAAGGGACTGAAGCAGTCAGGGTGTTGTGAAGGGCAATCCAATTGCCCCAGTTATAAATAGCAGCAACAGCTCAGACAACAATCCTAGTTTGAATATTAAAAGCAAATACAGACTGTGCTGTATGTTCACTAACGTACAGCCAGCTGTGACAAAGTATTTTGTGAGAAAACAGACTTTTCACCTTTAGGCAGAAGTGAGAGCGATTTAAGTCTCTCAAATGAGCGCGTGACAATAAAACAAACATAGGAATTATACCTCTTGTGTACTCTGACCCAATTCTGTCATTCAAAATCTACATTAATATATATATTTAAAAAATCGTGCTCTTTGTAAGTGCCTTCAAATTGTATATAATACCCAACACACTAACTGCAGAGGTGAAAAAGTGAGAAAATCTTCACTTCAGAAACAAACATACAAGGGAGAAAAAGGGCACTATTTCATAAAAATCACAAGGAAAGAAAAGCAGAGCCGTGCAAAATGCTGCTCCCTTTGCCAGCAGTGACAGCGGGTCAGCAGCTGCCCGCACGGGAAGATGTATTACTGGAAAAGCCGTGGAGCTCCGGGTGGGGAGGTGCTGCCCAGACACCAGAAGTGATTTGAGGAGCGTGCATGTTTTGGCTTGCGTGTTTATTTAGCCCGGGTTTTACAAAACACAGAGTAAGGAGGTGACAGGAGGTAAACGTGAGCAGTAGCACGCTCCAATGTCCCTGGCATGAGCCAGGCACTGAACAGCTGGAGCAATGGGAAACACCGACAGGTTAACAGACCAGGGCACCCTCGATTCCTCTTTCATCCCTCCTTTCCCCTCCTGAGAGTCCTGAACTCCTTTAGCCAGTGTTAACCAAGGAACTGAGGGAAGCTAATGATGTTCAGCACTGCCCAGGAGAAAATACACCTGCATCAACTTGTCCCTGCAAATTCAAACCTCAATAATGCAACAACAAATATTTCCTTTGTCTTTTCTGTGGGGACAGGCAGAATAAACAAGATACAGGGTCTGAGAGGAGTCATGATAAAGACTCCCGGTCAGCGCTCCGGCACCCCCAAACACCCTCTGGGGCACTGACACATACAAATTTCCTGACAGAGCTGTGATTACAGCAGTTACTGGGACACCAAATGTAACTTTGAGCTCTGAAACCATCTCTGCCATCATAGTACACTATTCCTGAACACACAAGCACAGAGCAAGAGACTTAAAGAAGGGACAGGGGTTTGAGTACTCCCCGTTGCTAAAACAGGAGTGATCTTGTTTTGAAGGAAAGCAGAAGGCATTTCTCACAGTAGCATCTGGGACACAGGGACCCTGACTTCAGCAGGAGCCTCGAGAAATGTCCACTCTTTCATTGGCCACAAGTCACTTTCACAGTTCAAATTAACAAAATGAACCACTTCAGTGTATTTCAAAATAGATGTACATTACACATATATTTAGAAGACAAAAAAACCCCTACCATCAATAACTAATTCAGCATATATATATACAATTTCAGGTGTCTTAAAAAATTAAGAGATACTACCCACTGCACCTGAAGAGACCGCAAAATATGCAGCAGATGGATCATGCTACAGTCAGGGAATAGCTTCAAATTCTCACAGCAATCCTCAGTGGCAAACTAATTATCCAGCCAATTTCTTCAGTGAGCTCTCACGAACCACGTGAAGCTGCCATCCTTTGCCTTCCTCTGCTCTCCTTAAATAGTTAATCACAAAGGAAGCAGCCATCACCTGCGCTGACAGTCTCTAGCACTGAGCTCATGCCCTGTCACTTCAGTACAAGCCCACGCTGGGTATGGCAGTAATTCAGGAGGCACCCAGACAGCCAAACATGAATAAAGCCAGTTCTAAGCAGAGGGTTAAAAATTCTCTTTTAAAAATATTTTTTCTGAATATCTGAGGAACAAAGCAGGAAAGCGTGGAATGGAAAGATGCTCTTGTGTGCTTATTATAAGAGGCTCTGCTTCCTGGAAATGGTTATGGAAACGAATGGGGAAGCATTGGGGATGAGGGGACCACATTTTTAAATTATCCTATTATTTTTAAATTACCCCTACTAATGACCTTGCAAAAGCTCCAGTTCCACTTGAAGCCCCTATCTGCCATTTGCATGTAATTTTTTTTTTTTCCTAAAGTACAAAAGCTGCATAAACTATACCTGCAAGACAGCAATGGCAAAGAAATTTTTGTCAAGCTCTCGTATCAAGAAGATAGGAGTCTACCCTGTACACTCTGAAGAAAGGCCATCTGAAGCTGCCCCAGCTATTCACAACTGGCCTGTGGAAGTAGAGAAATGCACAGGAGCCTATGATCTACAATATCAAGGAGGAACTAAACACCAGAAAAAAAAACACAGAAGAATGACTTGGAAGAAAGCCACTGAAATTTCTATGGCTTCTATAAATCCATGTCATGCATTCTCCGCTGATATGAAAGCTTAAAAATTTTTGAACTTTATGTGCAAAGAAACAATTCAGTATGAAAATATTACAGGAGAGCTGTTTTCCTCAGAGTGGAGAACAGGCTACCATATTGTAAAATAAGAAAAAAAAAAAAAGAAAAAAAGACAACTATGGAGAAAATACCAATTGCTAATCGATAGACAGTTTGCATCAGAATAATCAAACAAACCAAACTGATTTTGTTTCTGAACTGACTTAGAGAAGTTTGTGATTCATATAGGACTATTTCTTAGCACCAACTGACTAGAAAGAGATGTTTACGATTACATCCTTGGTGCTAAAAATAGTATTATTTATCTGAGTAACAAATGTTAAATTTACTATTTTGGTCACAACACCTATAGATTTGTTGTATATTGAACTTCCCCTTTCCCCCTTATTCTGAAATCCTTTCAGATACTCTCTATCTTTCTTTAAATACTTCTTTCCCATGTTGTCTTACCAAACACAGATTCACAAGTCTGCAGGCTGCAGACATGCCCTGTCTACTGCCGCCTCTAATTTCTAGTATTAGCTGCCAACTTACAAGAGCTTGTGGTCGGAAAATTGTCAGTAGCTGAACTGTGCTGGGCTGGCATGTCAACCGCAAACCGTGGGCAGAGGTCTCCTTTCTCATTTGATAAAGAATAGGGCATAGAAAGAACAGTACACAGGCAGCATCGTTTCCACAGTAAGGCCAGACATGCAGGAGACTGCAGTGTTACCACTGCAAACACAAGTTAGTGCCTTCTACAAAAAGGTCAAAGCATTAGCTCCAGACTTGTAGGTGACCTCAGATCTACTAAAAATAGTCTAATTCACTGAACATAGTAGCCTAATTCACTGACCTATTGATGCCATTTTACCAAAGACGCTTGTAATTTTCTTTGTATCATTCCGAAACCAGTAACCTTACTTCAGGCCCTTTGAGTCATTATCTACTTGTTGGGAGATTTGCAAGAGGCAGAATCGTATTGTCCTGGAAAGCAAAAAATGAGACAACTTCTTCATTTACAGTGAGCAGCAGATACAGCCCAGCCAGCCAGCTCCTACTGAGGTGCAGGACTGAGATCACGCATCCATATCTCTTGGTGGGGAGCCACTGTCATAATTCAGATTACAGCATGTTTTTCTGAAGCTATGCCAGTCTGCTCTTAAGGCATAACAATTAAAAAAAAACAGGACCAAACAAAACGGGGCACAACGGATTAGACCCAACATCCATTTTGCCCAATACTTGCTGTCTGCATCCATTATTTGGCCAATATTTCAGTAAAAAGCCTAAGAAACAGGGAATATGTAAAGCTACACTCTGCCCTCAACATCCATTTAGGTTCCAGCCTCCTGTAACTTAGAGATTTGCGTGCCTGTTTCTGAATCCTTATGGTCAATAGAACCTGACCGTCAGTCTTTTTCTTTTTTTTTTTTTAAATCTTTTGCTCACTATGGAACTCATTCTCAGAAAAATGTAACTGGAAATAGCATTTCCCTTTGTTTATTTTAAACCCGGTGCACAATATTTGCATTTAATACCTGCAAATCTTGTACTGAGACAAGCAATCACCTAAACACCTTTCTCCATGCCATTCACTACGTTACACATACTTGTGAGTACCCTCTGCTTGCTCTACCTCAATAAGTCTGTTCATTCTTTTTGAGTGTGGAAATAGCTCCATGTTTTTGTTTAGTCTTTATTGCCCCTATACATACCTAATTCTTCTAGATCTGTTTCCAAATTAGTTGAGGAGAATTAGATGTGTTGTTGAAGATGGAGGGACAAGGGGTATTTATACAGTGTCATAACATATTCTTAGGTTTTCTGCATTTACCTCCTAATATATCCATGGTCTTTTAACCATCACTAGTCGATAAGTCACAGAGCCATCCACAGTAATTCCAAGATCTCTTTCCCGATTTCGAGCCATAACTAAAGTCCATCATTAGGTATACGCTGACAGATCAATCTTCTCAACAAACACTACCTTACATCTATCAGAACTGAACTGTCCTGCTATTTTTTTGCCCTGTCACTTAGCACTGTGACACTCCTCTGATGTTTCTCACAATCAGCTTTTGGTCTTGCTAGCTGGAAAAATGTGTCAGTGCTTTATTATTCATCCTCCACTCCAGACAGCTTATGAGCACTTGAAACAGCAGAGACCCCAGCATACATTCTCCAGAGGACTCCACGGGTAACATTGCTGTATAGTCCAATCTTCTTATTTTTTTCCACACAGTTTCCAATCTTTACCTAGTCACTTCCTAACAACCACAGGATTTTAATTACCCCAAAGTCTTTGAAAGTGAAACCAAGTGTTTGGTTGTTTTTTTGTTTGTTTCTTTTTTAAACAAGAAACCAGATATACTGTTTATTAGTTAAATCACCTTTCTCATAGAATTGTCTAGGTTGGAAGGGACCTTTAAGATCATCAAGTCAAACCATCAGCCTAACACTGCCAAAACCACCACTAAACCATGTCCCTAAGCACCACGTCCACCCAGCTTTTAAATACCTCCCAGGATAGCTATTCCACCACTTCCCTGAGCAGCCCGTTCCAATGTTTAATAACCCTTTCAATGAAGAAATTTTTCCTAATATCCAATCTAAACCTCCCCTGGTGTAACTTGAGGCCATTTCCTCTTGTCCTATCGCTTGCTACTTGGGAGACACCCTCGCCTCTCTACAACCTTCTTCCAGGTAGTTGTAGAGAGCAAGAAGGTCTCCCCTCAGCCTCCTTTTCTCCAGGCTGAACACCCCCAGCTCCCTCAGCCACTCCTCGTAAGACTTGTGCTCCAGACCCCTCACCAGCTCCGTTGCCCTTCTCCGGACTTGCTCCAGAATCTCAACATCTTTCTTGTAGTGAGGGGCCCAAAACTGAACACAGTATTCAGGGTGATCATCCAGTCATTCAAACAACATAAGCAGATTTACAGGGCACGACTTCCTGCTGTAGAAGACAACCTGACTCCTCTCCATCATCGCCTTTATTCCTGTGAACAAACATTAATTCTATTCTTCTTTTTTTTTTTTTTTTTTTCAAATACTTTCTACCAAAGTGCCTAATACAGAAACCAGGCTCACTATTAGTTTCTAGTTTCCCAAATGCTCCATGGGGCCCTCTTGAAAAGCCTGACACGTTTCATTCTTCCATTCTAAGGCCAATTTACGCAATGATTATACACAACCGTGTGTAACTCAGCAACTTCACCACTGAGTTCTTCACAAAGTGAGAAACTTTTCCTAGCAATTCATTGTGCAGATTTGCTCCAAAACGTCAACCTTCTGTCAGCTTCCCCCAGCGTGTTCCCCAGAAAGGAAGGCTCCACGTGGGAACTGTGCTGCCGTGAACAGCAATGCAAATAACTTCTCTGCTACGGCTTTACCTTCCCGTAGCTCACATGTAATATTATGATCATCTATCAGCCCATTGGGATCTCTGGCAGGCTTTCTGCTTTTGACAGTTAGACAAAAAGCTTTATTTATTTTTTTTTTTTTAATGCCTTTATAAAGTTGTTCCTCAACATTTTTTGGCCTACCTTATTATGGTTTATATTTAACTTGCCAAAGTTAATGCTCTTTCCTATTCTCCTCATTTGGATACAACTCTTGCTTCAGAAAGATGACTTATTACTAGGAGCCTTGTTTACTTTACTGTTTAAGCCAGTCCTTGTTCACTTTTGTGGCTTTCCTACAATCTCTTATTTCCCCTCCCCTTCTTGGACTTTCACCATCAAACTAGACACAGTATTCTAGAAGTCTTGGATTGTGGGGTTTCTGGGGGGTTTGGGTTTTTAATTTGAAATCAGTGCTACACACAAACTTTCTCAACTTACGCGTGTACGTATGAACCCGAAATAGCATTTCAGCTATGATATTTTGTTGAGATGACATGAAGCTTTCCCTGTGTCTGTTTCCAAGACAAGTTTTTCTATCTTGAAGGTATAATCTGCATTTGTTCCTCCCAGATGTCTTATTTCATATTGGATATATTAAAATATGTTTTGTTGGACTGTGGCCATTTAAATCAGGCAATCCAGACGGTTCTCTAAAAGTAACCAATCCTTTATTTAGTACCCTCCAATACGCGTATCATCTGCACGCTTAGCCTAGGATTTTTTCCAGCTAGGATTATCGATGAAGGCATAAAGCATTGCTAGAATGTGAACTGATTGACTGAGGACCCTCATAAAACACAAACAATCATAAAACACAAACAATCATTTTAGTCTTTCCTTACCAGAAACCACATTTTGAGATTTCTCAGGGCATTGCTCTTTAAAACGTCTAGTGCTTGCTTATGCTTGGTAAAGTCTGAACTCACATTTTTACCATTAAAGAAGCACTTACCAAGAGGAGTTACATCCTCTGAAAAATATTTATTCTATCTCAACTATTTCCATCATATTTTGCCTATTTACATTTAAAATTGCACTAAAAAGTCAGGAACCTTTAGAATGGGAAAACATTTATTCATTTTATTCATGCTTGAAAACAGCCAAACCAACTGTATACAAATAAAAAAAAAAAAAAAAACAACAAAAGCACACATTTTGTAGCAAAGACCAAGCCTGAAAAAAGTCAGCCACAGAGATGTTTTCCTAGTGATACGAGCAACTGAAAACAAAAGCTAGAATGAAAGAAATCATGCAGCTCAAATTCTTAAATCAACAGGCAAGCTAATTTGGCTTTAAGAGTTCTAAATATATTAAATTATGATACCTGGCTTGGTAATATTAAATTTGCATAATTTTTTGAGTATGACAGAAGTTTCAGAAGAGAAAGACTTTTAAGTGTAGCATGGAATTCTTTGCAGAACTACTGGTCAGCCAGTAGTTCCTTACACCAATCCTAGGTAAAATAATGAAGTGTCTGACACTGAATTCAATTAATAAAGAATCAAAGGACATCCTGGAAAAAAATGTCAACCTTACTGAGGTTCAAGGTTCACGTTAGAGAAGCAAGTGAACATAAATCCCCAGCAAGATACTGTCTTTAGAACTATGAATATGATTTTTCAACGTATGAACATGAGAACAACCACCTAGTTAGACCGCAAACAAGTTACTACCTCTTTGCATGGAATTAGTTCAATGCAGTGAACTACCAGGAAAAGGTGAGTGAACAGCAATTTGTAAGTAGCTACTGAGGGAGAGAATAACTAACACTTCAGATTCTAGCAGGCAAAAACACTCCTCCTTGAAGCCAAGGTCTTAAATTAATTTAAAATTAAAATAAGATTAATATTTTTGCAATAATGAGTTTATCCATAGGAATGGCATAGCCCATTATTACCAGATTCTCCATTAATTGAAATCTTTAAATCAAGCTAACTAGCCCATGATCCATGATGAATTTACTGGAAGAAAACACCATGTCCTGCGTCATGAAACAAATCAGGATAAGGGACCATTTAACAGTATTTTCTGTCTTTAACAGTACTAAACAGTCTTCCTTCTTCAGTGTATATAATTTACCTCTGCAGAATCAATACGTAAGAACAGCCATGCCTTGGAAAGGGCAATTACATTTCAGCTGCATAAAGAAAGTAAGGCTTTATCTTCAGGCATCTTACCGCTGTTATATTACCTTATATTCCTGTTTTATACTATTTGCATTTAATATGTATACAAACACAGATTTAAAAGCACTCAAAGTTCTTAAAAGAAGAGGATGATAATGTATCTGCCTTCAGTTCTAGTATTTATTTATATTCCAACCAGAGTTCCAAAATTCACACAAATTACAGTACTGATAATTGTTTGTTTTACACTGGTGATGGAGAACATAGTCTCAACACTTAGTGTTTTGTTTTTAGGGCCTGGCTGCAGTATCTGCTGGTTACAAGGCAGTGTCAGATTTTTATTTTTAAATTTTAAACTTTCCAGATACCATGTTTGCCAATAATAACAAAGAAAGAAGATACCACCAGATTCAGGCTTGGCCTGAAGGCCATGGGCACCCAACCTAACCTCTGTATGTGCAAGTCATGGAAATTTCCTCCTCAAAAGAAATAAAATATCTTTCAGAAAAGTACCGGTTGTGTTAAGAAGTCCACAAGCTCTTTTGCCAAAGAGATCACTGCAGTAGAGCACCTTTTCCACATGCATTAGAAGCTTGTACAAAGGTCAAATAACCATTAAGTCAAATTTTCCATTTGATGAACTGAGATCCTTGAGCTTCAACAGTATTATGTTTTTGCCAATCTATCTTCTGAACTGTCTTCCAGCAATTCTACCAACTCCTTGAAATGCAGAAGCCACATGGTGCATTAGAGAAAGCCGTAAGTCAAATTTGAAGGTAAGTTTTGGTTGATCTGTCATGATTACATTCCTCATTTCTGAGAGCTGTCACACAGTACTGATTATGAAACTTTCTACCCTTTCAGAGGGAAACAAATTCAGAAGAAACTAGTAATACTTTAGCAATCAATGACTTCTCAACACAGTAAGATCCACAACTTGTTAATAACATGTTTTTGACCACTTGGAAAACACTACTGCAAAGCCTCCAGGCACCTAAGGGATGCTTTACCCTGTTCTCCCAACAAAAAACAAAAGATCACACTTTACTACTCCTGATAACTTAATCTGTCACTTCATAACCTAACCTTCCTAAGGATCACGTCATCTGGTACCAGCAGTGAGCTTCACCACGCATCTGTATCATGCACTGACAATATAATTTGTTTTATTACTCAACATACAGAACTCTGTACTCTTTGAGCAGGCTCCGAGTCAGACTAAAATCAATTAAGCCATTGCCACTGACCACTCAAATAGCCCAGAATTTCAACACCGCTCTCCCCTTGAACCAATCAAATGACAGAATAATGACAGTTTTCAAGATAATCTCTGCAGATCACCCACCCTGAAGGATGAGAAGTCATCAGGGAAAGGGGAAAAAAAACCCCCACTAATTACTTACTTTGGGAAGATGACAGTCATGAGCGCCGATGCATAACCAGGTTTGCACACTCCCTCAGAGATATTTGCGTACTTTGATGCCAGTTCTGGAGGCCTGAGAAAAAAAAAAAAAAGAAAAAGTAGAGAGTCAGGACTCTCCTGGCTATGAACTGGCTTTTGCAATCATACAAGGTATTTTTTTCCTTATACCTTTTCTGAAAAACAGCTGTGAGGAATAGCAGCAAACACAGATGGGTATTTATTTGTTGCAATATAGCATCACAGGAAAACAACAAAGGATAGGGTTAAGGGTATCTGAAATACCACTAAATCACTAGTTTTGCTGAAAGATTTTCATATCTAAAAAAGGTAAAAAGAGGTAAAGCTCTTGGAAGAAAAATACCAAGATATCATTTTAGACTGCAGCCTTTCAAAAAGAAGAAAACATAAACAGCACTTTGCTTTGGCTATTTTTCTAAAGTACGATCCAAGTTAAAATTACAAAAAGTATTATTTAGAATATTATTTAGAAGATAACCTTTCAAGCATTTGAAACAAACTACTGAGCAGTTCTGACAGGCTATCATCAAGAGATGCTTTCAGTATTTGGAACAGATGACATTGCTGCTGTTCTGTTGAGACGTGTCTTAATTCAGCTTGCCTAGTGATTTCAGGGCCAAATTTAGAATATAGAAGGTTTGCTCCTTTAGTTTTTGTACAGAAACAAGATTCACAACTCAAGAAGAGATATTTAAATCCAGTGCATACTTCTACCATAGATCTACTGAGTGACCTGGAAAAAACCATTTAATTTTATGTCCCTATTGACCACCTGCAGAATTTTTACATTTATTCATTTCATGAAAACATTACAAGGGTTAACTCATTTGTGCTTTCAAAGTAATATTAGATACCTTAATGTCAGTCACAGTATGAGAATTATTAATATTCCTTCAAAAGAAATGCATTTACAGTTAGTTGTTTGACAGTCAGTGGAGGTTGCAAGTGTTTACCGCAAAGAGTCAACCAATAATACTGTATTTGCTACACCATTTTGTTAGCCGTAGGCAAGTAATGAAAAGCTTTTTCCTACAGGTCAACAGTAGGAGTCAAATGAAGATGACAGTACAGATCCACAGAGTAAATCCACAAAAATAATTCTGAGGAGCCCATTATTATCACAACTGCGCTTTCTTTTCCAGGTGTCACCAACACGTACATCACCAATACCAGTTAACTAGCAAACGACTGCTAAATGTAATGAGCCTGGATTCAGAGAGTTTCAAGCAAGTGGACTCCTGAGCTGAAGACAAGGTTCCTGGAGGGATTGTGAGCAGTGGAGCAAACAGAACCCCGGCTGGCAAAATTACCTATCTGAATGACAGCAACTGCATGCTGAACTGGTAGTAACTATCCTTCTTGTTCTGGTACTGGGGTCACTTCCCAATAGATCACTAGCCAGTTCCAACTGGGTGATCAATAGACAGACAGTTAATTTTACGATTAGCTGGATACAGTACAAAACCTTCTAAACATGTAGTTCTTAAAGAATAAAATCTATTTCTGCTGAACAAAAATCTAAACCTTCAACAGCTGAAGAGGAAATAAACTGGAGAAAATAAAAAGTCATTAAGTACTTTATTTCTTAAGACCTTTGCAGATGAAAAGCACTGGAAAAAGCTTAAGAACATGGACCCAATTCTAATTCTGCCACAGATTTGCTGCATAGTTTTGGTGAAAACATGTAATATTTTACTATCACAATTCCTCATCTATAGGATGGCAGAACAATACATTTGTCTATTTACACTGTCAATTATTTACAGCAAATTTCTCTAAATATATATTATGTAGACATGGAGAGATAGATACAGGTGTAACATTGTCTAGCACAACCCAAATCCATGAGTTTGGTTTCCATAGGTGATATATAATACATATCTCTAAATGAGAGACATGAGCAAGCATCTAAGACGTGAGCATCTAGAAGTCTGAATCCTGAAGACTTGCACTGAATGATTTTTGTTCTCAGTCCAGTCAGGATCTCTTTAGAAATTGGCACAGAAAGGAAAGGCCTGTTGCTGACAAAACAGAAGGTTTTAATGGTGCTAAAATATAGCCCCTTCTGACATAGTACAAAAGGGACAGCAGGGTGTACAGATCACAGCTTGTTGCAGCACTTCAGATATGAAGAAATGTGGGAAATCTTAATCTTTATCAAGTGAACTTAAGTGTTGCTGCTTTTTTATTGTTTAAGCAACATACAGAAACCCCTATATACCAAAATCTTCAAAAACAAGTAGAAAGCAACTGGAATTTATCTGCAGCCACCACGGTAGTGAGTCATTGCTGGCAAACTTGCATAACTATTTCAACAGCAGGCCTTTCTCAAATGACCTCAGTGGTCACGCAAAATATCTTGTGCCACAACACAGGCATTTTTCTCTTTTCTGATTTAATGGTGCTTTCATTATCAAATTAAAATGTCACTCAGATGCCCATCATGGCGTTTCTGCAAAAGAATAGTAGGCTGAAACCCTCATGCATTTGAGTGGCACAGAATGCCAGCCAGTGCCGCATACTGATGGTGGAGCTGTCAATTACAAAACCCACAAAGATACTCAGAGCTGCTAAAGCCCGAGGGGCCGAGCTGTTAACATTTCTTGGATGTGATGAAGTTCATGATCCAGAGTGCCAGAGGCAGAACAATTCTCATAAGCCAATTGAAGCTGCCACCTCGTATCATTCAACATTTGCTCATCTCCTTTCTTCTAGCCGCATATTGAGCCAGCAGGCTACGGAAAACTAGAAATGGGGACTCTACATTTTAAATCCATCTAGGGACACATTTTATTTGTTTGATTTCTTCAGATTACACATTACACACTGTCACTGCCAGCGTGCTCATAACATTAAGCCTACATTAGGTGTAACTCAAAGCAAAACATTTAGAGTAAGGATGGATACAGCTTTGCTGTCTACCATTCTGCTACCTCATGAAGCTATCCAAGCTAACATAATTTTAGATATATAAATTTGCTTTCTGTTGTGTTTTTTTTTCCTCTGCAAGATTCACAGATCTTGCAGAAATTGCTGTTCTGTAAATCAGACCGCAAAACATCCTGCGTGAAGCATCCCATAGAGAACTATACATTTTTCAACCAAATCCAGCTTTGTAAAAATCACACTGCTGTTAATAGGTACACAGCTGTGTAACAAAAAAGCATGCAGAAATTAAGTATATGAGTAAGTATCTCTTCTATATCTGATGACAGTGTACTTATTACACTGCTGCCTGTATTGCTACTTCTTTGATTATGTTTCTTATTTCCAAATGGAAGAAGCACTATTACTGAAAGTACATTCCACAAAGGCTGCCTGACAAATGACCAAAGCACGGTGCACGGCATTACAACGACTTAGGTTTGATTCTCATTTAATAATCCTGAATGCTGCTTACAACAGATGGGTCAAGAACTATGCACCAAACTAAACAATATTACTTTCTTAGTGTTTTACTAGTAAATAGCTTCATCTCACTAGCCGCATTACTGTGCCTGGAATCCAAGGATCACATGGAAAGCTGTGGTAAGCCAGCCAGGGCGATCACCACTGTTACAGCACAAAGGTGCAAATCTCCTCTATGTCTTCCAAGTCCAAGCACATCTACTCCGGCTCCTGACTCTCTTGCTCCTAGTTACAGGGAAAGCATCAGTTGGGTTGAAGCAGTTAAAGAGCTAGTGGAGACAGCACAAAGGATATCATTAGATGACACTGCAGACCCTTAAGTTTTGCTCAGATTTTGTGCAGGAAAAACCCAGTAAAATAATAAATTTATCCAGAATAAGTGAGGGAAACAATTCGTAGTCACTGTAAACATCTGCAGGTTTTATACAAGTGCCTGCATGAGGGTGAAGGGAAGTAATTGGCTTATCACCAAAAAGAAAACGCACTCCTGGTTTGGTTTTTTTTCCCTGATTTTTCTCCTGTGAGACTAGCACACATCCTGAATTCTTACGATTTTTTGTGCTTCTCTACACTTTTATGTGGACATCAATCTTAAAAAAATTTCACAATTTGTATAAGTTAAAAATCCAACTGCTTTCAGAGGATTTAGAAAAAGTAACAAGATTGTTCCTTCTGCTTGTATTTGGCAGATGTGTGTCTTCTTTTAATCTCAAATATGAAAATGTCACCATGGTTAATTCCTTCATCATGTCTTGATCAGGGACAGCATGTCATCCTCATAGGACTGGAATCTAAATCCATTTTAAAAAAGAAATTAGTAATACAAACTCAAGTGTTGGGACTACTGAAAAAAAGACAACTAAGCTCTTGTAATTGAATATTACAAAATCTACTTTAAGAGACCAATTTTGCCGCTTTGCCTTCCACGTGGAATCTAAATTGCGGATTGTAAAAATTGAAAAACTTCATCTGCTCGAGATAATCTTATTTGAGGACTGATTTCTCTCACTGTTACTCTTGCACACAAAATATACTGATACATTTCTGCAACAAGGAAAAGGAGTTCTTTCTCAACATGCTCTCTAGGTTGACCCTTCGCCTTAGGGTTTCTTTCTCTTTGGTCCAAAGTACACTGAGTCATACCTATACAGCAGCTCTACAAAGTGTATGTCAGAATACCTGAAGAACGAATAGGAGACGTGATGAGAATACAAAATGAAAGGCACGTAAAACATAGTGGTTATTATGAAGTACTAATGAAATAATATTAGCAAGTAATTTGGCAGTTGAAAAAAGGGCAGATCACTAAATCAAAGCAGCTAATGCTGAGAACCCCATATTTACACCACATGAGATTCAGGACATTTTATTTTAAATAGGACTCCAATCGGATTGCCTGGGTCAGATGTATCCATTACACACATACATGGCTCAATGTTGGCCAAAAGGCCAAGTTTTAGTTTGGACTCCTGTGTCCCCAATTAAATATTGTTGCTTTTCGTAGACTCCTGAAACAAAGCTTTGAGTTTTGTTTCCCCCAAATAAGCCCAGGGCTACATTTCAGAACCAGTTTGTGAACTCAATCAGCATACAGTAAGAAACAGTTATGGGATTTGCTTCAAAATTGCAGGACTTCTCCAGACAAGATTCTAATGAAGACACAACCAGAGTGGCTAGGGTGTATATTTATTTATATTTTAGTTAATATCAAAGGGTCACAGATCTTTGAATGGTATTTGTCAATTACGGCCTAATAAATAGACAGCTTCCAATCCTCAATATGCTTTTTCAACAAATCAAAGCAACAAATCCCATTTGAGGGGGAAAAACCCTGAAACAAAACCATAAACCAGCCTTCCCTTCTAACTGGCAAGGGCTTCCACTAAAGAGACAGATGAGAAAGTAAGTGCCCCATCAAGTCTCCCCTTCACTACAGACTGTCAGCCTCACAGCAAATACTACCAGCTCACTTAAAGGCATGGGAGGACACCTTCGGTAGGTCTGATGATGCAGCTCTTTTACTCTCCTTCAGTTACTGCTGTTGAGTCAGAGAGAAAGAGAAGTCATTAACAGCAGCAGCAGCTTTCACCTATATAGCAGTCAATTCCCATGCACCAGTAACAGTAAGGGACTGAAAAAAAAATAAAAAATGTATTTGCACATCTGACTCTATAGAAATCTCATAGAATCTTCATGGTTGGAAAGGACCTTTGAGATCACTGAGTCCAACCATACACACACGAAAAAAAACCCTCTACAATCTCTGCCACTAGAGCGTGCCGCAAAGTGCCAAATCTACACGTTTCTTAAACACCTCTAGGGATGGTGACTCAACCACCCCCCTGGGCAGGCTGTTCCAGTGCCTGACCACTCTTTCAGTAAAGTAATTCTTCCTAATATCTAATCTAAACCTCCCCTGCCGCAACTTCAGACCATTTCCTCTGGTCCTGTCATTATTCACCTGGGAGAAGAGGCCAACACCCACCTCTCTACACCCTCCTTTCAGGGAGTTGTAGAGGGCAATGAGGTCTCCCCTCAGCCTCCTCTTCTCCAAGCTAAACATGCCCAGCTCCCTCAGCCTCTCCTCATATGACTTGGTCTCCAGACCCCTCACCAGCCTGGTAGCTCTCCTCTGGACACGCTCCAGCACTTCAATGTCCCTCTTGTGCAGAGGGGCCCAGAACTGAACACAGCACTCGAGGTGAGGCCTCACCAGTGCCAAGTACAGAGGCACAATGACTTCCCTACTCCTGCTGGCCACACTATTCCTGATACAAGCCAGAATGCTTGTGAAGTCATGATCATCACGTCATTTTGAACAGGCAGAATCTCCTTGAGTGCAAGACGCTATGGAAACCAGACGAGCTGATGACCCCTCCTCTTGGTAGGTGGCTGGAGCTCCATGTTCAACAGGAGTGAAGTGTGGGTTAGGAAACACCGAGACAGAAGTTTAAGGAACTCCGATTACAGCTTTGTTAGAAGTTTCCAAACTTTGGTTCAAAGAATTACACAGCCTGATCACGTGATATCTGCTATTTTTCTACTTCCAGCTGAGGAAAAACTAAACAAACAGAAGAAAGAAATGAAGAAATAGAAAGAAGAGGAAAAGCAGAATGCTTAGACTGGAAGAGACAGGAAATGCATCTATCACACTATAGCCAGCTAAATAGATGTAAATATTTTCAAATGTTACTTCAGTATGTAAGCAAATTCCTCAAGGAGACTGTATGACCAAATACGAGAAGAGATGGTCCAAATCCGTTTCTAAAAAGATATGATGCACACTAAAAAAAATGTCCTGTTCTGCTTCTCCACCAACAATTGTGGCTTCTCACGAAATTAATTTCTTAACAGCAAAGATTATCAACACATACTTTTATTTATTTATTTGGACTACTGAAGGACACCAGCTGAAGAAGATTAGGTTACATTAAACTGGTCAAGGAAAACAAAGTTTTAAAGGGGTTCCACTAACAGCCACCTCTATAGCCCTGAATGAAGATGCGACGCGAGTCAATGCTACCCTTTGGGAAACGCATGCTGACAGCTGAACGCCACTAACATGCTGCTGATGCCATTCATCCTTTGTGAAATGTCATCTTTGCACAAACACACTGAAGAGGTTTCCATCCACAAAAAAGGCAGGAGGATCCTACTTCTTACTGAATTCCATTCCTGGTCTTTGAAATACCAGGAATTAGATCACTAGGCAGAAGAAGGAATTTCAGATTAGTCTCAGCAGTGCTAAATACATAAACATATTAAGAAATACTGCTATGAGTGATTTCTCTACCAGAAAGGACCATATCTTATAGTTCACAGAATCCAGCAACCCTTCCTGGAGCTTCTCAATTAATAACCTTTTATCAACTCCTAAAAAAGTGTGGGATCCTTGTGGACAAAAGAATCAGAAATTTTCAAGCTAGAAAGATTTTGTTTGTTTACTTTAAATAAGTAAATAAACTGAATGCTAAGTTTATAAAACCAGATTCAAAGGATACAGATAAAAAAATCCTAGAAAAGTCCATGGCGCATTTTGTATGTGACCTTATGCTGCATACTCCTCCAAGAATTGAGTAATATCCCTGATCCCCAGATCTCCTTTGGTTTTTATAAAGCTTTCCCCTTTTTTTAAAGTTTCTGTTTGTGTTACATCTTACCTTTAAGACCAGTAGCACAGAGAAAAAGCAGAATTATGTTTGAAAAGACACAGATAAGGAGCAAAGAAAACAGTCCATTTGAGGGTTGGTTTGTTTGTGTCTTTAAAGAAAAAGAGAAAGGAGAAAACAACTGGCTGAAATACCAATTGTTAGACTAAACAAAAAGCATGAAATACAGAAATTTTATTTTCACAGAAGGCAGCTGTTTACCAAAGAAAAAAAAAAAAATAAGGATGACTGCTCCCTGAGTTTTCAATTATTTATTAATCTTTGGACAAAGAAACTTGTAATGTAGTTGTTACTTGCTGATAGAAGTAACTCGCTGATAATCAACATAACTCCTGAATGTATGTTATTGGGCTTTTATCTATTCTTATTTCCACAGATCCAAAATTACTGGTTTCCATCCTCAGTAATAAGTATCATCATTCTGGTTTTACAGATAAGGATGACCTAATGAAGGACAGTCACCTATTTGGAGATGGGATGTGTAAGGACTCACTCAGTAGTCAATAAAAACTCTCTCAGCAGTCAGTTGGCATTCCCACCTGAACTGCTTTCTGAAAGAACTGTATAAATAAACTCTATTTCCCCAAAGTCAGCAATGATAGTGCTCCCTAATATCAGAACATGTAATTCTCAAAACTTGCAAAAAATAGATGCTGCGATTCTCTATTTAAATACCTCTGAAAACTCACTGTTAGCACAATGGCCATAAAAAGCGAGGCAATTAAAAGTCTGATGGGAAATAAAACGCTCACCTATCACATCCATTTTTGGCCAAATGAAGGAATGTGAGAAGATAAATTGAAATGTCATAATTTTGTTGCTGTAACCCTCAAGTCTTCATCACCAACCCTCATCTGTTACATCTACAAACGGGCAATGCTTTCTTTGGATTAGGAACAGTGTTTTTCTATTTGTAGTGTAATGAATCCAGCAGCGTAGGTCCAGGAGAGACAAACAAGTGCTAAAGAGATGAGAATAAATAACTCAACCCAATTAGAAACCAGAAATCCCCTGCTCAGACTAGTAGGAATCAGTACCCCTAAAAGCAAAGATACTGCCCCAAAGCCTACAGCTGTGGGGAAAAAAAAAGATCAACTAAGAATTCCTAAAGCATCATAGCTGAAATTACAGTTTTACATCTGTGGATACTACAGTTTAGTAGATATGAATGCCAAAATCCAGTGTTTGGCAACATTAAATGCCAAATGAGAAAATCACTTACACTAAGGTTTTAATCACCAAGTCTTCCTTCTGAAAAATGTAGTTCATTTCATTGCAGAACACAGCCAGGCTACAGAACACTTCATTTCAGAGAAACTCACAGCGTTTAGCTACGTGAGAGAGCGCACTGGTACAGCAGAATGCTATGGAAACAGTGATTTATTATTCGCTATTTCCCATATCAAAGGAACACCAACCAAAATTATCCTAAAGACAGTAAAGCACTGACATAAGGAAGCACTTTTTCATATAACATGCAGGTAACTGGTTGATTTCTTTACATCAGTATGTTATAGAACCAGATGTATAGACGGGACCAAATGCTATTAAGACGTCTAACAGCATCCCCAACTTGGGAATACCAAAGCTTCCTCTCCTTGGAAGCTGGAGAGTGACAATGGAGCAAGGATCGCTCCTCAATGGTGTATCTTTCTCCTTCCCTAAACAATTCTAGGGAGCACTTTGTGACAAGACATTGGGGCAGGTCAATCTGGCCATTTTTATTTTCCCACAAATGAAATTCAACCCTTTCTGTTGTAGCAGCAGATCTATTGCCCAGGCAACTGTCAGAGACCAAACCTTAGGGAAATAAATCCCACTTGGAAAAAATCTCTCTCAGCTACCTGATAACATATCTTTAACAAGAACAGTTCACAACACTCTCCCTTTTCAGTTTCTTTGGTAATTTTACAGGGATAAGGGTGATAAAGGTTGCCCTTTAAACTTTTCTTTGGAAGATCTGGACAGCCTGGGAAGGAATAACAACTTAACTCCTCTTAACCAAAGACGACGACAACTGTGGAAATGGCAAGGGCTTTTATTTTTTCCTGGGCTAGACTGATACCGAGAGGAAAAAACCACTGGTCAGTGAATAAATTGCTTTAGATGGTACGTAGAGATGACCTCACAATTGGGGAATGTGGTTTAACAGTAGTTTTACAAAATGCTGTATATAGTCATGAGGCTCTGAATTTTTCTCTCTCTTCTTTCTGAAGTAGTAGTCCAAAGAAAGCTGTCTTCACTAACCTATATTAGAGACAGATGTCATGATGTCAAGCAGACATCAATTAATGTAGTAAGTACCACACTGATGTCTTAAGAAGAGGAAGGCTACATGTTGGGAAGAAAATGTTTCCTCCAGAAACCTTGCTGTAAATACAGAACACAACCCTGACCTGGAAGAACCTTTGCAGATACTATGACTAAACATGCCCTCACGAAACTAAAAAATTCCAAACTGCTTCAGGGTAAATAATTAAGAATAGCCAGAACTCTTAACAGTAAGAACAGCTGCAGAGCCACCCAGATCAAAAAACTCTCCTGTTTACTCCATACATTGTTCTAGTGAATGTTCTTCTGCTAAGATAACTTCTTTTTTTCACTTCAAAGAACAGCTTCTTGTCTGAAAAGGCCATCCAACCAACATCCAAACTGCCATATGTAAGCCCGATGAGTCAGAGAACAGAATAAAGTTTGTCTCAAAGAACTGTGAACAGCCCAATTAATCAGACCCTCCTTCATCTTATATCACCCCGAACTTCACTGAACGTCAGTCCCACATGAGAAGGAGGTTATTCATGGCTATCCAAAAGACAGAAATGGGTTTCCAAGATGTTTCTTGTACAGGCTGAAGGAGAGCTCCAAGGCTGAGCACTGAAATAGGTTTACACCTTTCAACAGGACAAATCCTATCCTCTCCTCCTTGTTAATTCATCAAAATAGCAACACTTCACAAAATCATCCGAGCCTGAGTTCCATGATGATAAAATACAACTTTAAATCATGTACAAATCAGATTCCCTGACTCAGTCAAGTGACACAACCACCTTTGGGGATTTCTGCCTTCAATGATGTAAAAAAGGGACGCTAAAAGAGGAAGAAAAGGAGCAGGAGGAAGGCACTTAACATTCTGCAGCTGTATAGGACACTGCTCACATTTTTCAGGTCTTCAAGATCAGCCCTTTTAAAGAGCCAGGGGGAAGATATTTTTAAGTAGGAATTGAAAGGTCTGAAACCAAACAGAAGTATCCAAACGCATTCAATATGCAAATAAAAAACATTTTGTTAGTTGGCTTTTCAGTTTATCCTTCTTTAACGAGCTGGAACAGATTGCATGGCAGACAAGGAAGAAACAGCACATACATGTTCTGTCAGTTTTCCATCCCTCTCTTTCTGGTCCTGATTCTCCTTGCTGAGAGCAGGACTGGGGCTGCAGCTCGTGTCAGGAGTAGCATTTTTGCCTGGTTTGATTTCTGCTGTGAGCAGAGAAAGAATCACATGGGCTCATGTGTAATTTAAATTGACTTTTATGAAATACTTTGTACTCTTGTTTGGTTTTCTCAAAAGCAACTAGAGAAAGCTTCATCTGAGTCTCACAATTCAATTTAAACATCCATATCCTCAAAAACATCTTACAGCAACGATTGCTACGTGACTCACTCCCTATCATGGCACACCAGAGGCAGCTGTAAGTAACCTTCCTGCTGCAAAGTAGCCTTCATCGTGTTTCGTTCACTGAAACGGGCATCACACAACACCAGCTCTCCCACCAGCCCTTGTCAGGTCTGGAGGCCTTTAGAGTACTTCTCCAGTGCAGATTTGTCAAGGATGCTAGCAGCAATGTCATGCTTCCCTAAGGAAAAAGTATATTCTAAATTTATCAACCTAGTCAAAACTTACCTTGTCCTCTAGTCCTAGACCAACTTTAAACAGCAAAATAAAGAGATTTTTACTAAGCAAGACTTACTGTCAGGTTTCCAGTCATGAGACTGGGAACAGAACAAGTAAAATAAAATACACCTCTAGATTATATTTAACAGGGTTCCTTCAGTCCCTGTCACCCTAGAGTTCCTCTAGCCTACAATCTCTGTAGAAAGCTAAAAATCATGGTTTCACAGCATGTCACTACCTGGCAGATCACCATGCTCTCTTCTGCTACACAATTCTTCTCGAGCACAGCAATAAGGCTTCCTGATTTCTTTCAGCATAAATGAAATACTGTCTTCTTACCTAATAGATTATAATCACAGCTGTTAAAAGTATGTCTTGGTTTTACTGTCCTTCCTCAGCATGTAAGACGTCAGTATGTGTTTGTTTCACCAAACTCTTCCCTGCCTTGATGACCTACTACATACTCTTAAAATTTATGTATGGCATTCTTAGCACATACAGACAGCAAAGCTTTGATGTCTCTGGTTACATTACAGCAATGCAAAGACAAATTTAGAGGCAGACTGAGTAAAGTAAGCTGTCTCTTCCCATACACCCCATTTACAAAACCTCCTCACAGCCAGCTACAGAAAAATATAAATTAGGAGCTGACAACTAAGCTGTGTCTAGATACCGATGCAAGAGTGTTCTTCAGAGTATGTGACATAATTCAGAGCAGGCTTGATAAACACTATAACATTCCCTTTCTGAAACACACTCGATTTCCATTCAACCATCAGATGAGGACACCCTGAAACATTTCCAAGGGGGAAACAAAAAGGGAAGTAGATTTCTCTTTTGGAGGCGGAACGGCACTGGCCTGCAAGAAGGGATCTACATCAAGCCAGGTGGGTGCAGAAGAGTTGATGCTTGGTGATCACATACATGCCTTTGGGATTTCCAGAGGCAACTCTTTCATCAGTTTAATGATAAGCTCACAACTGCTTTGATTCAGGACAGGCAGCAACAAATCACCTGTTTCCACAGTGTGTGCTGGTACTTTGTTCATTATGACCAATATCAAGAATACAATGATGAACGCCAGTGTTTTAACGTAATGCCATATCAAACCCACAATCCCACCGAATGTCTAGTCCTTGCAGTAAACTATATGGGCAATTAGAATGAGACTAATTCCTTTAATGGTCTTAATGCAGAATTTCTAACCTCTTTAACTGAAGTTTTCGAAATGATCAATGCTTAGATAGCCTAATCCACTCAATATTCATAAGTTTATTCAGAGAGCAAGAAGGTCTTTCTATGAGGATATTCAGTAACTAGAAACTTAACAAGCTCACTAGCGCAGAAGCTGGCCAAAATTCAATTTATCTCTGACTTTTAGAACAGTTTTCTGAAGGAAGAACATGAAGAGTGGCTTTTTATATGCTCTTCTCCCAAGAGGGCAAAGCAACAGGAGAGCCCCATGTCATTTATGAGCTTATAAATAATCAGTGAATTGGGTTTTGTTACTAAAGTAAATTTAGCCTTCTGTGAATGCAACAACTGTAAAATTTTTTGCTCAAACAACAGTTAATAGAAACTTGTAAAGTTAACCAGTTGCAACCATACCCACCCCAGGAAAACAAACTTACATTTAATAAGGTTAGTGCTACTGCAGTGAAGAACTACGTGCAGACTAAGTGTTCCACTTTACAGATACAGAGGAGAAAAAAGAACTGAGCCTTTTCTTTATAGGCTTCCCAGTTTTTATACAACTAGTATGGCTGGTTAAAAAAAAAAAAAACCACAAATTGTGCAAACCCAGTTCTAAGAGGAACACGTGAAGAAAGAAAAGAAAGAGATTAATCTCACGCATACCAGGCACCTTCATGGATATTCACTTGAAGCAGCAGTCCATCTAACAAAAAGTGTTTCCTATTTAATATGCACACTAATTGGAACTATATGTATTGCAATTATTTTTTTTTTGGTGGAAACTCATATTGGCCATTGTGCTATTGTGCTCGGAATCAAAAACGGGTTGGAAAAGCTTATGAGTCCTTTCTTTTTTGCTTTTAAAATATTTGTACATCAACTTTCTGCCAAGAATATGGAGAACCCCTAGTGTCTGAAGATTTATTAATAATCTCTAGCAGCTACTTCTTTAGAAATTCTTGTGAGAATGTTGTCTAGAAATACCAATTCTAAAGCACTTAAACTTAGGTATCTACTGCTTGAACTTTTCTTGTTGATATTAATGAAAGCAGTTTTCTTTTCTCATCCAAACAGAACAAAACTTCCTGTATTTACTGCCTTTTCTACAAATACATTATCACTTTTTTCCTTTATACTCTCAGTAAAACTGTTTTTCCATAAACATTTCTTTCTTATGAAACTGAACATGTTGGGGCAAACAGTATAAAACTGCTCTAAACAATGCCCAGCCATTCATATTTTTGCTTTACATTCTTTTCCCACGTGGTTTGGTTCATAATTACTTCCAGCTTCAGGAAACTGGCCCTTTTAGAAGCACCAAACATTTTTTTTTTTTTTTACTTTGCTCTTAACAAATCAAGTAATGAATCAGTTCTACTAAGTAGCCAGTATTCCTGCGTTCTACAGTCTTTATCTTCTTCATCGACCGAGGTAATGTCTAACACAGGAATCCCAAAGTTTGATAATGAAGAGTCACGTGAGAAATCCTTATGAGAATTCCAAAGGATCAAAACTGAAAAACCTGAAGTGAGCTAAGAAGAGCAAAACAAAAAAAAAATGTGGATGGATGGCCATTACATCCCACCCAAACGTGGGAGGTTTGATGGATGAACAACAAACAGCCTCTTAATTGAACCACTGTGAATAGCTCAGGTTCATTTTCTTAAATATTTGAAGTGTTCAAACAATTAGTAAAGATTGGATGAGATTAGGTAGAAGGACATGAATTTAAAGTCAAAGAAAAATCTGAAATGAAAGAGAAATAAATAACCAACCGTCAGGAAAACACCAATGTCAAAGTATGCTAAGCCTTGAAATAAGCCTTCAGAAAAAGCACCAGGATGCTCTTGCTTGTGATGGTCAGAATCCCTTCATTTAGCCCGAGACACACTCTTACCCTGCATAGGCAGGATGGGCGATCATCGGGACTTCCCACTTCTTTTATCCCATCCCCACCCCCCCCCAGGATTGCAGGAATACAAAAAGACAAATGGGAAGGAAAACAGGGCACAAAGAAATCCCACAGCAGCAGGCACAGGGAAAGTCCAGCATTCCAACACGTTTATTGCTTATTTTTACAGTGCTTAATGGCGAAGTACCACACATAGACACAAACAGTTTCAAAGCAACCTCCCACCCTCGAAACAAAATGAGGGGAAGGGGCTCTGTTTCAGTTCTTCATTATTAAAGCTCTGAAGTAAAGACATTTCAACAAACAGAAGTAACCCAATCTGTGTGTTTCTCTAGCCCAAACTCCCTCCATTTTTACGGTCTTTTCAAAGTCTAGATCAAGTTTCTTTTGAGTTTGCAGGGTGAAGATTGTTATTTCTGGCCCTTCCCCCACCCCCCCACTTCCCCAAGACTCAATTTCTTTGTCCTTTCTTTTTAAAGCAGAGTTTGAAATTATCATGAATATTCAAAAAAAAATCATTTGCTCCTCCTCCCAGATCTGCTGTATAATATTGGAAAAACATGTAAATACACAGTACCACAGAATGTCTAGCAAAGTACAGAGCCCACTGGAAAAAACATTCCTTCTTTTAATTCAGTACTCCCTGAAAGTTCTCAACATACACAGTAAAAAATATATACCATATATTGTATAAATACAGTATATTAACTATGTTAGTACTATGTTATTGTGGTCAACCATACTGATCTTTCAGTCATTTTTCTAATTGAGAGGGGTAGCAATTTTTTTTGCCCATTTCTACCTTTAAAAAAATTAACTTTCTTTCTCAAGTTAATACATTATAATACCCACTATCTTTTTGTTGAAGTGAAGGATTCCAGTAAGCTCCAGCACATCTTCTAACCTTTGAAAAACTTTGAGGGAGCGCTTCTCCGCCAGTCAAAGTCAAACCCCAGGACGCTTCCTCCGTCATTCATCAGTTGAGATTTTAAAATCCAGGTTTCGAGCTGACTGTAGCAGCAGGTGAAGAGATCCACTGCCACCCAAAGGGAGCTTTTTTTCCTGTCTGTTGTTTAGAAGCATCAAATTGCCAACCTAACTGCTGAAGTACCTTTGAAAATAGCTTTTGAAGGATGAGTTTGAAATGAGGACAGAAATAACAGTCACTAGCTTCCATCTCACCAAGTAAGCGGCATGCCAGCAGAGTAAGGAAAGCTGATACAGAAGCATGAGGGCAACAGCGCAAGGGAAAAGCCCCCAAATCACATGGATTATTACAAAAAAGTAGTTTTTCACATGCACAAGACAAGTGAATCTACACTTGTAACATGCCAAGGCTTACTCAAAGTAATTGTTAAGGTGACTAAACCAAGCATTCATGGAGTAGTAAGTGACAGAATAAAGAATGACCACACAACCCTCCGCTGGGCATTAATATGCATTAATATGCATTAAGATACAGTCTATAATTAACTACATGATAATATGCCGATCCTCCTACAGAAACGTCATGTAATTAAATGCAAACATAGATTCTGTTCAGAGAATGATTCAGAATTTGTAGTGAATGAAACTCTTGTTTCTTGGACCTGGCCAGCCTCAAAGAACTACTACAATATAAATATTTAACAATAATAAAAGCATGCAACCCTTTGCCAAGCACAGATGTTAGAAAGCAACTGCAAATCTTGGCATTTGGTGGCACCTAGTAATCCATTGGCTGAGTCACTAATGTGATTGATGGCCTTAAGTTGTTCAGGAACTATTAGCCCCTCCAAGAATTCAAACCTGTGAATTAAATCATATTTTTTGTTTAAGTACTTTTCTCTACACAACCAGTAAATGTTGGACTTTATTCTTCAAGGTTTTAAAATGGTATGTGGCTCTGCAGCTTGGGAAACCTCTTTACCTGGGAGAAACTGATGCAACTTGCCTGTTTCTGTACTTCATGCATATTTTGTTTTGATATTCTAATTTTGGTCATGATGTTATGGTTGGTACAAGCATAACTAAAAGATAAACTCCTCTTGCAACAGATCTTTTTCACAAATCTGGTCCTGAGGAGCAGTAGGTCTTGTTTTGACTAAGGAAAAAAGTAATTCATAAACTATGTTGCCTACAGATGTCCTCAGCTTTCCATTCATCCTGTATTTCATTAACAATCCATGCCTGGATACCATCGTGCTTTCTAAAAGCTAAAAGACTTTCCAAAGAAGAGTTAGCCTAAGCACAGGCAGCAGAGAGGAAGCATCTTCCTTCTTGATATTCTCCTTTCTGACAACCTCTGAGCGACAAGACATCTGGTCAGAACCGTTCATTTCCATGAAGCATCTGTACAGTATCTTTAAAACTGGCCATCCCCTTCCAGGGGAGATTCCTGGCCATACCAGCCTCCCTAATGCTATAGCAAGGCATGCATCAGACATAAGGGTCCCACAGAAAACACTTCTCAAGCACTTCTGACAGATTTTCTTTCCAAAGTGAACAAATCTGGTTTCACTACCATTTCCATGATGAACCAGTACCCACAACAGAATGTATTAGACCTGAATAACATGCCCTGGACATCTACGGGGTAGAGGACACTAAAGTAGTATTACATGAAGAAATTAAAGAACCAAAGGCAAATTGACACATTACTATTTATTCACATCAAACACTTTCGTCTGTGTAACACCATTTAAAATGTAAGTCAAAGCACTTAAGTTTAATGCAGATCTACCTTTCTAGAAAGTGTTATTCCTCCAGGTCATTAGTTTAAATGACATCAACAAACACAGCCAGAAACAGATTTTGAACAAATGAAAGATTAAAGAAAAAAAAAAAAAAAGAGATAAAACTACTTGTTGCCTCAAGTGCTTCAAGTCACACAAGACTCTCACATGCTGTCAATTAAGTGAACCCTATAAAGTTATGATCTATGCAAAATTCCACCAGAACTATTATATCACAACAGATGTAATGAAATTATTTCTGCCAATAAAGTCATCAGTGCAGAACACATTACCCCTTTCAACTCCAAGCAAATTTTTTTTTTTAAATAGAAAGTGCCTCTATGATGGTATGATCTTGATTGAGTTGCAGAAAACATTTTTAACCGCTAAGTTCCACCGAATTCAGTGCATACTTAGAAGAGGTATTTGGTACCCTGACCACACACGGTCAACTTGTGGAACAGCAGCAAATTCCTCTAGGCTGACACTCATTTTTCTTTCAAAATTTATTTAGTATGGTTTTTTCAGCTTTTTTTCTGGCTCCCTTGCTATTGAAAAAAAAAAAAAAAAGAAAGAGAATAATTCAGGCTGGACGGGAACTCTGCAGGTCATCAGTTCTATTCTCAAAGCAGGGCCAGCTTTACTTCCACAGAAGAAACAAATAGACAGACAAACAACAAAGGAAAAAACCCAACCTAAAACCAACAATGGAAAATTACAGAAAAAAAAAATTCACCTATGTATAGTACTTGCTTTCTTTGCTCCTTAACTCACAGTATTTATTTCAAGCATGCTGATTTTATTACAAGTCTTTCCAGAAGATAACTTTATGGCTTTGAAAAGCAAACATGCACATTTAGGGTGCTATATAAATATGATTTTTTTTAAGTAGCCAACAAAATCTTTCTTTAATCAAAAATAATAGAAAGCTTTTGTCATGGGGAGGTTTTATAAAAAATTTTAGGGTTTTGGAAGTCCTCCAGCAGGTAAAAACTTCACTTGGCCTCATACTAAAATATAAAAAGGAGAAGGCTCTGTCTCAGAGCGCTGTAATTGAAGTAGAGAAGTGAGCAAGGAAGACGAAAAAAAGGATGCTTGAGGGGAAGGAAGACTCAATGGGACTTGCTAAAAGCAACAAAGAAAAGGACAGCAAACACAGAAGGAGGAATGGTTTGGGTGGGTGGTTTGGACACAGCACAGGCTGGTATCCAAAGTGGTATGCCAGAAGTGTGTGGATAGTCAATGGACATGTGCAATAAATCACACATAAGATATGCAAAGTAGTCTGTAAAAAAAAAAAAACACAAAACCAAAAACACACACACAAAAAAACCAAACTCCAAACAAAAAATCCAACTACTTAAAAATTTAAAAACCTTTTTTTCCCTTACCAACACCAAGATGTTCAATTCAAAGGTTACTTACCCACTTCACAAATTTTGGTCTGATCTCTTTGCTTTGACTTCTACATATATAAATTGAAGATAATGTATCGTTTCATCCCACAGTATTGTAAGGGTACAAATGTTATCATCTCTAAATCACAAGGATGTCCCAATACAGAGAATTCAATAAATAAAACTGGTAACTGTGCAACCAGTGTGGGTTCCAGACAGCATGCAACAAAACCCAGAATACTTCATTAAATGAGACCAAAAAGAAACCTTGACCAGCTATTCATGCAGTAAACACTATCCTTCCTGCACGCTAAGTGAAATACTGAGCTTTTAAGGGGGGAAAAAAAAAAAATATTCCATATTCCTTCTTTCTCACACATGTTCTTCTACAGCACCTTTTTGGCAGATAAGTTACTATAGTTGAGTTTACGTACCCACCTGCTTTCGTAAAAGAAGCTCTTACCTAGAGACTCTCTCATTTCCTGTGAACAGCAGTTCCCAATACACTTACAAGGCTTTTATTTCATTATGGAACCTCTCAAGCTGCTCAGCAAGACTGAAGTCAAAACTTTAATGTTACACCCTGTAAGTAAGTGCAACGAGACTTTCTAAACATTAAGAACGGTTTTTATATTAATATACGTTGTACAGAGGATGCATCCTCAACTCATTCAAAGCCACTAAATTGCTTCGGTGCCTTCTTAAGTAGTAGAGGCAGAAGGGTTTAGTAGCCTTTTTGCTCCCAATACCAAAATTTCCACAAGGCTGTTGACCTCAGAAACAGAGTCGCTAGTGACCCCTAGTGTTAAGAAGTTCAGTCTGAATTTGAATGATTTATGATAAAAAGCATGATGAGTATCATCCTTTCGGCACTTTGTTGTTGTTCTGACATGGCAAATCGTCACTGCTTTGTGTTGAGATTCTTTCCACTCCAGTTTACAAACAAAAATACTGGTATCCATTATTAAAGAAAGAAGTGAAAAGGAAATATAAACTTGTAAGCATCCAAGCAAATTGCAGATTGACATTCCTGTTGCTTTCAAATGTTTGATACATTTTTCCTCATTTGGAAGATTAACAGTAGGATATCTAGAGCAGACTGACAGTCATGGCTTCAGGTGGACATTTATAGCCTCTTGATCAGTCATTAAGGAATTAATGACAGTGAATCCCAATCCAAGCTGGCCAGTAAAGCCTAGTGTAAGGAAAGAAGTCATGACTGCCAGGTTGCTGCAAGACTTGGCCGTCCCAGGTAGAGGTGTATAGTCCAGCAAGCCAACTGCCCAGCTGACATAAAACTTGCTTACAACAGAAACATGTAACTACAGGAAAAAAAAGAAGAGTCCTACTGTTCTACTTACAATTTTGAGTCCAGGTTCAGGAGAAAGCCCAGTTTGTCATATTCTGGAAAACAAAAGCAAGGGACACAATATCATAAAAACTGCAAGCGTCTCCTCTGCAAAAGGCACCAAAACCAAAAAGCTGCAAGTCCTTATGGAAGGGCAATAATTATTTCTAACCGAAAATAACTATATTGTAACTTCTAGTCGCTAGCAGCTGTTATCGCAGATTATTGTTACTTCAGGGTATTCCCAAATTAACATTTCTGAATCTCCAAGAAATATTAAAGCAAGAGAATGTGTGGGTAATCATTAATTTATAAATCATTAGAATTAACCGAGATATCTGTAGTCATAAAAACAAAGCACTACTGAAATCACGCAGTGATATACAAAGCTTTCCTGCTTGCAGTAGAAATCATTTTGCCAGCAATTTGTATGACAAACGCTCCTCCTACGTCCTGATGTGGTAGAGCTTTGAAATTTTTCTTGATTCCTTGTCTTTTCCAAGCATAACTTCATAATCAAGCAGTCCATCTTCAAGATAAAGTCACTCATGGTAGCAAAAAAGCTTCAAGTTCAGGTGATGTTGTTCAATAGGAAACTGCAAAGTCAGAGCTTATGCCACAAACAGGGAACAGCTACAGAAACGAAGTTATCACTCAGAACATCCGTAACTCCTGTATAAAGTAAGCTTTACATCCAGCATCTTTGAATACATTTTGATCTCGTAAATCAAACACTTGATACAAAAATTAAAACTATTAGAATTCACGTGAGATACACAAGAAAAACTAAAAGGTGTAGCGTCTTTCTTGTGTTGCGTTAAGCTCAGGGGCCTCCTCACACTAAGGATCACTGGGTCTCACTGCCATACAATAAAAACCCCCAATACAAACAGAGAAGTAAAAGATAATGCCTCCAGAGCTTAATGATCTGGGGGATCATTAGGATGTATATTAAAAGAAACAGGGGGGGGGGTGTGGGAATTCTCATAGCCTTTTAGAAAGAGCTCAGTGGAAACAGAGAAGTTTGCTTTCTTTATGAAACATCACCAGAAATTCCGCTGCAGTAGCTTACCTAACGAAATCACAAGCTTTTCATGCTATCACTTACCAGCAGAACAGGAGAGCCTAAACATGTGCCTAAAACAGACCAATTGCACCAGATAGGTCAGTATAAACTGTGCCACTGATTTCAATCCCATTAAGATTTAATTCCTGAGCCAAGGGAGGAATTATGTTTGACGTATCTTGGGTAACAGAAGTTGCAGAACACGTGTGCACTTGATATTGGCACATACTATCCGCTCTCTGCCAGCGCCCGTGTGCCACCCACTTGATGTTCGAAGTGCACCTGTGCATCTCTCTTCCACCTTCCACATACTGACGGTTGTGTTTACCCCATGTGCTGCTTTCCTCATAACTTCCCAGTTTATTCCTCCTACAAGAAATTATTTCCTGTCTAGCCTTACCTCCTCCGTGTGTAGGATCGTGCATAGGAAGGCATCCATTCTGGGAAAAAAAGGATGCCTTCAATTTTTATTAACACTTCCCCCTTCCACAAAACAGCAGCCATACTGAGCAGATTTTTGTATTATTATTGGTTTTTTGTTTTGGTTTGATTTTGTGGGGGTTTTTTTGTTTGTTTTAAAACATCTACAGCCACTGACTAACCTGTCATCAATCTTATCCCATTCAGTCTAACATTCCCTTCTTCCCAACAGGAAATACAAGAAGAGGAAATGCACTAAGAGATACATCACCTCATAACTACAACAACATCCTGGGCTTTCTGTTAACTCAGCACTTTATGAGCTCTGCAACCAAAGCACCAGAAAGCAACACACATACTAAATGCTACGTGCCACAGATGACATACCTCCATTGCAATATTTCATAAGATTTACCTTCTGTCACATGCATTTCACCTTCCCTACGTTTAACGTGGTTACTTTTGATGTTCGCTGATGATTATTAAGAGAGGTATAAAGTAATCTCATAAGAATTATATATATCAACTGTCTTGCAACAGGCACTTTCAAAAAAAAATAAAAAATGTATGAAGTATAGCAAAACAAAATAACATTTCTGGTTTCAAACTAGAAGCACAGGTGTGTTCTTGATTTTCAGCAGGGTATGAATATTCCTTTCAGGCTGTAACACCAAACCAGAAGAATCTATGCTCCTTCCTCTCACCGGCTCATGACATGTGCAAACTACTGCAGGCAGAGAAACGCTGCGCTCACCATGAGCCGTCTCACATTCACCAGGACTTACAAAAGTCGCAGCGTTACTATGGGCTTGGAAGTTAATCTCTATCACATGTTGCTCCCCCAAGAAAGACACTAGGAGCCTGGAAATTACATATTCAAAGTTAGCTTCCATTTTAGCAAAAATCAAGAGTCTTTTTACAGACTTCCAATATCATTTAGCTGTATCACCATAACGCAGGGGCCAAAAGCCACTGCAACACACAGCAGTGCAGCCCAGAGGCTAGCTGGAAGTGGTCTGGATTCACAAAAGACAGATAAAACCCCAAATCCCTGGAGAAAGACAAACACACATAGCCCAGCTTCAGGAAAAGGCAATCCTTGTCTGGAGTATTGTATTTAATTTAAAACAAAATAAAACACAGACCCACTAAATCAAAGACAAGTACAACTGAATCTAAAATACAGCATGGTCAGGGTGTGATGATTACAGGAGATGGTCTGAGCTGATCATACAGCTCGCAGCTAAAAGAAGGGACAATCCCAGTCCTACCCTTCCCTCCCTCGAAAGTACTGGCTGCAAGAGCCTGCCCCGGCCCCCATGGAACCTCTCTGTGCCCTAACCTACAGGTTGCTTTTCACCCCCCATCACTTTACTTTAAAGCCTTACTCACCAGGTTAATGAGCTGATACACAAAAACATTTCTCCTCTTTTTCATGCAATGGGATACAGAAGTACTAGAATATTAGAGAAAATGGGACAAAACAGCTAGAGAGAACAAGGCAAAAATACTCCAGCATCTCCACCAAGAACTAGCTTGGGCCAGCTGGCCATGTTAACTGTGGTTTAATATTGGCCTCTGCCAACATCATCATGATGATCCCCCATAAGGGGGTCTCTGCACTGAAGCACAGTGCAGAGCTACGAACAGGTGTGGTTCTGGAGAACTCACTTCAGATCTAACCAGGCTGGTAGGCCTGGTCTGGCTCAGGCCACGTCTCACCAAGCAGGCTCCAGACAAGGCACTTATATGGCTGTATGGAATAGGATTTTCTCTAACCTGATCATCCTTGACCAAGGAAAAGTTTGTGGTTTGTTTTTGTGGGCTTTTTTGTGCGTGGTTTTTGGGTTTTGTTTGGTAGGGGTTTTTTAAGCCAAAAATGAGTAAAGATAATAAAGAACTTACTTTGCATCCACTAGAAGAGCATCACGGGAGAACCTGAACAAGGCTTTACATTCTCAGCCCGTAAAAGACTGAAAGGGCCATGAGGGATAAAGGCAACAGTATTAAAAGACAGCACGAAAATCTAAGGACCACATGCTCACTTGTGCTAGGAAGCTACACATCTCAGCTGCCATTGGGGTACAGTAGCATATAGAAGCACAGAAGTGAATGAACGTGAGAAATGAATTTTCATTATGTTCCATAAGAACAAGAGGTCTTCTTAGGTCAGAAATAAAATGCATTTGTACATTTCCAGGAAGATCGCAATTGAATAAGAATTTAATAACTGACAACAATTTCATAATAAAGCATATAATTCAGATTATATGAACAGAAGTACAGCCAAGCATAGCAATTTCTATAAATGATGTGCCAAATTCAATGCTGGCATTAGCATGGAAATTTCTCCCAAGTATCCAACAGAAATCCAGCTACCAGGCAGCAAGTGAGAAATGCCTCGTCTAACGTCTATAAACTCCGTACAGACCACCCAAAAAGCTATAAAGCACAGTGTACAATATCTTTCAAGTTTTCAAATTGCATTTTGCATCTGTAGCCAATATAACTATTTAAAAGCAAATGCGCAAAATTTTCCCCTTATGCTACTAATCAGAAATCAACAATCCAGGAATTAACTTGGCTCACTGATTTTATCCTTCCAAACTACCCGTAAATGATTTCACTGACGACTTGAGTACTATTCCTTTAAAATCTAGCTACTTAGAAGCACAGTACAAATAACTTTGCCCACAGAAACAGAAAATTAATTTAAACTCTTTAAAGAGATGGGCTATATGCAGCTCTAGTTCTGTGTTTAACTGGCAATTGCAAGTCCAGGAGGGAGGGCAGAACATTCACTTTTAGCTATTTTATTCAAAATGTTTGTGCTTGTCAAAGAAACAGGTATGACACTCAGGAGACAGAAGTCCTGTCAGGAGCAGCTCAGACCACCCTGATACATTTCATCCTGTCCAGTGCAGTTGGGTCTCTGAGGAACTGAGGCTGCAACTGAGCTAAGCTTCGGTCACTGTCCACAGGTTCTACATCTGTGTCAAAGGCCAGGTAAAGTGACTCACCCTGCAATGAAAAAGGTCAAACACCTCACATTCACTTTAGATTAAGAACACACACACAGACATTTACACAAGTTCAGCTGATGTAAAGCAATTCTGCTAGAACTCAAGAGAAAAGAAGGAATTAATGAAAAAAGCCATATGTAATGGATCAACTGAAAAGGACAAAAGAAAGGTTTTCTTCCAGGGTTAAATAAAAATACCACTCAGGATTACTGAGCAACAATGGAAGTACTGGACAAACCAGGTCTTAAAGTTGCATCCTTTCATTAGGATTTTCAGCTTTAACCTCTTCAGTGATGGAACATACTGATGAAGGCGTTCTTTTCTGAGGCTATTTAAATAACTGCCAAAAAAAAAAAAAAAGATTGTAAAGCCAAGTTCAGAAGGGGTAGAGCTGAGGCCACCTGGGCTCCGCAGCCCTGTCCCTGCATAGACTGATGCCCACCTCCCAAGTTTTATGTTCCGGTTTTTTTCCTCATCTCCATTTACTCTTTTGCATACAAGTTTAACAGCCTTTTTCTCCAGGTTATCCAAGTAACACCAGGGAGAATCCCAAGTGTGCTGGCAACATAAAGCCCAGTCCTTAGCTCCGTGCAGACACAGATTGGTGAATCATGCTTCTAGCACTGGGCTGCAAGGGTTAAGCAGTTATCTTTACAGATGTCAGTTCTGTTCCTTCTGTGTATTTTTACAGGGCAAGGAAAGGCATTCTCTGCCCATTTGACATTTCAACCATGTGTGTTAAAAAAAAAAAGATTCTTCAACAACTTCTAATATTTAGCCTCATATTAGGCTCCCTTTTTTCCTGGGGAGCAAAAGAACCTTCCTTGACAATACTACTTCTACCTAGAATTTTATTCTCAGAAAATATGGAATAACTTAAATTTTTAAGAAAACATCATAAACTTGAAGTATGCTCCTTCTTCCCTGGAATACTTCAGGCAAAATGGTTAGAACTGGGCAATATTCTAAGCAGCAAACAAAGAACCACAGAACAATTCTCAATATCAGCAGCAAAACTTGGAATTTCACTTCTATTAAAAACGTTCCTAGACTGTGCAAACTAATCTAGAGACACCAATCCTGCTGCACCAAGCTCAATGTTCATTTTCCAGGTAGTGCACCTGATGAGAAAAGCCATATTTGATGGAAATAGATACACCAAGCACTATCAGCACAACTGAAATGCAGACCTGTGAGTTCAAAGCAGGGAAGGGGGAAATCTGCCTCCGGCCATGAACCCCTGCACGCCCTGGTGACACCTAAAATCATGAGGATACTACTACTTATTGTTTCAGATTTAGCAGCAAAAGGAAGTAATTTCCAGCTCTGTAACTTAAGGTGGTTCCCCCACCCCACCCCCCGCCCTGTAATGCCTGATTAGGGCCCCCAAAGACATCTGGCCCAGCTTTACAGCCTGAGGAAAGCAATACACCAGAGGGGTCTCCTTCATTAGACACTGCAACTACATTATTCATCCTCCAGGCACAGAAAGAACAAATAAGCAATCACTTGCTGATAGTGCTGTATGGGTCATCCATCAGGAAGGTCTTTTGCCTGCTTGTCTTACCTCCAAAGTAGGTACAGTAAAACAGAGGTCATTCTAGCATATTACTTTTTAAATGGGTCTGGTTACCTTAACATAGACTATGTAACTCCTTACAATTTTTTTACTAATAAAAACTATAGCAACCTCATTGGTAGAAAAGCAACTGACTGCTTTAAGCTGAATTTATGAAAGGCTCCAATAGGAAGATGAAAAATTTCCATCTCTGAACTGCATATGCCCTTTTTCTTTTCCCAGGAAGTCATCTGTTTAAAGCCAGACTGCAACCTTTGCTAAATAAACAGTTGTTTCATTTACTACCATGTATCCACTTGGCTAATGGAGTTAATGCGGCCCTACTGAATCTTCCAACATATTCTTTATTTTAGAAATTGTATCATATTTCCTAATAAAAGTCAAGAACAATATTAACAAAACAGTAATCTATATTGGCTTTTAGTGACTTACAAAACGTACTGACTTGATGCAGAGAGATGCCACATGATAGAGAAAAATCCCATTAAAATACTTTTATTTGGAGGTATTCTTTAAGCTACTTCTCAGCATTAGCACCTCAACTCATTCGCAGCTGTATTTTCAATTGTAGGAATAGAACGTTAATAAGACAGATGATGATACTGAACATGCTGGCAAAGTCACATAAGGACTATGCAACCGATACATGACAGTCATTGGCAAAGGTTCAAGCAGCTCCCACAGCCTACAGCTCAAAGAAAGAAGTAGAACTTCATTAATCAAAAATGAAAAGGGAAAAAGCATTTTTTTCAGAATAAAGCCACTAAAACCAGCAGAAAAAAAAATGTATAATCTTTCCCATTTATTTTCTACTTTACAGGAAAGCAGAAAAGCGCAGCATAATAAGTTCACCTCTCCTTTCCCATCACTACCATGTAGTGTTAAGACAGACAGTCAGAAATGCAGTTTGGGGGGAAAAAAAACAACACAAGAAATCCAATACACTAGAACCACATCAGCTCCAAACATAAATTAAAATTGTTTTCCTCAAACCAAGAACACCTACCAGAGCCCCACAAATTCTATTAATCAACATAATACCTAAATTAATAACCACTAACCTAGAAATCCAGAAAAGATCAGAGTTTGTAATTGTAGCCACCTGTACTAACAAATTCTCATCGAGAAAGCCAAAGAACAGCAAGTGATCTTCTGCAAGTCACCAATGTTTTTTCTCTCATGCTAGAAAGTTGAAATAGTCAAGTAATTTGAGCAAGATGTAGGTAACACATAGTTGCTGGAGATGTTAGAACTACTGCATTTTAAGCCTGCAGTGAGAATAACTGCTCTACAACCGGTGGCCAGTACTGCAATCAAACACATCTAACAACCGTGTAAGTCTACAGCCGTAAGGTATTTAGAACCTCAATATTTCCAGCAAGCGCCCTAGCAGATGGGAAAGTTGCACATTCAATGCGCTCCTATCCTAATGAGGCTTAGAGGAGAAAAATGTAACTTGCTTGCTCTCAGACACAGGAGGTAGAAAGAGTCTTGAACAAAAATAGCAGGGGCATAAATCTGACTTTCAAAGTCCAATGTTTGATTTGCTAGCAACGAAGTAAAACAAAGCAACAAGAGAGGGAAAAGGGAAAAAAAAAGTACTAGCTGTCTATGGCAAACAAATGAAATCTAGGTCTCCTCAAACACCCTGTGCCCTGCTTAATGTTTCCCAAGTTCAGAGCATGATACTGTCCTTTCTGAAATGGTTTCAGCTGAAACACTGGCCTAGACATCACATCAAACATTTATCTTTGCTGCTTAAACTTTATCTTTCAAGGGAAGGGGCAATTATGAAGAGAATCACAAAAACATCTGGACTCACGAAGGCTAGACCACAGCGTGAACCTCAGTTCAGTCTCACTCCAAGCATATTTGATTCTCATGTCCTCTAGACTAATAATCTTCCATGAAGATTATTTAAGGCTCCAGAGTCAGATGATTTTTCTGAACACTTAGTTCAGGAAATTTATCCAGAATAACCTAGAGAGCGTCATTAATCTGAAATGCATAAGGACAGATTTCCAGCCTCCCTGAAAACTGAGATTTGCACGTGGGACAAGGAGTTAAGGAGAAAACCGAGATAAGGACAGGCAGTCAATTCAAATAAAATACAGAAGCTGCAACAAGACATTGCCCTTCACATGGCACGATTAACAATTACAAAAGAGCAATTCTAAGATGCTGTTCAATATGCAAATATAAGTCAATGAGTACTAGTGTTAAGCAGCATGAAATCTTAACAGGGACACTATTATTCACATCTGTTTAATTCTCACTGATAAAGAAAAGGGTATATGTATTTTAATGTTTCAAAGTACGTAACTTTAGTCCCTTCTTACCCCAACCTGAAACATCACCTACTAGGAATGGCTGGGCCTGGAGCTGCCATTGTTTCTTTGGGTTCTTTCTGGGCTCTGTCTTTTCCTGGGTCTGCAGCAAGGTGAGATGGGATGGACAGCGGAAGCACAATAGCCACAGTTTTTCTCTCTCTCCTTCCTGTTCAACAAGGAAAGCTATCCCTCAGTCGGACAGACATCACACATCTTGACATGTTATTACACATATCAGTTCAGAGCAAGTTAAAGTTTGCAGCACAGTGAATGCAAAGTACTAAATACGAAAGCAATAAACATACAGCGCTCTCCAACATTTCTGAGTCTCCCTTCTCAAATATATGAGTTTTCTTCATATTTCTTCAATGAAGAAATCCAATCTTGTTGCAGCGGAAGGATTTACAAACGATCAAATTTTACTGTCTTACTCCTAACCAATCCAAGCTTGAGTTGCAATATACAGGCAGAACAAAGACGAGTGCTTTTAAAGCAGACCCAGGCAGTCCGCTGGCTTACATTAGCTTGTCTCCCACTCTCCATGTTAACACAACTCCAAAAGACACGGAGCAGTTGAACTATTTTTGAAGCTAATCCACAGGGTTAACTGTTTTCACAACAGATAGAGGCCAAAATAGTATTAGGAAAAAAAATCCATAGGTAATATTTAAAAATTTTACTCCAGGACAAATTCTGGTCTTATTTGTACCAATGTCAATCCAGCGTAACTCCAGCGTAGGTATGCCGATTCAGACATACTCATCTAATCAAAACGTTTCCCTGAATTTTCCTCACAGATTTCATATCTCAAACCTATACAACTTCCCAGCTACTTTTGCGGACCAAAGAAACCATCACCCAATGAAGGAGGAGGCAGGCAACAACACACTTCAGTTATGACTGATATTAATTAGTAGAAGGGAGTCAATAGAGGGTCTCTTCCCCTCACAAACACAACAACATATCCACTCTGCACTCAGCACCTTAACGATGCTCCCACATCAGACCATGCACCCACAATAGATCCATTTCCAGATACAAGTTTTAGAGAAGATGCAAGGAGAGCAGAAAGCGTTTAGGGTGTTGTAAACAAAGCAAGTTACTACCACTAGCTCGGGGGTTAGTACATTGGAAATCTGTGTTCAAGCTTTGCTGTTAGTGTCAGGCAGCAGGCTCTCTTTCAAACTGTGCAGGCAGAAGACAGGTGCTATGTTGGAAGGCAGCACGTTCCCCCTATCAACCTAAGAGGAAAGGCTAGTAAGGAAGATAAAATACAAAACCTTCACTTGGATTATTTTTTTCTTTTCTGCAAGACAGTAAATACACCCATCTTTTAAGGGGTTTTAAGTTATAAGAGTAATTCTTAGCCTTTCCTTTGCACTTCATATATCATTATACATACGCTGTAAAATGGATTTCATCAAGTATCATGCTCACTATGGTGTGCCTTGGCTACAGCTCACATATTAAACATAGCCAAATGGATAGTTACTGGGCTCATGAAGTGCCCCCAGTACAAAAGAATTTTTGATTTATGGTTCAGTTTAATTGAAGGTCATGCTTAGGTTCCAAAGGAAATTAGATTGGGGAGGATTTGCCCTGGGGTTTGATAATACTGGTCAATCTCCACCCAAAAAAAAAAGTTTCCAGCCCTATTTGTTTAGCTACGACTCTTTCGCCTTCTCCTTCCTGGAAGCATTCCTGATGTCTTTCCCCAAATAACTCAACTGTTTGTTTAGCTGAGAAACTCTCCTAGTAGCATGGAACAGTTTTTCTTCAGCTGGTGGGTGACATCATCTTAATGCCTTTCACATGAGAAAAGAAGCACAAACCACATCACTAACGCATGTAACATGTCCAGGTCATCTGCCTTGCTGGGTAATGGGAAGGGTCCCACATGTTAATCCTTGTGTCACACTAAGACCCTTAATACTTCCACTACATTTACAAAAGGACCTATTCACCCACTTTGTCTAGAGGGTTGATTCCCACAAAAGTCTGACTCGGTGACTTGCCTCCCAACATGGCTACCATGTCCGATTAAGTAGAAGCCTTGTCATGAGGTGGGAGATAGAGAAGAAGGCAATGTTGTACCTGAGCCTATTGTATGTCCAACGGAGTCAAAGGAAAGAACCACTGAATCTGTAACACAAGAGTACAAGTTCATTTTCCCCTTTTTCTTAGCACCATTTCTTGCCGTAACATTTTCTTGTTATTTTGCTTAAATAACGCCTTACGCTCCCTTCCGCCAGGAAGCAGAACAACCTCTTCACCAGCCGGACAAAACAACAGGTGTCTAGCAAAGGCAGAACACTGGAGTATGCAACAAATCACGATGTCATTACCCAACAAAGTAGCTATAATTTATTGAAATTAACTTCATTTTATGCCTAATAAGCTTGGTCAACCTTATCAAAACTGAATCATAATATCCTTTCTACTGCTAGACTGGAAAGCTTTTTATTATTAAATGTATTATCAATATTTTGTCCCCACTTAAGGGATTCGCCTGCTACAATCAACTCTTCCCTGACACTGCTAAGACAAGCATTTTGCGCTCCTTGAAGTTCTCACCATGTTTTCCACGTCTTTACTCACACTAGTGGCTCCCCAGCTGAATACATTTCAATTTATCAGTATCCTTCACCTTTGTACTATATACAGCATGTGTGTTACGTATCAAGAAATAAACTCTCTCTGCTTGATACCCTTTTATTTTGCCATCTGGGGATCACAACAGTGCTTTCATCCATGATCGCAATGATGACTCTTGCTCACCAGTTAACGCCCCGTATTTTTAGTCACTGTTTCATATGATGGGGCACACTTTGCTTCAATTGTGGTTTACAGTGCATGCAATATACATGCAACTTGACATTCGGCCATGTAAAAAGCCTTATTGTCTGTTTGCACTTAGCTCACCACATGATCCAGATCCTTTTGTTAGTCATTCGTTTTCCCCATATACCACTCTCCCAGCCTAGAATCTGTTTGCAAAATTTATCAGTAATAATTTGATATTCTGTTCCAAGTGGAGCTACAATATGGTACCATGCTCAATGGTGGTGGTGATGGGGTCCAGGTGTATTCTTACTTAAGACAAACCAACACTTATTTTGGTAGTAAGCCTCTTGGTTTGCCATTCATTTTGATGCCAATCTCAATCGAAGGAGAAACTCTACTGAATTCTACTCCACCACCAGTGGCACAGAACTGGGCACAGAACTTAAAGACAACTTATCAATGGGTAAAAAACACAGCGAAGAACAAACCAGCATGATATTATTAATAATTTTATGGAATGAGAAGCTTTAAACTGACACAGCAAGAGCAGAACTGCCTCTCATCTTCAGCTAAATGAACAGATTGAATCCCTTAAAGTTTCTCTTTGTAACTGAGGCCTCAGATGTGATGAACTGATCACGCATCCTTTGCAGCACCTCAGCAGCTGCCTCGGCGCAAGCCCTCAGTGCAGAGCAAAAAGCCCAAGCACAATCAGATTTCGGGTGCTGAAAAGTTGTTGAGCTCCCACTGCATCACCTTACATTTGGGCAGGCTACAGTTGCAGACACGGACAGTTACCTCATTTGAGTTACCTCATTTCATCTGACAATAACTTGACATAGGACGGAGCCCTTGGCTTTTCTATACTGTACATCACCCTCATACTTATTTTCCAAATCTTACAAATTCAATAAGAAAGTGCTAATTTTCAAAATAAACTAGTAAAACTGTTCATTTAACTGGATTTAAAACAATTTTTAAAAAGCATGCCTATGCTGTCCCAGATCCAACACTGTGGTAGTAACATTAAATAATAAGGAAAAAAGAAAGATATTACTAGTCTCAAAACTTATTCCAATAAAAATAAAAATCCATCTGGACTTAACAGCTGTATTTCCTCTTTTGGGAATAAAATTCAGACATCTTTATATTATTCTAAATAGCAAGGGGTTTAATTCATTTTAACTGCATTAAATTCATCTGCCATCAATTAATTCTGAAGTATCTCTGTGGGGTTCTACTTTTAAAAAACTTCAGATTTTTATCAACATAAAGTATTGCTTTGTAGTTAATGCCAAATTTGAACGTTGTTCATTTTCCTCCAATATATTTTGCATTCAACCACTATGCATGAAATATTAGGACTTATCTGAGAATGGCTGAAAAGTATTGCAAGCACCAAATTAATACAATTATTGCAGCCCACAAAAACAGTATAATGTTTTATTCCCTTAACTGAGAACATTATCTTCCTCCTATAAACAAAAAGAATTATAAGCAGAGTAAGCACGTGAGCTCGCTCCAATCCAGTCCTCCACGTGACTATTAGTTTCACAGTTTCGACCTCAAATTCACTGTGAATAACGTGCATTATATCCCAAGTAATTTCACAAACCATGGACCTTTATTAAAATACCATGTTTAATTCTGGCATTAACACTTCAAAAGGGAAGAAGTTGTGAACTTGAAAAAGGCTGAGAAGATAATCTTGTGTCACCTTTCTTCCACTCAGACAGCTATCTGCATTCAGCCAAATTCAGAGCTACAGGTTATTTTTTTTCAGAAGATGATGAAGATAAACATTTCTTTAAGGCAAGCCAGATTTATTTGCAAATACACCAAGTCCTGCTTCCACGAACACAAGAACAGCAGCTTCTTTGCCTCTAGCTTCAAATCTCTTCCAGATATCTCTCAGCTCACAATCCTCCCAGCCTTCTAGAAATTTTTTTCCAGAGACAAAGCGGCTGCTCAGTCTGTGCCCAGTGCCTTCCCCCACAGCCCTGAATCTGTTCTATCTTTCAAAGGCAAATAAAACTTAATAAGACACTATGTAAAACATACCCACTTATATATGCCCTTGCTTTGGGTGCCAAGAAGTGTTTATGTCTGAAGGAGCAGACCCTAACCTTTCAGCTACCTACTTCCACAAAGCAGATTAAGTGGGGGTTTTTTCTGCCTTCTTAACTCAAGAGCAGCCTTTATGCCCAAATCATGAAATCTGACACCCAATAACTTGCCAACATGCACAGCTTAAGGCTGCATACACCACAATGCCAGCCTTTTACATCTGTTTTCACGTCAGCTACAATAATTTTTTTAGTGGCTACAGCAGCTTAAAAAAGAAAAGGAAAAAAAAACAAAACCAAGATACAGCAAAATCCAAATGCAATTCTGGACCAGATCCAATCCGTCAGAAGCAGCAAAGGCAGCAGAAACACTCACTTATTTAGAAGGCACTCAGTGCTGGGAATAAGAACATCTGAGACCTCACCAGCCAGACTTGCAAAGTTGCTTTGGGTAATTTTGTGTCAACTTTGGGTAAAAGTTGCATTGGGACCTATGCTCTGGGTCACCTTCCCTTCCCACCCACCATCCAGCTACAGCATCAAAAATTGGACCAACACATGAATCTGCTCCATCATCCCCCAAAAAACAGCGTTGTGCAGGGCTGCGTGAACGTGCTCAACCACAGCCCTTTTGGAGCGTGGAACAGGGCAGTATGAAACTCCTCTTCCAGGAGATCTCACTCTTATGGAACACACACAAGGATCCTGCTTGGTTCAGGAACCAAGAGCTCCAAGGCAGACTGTGCAGAGAGACTCAATGCTGCTCTGGGAACAAATTTAAACTCTGTTCCAACAATGCTCCATGCAGGACGAAGAGCTGAACTTGCCTTTGAGGGAACACAACTGGATTTGCATGGTTTTGTCCTGAAGTAAAAAACCAGAAGTCCTGCAAATCTGAAGTGGCTACGTTTGCTGCTGCACTTACACCACAGTCCAGACAAGCCACCCAGGTATGAGGATTGATTGTATTTCAAGGCAAGGGATGCACTTCAAGTGTCACTGACCCTTTATCTCTTCACACGTACACATCCCTTTCCACTCCAGTGTTCCCCACCTTAGGTCTCCCGCAAGTCCTTCCTCCTGTTTGGTTTGTTAACCATGAGGAGTCTCAGGGCCTGGATAACTCTGTACCACACTCCCCTGTCCCCAGCGCAGGCAAATTAAATTACTCATCTTGCTGCTTATATTGTGCACTTTAGGTCTAGGCATTTCTGCACACCAGATAACTATTTAGCTGCTATTCCTTACAGATTGACGTATCTCTTCCATTACTCTAGTCTCTGAACAGAGAAATAAATGAAGATTTGGGTCCTCATAAAGGAGCTATGATCCTGACCAACAAACTGCAGATTTGTAGGAGATAGAGAAACAAGGTCATATTGGAAAGCATCTTAAGTTTCATATTCCAAGAAAGAGATATGGACACCATAGGATAAACATTTAATGTCATGCATGGGTACTGCACTTGAGAGATGTTTGGAAGCAGCTCTTAAAGCCCAATTGTGTCAAGTTCCTGAAATGATGTAAGAGCAAATATGTGGACCAACTTCCAATGCACATACTGTCCTTGCTTTGATTTCATCATTGATGAAAATGCAATATACAAACTGAAAACAAGCAGTGGCAACACAGAATGAGAACAACAAATATAATCCACATTTAATCAAGAAGTGTATATAACCTGTATGTTTACCTAAGTGCTGTTTCAGAATTTCAGTTAAGACTTTTACAGTAAGTCCCTCTGAGAAATCACTAATATTTTTGTTTGTTTGTTTTTTTACAGATTCTCCCTGCAAGGATTTGCAGATATTTGTCTCATCCTATTGGAAACCAAATAAACTGAACCAATAACTTCTTTTATCCTTTTTCTTTTTTTTTTTCCCTTTTAAAACAAAACCAGACTTTAGCAATAAACCAACTTCCCCAGGAAAAAAAAAAATCTGTAAAAAAAATGATTGTGTGCTGCTTTGGAAGTGGTCCTGAGAAACCACAAACCATCAGTCCCACAGGAGTTATAAGAGTTTAATAATAAAGGCTTAACACAGCCTCGATACCACATATCATTACAGCAATACGCTCCACAGACCAAGCCAAACAGGGAATACAATAATACATTGCAACATAAGGCTGTAATTTGGCACATCCTTATACAGAGACTCAAGCTCTGAGGTCTGCACTGCTTTCTTGTACGTGTGATCACTGCTAAGTTTCTCATTCCATATCCCTGCTCTCCAGATACTCCAATGGACTCCTACAGACCTGCAAACTATATTTAATAACATTTAATGTAATTTCTACCTCCGGACCTTGATCAGAGACCAGATATCCTGCAGAGCTCCATCACCTGGACTGGGGATTGCAATTGTGGTAACAACATCAAAGAATAAAATTTTGATTCAGAGTCAGAATGAAATGAAAGACTTCAGGTGCTGCTTTTTCACCACAGAATTAGAAGCCCATCCATAAAGAAAAACGTTTGTCATTCAGTTGTTTCCCTTTTTCAGCTGAGTACTGAAAAGGTTAGGATTAAACAACCCAGTAGCAATCAAAATTTATTTTCTATTTGAGTTCAATATTCTATAACTTGAGACATACGAGAGAAGGAACACTTAATGCACAAAGTTCTTCATAACTAAGTGACAAAAAGGCCAGTAATAACAAAAACTATCCTTATGTTTCATCTAGTCAGAAAATGAAGCTCAGAAAAACAGTGCCACTCTCAGAAAACATGCTACTGTTGGAATTCATTTGGCAAAAAGATTGGTCTCAGAATATCCCTTGCCCCAAAGAAAAATCATTTGGAAAAAACCCCACTGTTATCATGACTATGCAACATTCTGGATAATTCTTATATCCAAGGAACTGAAGGGAACTAAATAATTTCAGTTCTATTTCACAGAGATCTCGCTTAGATACCTAGAGTATGAACGTCCTTCCTCAGATTTAGTAAAACACAGGAACAATTGCCTGTACTTAGAAATTACTTGACAGGGCATCCTTCACTTCCTAATGCTTTGTTTTACTTGCTAAAGACAGATTTAGGGAAAGGCTAAGTAATTTATTCAGTCTAATGATAAATGCCACCCTACTAATTTATTAAGTATCCTACTTTTGCATTAATGTTGTCTTCCCCCCCACTGCTTAGTTTATTCCACTTTATCTTTCTTCTATAGTACAACTGATTTTCCTAATTCTCCAATGTTTTCTGGACACAGTGAGATGGCTCTGTGCTAAGAGCACTGCTCACTACAAGAACATCTTCTGTACCACAGCGTCAATGATGCTCTGAGTTACTCCTATTCTTTATTAAAAACTCAAGGCACTAACTATGATATACCCTACGCACCACTTCACACAACATCAGTGAAGGCCAAAGGAGACATATATAAGACCACTCTTAACTAGTAATCTCAACTCCTACGTACATACTCTGTGAAAAACAGTTAGTAGTGTTCCCATGCTTAGACACCACAAGAAATTACAACCTCAAGCGTATTGTTTGAGCAGCGTTAGTGTAACATTTTTCAATATCCAAGATGAGGAATATATAAAGTCGACACACACACACAGAGCACAGGCACACTTCCTAATCACAGATGTGCAAGCTTCTAGCAGTAAATACTGGGACTGCAAGTTTTGGCAAGCAAAGCATATGAAGAGTTTCAGTCCAGCGCTGTCTGCAACTGAGAGGAGACCCAGGTTCAAAGTTCAAACTTATTCCCTTTATGGGAAGGGAAAGTCACTCAGCAACAGGACACATCTTCAGCAACAGGAAACATCTGATTGTAAAGACGACTTCCAATAAATTCCGGATTTTCTACTTTAGGAAATTCTCTTAAAACAAGGCTGAGCTACAGTGTTTCTGTTGGACTAAACTTGAATGCCTGTCCTGCATGCCACCTGGCTATATTTGTATTGGTATGGAGATGCGGGAAGGGCTGGTTCTTGTTTCATACAACATACCTGAGGGAAGATTCACCCTCATTTGAGAATGTGTGTCATTGTGAAATATCATAAGAATGGAAAAATTTCATTCCAATCTAAATATTAATTCACTTATCCACTGCACAAAGTAAAAGAGTTTCTGCATTGCTGCTCTAGCCAGCATCTCTTTAAATACTCATTTATATAGTACTAACTTTTAAAGCATAGAGTACTGAAGTAGGCCATGTAGGTTCTCTCCCCATTTCTGTGGCTGACCTAATAGCACACCCTTTTTATCGACAGATGACTTCACAGTCAAGCTTAGAGTTGAACCCAAATTCCTTGGCTATCCACTCTGTCCAGACGTCAGGTCCCTTTTCCGCTTCATCCTGGAGCCAACCAGTTTCCACGCTGAGGAAGTGGACGCAGAGGGACGAGGCTCACACACAAGCACTGCCCAGGGAGCGCAGACACGGCTGGTTCAGAGCTCGTCTCTGCAAACTGACGGCCAAACTAAAACGTGGCCAATATGGGTAATCTTGCTATAACCTGTCCAACCCGGAACAAGCCCTTTGATGAAATTAAGCAAGTCTCAACTGTAAAAATAAACAATTTGCCTTTTTCCCTTGGAAAAAAAAGAAAAAAAAAAAGACATGAGAGCTAAGAACAAATATAGTTAAGTATTATCATTTGTCTCAATAATTTTAAGTGGCATCAAGTTCTACTGGTTACATTGTAAACTGTAAAGTAATTATCAGCTCTCAATTTCCTGTCATTTAATTGAAACTAAAACTCTCTTCACAATACGGAATTTGAAAGATGTAGTGATATTTCTTTAATGAAATTTTATGAATCCTAACCAAATTTTTACACTTGCTGTTGTGTGCATCACTCCTTTTCCATCAGGACGTTCGTAATGAAGTGGCAAATTAACTAAGCAAGTTCCGAACAGATGTATTTTTAAAATGGTCTGAGCATGCCAGTTTTCTTTATTCTGCAGTGAATTAATTGAAAGAAAAGATGTGGTGTCCCGCGCCGGCTAGCAAATGCTTCAGAAGGATATTACATTGCTATTGTCTTCAGCAGCGCCCAAACAACTGTCTGGTAGCAGGAAGGGCCAGTATGTTTTGCTCGTAAGATCAGCATTTATTTGGATCTACTACATAACTTCGCAGTGCCGTGACCAACGAAACTCTGGGCACAAGGACAACATGGTGCTTCATGCCAAGCATCCAATATTTGCAGCTCCTTGGTGTCTGTCACAGCTCCCTGTTCCAGCGGAAGACCAACAGCACTGGCCTCTCAGGTTGCTCCTTCCAGAGGAGATGGAGAAACACTCCCCAAATGCAAAGGAGACGGGGAGATCAAGGTGCTGGAGAAGTTCAATGAAAATATATTTGGCTTTGAGGAACACAGCTGTAGACAAGGTACAGATCTACCGTAAAAACCACAAAAGCAAAAAGGCCAAACTATACCAATAAAGCTGGCATCTGAGAGGTTTTTCTCTTGACAGAGAGAAATCCTTAATTAATCCCAAACAGATTCTCAGTATTTTCAGGAGATCATATCCCAAGCCAAGTCTCACATTTTGGTTTCAATTATTATTGTAGCAGCAAAAAGTCAGCCATACACCCAAATTCCACAGTGGAACATACAATAAATTACAAAACAGTAAAACTTCTCTCTTCTAAGCTTACAATCCATGTGCAAGACAGAAAATGGATATTGGCAGTTGGGGAATTACACAGGAACAAATGTGAAAACGTGGGTCAGGAAGATAGTACCAGCTCAGTATAAGACATTTTCTTGAGCATCAGTGGTAGTACCAGTCTTTAATCAAAACAATATGAAGTGAAATCATATTTTGGTTTTGAATAAAAGATTCACTATTTTCATCAAGAAATACAGTATTTGTGAACTGAAATGTAAAGCACTTGCTTTAGGTTCAGAATATGCGTCTTCTTCTGAATGTATACCTCCAGCTAATACTTCAAAATTATGAATTCTTTAACACATTTATTTTAAAAGGGTCACTACTAGTGTTTCCTAGATAATCTCAGCAACAAAACAACGCTGCAGCTGTCCTTTTAATTAAAATTAACAGCAGACTTGTACATTGGATATATCAGGGGGCACAGGGGAAGTTGTATTTAGACTTACCTGTGTATGACTTTTGGATCTAATGATTAGGAATCTTTAGAGGATAGACCAATTTAACCACTGACATGACTTAAGACAGAAAACTACTGAAACAATGGCAAATTTTGTTAGTCTGTGTGGAATGTGTCTAATAATAATTAGTACAGCCATTACTGAGCTCAAACAAGAATACTGGACAGGAGAGGCTGCAGACCACAACTAAATTTTATTTTTTAATTAAAGCACGTAACAACACTCATTTGGACATAAACCCTTGAAAAACACTCCACTAAGTCATTTGCAGACTCCATATAATATTCTGGTGATGCAGAACAGACGTAAACAAAAAATTAATTGGCCAATGCTCTCTGGCTGCTTTCAATCACACTTCAAGAGCTGCAAATTGTTCTCAAAGTATTTTTAAAACAGTTTTAACCTAATAATATTTATTTCAATCATTAGAAAAATGTAAATAGCATACTCCCTTCAGTATTCTTGGTTAGTGCTCACACATGTAATTTTCACATAACTTTTGGAATACCAAACAATTTCGATATCAAAAACCCTCAAAACTTTTAAACATTGTTACTCTTTACTACATACTAGCGGCTTGAAACTATGAAGAAAGCAAGAGACCCATAAACTTATCCTTAAAAAAAAAAGGTTCAAATACACTAAAATTTCTTGATTAGGTTATTGCACAGCACTGGCACAAGGAAAATTAGTTCTGTATTTTCATAATGCAAACAAAATAGATATTGTTACCTTAGATACTATAAAATACAAAGCATTCATAATTAGAAATAAATTGCTTTACTCTTGTAGTATTTTTATTAAAATGGACGTGGGCTTTTAACTTTAACAAAGCACAGCCTAAGAACCGTATTAGTGACAGTGTCTTAAACTTACATATACTCACGCAACTGTCAGAGAGCTCCGGAAAGCTGCTGCACATTATCTTTGTTTTACAAAAAATAAAAGACACTTACATGCAATTATTGCCAATTAGGACAACAACTATTTTAATAGTCTGGTCTTGGTTTTATGCCTACTGGAGCCATTAAACCATTTTTCTCTCTCTCTCTCCCTGATATGGAAAAAAATTCTTCTGTGTGTTGGCTTTTCCGAGCTAGTTCTCAGAAACCTCTCCTTCTTCAAAAAGCAGGAGTATAAATACTTCTATCAGGAAACTCGCATTCTTGAGTTTGTTTGAAAAGGATCTACAACTTATGATATTAAGCCAGTGGTCAAAAGCCTCCCAAAAACATAAAGCGCACAACATCTGGCCCATCTGCCAGAATAACTGCCAGCAAGCTCATATGGACAGCTTTATAGTGACACTTCTCATCTCTCCTGTGTCTGCCCAGAACACAAACAAATGACAGGAAGGAGTAAGGTACGAGAAAAGCGTATGATCAGAACCCCAGCTCCTGAATACAAGTGCTTTATAGGCATCATCTCCAGAAAATGGCAATGTTCTACTTTCTTTTGCATTATGAGGACCCAGACCATTTATTAACATGAAAGGTGATACTGAACAGAAAGTCTGCTGGATCCATTTTTTACTCGTGTTTTTTGAGGTTTGGGGTTTTTTTTAACAGCATGGCCACAAAGGGTTCCAAAATCTGAAGAGGTTTCTGGCCCATCAAATCCTAAAACTCATTACGTTTCCAAAATGTGCACTAAAATTTGGATTTGAGAGGTCCTACACAGTACATGACTGTATGGATAGTAGATACATACAGAGAGATACTGAGCATATGTTCTTTCAAAGCCAAATGGCTTGAAAAGCAGCTTGTGTGCCTTTGGCTTGTCTTCACCTTCCAGACACACTAACTGGTCTACAAAGGGCATTATGTCTATGCAAAAACCTTGCATCATCCTAAACCAAACACTGACACATGCAAATTTGAAATAAAGATGTTCCAGAAGGCATCTGTGCATCCTAAAAAGATGCCAGAAACACATGCTACTATGTTCCCAGAGTATCTGCTTAATTATGAAAGCTCCCATACTCAAGAGGAAAAAGGCAAACAAAAAAGGCCCCCCAAAGAAACAAAAAAAGACAAGATACACAGTAAGTTTGAACAGTACACGTATAGATTCTCATTTCCTGTTACCTTCTTTTACAGAAGCATTTGATTTGAATAAAAAAATTTGCTTCCACAAAACATAAGAAAAATAACCCAGAGATGGACTAGATACTGTCAGCAGCACCTCATTTCCATGTGCAGAAATTGCAGGACAATGAAAGAGTTATTCCAACAGCAGAAGCGGAAGTCGATCATCACGTTGCCCAGCCCCGGACAAATACAGCTGGAGACAATCTAAAGAAAAAGTGTTCCTCCTATCACACCACATACGAAAATACAATGAATCCCTTTAAATTAGCATTTGGCAGAGAAACAAGCTCATGAGAAAACAGACTACTAAGAAACATTGGTTCCACCCTAGAATCAATGAAATTGAACTTCTGAGCACCTAAGTAAGTTGCTTCACAAACCAAGCAAGCCTTCTTAGAAAAAATAAATAAATAAATAAAACAAAAAACCACACACAGCAAAAAAAAAACCAAACCAAAAAAACAAAACCAAAAAAACCCCACACAAGTCAGTGCAATTTCCAAGTCAACAGTGGCTAAAGGCACAACCACGCTGCCACTTTCCCAAGGTGGGCTAGGACTAAGAAAGAGGCGAGTCTCACCTCCAGCCACAAGAACACTTGCTATCCAAGGATAAACTGTACTGAAAACATCCATGTCTGTCAGAAATTAAGCTTGCAGTGACACAAAGCTCATGTGCAAAACAGAAATAGGCAGCAAGTTACCAGAGAACTGGCACACAGATGAGCAGTGTGACCACACTCATATGCTATGTGTCCGAAAATCCTGAGTGACACTATTCGGGAAAGCCACAAAGTCTCTTGCATGTTTCCAACATGCAAACATAACAGATAACATTATTGTAAGTTGGAACAATATTGAAGGAAAGAAGCTGAAATTTAAGTTCAGTAGAAAGGTAATTATTGATGCAACTCCTTTTTTTTTTTGGTCACATGCATTCACACACATTTTTCTTCACATCTTTCTAAAACACTAGAAATTTAAAGCTCTGAATGATCAGATCTGCCATAATGCAACAATCTACGTTGTTCAGTCACACCTCTGAAACGCCCACATTAGCTTTCCTCTTTAGACTGGCCATGTAGACTTTCAGAGGACTTGCAGGACCCCTGGAAAACAAAAAAAAAAAGCAAACAAACAAACAACCCACCCCCAAAACAGAAAGCAAAACACACCCCAGATCAATGGACTACTTTAATCAAAACATCAAGACAAGGGAGCAACTCGCTTAAGAACAATAATCCAGCATCCAGCAGTATCGGCGTCACTGAAACATCAAATGGTTTCGATGAAGTTCATGCGAAACTGCCAACTCTACTTCACCAAAGACTTCAGAAATTGAGAGCTGCCAAGACCAACTCCCATTCTTAAATTAATTCAATTTCCACAAAGAAAATCCATCATAATCTCAGAAAGACAAACCTTCCACAGCGCTCCACAACAGACCCCATTCCTTATTACCATTTCCAGCCACCTGCTGAAGCATGCTCCCAGCCAGGATTTCACAGGCTCACTGGGATTCACAAATTTTAGAGTTTCACCATTTCTGAATTACTCCACTAGCAGAACTCCTTATAAAAGGCAACAGTCATTTTATTAACCTTACTCTAAAACAGCTGCCTCCTCTAACACAACTTCATCTGACTGGCAAAAAACCCCAGCAGCTTGATGCTGGCAGGTCTGGGATCAATTCAGAAATGGAAAATGGCCTCTTCTTGGTTTGTGACAAGCCATCAACATAGGCAACTTTTTGGCCATAAATTCGACTGTGAAATTGCCTGCACAACTGAACAGATGATGGGAAAAGGGAGGAGAGGATTAAGTGAAGGGAGACCACAGTGAGTAGAGCATTCTAAGAAGAAAGAATACTGCAGAAGCCTGAGACACCAGTTCACAAAACACAAAGGACTACTGGTCATTCACAAAAAACAAACTGTATGTTTCTAAATAGCTTAAGCTGTTGTTTTTTCAAGTCAGGGTTTGGGTGCAGGGGAAGAGGTTCTTTTGGTTTTGTGAGATCTTTAAACTTTAATAAAAGAGCATCTTTCTCAGGCTGGATAACCTTGACATTCTTTCTAAACCATACTAAAACAAACATGCCCACTAATTCTCCCAAACCAAATCAAGTAATGGCAACACTAACCGTAATAGATGCTATTCAATGTGATACACAAACCCAAGCATCTCAAGGTCAAGGACTCCATATGGAGAAATGCGAGCCAAAAGCAGGATTTAGGGCCAACTTCAAAATTGCACATATGGAAGAGAACAGCAACCACCTCAAGATCCCCACTGCATCCAAGCAGGCAGTTATCACCAGCTCCAGGCCCACAGACACTTGAGAGAAGGAAATGAGATTTATCAGTTGCAGCAGATCACTTTTCCACAGCTGGTTTTAATTAAGCTAATTTGGTGGTAGTGACTAACAGCAAGCAGAGCCTTCTCAGATCACTTTGCAAGTATTTTTGCCAGCACTTCACCATCTGTGCTGACCAGGAATACCGGATACTAACTGGGATGTTACTCTGCAATTTTGTCTGAGGTACAGCATTTGAGAGTGGTGTATCCACTCCCCTTAAATATCAACTGGTACAGCCACTGCTTACAGGTAATCAGGTGTGGGGGGAAGATGCAGAACTTGAAGAAAGGTACTGGACAAACTCTGGTGAGAAAACCACTCCCGATCACTTCCCAGAATCCCATTATACCTTGGCCATATCCATGCTAGATGAAACTTATTAATGACCATGTGGATATTGAAAAGATTTTGGAGCTGTTACGAACAGAACAGTCTATATAATTTCTCAGCTAGTTGTGCAGTCAGCTCCTCTAGGCCAGTTTACCTTTTGTAGATACATACAGGACAGGATAGCTTTGCCATGAAAAAATGTTTTGGGTTACACCACGATCTCAGAACAATCCAGGGCATGGCTAGACTGTGCAAAATTAAGCCCCGTTTCCAGGCACACATAATGGAATGGAAATGGGTCTAGCAAGGGAGTTGCTTTAATGACATCTAACTAGATGGAAGTTTTTCTAAGGTAAATCTGTGTCTAGCAATCAGAATAATAGCATCAGTATCAGCATTGGTACATAAGACCGACACACATAAGGAACAGACGTATCAGTAAGTGTAAGTTAAGAACATGCCAGCAGAAAGTATAGCCTTCTGCAGGAACATTTAGCACTTATCCAGACCTGGCCTGTCTGGTTCACTCAAGGTATGAATTTCAGATACAAAAGTCTCTAGTTCTGACTAAAGCATGCAATCTAGCCGGCTCAGCACAAACACAGGCCGAGGCATTAACCCTACTGATGCTCAAGCCAGGGAAGTCACAGAACCAAGCCTTAAGTCACAAGCAAGGCAAAGGAAACAAGGCAAATTGCAGGATCGTAAGTCTGGGCTTCAGCAGAGCAGAATTCAGCCCATTCAGGGACCAGTTTCAGAGAAACCCATAGGATATGGGTCTCGAGAGAAGACAGGTGCAGGAGAGTAGGTTGATTTTGAAGGATGACCTCCTCCAAACTCAAGAATGGTCCAACCCAACATGCAGGAAATCAAGCAAAAGCACCAGGAGAGCTGCATGGATGAATAAGGAGCTTCTAACAAAACTTAAACATAAGAAGAATGCATATAAGAGGTGGGAGCGGGGTCAGGTGAGCTAGGACAAATACAGAGACAGTGCCCTAGTGTGCACAGACAGGCTTAGGAAAGTCAAAGCCTGCCTAGAGCTGAAAATGGTGAGGAATGTGAAGGGCAATAAGCAGCACTTCTACAGGTAATTCAGCAGCAAAAGGAGGACTAGGGAAAATGTGGGCCTCCTGCTGAATGGTGTACGGGACCTGCTGGCAAAAAAATATGGAAAAGGCCCAGAGAAATGAGCAGACAGAAACGTCATGAAGTTCAGCAGAGGGAAATGTAAAGGCCTGCTCCTGCGGAGGAATAACTCTGTGCCGTTCAGGCTGGGCATCAACCTACCGGAAAACAGCTTTGCAGAGAAAGACCTAGGAGTCCTGGTGGAGCAGCTGAACTGAGCCAGTGATGTGTCCTGATGGCAAAGACAGCCAACACGATCCTGGGCTGCGTGAGGCAGGGGGCTGCCAGCCAGGCAAGGGAGGGGATCCTTCCCCTCGGCTCAGCACTGGGGAGGCACTGCTGGAGGGCTGGGTCCAGTGCTGGGCTCCCCATGACAAGAGAGACATGTTGAGCAAGTCCAGCGAACTAAGATGATTAAAGGATTGGAGCATCTGCCGTAGAGAGGCTGAGAGAGCTGGGATTGTTTAGCCTTGAGCAGAGACGGCTCAGGAGGATCTTAGTAATATAACCTGATGTGAAGGAATAAAGAAGGCAGAGATGAACTCTTCTCAGAGGTTCCCAGTGAAAGAGCAAGAGGCAACGTGAACAAACTGAAAAGCAGGAAATGATATTTAAACAAAAGGAAAAAAACCACACCAATTTTACTATGAGGGTGAAGATAATGTCCAGAGGTCCCTTCTAGTCTCAGCTATTTTTTGGTTCTGTGAAACACCCTTGTTCTAAATCAGCACTGCTCTCAGGGTTTTAGTGCAAGCACTTCCACTCACATCAGACTAATTCAAAACAAATTAAATGCAGAGGAGTCAACTACAAAAAAGACAAACTTTCTAGTCTGCTGGTAATGCTATGCCAGGCAAGAAGTCTTAACAATGAGTTTCAAAGCAAGAACTGAAATTATCCTGAGTTGAGCACAGGATAAATCTAATAACTATAAGGTTAGGGTTCACTTACAAAGAATTTCCTTCCCAGGATAATGAAATACATTGTTACAGCTACTATTTGAGTCCAGGAGTGAAAATCCAAGAATGATCCTGTTGAGGTCACGACTGTTACCCATAATAAACTGTTCTTTACTACTGGCTCTCACAAAAGGAAAAGCCACTTTAACGCAGTGTGCAAACTGGAGCGCCCAGGCCAGGAATGACCTGAGTTAGCTCATGGGATCCAGACAGTTTCTCCGCCGTTGTTCAATATACTCAACATAACTGAAGTGTCCTGCACTGACAATTTCCTCCATGAAATTTCACCCATCAGATGATTTCAAGCAGATGGATTTTTATTGCCCCACATTCTGCTACAGAATATTTAAACAGTGATGCCACAGAAGGCACAGCTTCACAACGCAGCCACGAACAAACAGCCCCTGAACACAATCCCCAATGCCCCTTCCTTTGAGCCATCACAAGGATTCCCCTGGCTGGAAGGTCAAACTGCCAAAGTGTCTTTCCTTTCCAATATTCTGCTTTTTTACAGCAGGCTGGCATTGTTTGCCCCACAATCAGCTGAACAGAAAAAGCTGGGTCAAGGTAAGCAGTAGAAACAAGGGTTATGGTTGATGCTGAAAGGATGAGAGTGATGTTTCAAAACATGTTTATAACCAGTGCTAGCACTGTTTCCCATAGCCCTGTTTTCCATAAGCCCAAAAGCACACCACTACCTTTCTATCTACTCCCTCTCCACCTTAGCTCAACCCCCGTCTGTCTTCTGCTCCCAAATAACTCCATCACCAAAAGCTACCCTATCATCCCACAAACATGCAAAAGAATGAAAGACAGATTGAGGAAACAGTTATGAACTTTGTAACTGGGCTTATGAATAAACTTATTTTGAGCTTGCCTATATAGGGTCTTCCACCAATGGAATCACACTGTAGTACCAGTAATATTATTGACTGAACAAAGCATAATGGAAGACAGACTCAGCAGCTGAAGAACCTGGGGCTTCAATGAGTTTGCTACTATATCTAGACCAACAAATCCTGTGGTGTGACTCGCCTTCTACCTACATGGGGTCTTTTCTTACATTATGGCTTAAATCATTTTGCCAAGTGTAAAACATTACTTGAAAGCACCATTTTTTGCCAGCATAACAACAAATAAACCCATATTAGTATTTCTACCAGCATAAGTACGTTGCAGTGCAGTTAGAATATGGCAGTGACCAAACTGAAGGTGTCTTGCCCCCATTCGGGATTACCAATTCCAACCCCAAATTAACACCAATTTCAAAGCATACTTACACAGTACTGCTATGGGCAGCAAAGCAAAAAAATCAAGGAAATTTTCACACCCTGTCTGCCCTGCAACTCCCCCCAGCACACTTGTGCCAAGACAACAGGGTGAGGGGAGGCTGTAATCCAGATCGCTGAAAAAGTCTGGGACAAAACCCACCAAAAATACTCCTTAAAACACTACTACATAGTTAGTTACTGCAGATTTGCCACCAAAATCAACATACCATGTAACTCTGCCCTCAGAAACTTCATTTTGGAAAGCTCAGATCCTTTCCACAGAACTGAAATGCTCCCTGGCAAAGCAGTAACATTCCTTAAAAGCAGGTCTTAAATAACTGCACACCTGTCATCATTCAAATAAAACACAACTCTGGTGAACAGCGGCCAGAGACTATGTAAGAATGTGGTAAACAAAACAGGGGAGGAAAGACTGTTGTAAGGCTGTCCAACAAAAGAGATTAAATAATTGCAGCTCTGTCCCCAAACCATTACTGTTCTTTTTTATATTTTATCTCCAGAAGAAAAACCCTCTGGAAAGCTGTCCAGCACAATCAATGACTCAATCTAGAACAAAGAAGGAACAGTCTTTCCATAAACACTAAAGGAAAAGCAATCTATATCAGAAGACACATCTTTGAAGCCCTTTTTGTGAAAGTGAAAATAATGAGAAAAAACATTCATACTTATTTAGAGGATTGTCCAAAAAACTACTCGGCAAATCCATAAATGGATGGGTTGAAGATGAGACGGAAACCCAAAGATGAGTATGTAATAACATGTCAACAGTTCCAATGACCAATATAATAGCAGCAAAAAAAATAAATATTCAAGCTTCGTGTGAAAAAAACTCATTTTGTATTTTACACCAATAGTACCCTCTACTGTTACAAAGCAGCATAGCACAAGATGAAGCCCAGCCCTGACCATCGGGAACACCTAATGCATCAACAACACCTAACTAGCTTCATTCATTAACCACCCAGTTTCCTGTAAAAATGTTCCAAGTTTGTGGGTTTCTTCACACTACAGGGCCAGGTTTTGGGTTGATTATGATGTTCACCTATTTCTTTTCCCCAACACCTTTTTCTGTGATTGGAAAATGACAGACAGTTTAACCTTAAAAATAATTTTAAATACTAAAATTTTTTTTTTAAAAATGTGAGGACTATCCTTTAAGGAAAACCAGAGACAGTCAACACCACAGTAATATTTTCTGGATCCTTTCTGTAAAGCCAAAAGTGGTATTTAGATTTTAAAATCAGTGCATCATCCAACAGCCACACATCATAGAGAAATCCAGATGTTCTATCAGAAGGTTCTTCAAAAAACAACTTGAAGACTACAACCCATCTGCAAATAGCTCTAGGGGTAACAACAAGGCAGACTCCTCCACTGATATTCTATGGCCACCTACCATCCCCATGCTGGAAGAAGGACCATCACACTGCAGATTCCACTCAGCAAGAGCAGAAACAGTGATGTCAGGCAGAGAGTACCTTAGTTTCTTCTTGAGATGAAGCTTCCGGACCCATTCATAGAGGGTCACTGTGAAGCTTAAGCACAAGCCATGAACTTCAGGGAACACCATCCTCATAGTGTCTAGCTGATGATCTTTATTATCAGAGAAAGTCAGAAGCTGGGTGTACATACTGTTATTCTCACATTGTGTGGAAAGCAAGGGGAGAGAGGATAAATGCAGGCTATATGAGCACTATAGGGCAAATAAAGCTCCTAAACTTAATTTGAAGCACAGGCATATTCATCACAGCAGCAGCACTTGTTCAGCACTGAACAAGCAGCAAGGAAGAAAAGACATACAAGAGCAAGGAGTGCTCTAACTAGATTACACGGTTAAGATTACTGCCACAAAATTGAACTGTAAACAAATGCACTGAAGTATAATCCGGAACTACACACCACCTGTCTTCAGAAAGAAATAAAAACATCAAATAAAAATCCTTCAGTACAGAGGAGAGAAGAAACAAAGTTGTACAACTTGCATTAGAAAAGAACCTTGTACTGTCTGATCTAGAAAGCACATCAGGACAGGGATACACCACAGAAAACGTCTACAGAGCTTGAAACTGAAAGAAACCCAACAAAAACATGTTGTCCATAATAATACTGACAAAAAGACACTTCCACCCAGTTCAGTGTCATCTTCTGAAAAGATGGGAGACAGCAGTTAATTGCCTTTGACCAAAGAACACAACTTTTAAGCTTCAAAGATGGTTTCATGTCTTTCCATCAAAGCAGATTCAGAACCACATTAATACATGTCCCACTGCAACAGCAAAGAGACATCCAAGTAAACGTCAAATTTAGAAACATTTGGATCCTGGCAAGGGAACACAGTACCTCCAAGTGGACATAATGGTGTTACAACGAATTACAGTGAACAGCAAGCTAATCTGAATCAGCACCATGATACTGAAACCCCAATGTCTTTGCACTGAAAAGCATGAACTACATCATAAACACAAGCCACATTTTTCTACTAAACTCATACAGATAAAGCCTCCAAAGCTCCATATTCTGGAGTACCACACTCAAAGAAATGTATACACAAGTTGTAGAGTCTTTAGAAGTTAGAATGTTTAGATTCCAAAAATTTTCTCCACTAGAAAGATTAAAAATCCCAAATCTGAAGAAAATAAGACTGAAAGAAGCCTATCAACTAACCTAAAATACATAAACACATGTTGGGGGGAGGGTGAAGGTGACATGATTGTGGCCAAAGTGATTTAGAGTAAACATCATGAAAAATCTGTCTACAGGGAAGAATAAGTAAGCACTGGGATAAATAGTCCAAGTTTCCATCATTAGAATTTATAGAGTACTTCTGACTTTTGTTGGCATAAAACGATGTTAAAAATATTGTTTCTAAGTGTCTGGAGAAAGACCTCCTGCAGTTCTTTCCAAGACTATTTTCTACAATTTCTTATGAAGGAAAACATTTTGAGTGGCCATTGTTAAAAAAATACAGCTTGTAAATGAGTAGCAATATTTAAGATGAGATAATCAAGAAAATAAACACTACTAGAAATTAAGTATATTGATCTACACTAAAAAAAACCAGGACGATCAGTTTACAAATTAAATATTTACTCAAGTATCTTAGAAAGTAACTGACTAGTTATACAACAGGAATGAAACTGCCTCACGGTTCCAGCTCACTCCCAGCTGTTTTTCAATGCCAGTGAGGTAGCTGGGTTAAAAGACTGAGGGCCAGGAGTACAAAAATGCAAGACAATGGCACTGAGATACATAACATAAATATGAAAATAAGTGAAATTTTAGCAGTTAAAAATATTTTTTTTTAATTTAATACATATTTTGGAACTTAACACTATCCTTTCCTTACCAACAGGCTGTTCAGGACTGCTATTCTTAGATCTTTCTGCTGTTAGTCCTTTAAAAAAAAAAAAAAAGTTTTACTCCTTTTTAACATCAGGTCAGCAATAAGGAGGCTTCTGCCTTCTGCCAGAAGACATGTTCAATACAGTCCAAGTCCCAAGATGGTTACAATCACAGCAACATAACTTCTTTCTCAGTACAATTGCCCAGCATTCATCTAGAAATTTGAGACACTTTCAAGCCCGTCCTTTAAGAGAAGCCAAAAGCGTTTGCCTTCGTGGAGAAACAACATGGGGAAAGAGAGAAATTAAAAGTGATTAACTTGTATTTGGTCCTATCTTCAAGAAGCGTCTCCATGTGTTTATAATCCTGTCTAAGAGTACAGCATCCAACATGCAATTGGAGGGGATTTATACCCCAGGTCACAGCATACAACCACATTTCCCCAAACATTTTATGGGACCAGACAGACATTCCAGAGATGAAGCTTCACACTGTACAGGATGTAGGAAGGGAACCACCCAGCAATCAATGCAAAATTAAGCCTTCTGGAAACATTCATCCCAATAGCTCCCACTGGACATGGACAAAGGAAATACCACAAATAATGTTTTTTAATTAAAATGTTTTATAAAGTTTACACTGGCATACTCTAGGAGGAACCGATAACAGTTACTTTAAGAGAAAATAGCTTAGAAGAGGAATATACTCACTTCTCAACTCTTACTGAAAGAAAAGACATTATGATATTTGTCACCGACTATTAGCTTGCATGATTTGGAAATCTCACCTTTGAAGGACAAGCGGAGCTGCTATGAAAAAGAGCAAATGCTACTGTGTGTGTAGTCACTACAGACAACTGCAAGCAACGGCTAAAAGGACTCAAAAGGCAGATGAATCAGCACCGTACTAGACTATGGTCACCATCAGCACACATCTTATTGCACAACTGAGGGAATACCTCAAGTGTTCCTACACCACAGAGATGTAAATCAATGAAGCAATTCATGGGAGAGATTTTAAACAGCTTAGTGTGGATCCATGACTAAAAAAATAAACTACCTCAAAAACAGTTTGGAAAATAACATCTGCACTATACTGGAAACTGCAGAACTAGAAGGAGTTGAAGATAGACATCCAGAAAGTTGAAACATGACAGAATAAACAATACGGATGCTCAAAAGGATTAGAAAAACCAAACACAAGTACACAAGGGAGGCATTAAGGACCCTACTCCTTTTGTATGCACCTCATTGCAGTCACACAACTCCCCTTGAAACTGGTTGCAAACCCAAATTTGCAGTCACTTCAGCAAAGATAAAACCTGTGTTCAACACACTAAATATCTCCACATTTTTCATCACAACCCAGACATGCCCATCATCGACAGCTGGCAGCAATAATAGCAGTTCAAATGCAGCAGTGTTTGCACCCAATCCAGCTATTTTCAGCAGCACTGTCTTCTCCAGAGGGAACCAATTACCACATGCATGTCCTCCCTTGCAACCATCATCTTCACACCAGTCCTTGACATCTGATTACACAGCAGTCTGTAACAGCCAGCCTCTTCCAAATAGTTCTTTGTTATTCCAAGCTCACTAAATAGCTGCGTGTCAAGTACTCAGCGCCTAAATTAGTAGTATTGCACAAACAGCCACTGCCTTTCCTTACCGACTTTCTTATCTATTGAGCTCTGGAATTTCAAGAAAGCCCTGATTATCTTGGAATACCCCACTTCGCACACTGCCTTCAGGACTTCACTTTCTACCTACAATTACATTTATAGAAAAAAAAAAAAGTAGGCATATGGAAAACTTATTCAATGCCCATACCATCCTGTGAGTCCTTCAGGGGAAGGAAGCAACTATGGCCACACACTACAGGTTCGGAGGTTCAGGCTAGACATTAGGGAAAATTTCTCTACTAGAGCACCACGGAACAGGTTGCCTAAAATCTGTTTTTCTACTCATCCCTCTGTTCTATACTCCCTTAACAGTGACTGCTTTTGGACTGAGCCTCTTGAAAAGCAAAAGACATTTGTGGTAGCAACAGCATTACCTATATCGTTCTTGTATATTCAATACATTCAATATCGTACGTTCAATGTTAAGTGCCCCTTCGTTGACCTGACATTTCTTTATCAAGCTCCAATGCAGGTACTACAAACCTCCTGTACAACAAATGTGCAATAAAGAGGTGCTTGAAACAGAAGGTGAAGTACCATAAAGTATACAGAACAACTTAATTGACATGGAGCTGGAAAATGTTTAGAAAAAAAAACCAAAACAAACAACACAAAACCTGCAAATGACAATGAGCCCTCTGTCTTAACGCATCATGCCTTGTCTCTAGGGAGGGCTACAGACAAACACAGGATTGTGCAGATGATCAAATACCATGTCACTAACACAAGACCTATGAGGAGAGACTGAGGAAGAGAGGCTTGTTTAGCCTGCAGAAGATAAAGCTTTGGGAAGAGAAAGCAGCAGCCCTCCAGCACCTTCAGGAAGATTACCAAGAACATCCTGAAGTGTTGCACAGTGGGATGATGAGAGGCAATAGGTGGTAGTTCAGCTCGATGTAAAGGGAAATCTGTTCACCATCAAGACAGCAAAGCATTGGAAGACGCTGTAAAGAGAGGTTGTGTGGTCTCCATTCTTGGAGGTTTTCAAAACCCGGCTGGATAGAGACTTGATGTCACTTAATAACTGATGCTGTTTTGACGAAGAGGTTGGACTAGAGAGCTCCTTACGTTCCTTCCAACTCATGTTATCCTGTAATTTTGCAAAGGCTTGCTCTGTCCTTAAAAACACTGAAAATTTTTTGAAAGATACTTCAAACCAGAAAGAATGGGACAGCAAGGGGTGCATTTAAGACTAAAAAATATAGCTGTATTCTCCTCTAGGCTTCTGCATTTGGACACATAACACAAGATGAAAACTGTTTTTTCCCCACTTTGCACATTACACGCGTGTGCACGCAAATGTGAGAGTATACTACAGTTATATTTAGTAAAAGAGCTCTTTTTACTACTAAAACTGCAGTGGTAATGGCTAAATGGACCCAGAAAAAAAAAAGAATATAAACTTAGGTGAGAGAGAAGCAAAAAGGATTCTGTTTTAAACAACAGAATTAAGATAGAGATGGAGATTCTGCTCCAGAAAAACACTGCCTTCTTAATTTGCTGCAAGAGCCAATCAGTAGAGGGATTGGTTGGTTGGTCACTCCAAATTAGCCTTAATTTACTTCTCAGAATCAACCTGAATCAGAAGACTGAGTATTTTTAAGCTTTTCTGAGTTCCAAAACAATGATGTAAGAGAGTAACAGAGAAGAGACCAGCATCAACCACAGACCAATTCTGAATATTTCCCAAGCCTAATTCCAAATTTAACCCTGCTTTGCTATAGTAAGTCTACCTTCAAGCTGATCTCATATCAACAGTTAACACATGTGAACCTAACAAGTACAAAGATTAGTTGCTTTCAAAGAAATAATGTAATATGTACACTTAATCTTTTAGGTGCTTACAACATAGGAAACATTTGGACACACACAGCAATTTGGAATAGGTTTCCTAGAAGGGTAGATTCAGAACCTAAAATCATCAGATGTCAATACAGTAGAATTCCTCTGACGAGAGCATCCACTACAAAATTAGGGCAAAAATTCACAGGAAATTAATATGCCTCTATTCAATCACATCTGAGACATCCTTGAAAGAAATCCTTCAATCAGAATATATTTTTTTCCTAGTAAGTTCACACAAAGAAGTTTAATACCTTGAAGTAAGATTCATTCTCTTTCCAAATCTGTCTTTCTAAAATCCTGGTTAGTGAGACATTCTTAGTTTTTCCAACCTCTATATAGATATTAAATTCTTTTCTGAACCCAGACAAATTCTTAGACTCTCATCATGATTTCTACCCAGAGTTAAACATTCACCACGCTATCTTCTTAATCACTTTTTAAAAAAAAAAAACAAAAACAACAAAACAAACAAAACAACAACAAAAAAAAAACCAACAAAAAAACCCAAAACAAAAAAACACCAAAAAACCAACCAAACAAAACACTGCTATTCATTTAGGGCAAATTTACCAAATGTTTCTAGAAAAACAAAAAATTCTTTCCCCATCTAGTTAACTCATTTATGTTTTAACTAGGCATTCGGGGTGCTTTTTCACACAAAACCACTAGTTTGGGAAGCTCAGTACCATGGGAAGATGGTACCAGAAGCTTATATATAGGTTTGAAAAGTAGTCAGACAAGTTTATGTCAGAAAATCTTTGCAAACATTACATGAAAAGACAACACATCTGTCTCAGGAAATCAAAGGTCACACTTTGCAGGAAGATAGGAAAAGTGGGATGGAAGAAACAACAGTAGAAGAAAACTGCCAATGGGGTTAGCAAAAACACCATGCTACTTGGACCCCTGGTCTGACCAGCCATAGTTGCTCTTACATGAGCGTTACCAGTGACAGAGGGGCAGAACCATACAGATTTTTTCACCCATCTAGATTTTGCCATGAAACATGACAGACATATACAACAGATGTGCTTCTTAATAGAAACTTGTCTCCCCAAAATTATATTTTGCTTCTTTCTTTAAAGGATGTGAGATTAACAGCAGCAGTTGTTTTAAAAACTATAAACATGTCATCATCACTTGGCAGAGGAGTTCAGCATTTTTTGGTCTTCAGTTCCCATATAAATTCTACCTGCTGAAGAGCAATTCAAATTATCAGAAATGTCTTTCATTCTTTACTCTCCCCTTCTCTGCTTCACTGTTTGCAAGAAGGAACTCAGGATTAGAAGCATCCAGATTTTCATCACAGCACTAACCATGAGATAAGACTACATAGTTAGAACTTTTCTTCTTTCTCCTCAACTAGCAAAAGTCCTTTTCATAAAGTGAGCTGTTCTGTAAATAACTGAAGTAACAAAGCCTGGCTTTCTAAGAATTTTAGATTCGTCCAGATTTTCTTCCTTCTGACATAATACAAGCACAGTACCCAAAACCTTACATCCCTGCATAATGTCTCCCACTCTCCCCAGGTTCTTTGCACATACGCATGATAATTTAAATCGAATTAAAAACAAAAATAAATCCCAGCTACTAAGGCACTAAAAGACCTGTGAATAGGAGTGTCAGGAGGCAAAACCAGAAACTTGCCATGAGATGGGACTTGATCAGATTATTAAAACAGCTACTGACAACAGTAGTGGACTGGATACGAATAGCAAGGTTCCTCCAAATTAAGTTACTCTAAAAACCAAATGACTCTATAGAAGGTTTTTAATGTAGTATTCACTAAAGTTCACCCAGGGAATGGCAGCTGCCACTCCATAACTGCAAAGGAATGAGGAATGCTGTGTTTTTTGGTTTGTTTGGGGGTTTTGTTTGGGTTTGTTTTGTTTTTTTTAAAATATTTATTCAACTTGCAATAGGTTTTGACGTGGCAGGGGAGTGCTGGTGAGGGGGTGAAGCAGAAGACATCTGCTGCCCTCACGTGGTACCTGCAATAACCGCACGCTTCACCGAGCCACAGCTCGACCCATCACCTGCCTGGCTGCAAGAGTATTTCAGCAAAAATACTGGTTTAAGGACGTCAGCCTGCCTGGTACGGATTAAAAATAACATTTCCTAAAGAGGTGGAGGGAGAGGGAAGAGAAGGCCTCTGTATTTTCACACTATATCAGTTTCCTGGTCCAATTCACTATTCAAACAAGTTCTCCAGCATATCTGAACGTAAGCCAGAGGAGCAGCGGCTGCTAAGCCATGGGCTCAGCAGAAACTCTTCCAGTACAGAAAGTCCAGCATTCATTTCACATTACCTACCCCATCATGTTATTTAGTCTTTACAAAGATTAAAAGTATTTAACTGAAAAAAAAAAAATAAAGTTAACTTAATTCCTCAGGAAAAAAAAAAAAAAGCCACACAGTATCCCATGCAACTTTAGCTTCTTCAAGCATTTTATGAACAGGTCCTTGAAGAAAGAAACCATCACAAGATTAGTTAACACTGAACAGGGACAAGGATAAGGAAAGCTTTTTATAAGTAATTCCATTCCTGCAAAGGCACAAACAAATACACGACTGCTGAGCAAAGTATACTTATACTAGTGCAGCATTATGTCAAAACCAGCAATTAATACACAACAGCCAAGAGGGGTTTTTTTAAACATTTTGGCTACACTGCTAAGTCTTAAATAAAATCAAAGTAGCCCTAACTTCCTGAAATTACATTAAAGTCTGCAGAAAAAAATAATAATAAAAAAAAATCTTATCTCAGTTCTTTTTTATGCTACAGTCATAAAGTTTGCTGGAAATGAGTGAACTTTGCAATACCACGTTTTTTGTTCCTCACCTAATGATTCCTTTCACTTCTCAATTGCCATTTAGTCAACCCACGCTTACAGTTAATCACAAGAAGGAATTCTGCATCAAGGCTGCATCAGAAAATCAGCACGTCACTAGACAACAGCAGATTTCTCTAGTCCATCCATCCATCCTTTGAAGCAAGAAGTGTAATTTGCATAGGAGAGTACATCATAAAGAGTACTTAGCCCTAGTTTATGAGCTATTTTTAATTCTTCTTAAGAAAATGAAAAGTTTTAGTAATAACACTGAGAAACGTTAAAGCATTCAAAGGTCAAGAAACACCAGCCTAAAGGCAGTCCCTTCATATAATGGCATGGTCTCTATTCATAGAAGCATAAACTATCTCTCAAATAATACAATATGCTGTCATTATAAAACTAACTTTATGGGAAACAAAATACGCAGCAAAATATACTTCTAAAGTAAGTAATATATTATTATACAGTACCGAAGGTTTCATATTTTTGTAATGCAAATAAGGCCTTTTTTCCAATATGCAAACTTATCTTTCAAAAGTTTAGAAACATTCAAACTACATCTGAAGCATCCTTAAATGTGAGGGAAATGTAGAAAATTCAATCAGAATTAACACATTTTCAATTTGCAGTCTTTACATTGTATTAACTCGGGCTTCTACTTCTAATGAAGTGCTGGACCCAAACACAAAAGCTCTGAACTCAAATATATAGAAATTAATGTTATAATGAATCATATTTAAAAATAATAAAAGTCTTTCCAATGTTCAGATAAGCACTTCTGAACAGAGATTACAGCAACAGTGCCAACAGAAAAAAAGCAGCAGCACTACTAATTTCCTAGCAGTATAATGGAGAACCGCCTGTGCTCTATTTGGAACCTGATAGAATTGTGTGGGGCAAGTCTCAAAAGGCAGAGAAGTCTTAGCAACTAAATTCACAGTAATTAGATTTCTAATTATACCTAGAGCATTAGTGATTGCTATGGTTAAAACTGCCTGAAGTGTTCCATTATTCCCCTTTCTTCAAAAGCTCAGTTTTTTCATCCTTTGAGCAGAAATTCTAGAAGTTTAGTCTGCACCTGAACATATATTTTTAAAAAAAGTTTAAATAGAAGAAAAGAGAGTTCTCTGTTTTTGTATGAAGGGCAAAATTAAACTTTTCCATTCTAAAAAAAACCCCACTACCTTTAAAAAGAAAAAGGTGCTTGCGATACTATGCAGCTGGAAAGCACGAAGTACAGTGCTTTTGATGTGGTGAATCTTGAAGGTTGAAAAACCCCAAACCAGCATTCACAAGTGTTCAGGTTGTATGCTTAGTTCTTAAGGCACTTCCACAGATGCATCTTAGGCAACTTCTAGCAGCAACTTACACCAGCCACATCATACCCTAATTATAGTACCTACATCAAGCCACCAGCACTGCCCATACAGACCATCACCAGTTTTATTGTCAATACAGTACTTTGAAATATTGCCGTGTTTTTACAAATATGAGCAGATGATCTCTGCCCCAAGCAAGCAACTGCAGCATATTACTGCTCTCCTGAACTACGCAGACATAGAATGCATAATTACAGGGCAGTGAGCCCGATTTGACCAACTGGACACTAGATCAAGAACCTTGAGACCTTTGTTCTATTCATAGCTCTACCCTTGAGCTGCTATGTGACAGAGAATAATTTCACTTTCCTGTGCCTCGGCTTCCTCTGCCTTCCTGAGTCAAGTCTATTTACGTTATCACCCTTCATCCTAACAAATGTGTCTCAGTATATTTTTTTGATTAGGCACAGTCACAGCTGAAACACAATACTTGTATAGTATTAAAGCTATTCTGAGATTGATTAATTTCTGACAAAGATAAAAAGATGCAACTGCACTTATAAATTATTAACTTTGTCAATATTTATTTAGAGTAAGCCTTCATATGTAAGAAGCCATCAGCTACTTACCTGTTGTGAAGACTCAACTTCTATTGATTTCTGCGCCATCTCATTTTTGCTACTTCTTTTAAAGCATACATGCATCTGTGCATGATGTTTTGAATAAAGATATTCCTCAGAACATGCACGCTCACTGTAGCTAGAAAAGATATCAGTTAAAACTTTCCTGTAGTTACACTATTTTGTAGTGTTGGAGCTATTAAGGGGTGTATTTACTTCACTGTTGCAGCTCAGATGAGCCTCAAGTTTAAATCAGTGTCCCTAACACTGAAATCCACAGGACAATAGCTGCGAAAAAGTGACACGCTATAATAGGGACTGAGTTAAAGTAGGAGGGATCCTAGCATCATCTGAAAAAAGCTGAAGACAAGCTATGTATATAAGTTCTTAAAAATTGAAATAGCTAATTTTAACATTGTGATTTTTTCTTTTTTTGCAACAGAGCAAGAAATGCTAAATTCTGACCCTCAGAGAGATATATATATATATATATCTCAGGTTGTCTAGGCATTTGGTTATTCAAAATACCAAGAACTGATTAAGGAACATCCTGTAGTTTCTGTACCTGACTAGAATTTTGGCATTATCCTTACAGGCTATTACTTCCTCAAGAAAGCAATGCATACAAGAGCAATATAATCATGTGGTGCCATGAAGGGGGGTAAGCACTTGCAATCAGCTATCTCAGGTTCAAACATCCATTCAGGATATGCACACACAGTACAAATTACTTTTTGCTTGATGCCTGGGTGCACAATTACATTCCTTCTGAAGTGCAGAAGAGATACATAATTCATACGGAGCTATACCTCATGACCCAATTGTACTTGTCCTTGCCAAGTTGTACCCAGGCTTGCCTGTTTTATTGCCTCAGCCTGACACTGCAATGTAAACCCAGACTGCAATGAGAAAAAATGAGATGTTACAGTGACAAGAGCACCAAAAAGGTTGGCAAAAGATAATAACCTGGGAAAAATCTCCTCTGCAAAACATCCCTAAGTGTGACAGACAGGGTGAGAATCAGTACTGAGGCCACGGTCAGCAGATCACAGCAGCACCAGCTGTCCAACTGAAGACAAATCACATATTACCTACTTTGTGCCAAAGTTACTGCCCCAACATCAGCAGAACTGAGTGGAAGCAGAACTGAAATGGGCATGAAAGGTGCCCAATGCCAGCCTGCCTGTATTAAAGCCAATGGAGAAAGTCCGTGTGATCTATTCCATCAAACAAGTGACAGGGTGCCGCTTCCATTAAGGCTGGTAATACCTTAAGGCACAATAGCCATTGCTGCAATGGCTACGGGTCAGAGGTGCGTGCTTTGCGCACCAAGGGCATGTACAGTGACAAGATGGAGGGAAGGCAGAGAACCACTCACTAACGCAGATGAGACAGTCCTCACAGGGAGGTATTGTTTCCAGCTGAACTCATTGCTAAGGGGTTCAGTCAGCTGAGATGAATAATTCCTTTCACCTCTGAAAGCACTCAGCTGCAGAGCAATTGCTAAGAGAGGTAAAGTGCTTTCACTGCATTGTACCTTCCAGAATATGGAAGGCTGCTGACTTTCACCTTTGAAAAACTGTACCAGAGGACACAGCTTCGGCTGCATGTAAGATACTGAGTGCTGCCCCTTATGAACACTATCCCAACCCGCTTATCAGAAGTCACAGGAACATACCCTTCCCAAACTTGGGAGGAAGGGGAGAAAATAATGCACAAGAGATGAGCAAGTGAAACATTAAGTCAGGTTAAGGTCAATTGAGCAAAACAAATAAAACTACAGTCTGTTTTAAACTGGGCAAGTTCCTCAACTGCACCCATCAGCTAGCCACACAAATAAAAAGAGGGAGAAATATAAAGGCTTGAACGGGGACTCAAACAGCAACAAGACTGCTGTTCTCAAGAGAAGCAGGAGCACCTTACTATTTTAGGATGCAAAACTAAGGCCCAGCTGTGTGTAGGGGGTTGGAGAAGTATTCTTGCACCTTCCTTTTCTATCTTGCTAAAAAGGCAACGTTAGCTCAGAACTAAAACAGTAACCCAGGGCTGAAAAAGCTAAAATGAAGAGAGAGATGAGTTCATGTACGACATTACAGCCACTACTCAATCCACAAAGTGCTTAGGATCCTGTGCTCTTAATGGCCTTCACTAAACCCGCACCTATAGGTTCCTAAAGCCAGAAGGGTGTTCAGGGAATTTTCCTCCTCTGGAGAAATCCCAAGGACAAGGCAACATTATGCTTGCTTCCTCCCTCAACAGCTCTTTCATGCGTCATTTCTCATTGCCCCAAGAGTTCTGTCCTGCACTGTTAACATTACCGCAGGAGTAGGAATTCCTGGAGAGACGGCAGAGTCCCTAGCACAGCAAGGCTGTAAAGTAACGTTGGGTAAATATGCAGTAACAGGTCAGAAAAAGATGAAGCATTTTTATTCCCGTATTTCTTTGGCCTACCTTGTGAAGCACTGCCTTCTAGAAGACAGAAGCGTGCATGAATTTTTTTTATTTATTTTGTTTTTAACTCTTTCCTTAGAAACAGACCTTAAAAGTTCTGATTCATAATCGCTGAGCAGACCATCTCTTCTGTCCTGGTGTCAGACAGGCAGCTGCCTCTGGTGGAAAGGGCCAGCAGTTCTGTGTGGCTGCATCAAACAGCTGGAGCAAGAGGCATCAGGAACATACACATCTGTCTCCAGCCAAGCAAAAAGGAACTGGCACAATAACAACTGTGGAAGATATTACCACAACTGCATGTCCCGAGTTGCAGGAGTTTAAGTTTAGCCACGCTCCTTATTCTGGCAGGTTAACAGGGAGCACAAAGTAACTTGAACAGTGGTAACAATTTCTGGGCACTAAATCCATTTTTCTGTGTTCTGCACAGGTAAGAGAATCATTCACCATAACTAGTACACTAAAGTTTTTGGTTTCAAGCTGAACACAAGTGGAACATCTCAGCCCAGCAGGAGAATTCTTAGAAGAGTTAAGCTACTTTACCAGACAACTGTTGTTTTAACTCCTATTTTTACATCTTTGTTTCTAATATTCACTGCTGCCTCAATAACACTGCTGCCTATTTTTAACATTTCAAAAAGCATCACTGTCATCCTCAAATCCCTAAAGCAAAAGAAGTAGCAGAGAGATTCCTTAAATCTGTAGCTAGATCTGTGTCGTGAGAACTTTCTAAACATTTGTTCTCAATCTTGGTGCAATAAGCACAGCACTAACACAGACTACAGAACAGCTGAGTAGATGAAACAAACCTTGAAGTTACTAATAACTCAAACATTAGTGAATTCACAATAATCCATCTCAGTGCTGTTCCCAGTCTCTTCCTGAAAAGCAAAAAAGCAACTGCTTCAGGAAACTTACACGGCTGCATAATACTGTCCAAAACATTTTTTTTTTTTTTAAAAAAGCTAATGCCCACAAGTGTAAAGTCTCTCAGGCTTTTCGGCCTGGGGAGCAGCAGCAACAGCAATAGTGTCTACCATAAAGAACACACACACCCCCTAAGGCTAAGGCCATAGATAGATACAGAGCAATTGAAATGGTTACCATCACCATTTGCTTGCCATCCCCCACACCAGGGGCATGAATGCTTTGTAATTCTACATTAAAAAAGGATACGCTCCCTCATCCGCCTAACCATAAGTTCAGCCAGCTTAGCTCAAACCACTTTCATCAGAGATTTATGCTCCCAATGCCAAATAGAGCTGGCCCAGAGACGTTATTTTTTATAGCAGCACTCCTGCATTTCCTCCTTCTGGCAAAGGCAAGTAGGACAGTAACTCCCAGAGATGAGGGCCTGAACACGAAACTATTACATGCCTCTCTCCACAAAGGGGACGAGTTTGTCCCTGTGGCCTAGTTGCTCACACACCGACTGAATGTCGTTTCATTTGTTTTTCATTGAACAACATGAAGAAAAGAAGTCAGATGACAGCACGCAAGATCCACTCCCTTAATGTAGCACAAACAACACCCCTAATAACTCAAGACACAACAGTTGTACCCACACTACATACCATCACACATCATGAGGCTTTAGCCACATGAGAAAAAGTATGCACGTTCCAAACCCCTGTAAAAGGATCCATTTCTTCAGTACATTTTTAGTCCCTAATACAAGAGTCGACAAAAATACCATTTCACTTTGAAGGGGATAAATCAGTATTTATATTAAAGATAAAGGTCTGATTGCTTTCGATTAATTTAGCCTTTTTTTTGGCTGCGAGACTGGTTTCCATGGAAATGCAAGCAGACTAAAAACCTGCAACCAGAAGTGAGTCAGTTTTGCCTGTTTATGTCTCTTCAGTTCCCACGGAAACAGACATTAAAAAAAAAAAAGGATAAAAAGGATAAGGGTCCTGAAATACTTTCAGAAAATCTCCTCCCAGAGCTTTATCTCTTTGGCTGCCTTTCCAGAATTAGAGTTGAAAATAACATGGAGCAACAGATGACAGAGTAGTGACTTGATTTCTTTATGGAGACATCAACAGAATATACCTGGCGATGTTTCAAAAGACACATTCAAACTGACAAGCTCAAAATCTATAGCTATAAATTGTATTAACTTAGGTTTTGGCAAAAGTACCTAAAGTAGAGTATGTATTTCTCTACATTAATTCCATGCTAATGTAGCTAGAAATACAATAGAGAACAGGAAAGTAGCGTTACACTGTCCCTGTCCCAAGTATATTCCACTACTTTGAAAGAAGGTAAAAAAAAAAAAAAAGCTGCCCTGGAGGAATGAGTCTAGTATTTCCACAGCCAGGACATTTTTAAATGGAATCACTCCTTCCTTACAACACATTCATTTTTAAATTACAAAATCAGCTATACACATACCAGGTTAGGTAACAAACATCAGTATTAAATTTTAATATGACTATATTCTGCCCTTCTGTTATGGGTAAAGATGCGTTCCTCCAAGCTAACAAAGCCAATCTAAGCGGCAAGACTCCATCTCCAGTCCTCCTTTTCAAAGATAATGGGGCACCTTCCCATGTGCTGTCTTCTTCACACTCCACAGATAACATTTTCCTTCGCCTCAGAGCCAAATGCACCAGAGAAGGTGGAAGGGATAGGGCAGGCAGTTGTTTGCAAAGAGGCTGCAGTGCATGTCTCAGAAATTCAAAACCTGCTCCTATCACTACCATTACTACGTAAGAATGCCCTGACAACTCAGTGTCCAGAAACACAATGAACAGAGCTATGATTATCTGCTGCTGCTGCAAGGTCCTTCTAGAAGGTACGTGACAGCTAAACCCGATACCAAACTTCTTAGTTCCTTGTTTGTTTCCCACATCACATTATCAATTCTACGTGCTTAGCGCACTTCCATGCAACTCAACACTCTTAATCAGAGATTTGTGCCTGTCTGGGAAGAACGTGCAAGGACAGTGTACATCTCCTACCACTATTGTCAGAGACTGAAGCTGCATTACAGAAATCAGGAAAGAAAACAGAAAAAGGAAAGCTTACCTCTGTCCTAAATACTGCTCATATATTCCCAACGATCACAAGAACTAAAAAGCCCTTCTACATTCACATAATGTTACACACCACTTTTTTGGACTTTGCTACTGTTCTGAGAACTAACAATATATTGCCCTCAACATGAAACAAGGCTCAGGGAAGAGCAGCCAACCACAATACTCACTAAAAGGATGAGAGAAGGGTAGCAGTCACTGGAGGTTTGCCTTGAAAGGAAGAAGCAGTTGAACTTAATTCAACCTTAATTAGTTCACATTAGCTGAATTCAATCTATTCTTGTCACAGGAAAGATAAGCCTTAGAGAATTAATTCTTCCCTATTCTCCTTTGTATTTTGGCAAGGTGTAGAGTCACACAGTAAGGAGAACAATATCTCAGAACTCGCTAAGGCATTACTCAAGGAGGACAGTTTATAGTTAAATAGAGACACTAAGGGAAACATTGATGCGTGTCCTTCAGTCTACTCAGAAGTTTAGCCTCCTTTCTTGGAGGTGTCAGAAGTATGAATAAACAAATTGCTTTAACTATGTATTTTTAGCTGCTAAAGTAAATGAAAACATACCTCAGCATGATTAAATTCCTTACAGAGTTACCATTCAAATGCATCCCTAACAACAACATACACAGGCATTTTCTAAAACATTAACTGAACAAACCACACAAGCAGCAGTAAGAAATATTTTTCACCATACTCTATGGCAAATTTGTTTTGTGTCTGATACTAAATACAGGTGTCAAGTTTACTAAAACCAGTCTCCATTTAACTTTAACAGAGTCACTGTTACACAGTAAAGACACTGGTCACAAGAAAATAGAAAAAAATAAGAAGATAACTTACACATAAAATCAATAATCTTAGATTATTAAGCACCCCAAAATTAAAACATCTAACTTAGCGTTGCCTTTCGGGACATCAGCATTATCATATCAATCTTAAGGAAATTTACAAGGTCACATACTGAATTGTAATTCAGGAAATAAAACCACAAACAGCTATCAAGCACCACCTGTCTTGCCGACTGAACTAAGCAAGCCTCCCCTTCAGAAAATAGAAAGTATAATTGCACCATTATACGTTGTATCATATTACACATGCCCAAGGAAGCCTAATCGTGGTTAAATGAGCAACTTCAATTCTGTCATTTGTTAACTTACAAGAGCTTATTTATAGAAGCTTAACATTAACTCTTCATATCAAGTTTCCCAATATAGCCTTTTAAATTTGAATTTTAAATCTGCGTAAGTTCCTTATGTGTAAAATTGCACGATACATAAAACATTTTAGGATGCAAACAAAACTCTGAAGATCAACTGAAAACTGGTACCACGTTAACCGTTTTCAAAAGTAATCACATAAAATTTTGCCCTCTTACTCTAGACTGCTGTTTGTACTGATATTTCAAGGAGCTTCATCTGATATTTAAGAGACAGTCCATAAAAGTGTCTAGAAGATACGCAACAATGGTATAGCCGATATCAACTGATACCATCACAACAGATACCATTGTAACAACTGATAAAGATCAAGAAGCTAAATCTTCAGACTGGCATCACTGCTTTGTACACATTGAAGAAGCTTAATGCAAGCACTGCAACTTCCAAGAATAAACGAAGAACACATATTACACACAAGATTAGAAAAAAGGAGACACACCTAACAAAGAGTCTGTGACATCACCTCATGGTGCTCCTGTCAGAACATCCCGGGTACCCAAAAGCGGCCAATATGTTCAACAGAAATTACTCTAACTGGGCTGCAACTTAAAAGTCATCTTTCTAAGTAAAAGACGGTAGTAGAAATCCACAATGTTTCCATATAGATTTGCCACATTGCATCGCAGGGCATAGTTACACCAGAACTCCCCAGGGACTGACATGGCGTAAAATTACAAATGGCACGCAAAACTAAAAAGCACAAATTCCAAAGAGGCAAAACCTGAAGAAATTTAGAACCCACCCCAGCACTTTGGTACATGGCACATAAACACAAAGCTTCTCCTCCACATTTAACAAAGTTCACATACAAGTTGTGGCCTGACGGATTTTTTTTGCAGGCCTTGGGAAGGTCCAACAAAATTTCTGGGGGTACAAAGGAAGCAAAGGATGGCAGGAGGTATAATTTCATAACAGATCATTATGTGGTAGCAGATAAGGCAAAACTGTTCTTTTAACTACATTTTTTACTTATTTTCATGCAGGAAGGATTTTCTATACCTCATCAACAAAAGTGCTAGTTTTCAGAAGGTCACAATCAAGATTTTTGACACCCTCTCTGAAGCACAAACCTGAAGAAACAAGCCCTGCTAAGAAAGACACTATGCATCTCCTGTTACAAATTCAGTCTTTCAATACCCGTTTAGTACAAGACACCTTAGCAGTCCTCCTGTCAAAATCGCTGCATCAGTGCAAATGTCATATCCAAATCATCTGTCATGCAAAACTTCTTAGAGCACATAACAACAGATATGGAGCATGCAGAAGTAGAAAAGTAGCAAGTTTAATAAGCATTGCCATAGAAACCTCCAGCAGCACGCACAGAAACACAATACAGTGAAGATGGAATTTGACCGATGGCTTTTTGTCAGACAGAAAAACAATCCTTCTAGATCAGTGTTTCTGATCCAGGGAGCAACGGTCGGCTGTGAGACATCTGAAACAGCCCGTGGAACAGCTGCAGAGAAGACTGGCTTGTGTTTTAGGCAGGAGAGGAGGGAATAGTTTTATATTTTTTGTATTTTCAATACAAAATTCTTACATGCAGGCAAGAAAGGAATCAACAAAATCAAAAATAAGAGCAGTAAGTGAGCAATCAAACCTCAGCCTAATTTGTATTTCATTGCAACTAAAACCTCCTATGGCATTACCGCACAGTACAATCCTCAGATTGTATTCAATGAGGTCAGATGTCTCTTTGGACTTGAAAAGGTTGAGACACATCGTTTTAGATGACAGATAGTTGGCAGATAATAAGATGGAAGACAAATGGAAGACGAGGATTTCTGAAGGACAAAGTAAGATGACAAGATAACCAGCATATATGATTATAGAAAGAAATCAAAATTGACCAGAGAAAAACACCCTTGTCTTAGATATTTTAAAGTGTACAGAAAGATTCAGGGAACAAAAACTTCACCACACAGACTTTTTATTTTGACAATTAGGAATCATAAACTAACACAAAATATTCTAAGAACTCTAATTCTCTAGAGAAGTCTCTAATACTAAATTTATAGAGCGTGAACCTGCTTTTGTACCCAGTAATAAGAGCCATAAAGAGCATTAGGTAATCACAAATTCAACCCCTTAAGTATACTAAAAGCTCCAGCATTTGATTAGGCTTAATCACATCCTTCTAATGCTGCTAACTCAGAACCTCGTCAGTACTATTGCAACTATTTAACAGACATTTTCAGGCGCCCAGAAACAGTTACACAGTGCTCATACTTACTTGAATCCTCCCATCTGAGAAGGTGCAACTTCCAAGCAGAATAGTACAGAAATCCCAGTACCAGAAAGAGGCAGAGGGCTAGCAGCAGGTTACGCATAAACACCAACAGTCCCATCTTCACATTAAATCTGCTCTTCTACATGACCTGAGAAAGAAAAACTATGTTGAGGTTGGAGCCACCTTCTCCAACAGTCATCCTTCCAAAACATGCCATCCCACACCCACCGTAACGCACAGATCCAAAACCGTGCTCTCCACAAGATAAAATACACCAATCACCCCATCCGCATTGGGGAAATAAGAACTACCACCCCCAGTGCCTTTTTTTTGTGTCACAAGGGTAAATGCCGTTCCGGAGCGGCAGGAGGTCACCGCAACACGGTGACAAGGCACCAGCCCAACTCCCTCTTCACACTTACGCCCCAGCCCGCTACAGATAACCAGTCCCAGAGCCGGCACAGCCGAGGAGGCCTGGCGAGCACAGGAAAGCCCAGACTTGCCACAAAGCAAACCCAGGGGCTGCCCGGGGGTGTCCCGGGCACAGCGGGGCCCGCAGGAGCTGGGCCCCCGGCCGGGAGCAGCGCAGGTCCCGCGGCGGCAGGGAGGAGACACGCTGCCCTGAAGGCTGAGACGGCACCGGGGGAGCAGGGTCCGCACGGCCCGAGCAGGACGGCAGCTGGCCGCCGGCTGACAGCTGCCAACGGCCGGCTAGAATCCGGCTGGAATCTGAACGGGCAACGGCACCGCCGCCGCCAGGCACCCCGCCGCCTGCCGGGCCCCGCTCGCCCAAACGCCGTCGGGCCGCTGAGGCCGGCCCTGCCCTCGCCCTCCCTCGCCCCCCTCCGCCCCTCCTCACCCGGCCGCCGCCGGCTCTGGGCGCTCGGCCGCCGGCTGCGACCACCGGGCGCGGGGCTGCGGACACCGCCATGCCGGGCGCGGCGCAGCGGGACCGGCCGCCGCCGCCGCGGCGCTGAGGGGCACAGCGGCCGCCAATGGGGCGCCGGGGCGGGGCGCCGCACCGCCCACCCGCTCGCATAGCGGCCGCCGCCGGCCAATGGGGCGGTGCGGGGGGCCGCGCCCGCAGCCTATCGCGGGAGGCGCCCGCAGCCAATGGCGGGCGGGCGGGCGGCAGGGGGTCCGCCGCCGCAGGGGCGCTGCGGCAGGGCGGTGGCGCGCATGCGCGGAAACCCCCCGCCACACCCCCCCACATGCCCGCCAGCACTGCGCGGCGCTGGATCCAGCGCTCGGGTGCACCGCGCTGGGACCGCTCCTCTGGCACTGCACCGCTCTCATCCCCCCTCCCGTCACTGGCACTGCACTGCTCCCCCTCGCCTGTCCCTGCGCCGCTTTGATCCCCCCTCCCATCACTGGCACGGCACTGCACTGCTCTGCACTGGTACCGCTCCTCTGGCACTGCACCGCTCTCATCCCCCCTCCCGTCACTGGCACTGCACTGCTCACCTTCCCCTGTCACTGCACTGCACTCATCCCCCCGCGCACCACTGGTGCTACACTGCACCGCACCGCTCTGATCGTTGTACCATTTCGACGCACGCACCCCCCCCTCACCGCACCACACCGCCCTCTTCCATCACTGCACTGCACCCTCCCCACACTTCTAGTGGCTGGACGGCACTGCTCCGCATCTCCCCAGTCACTGCCTGGCATTGCTCCCTCAAATCACAGCTGCACTTCCCATCACTCATTGGCACCTCCAAACCACTGCAGTGCCTTCAGGTGCTCCACGATGCCATTCCTTCCTCCAGGCATGGCACTGCAGGGCCCCTCCAGGCACCACACCGCCTATCAAGCTCCGCATTGTCACATTGCTCCAGCTGCAGCACTGCACTGCACAACACCGCACCTTCCTACAGCTGCGACACCTCCAAATCTTGCAGTCACTGCAGCCAGGGCACGGTCCCACCTCACCCTCCCACCAGGCTGCTGCATCCCAACAGGGACACTGCATGGCCTCACCTCTAGTCACTGCATCGCAGTGCACTGCATTTTTGCTGCACTCCCCAACCTCCAAGCATTGCTCAGCACAGCCTCTCACCACTGCTCTGCTCTGCCCAGTCTAACCTAGAGCCACTGCACTGAGCAGCCCAAGCCGGTCACTGCACCGCACTGCACCTAGCCGTGCTACCCTGCCCAGTTTAGCACCCAGTCACTGCCCCGAGTCACTGCCTTCACACTATCCTCCAACTTCTGCAGATGCTCACACCGCACCATACCCAACAAGGTCCTGCCCAGCCACTGCAAGGCACTGCATCACCTCCCTGGGCTTCCCAGTGTTGCACAGCCTCCACCACTGGACCACGCTGGGCTGCACAGCCCATCCCAGCTGCCCTCCCACAGCAGAGCACAAATCACACCGCAGAGCCAACACCACTTCCACGCGATTCCTGGTATGTTACGGTCTCCACCCCCATCCTGCAAGGCTGCCAGCCCGCATCTCACCCTCCCCACAGCATCACCCTCTTCACCGCTGGCCCCACAGTCTTGCTGGGTAGCCCTAATACTCGTTGAGCACAGGGCAAGTGAGAAACACAAATATAAGGCAGCACAGGGAGGGAATGATAAACAGTTAGGGAAATTATTAGGCATGGAGGGCAAACATCATCAGAAAGGAAAAAGACCATAAGGAATAAACTTGCATCTTCAGGACAGTAAAGGAGCCCAGTGATTTTCTGTTTCCACCCTCTGTGAGTCACTGATAACACAAGGTAAACAAAAAGCCACGTGAGTTTAAGTGAAACTAAGTAGGATCTTGTCCAGCGTGGTGGCAGTTCCTGCTGGCAGCGAGCCCAAGTGCCGATGCTGACTGACACACACCACCTCGGACGGCACAGGGCTGGCTGAGCACTGCCCAAGCCCGTCCCGGGCACTTGGTGAGAGGCAGAGCCCATGCAGGTTGCAGGGAGAGCTGGCAGGGGCTCACGCATCTCCACTTTGTGTTCAGCATGGATGAAATCAGTGTGACATGGCTGCATGTGCTGCACTCGTGCAGCCGGGCTCATAGATACCCTCTGCCTCTCTGCAGAGACACATGCTTCGCTGGCATCCAGTTGGGTCTTTTCTATACCAATAACAACTTCTAGACACAGCGCAGGAGCCAAACAGACTTGTGCCAACACCCAGGTATCACTGGCACCAATATCCCCCCGAGGAGGTGCACAGAGAAGGGCCACGACCACATCCACACAGTCCCATCCATCTGCAGGCCTGCCCACCCCACCGCTGCCTGGACCGATCCCCATCTCCCTGGGGCTGACCCACTGGGGACAGAGTTGCGCTCACCCAGACGAGGCAGATCCCTTCCCTCTGGTTTCATGGCGAACCGGTGCATGGCTGGGCTGGGCACCTCCTCCACTGGCCCCCACTCAGCCACAGGCTCATTTCCTCCAATAACCCCACCGACTCCTGCACCGCGTCGTGCCTGGCTGGACCTCGGCTTTGCTTTACAAACGCTTCGGCTCCTCTTTTTGCCTCTTCATCCCTCCAGCTGCATAAGCTGGGTCTCTTCTCCCTGCCACCCTGGTGACACAGATCTGCTTGTGACGCCTGCTGCCGCCGTGCCACATCTGCTCTGACCATCCTCAAACCTCACCTAAACCGCCCTGATTCTAAGACTTGTGCGCTCAGAGTTTAAACCCTGCGGTCTGCAGGCACAGCGGGTGATCTGATTTTGCTGATGAGATAAGCAGGACCTACAGCATGAAGCCAGATAGCGACAAGGCTGGGGCTTGCTCCTGAGCTCGCGTTTGTCACTTGGGAAACTCTACCTGGTGTTATCAGGTGTCAGCACTCTGGAAAGAGCCCAGGATAAAGTCACGCTTCTTGCCAGGCTGGAAAAAAACTCGGGACGTGAGTGCCATGCCTCAATGGAAATCAGGTACCAGCTCCCAGCAGCTGTCTAACGGCCACGAGATGAATTAAGGCAATGATTAGTGGAGTGATTTGGTTCGAGTAGCAGGGCTTTAGTCTGAACATGTTCCTACTTAGCTTACATGTTTCATTCGCAGGCAGATGTCAAGCTGGATGTTGCTAGGAGATCGACAGCAGGGGAATAATTAAGTCTGATTAAATCCTATCATATTGCTGTGCCACTTTCCAGAATGCTCTGGAGCTTTTCAAAGCCAAACTGACCAAATGAAAGGGCAAGAGCTGCAGCTTGCCCTGCTCGACAAAAACCCGCTTGTGGTCGACCCGCTGAGCCCTGGGGCAGTGCCCGCAGCTGCCCACGTCTCTGCAGAGCCTTTCCTGCAGCAACGCTGGCCATGGGCTGGAAAAAGAAGGCTCTGGCAGAGGGCACGGCTGGTGGCTGCGTTATCTGGTAACTCAGGATGGTCGGTGCCCGGAGCAAGTGGTGAGGGGTCCTGCACCCCATGTCCCTGCATCAACCCTGCATGCTGCCTGGGGGGCTCACGTTGGACTAGGCATAACCCGGTGCCCTCGGCACATATAGCGCACCTGGGTCAAAGCTGTGTGAGGGGGCCAGGAGCTGGTTCAGCCATTCACATCCCTCGAGGGGCTTTGGCACGTGGAGGTGACCATCAGCAACGCTTCCTCCTTTCCTTCCTCTGGAAGGAGCCCTCCCGGGGCATGCCAAAATTGTTCTGCAAACACACCTCACACGTGGTGCTGAGCACCACGGGGCGTTCCCACTGGAATGATGCCTGCTTGCATTTTTCTTTCATGGTGGCTGAGCCGCGCATTATACGGGGTGACACGTAAAGGCAAATAACAGCTACAGGTTCTTTTCCCATCAGTAAATAAAGTTATGCTGTAACTATCTGCATCGGTTGCCGAACACACACACGTCAGCCTCCGGGCTCCCTCTGTAGCGAGACTGCTAATCTCATTTTGATTCTCTGCCCTGTAAAAATTCTCATTCTAATACTCACGCTGTAATCCTTCTTCCCAAATTACATGTCATCAAATCAGACCTGATACTAATTAACATAGTATTTTATTATTAATTAAATACCACTAAATGCTACAGCAAAGATCTCTTTCCAGTAAAGGCTAGATAGAGATTACCTCTGCTGATGCACAGGCTCGGGGAATGCGACCTGGTCTGTAAGACACTCGTATTTTGTCTTTATCTCTCTGGCCAAACATCTCACACACTCATTGCGTATTATTCTTAAACACAGGCTGTGAGTGTGATGAGTCTGTGGATGGCATTTTACATTTCTGGTGCTCTGGCTACTCTAAGAAGAGAAATGCTGAACAGCATTGTCAGCAGTCCCACAGAAAACAAGCTGAAACAAGCTGGACTTGGCTGAAAAATTCTGCCACCCTCCAGATGTTTTCAACAGTGAACAGCCGCACTTACCACTACGGGCGCAGGTGAACACCCGGAGCCTGCCCGAACGGGTCCCCAAGCGCGCAGCCTGACCGGACCGCGTTTCCCAAGGTCTTCCTCAGCTGAAATGATCCAAAGGTCCTGCCTGACACGCGGCCGTAGGAGAGTGAGCAGCCGGCCAGCACGCCACTCAGCGCTTCATCTCCTTGCATTAATTCCAATACGCTACGTTTTGTTCGCGCATATTTTCCAAGAAAGGAGGTAGGCTGGATTTGAAGTCAAGCGTTGGAGACTCCCACCTTTCTGGGTCTGTTTCAGGAGTCCCTCACCCTCACGTTCAGAAGAGCATCCCACATCCCTGTGTCTGGCTTCAGCTTGCAGACATACCATTTTGTTCTGCCTTCTGCTTGATTAAAGAGCCTTTCAGAGCTTGGCATTTTCTCTTTGTGACACTGCACATATGCTGCAAGCAACCCCCCTCTCATCCATCTTTCTGATAAGCTAAATATACCGAGTTGCTTAATTCTCTTACTGCCAGGCTTTTCCTCCTACCCTCAAGCCATTTTTTGCGTTTATGCTCTACACAACCTCTCTGATTTTCCTGAAGCCTTTTCAAGACGTAGAATCCCACAATGAGCCTCCCTAATGCTTTGACACAGGGATTAAATCTGCCTTTTCCTATTCTCTGTCTCAAAGGGCTGCGTTGGTCCTTTCTGCCAGAGCATCAGACGAAGCATTCAGGCAGGATTGTCCTAAATCTTTTCCAGACCTGCCGCTGGCAGGTTAGAGCTGCCTGGCCTGGGCAGCACACGGCTCAGCTGCACACCCAGGACCCTGATGCGTGGAGCTGGGTGGTGGGGGACACCTCCACTCCCCACACAAGTCCCTCACCCGCTCCCTACTGGGATCACGGGTGTCGTGGCTGCCTCTCCAGCAGCATCCCAGGCCAATCCGCAAAGGCGGGCTTGCACCTGCAGCAAGCACAAGGCGGGCGCCATGCCCACAGGTCCTCAGCGGAATGAGAGACCTTCTGCAGGCCAGAATTCGGTGGGATTTCCCTCTGGCCAGCGGTTATTTCACCTGGGCAGCCAGTGGCTCCTTTTCCCAGCATGTTCCTGCAAGTGCACGTCGCCTGTCCAGGGCCAGGCACAGACCCCGCCGCAGGGGAGAGGGGTGCCACTTTTGGGGGGGGATTTAGGAAGCTGAGCCTGGGAGCGAGGTGTGCCGAACCCCAGTGAGCTCCCTGGGAGCAGACATCCCAACTCTCAGTAGGTGAACTGTGCTGTGAAACAGAGGAGAGCACGGAACCGAGTGGTGCCCGCCGGCGTTCAGGCTGGTTTGGGTGTGCTGTCAGGGAAATATTTCGCAATGCCTCTTGACATTTTCCCCAACCTGCTCTCAGTGACAGGAGTTGCTGAGGAATCTGGTGCAGTGCCTAGTTACTGGGCTGCACACCACGAAAACAGCTTCTCAAAAATAATAAGCTGGGTGGAGTTTCCAGCTTTAGTTCTGTCCCTTAAAGAAACTCAGATAGAAGCTCAAATAGTCCTTGTATATTTGCCATTTGAAGGGTTTTCTTTCTCCCTCAATGAAACGTACCTGAGCCATGGGAGTGAAACGGGGGACCTTACCCAGCCCATGTGCCACCACTGGGTATCACAGCAGGTTTCCTTGCACTGGTGCTGCAGGAATGTGGAAGGAACCCAGCTCCAGCTGTGCCCGCGCTGCCTCTTGGGGCCAGGGGAGCACACAACCGGATTGCTGCCCTTGAGTTTCTGGGACAACTGCTGAATAAGCCTGAATTTCTGACACGGTTAGAGCGGCGATAGCCATGAACCCTGATGGGCTCATACCGAGCCCTCCATCCAGGCATCGCCCCATCCCCTTTTATGCCATAAAAATAGCTGAAAGGGGCAGGCAGGGCAGGCAGATCCGGTCCAGCCGCTGCCTCCTCTGGAACAGCCATGGCAGGAGTGACCTTGTCTCATGTGCTGTCGCAGAGGATAGGGATATTTGGCACAGCAGTGGCACAAGGAGAGGCTGCAGCTCCCCAAACAAGCCACATTCATGCCACAGGCCCAGCTAGTTCACAAACGACATTTTGATGACATAATCTTGGGCTCTCCTAAACACACGTGTTAATTTTTAACAAATGCTGGACTGGTGTGAGGCCAGTGTAATTCAAAGAGCCAAAGTGATGTGCAGGGAAATGGCAGAGAGACCCAGACTGCTGCCAGGGAGGTGAGAGCACAGCTAAGAGCATCCTGGGGGCTGCGTTACACAGCATGGACCTTGCAGGGAAACTCCTCCCTGGGCAAAAGGAAAGGTCTTGGCTGGTAAGAGCAGGAGCATCTATATAGCACACTTCAGCTTCTCCCCTGCCATCAACAATGACATAGGATTTTAATTAAAAGCATGTATTACAAAGAATTAATAAGGCTCACGATAGATTAACAACTATGCGCATTAATAGTTTTGTTTTGAAGTCTGTCAGTGTGCCAAGTCTTAATGGGGAGACATCAACAACAGGGAGCGTACCTAGACACCCAGCGACCGTTTCCTGGTCCAGGGCTATTTAATAGTTTTTAAAATCAATTGTCTAGATGACAAGGTGAAAGCTTACATTTGTGGCTGATAAAATTCTGAACAGGCTGTTTGCCGCTACAGCGCGAGCCGAATGGCCTGATAAAACGATCACAACCCACGGCACTGTAATGGGCTGCAAAGGAAGGTACGTGGGTACAGAGAGGACAGACTGTACTGCATGGTGGAGGAGCTCCCAGAAAGCGGGGCGGGGGGGGGTGGAATTAAGGAAAAAAAAAAAAAAGCCAACAAAAAAGAGAGCTGTCCCCACACACAACTGCTGCTATGAGCCTGCATCGCAGCGCCATGGCTCCGAGAGCCAGAGGCGCATGGAGGGGATTTCCGAGCAGATGCACGGCAGGACTTGTGCCGCTCTACAGCCCTGGCAAAGCCAGCCTGACGTCTGCTCCAGCTCTCCAGACTTCAACACGGACACAGAAATCCTGAGGAACTGCGACGGTACTGTGAAAAAGGAGCTAAGGCTTGGGAATGTAGCAAATAAGGCTGTGCAAGGTGTGAAGAGCGTGGGCTCCTCCGCTGCCCCTGGAGAAGGTCTCCTCGCTGATGCGGGGGGACGGAGCACTGCTATGGGGCAGTGTGTCAGCTCAGCAGAAGGGGGTGGGGGGGGTCCAAAGGTGCACAGTTGATGCAAAAACTCAAGCCTGAAATTAAATACATTTCTTTGCAACACGGCTGCTGAAGGCGCAGCCACCCCCAGTGTGCAGCAGCTTGCACGTAAGATTAGATAGTCTCGAGTTTTAATATGATTGTTCATTCTCTGTGGCTGGATGAAGGGCTGTCGCATGGTCACGCTTGTTGTTTCGCCCTGGTCCGTATGCAAACCTGGGTTCACCCCTCCTGCCCGGGTACGTGCGGGGAAGCTCCTCATCTCCTGTCCAAGCAGCTCCAGCAGCAAAGAGGAGGCCAGGAGTGAGCCCTGCGTGCTGGAGAAGGCAGTGGGGAGGGTATGGACGAGCTCAGCCTGAGGACAGTCATCTTGACCTGCTCTTCCAGCTCATGCACGTGTTTTTTTTAGAAGAAAGCACGACTCAGCCTGACCTGGCTCCGCGGCACTACACTGCTCACAAGCGCGGGCTGCCTGCCTGCAGCAGTGCTCATGTCCAGCCCTTTACCCAGGGAATGCCACGTTTCCAGCCTGGAGCTTCAGTTCTTTTTTAATTAATTGCACTAGCAAGCCCTTGTGCAGCTTCAGCTGGCCCGTTGTGATGGAGCCACACGGCCACTGGGCTCCTCTTTTCAGTCTGCTACCTGATCTCCAGCTGCTCCCTGGTGCCTCTGACCCCGAGCTAACACACCAGCGATCTTCACCCAACGCAGCAACCGGCTTTGGTGCTTGCACTGGCCTCTCCCAAACACATCTAAGCGAGCTGGTGCCAAAACCCACAGCGTAAACGCAAGCAGCCCACAGCTCTGCCGTTATCAGTCCCGGCTTCGGGTTTACAAACCTCTCCCATTTGCGTCGCTCTGATCACTTCCCTGCGTGCCCCAAGGAAATGGCTGCAAGCCAGCGTCAGTCCCAGGTGAGCCCCACTCCCCGGCAGCTGAATCATGCCCCATTCAAAATTTCATGACGTCATTTGTCATTATTTCAGACACAGATCATGGCCACGTGCCCTTTTTTTGCCAGGCTGGGGCAGAAGTGATAGCATGGGTACGAGCACACTTCTTTGGAATCAGTCGTTTCACATTGCCTTTGCTGCCCCCATTCCTTGCATGATTTGTTGTAAAAAGCATTGATTTTGCAGCACAGGAGGTTGTACTGCGGGATGGTCGGACACACTGCTGTGATAAGCAGCTCCCAGGGCATGTCTTGTCTGCAGAGCCACAGGCTGTACCCTCTCTGTGGGTGACTGCCCCTTCTCGAATCCCTCTGTGATGCACCAAGGGACATCAAAACCCCCCAGGATGCAGAGCCATGCGCCCAGAGTGAAGACACTCCTTGCGGCATCCCAGCCCCTGCTCACCCAAGACTGGGATAAGCGCGGTGCTCCGGAAAGGGACCAAGGAGAGGGGAGGCAGCAGCGAGGGCGGGGGGCGAGGAGAGGCAGTGGGAGGAAAGGGAAAGTGCCAGACAACTCGACGACTTTGCGCAAATCCTGCCCGTCACGGGGAAGGCGGTGGGAGGAGGTGCCGGAGCTGCCGGTGCAGGTGCTTTACCCGTGGGCGCGAGAGCGGGTGCCTGGCATGGGGCGCTGGGCTGGCAGGGGCCCAGCTGAGGCGGCCCTGACGTGTCCTAGTGTCTGCCCTGCTCCTGGGTGCTGAAGCGTATCCAGAAGGAAGGAGAGACGCCACGTGGCATGGGGTGGGCCATAGGGCAGAGCAGGGCCAGCATGGGGGGTGCAGGGGCTGGGTGCGTGGGTCTGCACCACACTCACCCCGCGCTGCAGGATGCGGCCGAGGTTTCGAGCTCTGGCCGCGGGGCCGGAGCACGCTGGTTTTGGAGAGTCAGCATCTGTGTCAACCTGTGTATTCTTGCAGCCGCTTTTTGTCACACAGAGTTAGCGCAATCAGGGGGAAGTGTCTGCAGGTGCTGTGTTTGCTGGCAGCACCTGGGCCAACAGCAACCATGAAGTGGCAGCTGCCAGCCATAGGCAGGGGACACGGACGGAGGGGGGGACTGCTGCAGCACAGCAAACCTCCCCCAGTATATCACAGAATCATAGAATGGTTCGGGTTGGAAGGGACCTTAAAGATCATCCAGTTAAAACCCCCCTGCCATGGGCAGGGACACCTCCCACTAGACCAGGCTGCTCAAAGCCCCATCCAGCCTGGCCTTGGACACCTCCACCACCATTCGCACAATCCCACAGTGGCTGGTACGAGCGAGAACAGGACTAGGGGGACACTGGATCCTTTTGTAGCAAGAGGGGTCCTAAACAGCGTATATGCAGAGCTCCCAGCCACAGAGGCCTCTGCCCCATCCCAGCAGCCACAGGGGAACAGCCAGGCCAGCAAGTCCCTCATTTCCCATGTACCGCAGCTCGGAGGCAGCCGCAGGCCACCCACCTCAGCCACCAGCACACAGGGACCGAGCTCAGCCTCCCCAGCAAAGCTTCCCCTGGAAACCAACTCCCTGTGCCACAGGGGAGGGAGCCTGGAATTACCGCTACGCTGGGGGAGGCTGGCAGGTCCAGAGGGCAGCTGCTCAGGGCTGGCGCTTTCCAGGGCTCAGCACCCAGCGGAGGGAGGTTCGTGCCTGCAGCGGGGCCAGTCCTTCCAACACAGGGACTGGGGAAGCTAACCACAGCGAGCTGCCGGTGCCAATGGCATCCTCCCTGACAGGCTGGTTCCTGGTCGATGGGGTGGGTTAGCACTGATGCGGCCGCCCGGACGGGTCCTGCATTCAGAGCCCAGCACCTACAGCCCGTCTGGATTGACGCGTCAGCCCTAGCATGAAGCTGGGCAGAGCAGCCAGCCCCAGCCCAGCTCTCCTTGGACCCAGCCATAGATCCCGGCACTGCTGGGAGAGTTGGGCTCTCACCCCACCTTCACCAGCACCCAGGACACAGCCGTGGCTTGGCACTGTCGCCTCCCAGCAGTGATGTGTCACTGCCTGTGCCCAGAACATCAGGCACCCTCTTCATGCCAGGTACCCCCAGCAGTGCTGGGGGACCCGCAGCAGACAAGCCTGGCCAAGGAGGACAGCCTCCTGCCCCAGACCTCCTCTCCTCCAGCGTCTCACCGCACTTTCCTCTGTGCCAGCTGCATCCCCATCCAGGGGTCTGCCCAAAAGGGGAGTTTTTGGTCCGTTCCCTCCATAATGCTTTCCTGAGCCTTGGGCCCCACAGAAAAGAAAAGCTCCTCACCTGAAGGAGCTCCCATTTCTTCTGTGGTCACAGCAAGTGACGACATGCAAGCATGTTGCTGCCCACACTTCAGTCCCACAGCATCATCTGCTCAGATATCTCCCTCCTCTTCCTTCACAAGCTGGGACACACTCTCAAGCTCAAGAGCTGGTGAGATCTGGAGATTAACCCGCTCTCTCAAGACCTGTGAAGCTGTGCAAGTCCAGAGGGAGAAGGATGGAGGTATCCTGCGCTAGCAGCTGTTCCCAGCAAGCCCAGAGCCACTGAACAGGGACAGTACTGCCTTTCCTGGGGTGATGTTTGTGGCTCCAGCCCGCAGCACACCACGGCCCTGAGCAGCTTTGCCGGGTGTCCACGCTCCTCCCATCGCACCAGGCAGCTGCCGGTGGGAGAGGCATCTTGCGGTCCGGGTGTGGAGCGAGCCTGTCATCTCTCCGTCATCAGCGCAGCCAGGCCTAAAAATATCCTGGGAGTGGGTTGAGGGTGGTTGTGCTCCAGTTGCCGTTATGCAGATGGAAGTGGCTGGTCCCTGCCAGCTCCTCTGCCCTGCACCAGCACAGGGTATTGGGATCCTGTGCTTTACCTGGGTAATCCCCATAGTGGAGGCATGCGCCAGTGCTTGGCACAGAGCATCCCGGCCAGGTGCAGCGTCATGGCTGGGGCTGTCCCAGCCAGGGGAGACAGGCAGTTCCCCAGGGATCATCCCTCCTGGGGGACAGAGCAGGGCAGGGAAGAGGGGAACAGGGGGTTTCACAGCCCGCTGCCATGAATCCCTTAACAACGGTGAAAGGGGGGTGCTGCCCTGCGACAAGTCGAAAGTGCACGCAGCCAGGCAAACTGACAGCACTGTGGGTGCAAGCGCGGTGGGACAGGGAGCTGGAGGGCAAGTTGGCAGAGCAGCAGCAAGGCAGGCTCAGACCTCAGCCCCCGGGAAAAGCCGGAGAAGCAGAAGAGTATGGCTGAGTTTGCAGCCCATCCAGGAAAAGGGTTGGCCTTGTGCCCTGCAACACTGTTAGCAAAGGGTAAAGCCGTCAGCTCCTCCCTTCCCATCCCTTCCCATCCCGAATCCACGGGGGCTGACAGTCAGCATGGCCACTGATGCTGAGCCTCAGGCAATCGTCCACCCAATAGACCCGACTTGAGTGGGAAAAGGAGCAGAGATGCTGCTGGAGGAGCCAGGAGGGACACACCAGCTGTTGTAGGAACGGCTTACAGGATGAGAGCACGAATCCAGCCCCAAGCAGAGACTCTGGCCCTGACACAGATTCATAGCCAGCAGGCAGAGCCCATGCCTTGCCCTAGGGATGCTAGTGGGTCAGGGCAGGAGGGAAGGCTGCTTTGGGAAGGCAAGCACAGCCCCAGCAGAGCTGCCTGACATATGGGGACAGGTTCATCAACCCACCCCCAGGCTGGTCCCCTACCACCCCGGTGTTCCCAGGAGAGCTGCTGCCCAGAAGGAGCCAGTGCTCAGGGCAGAGCACACCATGGCAGGGTAAACACTGGCCCCGCAGCACTGCCCTCGCAACAGGCGAGGGGCTCCTTCAGGGTCCAGCCCTACATGCAGCCCATGAGCCCAGTATCACACCGGGGCTGACAAGCTCCCACCCGGCTGCTCTGCCAGCTGCCATCTGAGCTCTCCTTGCACCCCAGTCCCACCAGCAGCCATGTCATCCCTCTGTAGCCATCTCTTCTCTCTCGCTCCAGAGCTGGTCAGCAAAATACCTGTCCAACCTCCTCCCAAAGCAAGAGCACAGGGAGCACAAGACGTTACCACCCAGCCCAGCATCCCACAGCCCTCTCAAGTGCACGAGCCCCTACTTACTTGCCTTCAGGATGTGTTTCATGTGCTTTCAGCCACCGGACCTGAAGCACCCTCTGCATTCGCTGCCGCTGTGCATGACTGTGCTGGGGTGCATGGAGCCCACCAGCACCCACGTGTGCCCTCCGCCAGCTCACGAGGGGCTGCAGGGACTGTGGAAGAAGAGGGCTCAGGGCAGCCCTGGCCTCTGCTGCAGCATCCCTCCTGGCAGTACACAGAGACATATCTCTAGCAAGCTCCTCTGGCCTCCAGGATACCAGCCCAAGGGCCCATCGCAGCCAACGCCACCGTCACCACTGCTGGCCAGGTGCTGGGAGACTCCCTACATGCACCCAGCCCAGCCCACAGGCAGTGTGACCGCCCCCTGCCCTGAGCCACAAGCCCTGCTCCCTCCATCCGGACCTCCCCTGGTGCTGTGCTGTCCAAGAGGAACCGCCTGCTGCTCCACCATGCAGCCAACTCACACTGATTTCATCCCAGCCAGGCTGGTGTCCCCAGGATGTCACAAGCATACTTGACCTCAAACCTGAAGTGCCACCTACTCACCTCCACCCCGTGCTGCGCTCCCATCGAGACCCCAGAGAGCAGGGCGACACCACCACAACCAAACCTCTCCCAGGCTGGTGACCCAGGGCTGAGGCCACATGGACCGGGCGGCAGCTCCCAGAGGGACACGCCCCAGGCACAGACCTGTCTCACTGCTCCTCGCACCGGGATCCTTGGCACAGCCATCCCCGGGAAGCAGAGCCTTGAGCAATCTCAGCCCCTGTAGGGCTGTGGGACAGGTTTTGCTGGGAGAGGGGTGAGACCAACGCACCTCTGAGGCACCGGGAAGGGCCCAGCCATAGCCAGGCATCCGTTCACTGGGAGGGGGGAAAAGTCTCCCCCAGCAGGTACCAGGCATCTCCCCAAAAAAGCTGTCCAAGGGCTCTTCTGTGCAGCAGCTCCTGAAGGAAGGATTGAGGTGCTCCAGGCTGCCTGGAGAAGGGGTGGGGATCTGCTGTGGGAGGCAAGGACAGCCCAGCTCCCAGGGATTGCCCCCCACATCCTGGCCCTGCAGCTCTGGGAACCATCCCTGCAGCCTCAGCTCCGCCACCACATGACGAGGCTGCTCCTTCGCAGAGTCTGCACAGCCGGGCGAGGGACTGATCCAGGTCCCCCACAAACTGACGGAGGCTGGAGAACACAGTCAGGCAGGAGGGACCCTGGGCAGCTGCCTCAGGCATCATGGTCCAGGGCAGGAGCGCGGGAGCTGGGCTCCTGGGGAAAGATCCCCCCCACTGGTGCCAAAGATGCCCCACGCAGGCAAAAGCCCAGCCTAGAAAAGGCAGGGTAGCGGGGCAGGAGAGACCTCACTGTGCTGGGACCCCTTCAGTACAGCTTGTCTGGAGAAGCCCTGAGCTCAGCTGGAGAAGGCGAGGAGTGAGAAGCCCTTCCTCGAGCAGGACCATCAGGTGCTGACGTGCCTGGCTCCCAGCCCGGCAGCTTGGAGCCGTGCAGCTCCCATGAACGCCGTCTTTATTCTCCCTGCCGCGCAGCCCTTGGCAGCCCCTCAGCTGCTCCGGCTGGGGAGGGACAAGAGCCAAGGTCTGTTTTTCTGTCCCTTTCCCCTTGCCAGGCTCTGCACAGCGCCGAGGGCCCATGTTGGGGCCTCCCTGCTGGGGACAGCGCTGCAGACCCCTGCTCCCACAGGGATCCAGGAGGAGCCTTTCACTTCCAACCAGTGAGAAAAAGCAGGGCTGCCCCCAGCCCCACTGCAAGGAGGGCCAAGGGTCCAAGTACATGCCCCATGTTACCCACCCGCATGCGAAGGAGAAAGGCGGAATAAGAGCATTAGCTCCCCTGCCAGCCTCTGTGGACACCAGCTGTTAAATGGTGTTTGGAAACATCAATCCAGCTGGAAATGGGAAAGCCAGAGAGGACTTGGGACAGATCCTTCTCCGGCTGCCAACACAACTGCTCCCTTCATCCTGCCCTGGCTCTGCTGGGCCTAGACAAGCAAAAGCTGCGTCCCCTGCTGCAGAGGCAAGCAGCCTGGGCAGCCACCCACCGCAGGCCACCGCAGCTCCAACCAGAGGGGCTGCTAAGCCCTTTGGTGCAGTTGCTTCTTGTCGCCCATTCCCTTGCTCCCAGCAGAACAGCCCCCTGCCTGCAGCAGCAGCGCACCGTTCCCATTTCCAATAGAGCTGGCTGCAAGTTACTGTCTCCTCTGCACATCCAACCTGCAGCCTGCACATGCAAAGGCACCATGACCTGCACCCAGGACAGTGGCAGACAGAGTTGTTTCTTCTTTTTTTTTTTTTTTTTTTTTTAAACTGCTTCTGGCTATCAGTAACAAAGTTTGAATTAACCCCTGTTTGCAGGGCTAGGCATGAGAATTAACCCAGAAGGTACAGAGATGTTGTGCTGAAGAGAAGCAGCAGCACTTGAGGAAATGAGAGTCCAAGCATATTAATTAACATTAACTCACATTAACAATCACCTGATCCCCATGTCCGAAGCTTCTCTGGAGGTCCAGGGGTGCAACACACCCCCTGCCTCCCTAAATTCAGCAAGACTGTGGACTTGATTCATTATACTTCTTGAAGTAGTTCACTTTGGCTACAGCGTACTTGTATGTGATGTACCAGAGTGCGGTCACAGGCACTGCTTGGATGTGAGAGTGGCTGGTACAAATTCTTGAGCTGCAGAGACAGGTTTCTCTTAGCTCTAGATGGAGGACGTCAGCCTGGGTATGGCAACATCTCAGCACACCAGCCACCCACCTTGCCTACAGCCCGCAAGGAGGCAGCTCTTCCTTCAGCCATCAGTGTGGCTGAAGAGGACAGGATCCCAATTCCTGGGCTACTGGCTCCTCTTGCTGCATGAGGGGCCCACACGGGATGCCCCAGGCAGTGATTCCCACCCGACTAACTCCCCCAGGTAAGGTGGACGAGCCCGGGCAGCAGGCCTGTTCTATTCCTCTCTTGCATTGCATACCGAAAGCGTTCACAGCCCACTGGAACCATTCATAAAAGTGAGAACTTTCCTGAACACAGAATTACAGGCCAAGGACACCTCTTTTCAGGCTCTCCTACCTTCACTCAGTTTTGTCTAGAAACTAACACACATACTATACGATTTTGGTCTTTTTCCAGTACCATCCCACGCATTTCCCTCCTTCGCTAGATGCTGTCAGAACAGTTTTGACTTCAGCATTGTCACATTACTCATGCTGCAGCAAGGAGGCTGTGGCAACGTTTCTGCATGGATCTGCCATGGGTTCCTCAAAAGATAGCGATCAGGTGAATGTTTCCCATTCCTCTGTAGACCATTCTGGTGAGGTCAAAGGAAACTACCGATACACACCCTCAGCTATGCTCATTAGTGGAACCAAGCAACACCACACTCGCCCCACCTGAAGCGTTGCACTCTTCACTCATCCGAGGGAGAAATCTAAAGCTGCTGAACAGCTCTAACAGCGATGCAAAGAAACGAAAAATGATTACGGCTTATTTTGACTTTAAGCAATATTCCTTGTTGTTCATGTTGAACCTAAAATACTGCACACTTTACACTAACTTAAGTGCGCACACTAAAAGGTTCTGTGCAATGCTTACAAATTTGTCAGGGAAAAGGAGATGTTAACATTTCCCCAAACTACAAAAGCTGGCTCCAGGAATACCTGGCACTTAAGGCTCCAAAGATAGGGGCAGAAGTAATAATACAACGAATAAGCAATTTACTCAAGGTCACTCGGTGTATCAGTAACACAAATCCCCGAGCTAAGGCAGGAGAACCTCCTTTTCCTGACTGCCGGTTCAGCAAGTCTTCACCAGCACTGCGAAATTCAAGAGTCAACGCTGAAGTAAAGAGCGGAGCTGCCTGACTCTGCACCCAGGGAAGATTTTCTGATGACTCCTCTTCTGCAACTGCTATTCTCAGCTACAGAGGGAACCTATGGCAACTCAGCTCTTACTGCAGATGTCTCACGTCTGTACTTCAATGAGGAGGGACAAGGCTGTGGCTGTCCCTGTTCTGGTTGAACAGCCATGCTGGACCGAGTCCTTAAATAACAGAACTCTGCCTAGCATCTCTGAAAGACACCCAAGAACTCACTGGATAAGCATTAAGGAGATGAGTATTAGAAAGGAATAATGCTACTACAAAGATTAGAAGCATGATGAGAATTTACAAGTTACATTGTTTTGGTTCTTAAATTAGTCTACAGATTGTCCATTTTGAAATTAGATTTATTACTTGATCAAATTGAAAACAACATACAGGCTACCAGAGTCTTGATTTCATCCCATGTTTGCATTAAAAAAACAAGCACAACTGCAGACATGTCAGACAACAGGAGCCCAGTTAGAGAATGGAAGAACAGAGATGCATTGGAAGCCTTGGGATACGTGGCTATGCTCCTCAAACAGTGCAGAATCAGTTCAACCCAGCTCAAAACACTGGGAAGAGAGAGAAAGGGCAAGGAGAATGGGTCCTACTACTGACGGTACTTTCTCTGGTCATCTGAGGGGTCTGCTGATGGAGAAAAAGGTCTCCTAGAAGTCCAGCCCCAGGCAGAAACATTACTGCAATCAGGTGCTTTACAAAGAACGCAGTCACCTTTTTAAACCTTATAAAAAGTAATCACTGGCTTGCCAAACTCATCCTTGAATTAAGGGCAAGCCACTACTTGTTTGTACTAAAAATGCTTTTTATGGGTCCAACCTGAACCAGTCACAGATGGAAGCTTCATGAAAAGTGAAGTAAGGAGGTCTACTGCCTGCAGCATCACATGCAATGGACCTAAGGGAGGGCCACCAGAGCTCCCGTGGGGCATAGTAAGTGTGATTTCCTACTGAACACATTCAAGAAGCACCTGCCTAGCTGATACTCTGTCAGCACCTTGCCCTCACTGGAATGATGCTGTAACAGGGATAAATACAACTCCAAAAACAAACCACTGGAGAAAGTTATTATCAGTCGAGATCAAAGTATGGGTAACTGAAAGCATATGTACCTTTGAGACAGCTGCTCTGTAACGAGCTTTTATTGCTACCTTCAAGCCGTAAAACCAATTGTTTTTGCAAAGTCAAATAATATAAACCCCTCAAACATCAGGGTCACCAATTTTAAGTTCACGGAGAGAAGCCAAAATGCAGTTCAATCACTGCAGTAGGTAAAGTATGCTCATGTTTGAATGATGCAGCACAAGAACTGATGGAAAAATTGGGAAGGCCCTTTGTCTCAGAGTGCACGATGGCAGCAGTTTCCAACACAGTGCAGCCAACTGACAAGAGCAAATCCGGAGTCTGCAGAAAATGTAGCATAACAAAGCTCCTCTTCCAGAACAAATACTAGGCACAGGAGCTCTCAAAAGTCACTCAATACTGTTAGAGGTGGGTGGCAAAACCTGCTGCAGTTGAACACCACCAATCCAAACAAATCCAGCGGTTTCATACTAGGTCATCATTTTAGGATGAAGCTGTTGAGCCAGGTGTTTGCAGCACAGGTAGCACGTGGCACCTAAAAGTTGCATGTAAGTTATATGGCAGTTTGGGAAGAAAGCCTGAACACAGGCACCTTTTCTCTGGAGGGAGAATGGCCGATGGTACGAAGAGTATGTTTTTCAGTAATATGCAGGTAGTGTTCAGTCTATGAGAAGTTAGTATCAAATCTTAAGACACGCTGGCAGAACAGAGGCAGGTTTGTTAAGGCTCTGCCAGCTCTTCTCTGCATTTTCTCACAGCACATCACTTCTGAGAAGCTTACGTACAAGCTAAGACATCAAAGTGCAATTTTCTCCCTATTGCCTAGACCAGAGTACCTGCAGCTACTACACTCTGGTCTTAACAGATCCTAGTTTTATCAAGCCAACTATCCCGTCCATCAGAAAGCGATTTAATACCCTGAGACCAGCAGTTTTAGACATGTAAAAAAAACAACCCCAAAAAAACCAACAACAACAAACCCCAAAGGAAAGCCACTATCTCCTTTCAGAATCTGTTTAAGCCTTCCAATACTGATGAATGATGTATTCCACCATAAAAAATGGGCCAGAATACCTCTACGCAAAACTGTGATTGTGCAAATCTTCGCTACTTGTATCAGCTTCCTGACCCTATAAAAATGTAGGGATAAGTAAGATTTTCTTTATAAAAGTTGTAGTTTATTTCTTTTCTGATCAAGAGTTGTATCACTACACAATACTACATTTTATTGCTAATCACAAATCGATGCACCGGGGTTTCAGAAGAGTTTGGTTTATAGCATTCCTATGTAACAAAAGGAAAAAAGTTACAAATCCAGACTTTGCAGACACATTGCCATGTCCCTATAGAAGCAGGGATGCACTAGGTCTGTTTCACTAGAAAATTCTCCTCTTAAACTGCTTCTGGAGAACATGTAACCATAATTTTCTCCAGCAGGAAAGTCACCCCATCGTTCCATGCAAAAAGAAGGCGGCCAATCTGCTCCACAGCCTAAAATCCCTTTCCTACAGAATGGGAAAGGAACATGTATTTACAGGGCTCCTACTGCGGTGTGTTAATGCTTAAATTACCAGGAGCAAGCTGGCACATCTTCCAGGTACACCTACTACCCAGCTCAACTCAGCTTCCTATTGCTCGGGTAGCGAGTTCTCTCCAACACAACTGGGATGTGCCCTATTCCATATATACTCCATAAAAATGCTGCGGTAACCTTTACCAGACAGCACCAGAGCAGCACTCCTGCTTCAGAAGAGCACTGCACAGCCCTTCAGTAATACATACAGCTCAGTGCATGCTTTACCTGTCTCAGACCCAATACTAGCGGTTGTAAGCAAAAGCCGGCGGCCACATGACAGACAGTGCTGCTATGGAAGAGGCACTGCACTGCTTCAGGTACCACTGCCCTGTTATCCCCAATACTGTGATGCTTGGATTTCAAGAAGGGAGAGTTAGGACTCTGTCCCTTTGGTCATTATTGCCTTAGAGGAGGTGGGGAGAAACTCAGAAGAAACTCTTTGGGAGCTGAAAGTCTATTGGGAGCTGAATTCCTATTCTTGTTAGAAGGCTGCACTGCGCAGGGCTCAAACAGATTTCACTGATTCTGAGGCACGTTCTATTACAGTTAAACTTATGATTAAGTAAGTCAAAACAAGTATCAGAACAAAAATATTAAATGGAGGGTTAAATAATTTGTCCTATAGGATTCAATTTCACATTTCACCTGTTCACACAAGCACCTCCTGTCTGCTTGGATCTGAACAGCCTACAGCTCAATCCTCAGAAAGGAGGTGCTGAGAAACAAGAGACTGAAGCTGCTTGCGACAAAAAGATGGATATAAATATAAAAAAAGGTTCCATTTCAAGCACCAGTAATACTGCCTGCTAAAGCCCAGGTATGGTCACCAGGGAGACTCCCAAAATCAGGAATATTATTCAACTAAAACAATAGACCGTACTATTCTGCAGCTGCCAAGATTCCTGGCTACAACTCCCAAAATTGTCAAAATTGTCTCTAATAAAAAAGCAAGACTGCTCGATGAGATGAAAGCAACACCCCCAAGCTGGCTTATTCAGTAAGGACCCAACTTCAGACCAGGAGTCTGCAGGCATCAGCTTCAGCAAATGGGATCTGTTTCACTATCCAACAGCTGCCTTTCAGCTACTGCAGAGCATCAGCTTTTTAGCTTCCTTAAAAAACAAAACAAAGAAACCCTGGATTCGAAGCATCCAAATATGGCCTGTTGTACTGGAGCGTTTAAATCCTTGGGGGAGGTGGGCATCTTCTTCCTCTGCCACAGGCAGTGCTTACTCCATGATGGCCCGGTACAACGCAGGTTCAATGTAATCTTCACGGTAGCGTGAATTGATCACTCTCTGTCTCTTCCTCTCTTGTCTGACCTCCTTCTCTGCGAAGATCTCCGTGAAGCGCATATCCGAAGCTACTGACTAAGAGAAAAACCAGAATTAGTCACTAGAACACTGATCAACTCCCTGCCTGCACACGCTCCTACTGCACGTAAGAAAGAAGCAAGTCAGGGCACTTGGGAACATTCAGCCTTCCTCAAAAACTGACCAAACACAAGAAAAGTATTTCAGACGCTGGATTTTAAAATCTGGGGATAAGTTTAAGTGAACTGTAAGGAGAGATCTAAAGAACCACAGGTTTCAAATTTAACTGAGTAGCTAATTTAAGTTCACAATTACTTTCTTAAAGGAATAAACACACTCATCTTTTCCAACTTTCAAGCAGTCCAGTACATTTTGTGCCTTACGAACCAGGAATGTTTAAACACCTGGTAACAGGATTCAGCTATATATTCTTTCTTAAACCTCTAACATCCTGTGTGCCTGCCAACAGGTTCTGCATTAGGCTGTGCACGATCATGCTCTAACGCAGGATACCCTAGCGTGCTGTCCGTAGTTTTTTATAGCAGGAGGCATAAAGCAACAGAACAGGGACCCAAAGGGGCTGTGGGATCTCCATTCTTTGAGATCACCAAAACTTGACTGGAGAGAGCCGTGAGCCGTTGAGCCGTCTGACTTCAAAGTTACCCCTGCTTGGAATACGTGTCTGGAGCAGAGACCTGCAGAAAGCCTTTCCCACCTGAGTTATTTTACAATTTTTAAAAATGGCCAGCTCTCCTGGGGCCACCCTACTAAGGGCTTTTCAGAACAAAGGGCAAGTGAAGGAACTTGGCCACTGTTTGCAATGGGAGCAGACAATGAAACTTATGAATATGGGCACAAAAGGGTATTAACCTGCTGTCCCGAACAGTGACTCTATGCTATAAACTCCAATCATTGCGGAAGGAGAATTAAAGTCTCTCCAGAGCGAGACAGAACTTTGCTTCTGTAGCCTGATCAACTACCAAGCTTCACAACAACTGAGGACAGCATCAGATTGTAATCTTTTGCTGTAATGCACTCAGCTTGCTGTTCAAGAACAAATTAAGTTAAATGAGCTTCTTCAGTAGAAGTTTGCACCCTGTTTACCTACCAGCCTTGACTTCACTCTCTTAGGAAGCTCCTCTTCAAGAGTATACACATCATCCCTTTTCACCATCAGCTGTGACCCATCTTCAAATTCCACCTAGAAGAAAACCAGAAGTTGTTCTGCCAGAAGTTTCAGAAGTTAGAACCCTCCCACAGCTACCCATATCTTGCCTTCTCCTCCCCACAGAGGCCTCTCATGAAATAATCCTCTACCACTTGAATTTTATAAAATACATTTGCAAGTATGCACACTGCAACAGTCTTTAACCAAAACCTCACCAATCCCATGACAATAAAACTAGCCCAGCAAGTTTTGGGATATTCCTGCAACACCTGACAAGACAGTCTGGCTGGTCACTTTAATACGTCCTGAACACTCATCCTTTTGGAAGCACGCAAGGCATGATGCAATCTCACTAAACAGAGAAAAGCAAAACTAAACTTATTTTAAGTAGTTTAAACTACAGCAGACTCTGTTTCTGAAGAATTGCAGGCCAGCAATTTTTCAGAAGCTGACACTTTCAAGTAGGTAGCCAGATAAAAGTAGAGCTGCAAGCAGCCACTTTGCTCTTAACTCCAGCAGCTGTTACCAGCATCTGGCATCGCTGACAGCACTGAGTAACTTCCCCTGAAGCATTTAAGCATGACTCCCCTACAGCTCTGCTAGCTTTAAGAACAGCCCTGGTAACATGCTATGAACAATAACTTTTCAGACAAACAATTCTGTACCTGGTACATCTGGATGGCATGTGATGCGACAAACTTGGCTCCGTAAACTTGTCCATCTGTCCATCTCACCTGCACAACTTCCCCTTCAGCAGGGGGACCTAACTGAAGACAGTCTCGACTCTAGAGCATAAACAAAGAACATGGGAGAGACAAGGAGAAGAGTAAGCAGCTTCCTTATGTGAAGATTCAGCAAAACCACCAGGAAGTCCATCCCCATCACATCGCACACCACCCCAACAATTACTCCATTTTAGGAACGGAGAACTAGGCTGAGAGACGTCCACCTACGTCATCTGTATTTAAATCCCAACAGCGGGCCCAACTTCAAAGTACTTCATGCAGGAATGGTATACAAGAATCAGCAAGTTTTATTTCAGACCTACCACTGCTAAACAGCTGAAGATTAGCTGTGCTCCCTGTTACACCTGTTCCTATGTGCCCTCAGCTAAGTCAGTCTCACGTAACACCCCTAAGGCTATCTTGCAGCACACCTCAGCCACAACATGACCTAGGGTTGGAACAATTACCAAATCCCCTGGCGTGTCTGCTCTGCAGCTGCAAGAATTGATTCGCATCATGTGCCCTCTACCGGAGCCAGACTCCCACTGCATAACATACCACAATGTCCTCTGGATACAGGTTATCACTGAAGGAACCATCATCGAAGTTGACCTCGTAGAAAGTCTCCTTTGCAAGGCTGACCACTTCACATTGATAGAAGCGACCATTCTTGTGCTTGCTGATGACTATCTGTCCAGGTGACAGATCCTGGAGTGCAGCCTTAGCTCGCTGAGAAGGAGAAAAAAAAAAAAAAAAAAAAAAAAAAAAATCACTTTTTTTACACAATGACTTAATAAAGAACATGTTGAGGATCATAGCTGCAATGCTGGCAGACAAGGAAGGAAAATATTTTTGTTCAGGTAACTCTACCCAAGACATCATCACTTTGAGTTAAGTTCTGCCTCTCGAATTTCAAATGCTTAAAACCTAATCTGTTAGATGCCGCTGTCCTTAGCTTGCTTAGTAAATTAAGCTCTCATCCTTCAGAGCAATAAAGGCCTTTACAGTAAATATTCTCTAATAGATTGTTGTGGTTTTGATTGCTAGAAGTGCTACATGGGAACTTTATAAACTAATCAATCACTTAAATATGAAAATCTATGCAGCCTCCTGGAGTCCCAGCACTAACTCCTGCATATTAAGTCTCACAGCATAAACCCCACTATTATTCCTCATTACAACAGCCACAGGAGAGATGTAACGCTCTCGGTCCTTCTGGGCTGCAAACCAAAATACAATAAAGGACCTGACTAAGATCACTCAGAGCAGCAGCAAGGCTGAGATCAGAATCCAAGACCAACACCATTAGATTACACTGAACATTGTGAGAGAGCCAAGCTTTCTATGAAATTTTAAGAGAATCGCATAATCAAACTTTTCAGTCCCTCCAAGATACTGCAGTTCAAATCCTGGGAATCCCACACCTACTCACCTCTGCCTGAGATGGAATCTTATGCCTGAAGCAGGTAATAAAGACCACAAATGGCCAGTCATCAGGCTGCATCATGACTCCTGCTGCTTGGGCACAGCTGACATGAAAGGATGTGGGACATCGACCATGTGAGCACTGTACACAGCAACCTGCAATTCTCTTCCTTCGTTTCTTGCAGAAGATGCATTTCTGTGGACAGGAAACTAGAGGTTATTGATTGGCAGTAGCTTTTACCCCACACAAAGGGCTAGCTGGTCTAAAGAGTCTGATACTGTGCCATTTACTCTCTGTGAGAGCACTGCTACTTTCTGATTAAAAGGACAACTGCCAATTCTAGTTTATAGTTAGGTGGTAATTTATAAATTTAAAGAAAACTCATAGCCAAAAAAAATGTACCAGCTCAATATGCACAGCATGTGACCCAAGGATGCTAGCAACTGGAAATCTTGGATTAAATCAGCCTACAATGCTCCAAAGTCAACAGGGCCTTTCAGCACTTGGCTGCTAAGTTACACAGAAACAAGCAAGATTAGAATAATGGGCAAAGACAACAGAAGTAACAGTTAAAATTCTATCGCTACTACCAGTGACCCAATTACACTTGGGGCAGGCCTGATGGGCTGTTGTAGGAAAGGAATGTTATCTGTAATACACTAGCATATGCAAAGCACTTAAAACCATTTTCCCTTCAACACTGAGCTGTTAGAGGATTTAAGTACAGTTTCTTTCTTGCTGAAGACATTCACCCATTATACAAATGCATCGCATATCCTGAAGCATCTCAGTGCTCAACAGCAGTCAATAAAGCAAGTTAAATATTAGGGAATAAAAGAATAACAAACAAAACAAGTATAACTGTTACACTGCTGTATAAATGTCATTTACCACATACTGAAAACTGTGCCCCATTGCTGGCTCCTTATCTGAATAAACATATACAAGAACAGGGAAAGATTCAAAAAAATGGCAACGGGGACAGTTGTTATTTCCCATACAAAGAACAGAGCAGATTAAATTGTTCAGTCTGGAAAGGAGATGACTTGGGTTTGAAGGGATAAGCCAAATGTCCCAGATTGTGAACAGACTGGAAAGACACTTTGAAATCCCACCAGTGAAGCAGAGGTGATCCTTACCAGCCTGAAACGTTGCAGGGGGATTTTGCCAACATCTACAGGACTCCGCTCTGCAATGTTCACAAATTTTGCCTCCAGTACACCTACAGCACACATCACATGAACCCACCTGTCAGGAGAGAAAACAGAAAGAAGAAATTAATACCATTAGGCTAACAGAGGACGCTTTGGAGTTAAAGTAAATACAGTCCTGTTGAAGTTTGACATACAAACCTCGATAAACAGCCTCTGAGAACTATCAGTGTAACCTTCCTTCCTACTGCTAGTAACAGGGCACAAGTCGGGCAAAACCAAGACTACTTCATAATTCCAATCTATTACTAACAGGCTTAATAGGAGAGCAATTTAGTGTGGTTTGTGCTGGTTGCATACCTGCATTATAAAAGCCTGTCTGTTAGCTTTATTCCTTCACAAACCTGACCCGTAGCAACTGCTCAGTCACTACTGAATTACTTTTGAGACCATGACCGAGAGGCTGAGGCTCCATATGACATCCACAAAAATTTTGAAGAGCAAGTTTCAGCTACTTCATGGTGCTACAGGTCTGTCCCACTGTTATTTTGCATCAAATAACTTCAGACAACCCACCACACCAAAGGACCCAGGACAGGCAGCTGTACGCTTGCTGCGGAGGTACCCTGAATTTCAACATGTTGTGCTACTTAAAGATACGGCTGCCCTTTGACACCATTGCCACCACACATTACACGGAGAAATCAAAATCCTCTGTGAGAAGGTACTGAGAGATGTTCTCTCATCAGGAACCTTCATTTTATGTGGTACATTATACCTCTGCATGATACACCTCTACACTATAAAATGCAAAGCAATTAACAGCTGCTCTCAACAGAATATGAGTGAGGTATTACCTGAAAAGATGACGCCTGCTGCATGCAAACACAATGTACACGCTTTGCCATAGCCCCCCCCCCCGCCCAACAGTAACACAAAGTGTAAAAGTGTTGTTGGTCACTGTTACGCCAAATGCGGACGTTGGTTTTACTAGCTTACCCTCAGTTACTTAGGAATTGAGCTTCTCCCTTAAGATCAAAAAATCTGGAACACTTACTTGTCATCATTGGCTCTCTGCAGTGCTCCTCCTCGTAATGAACACAAACAGCAGTCCTGGCACAAGGAAGAAAGCATTAGCTGAAAGAGTGAAGTCCAGAGCAGTACACTGGCTTCAGAACTTCCTCCTCAAAATGCATGTCCAGAGGAAACAAAAAAAGGTTTCGCTGTCAGAAGAGACCTAATTACCTTGTAGAGATCACCCCTTTAGCTCTCAAAAGCTACTGCCCTTATGGCAACAAATATAGACTCCAGGTCTGTTGAAGGCAAGCAGACCGACCACTGAAGACTTGTTCAATTTGTTTGTTATGGGTTCCTTTTACAACTGCAGTACCCTATACCCTTTGAGGATGTGTAAAAGGATCTGGAACAAACATGAGCAAATACAATTTGAAAGGTTGATCCATTCTGCTGATCTAAAATGTGTATAGCTTTTTGAGGGAATCCCATTCTTCTTGCCTGTTTCACATGTGGACACCTCCGTAGTTACTAACTGAAGTTACTTTCTGTTTTAGAAACAGTAGCTGCCATAAATTAAGACAGAAAATGGAGGTATTCCCACATTCATACAGAACATCTTCCCTATGACTCAAGTGAGTTTGGCAGCTTTGCGCTAGTTAAAAGGATTCTACCACTACAACTTAAAAAGCACCAAAATACAAGAGACTGTCTCCTAAACGTTCTCTAAATTGCCTTCTTTTCACAGAAGAGAATAATAAAAAAAACCCACCACCACACTATGGAAATGAACTTTGTAGCCAAGTTCCCAGATGTACCAGATTCCATCAGTGAGAACGGTAGGAGAAACTTTACCTCTTCTAAGGCATTTTCTGTACACCTTGAGCACATCCAGTCTTCAGTGGCCTTGTCAGGGGATACACCGTAACAACCTAGAACAGACACATCCCACTTAAGAGCTTACCTAAACTCAGACCCATTCCCCTAGGGCCCAGAAGTAAAGCAGGAATGAAAAAAAATCAACGAGCCTCAGGGTGATGCTGTATATTTGAAGTTATCCGTGCAGCCAAATCCGTATGTCAATGGCCAGCACTCAAGCATATAGCATCCAGATAAAGGCTGAACTTGGTCTATTTGTACATTAAACAGACTGGCAGAGGCTTGCTGTGACGTACAGACCTACTACAGAGAGTACTAGAGTTCAGGGTTAAGTCTAGATGCACTCACTCGCATGAACACAGACATGGCAGTTCTTGCAGGTGATGAGTACGCTGGTTCCATCTTCCTCTAGGTAGGGGGTTGAAAGATTGACGTCAGTGCTGCAGCCAGTTGTAGTAAAGCACATTTCAGGAATCAGGGGTTTGGTTCGGATCTTCCCATCCACAGCAGCTGGAGTTACTCCAGAGTTTTGACTGTTGCCTCCGCACTCTGCCTGTAAGGGATGGGCAGGGAATTTAAGCTTTACAGATAAAACTGTCTCATATCATCTTTACTCATGCATTATTCCATACATAAATCCAGTTAAAGGAAGACTGAAGGTGCTGAAAGATTAAAGAGTTAGTAGGTTAGGTGAAATTATAGTTAGTTTATAAAATCCTCAGCTACTGCAGCCTCAGAATGAAATTATTTTCTACCCAAAAGGCTAAACCTAAGGTCTGAACTGCATCCCTCTAATGAGCAACAAGACACACATCAAACTGCATCTCTTCTGACAGAAGAGATGGAATCATCAAGCACACCTCATGCAATATGGGCAACAGCTCTGCTGCATTCCCTCCACCCCCTAATGCAGAGGATCATAACCCTGCTATCCAACAGTGTACATTTATCTTACCTCAATACGGGAGGACTGCGGTCACACACAGAGATACCTACTGCAATCCCCATTATTTTTTCCTAGTGCAGGTCTGAACAAGTCTAATGGGCTTTGAAACTGATTTGTTCCTGGGAAACAAGCAGACTAAAAGGGCAGTTTCCCACTTCAGGCTCAGGAGACTTTCAGGCTAATATTTTGCCATTTATTCATCTAAACCAATGTCAAACCAAACAGCAATTACATGTAAAGCTTACAGATATACACTTCCATTCAAGTTACCCGTCTTAACAGCTAAATAAAAATGAATCTTTCTCTTTGAACAAATATTTCAAGCCATCTTTTGTACCTCACAGGCCACCACAGAAGTAGCTTGCCTAATCTTTTAAAAATATTATTAGCAGAATGAAGCTGCACTGTCTTTCCTACAGTGCACCAAAAGGTATGACAAGAAGTCCGGGTAAGGATCACAGTAGGAAGGAAACCAACATGTTTTCAACAAGTCTTGTTCATTCACAGATTCTGTAACACTTACTGATTTACACTGAACATTGCACGTCAAGCAAAAGACTAAGTGACTGAGAGAAATCTAAATCAAAGTTGAAGAAAATGCAACTTCTTCTTCCAAGCAGCTAGATACTTTTCTTCTTCACAAAGGAAAAGTGAATATTTGTCTGGCACTTTGTGCCAATTTTTTATTTGAATGGGTAACTAAAGTGAGTTTCCAGACTTGCTACAGACTTTCTGAAGCTAGAACAAAGACCCTAACCACAGCTCAAATCTTGGAAGAGTTTCTGTTTCACTGCCTGTAGACAGGCATTTGAAAACCTGCAGCTAGAGTTTTCTGCTTAATAGCTTCTTTTTTGAGTTCTAAATGCTAACAGAACTTAAACTGTCCTCAAATCATTAACTTTATACACCGTCAGCACTAGTGAAATCCCCACACACTATGCAGCTTCCACGGAGAATTTCCAGGCCTAACAAGAACCTACTCTCAGACAGAAATAGAAAAACTGAACAGAAACTATAGTCTATGGTTTTCATTGAAATTAGGAACTACATGCAATATAAACCCTCAACAAAAATTTGAGGTCTTTATTTCCAAAACCGCAGTTAACATGTTCGTAGTGCCACCATGATCACACAGTGATCTTAAATGAATCAAATACGCTTAGTATTTGATAGGGAAGGGGTAAACTATCTCTAAGTACCAGGTTGAACACACAATCAGACAACTATTCAAGCTACCTTAAAATTATGCAGCTTAGGCACAGCAAAATATTTGGTGTAGGACTCCTGCCTAAGCATTTAGTCAACATGACAAAGGGGTTCTGCAACCCATGCCAACCTGTGCATTGCTACAGCCGCACTTTGTTAAAGCACATTTTCACGTCATAGCTACTGTCAAGATGGATATATTCCAAGTAAAGACAGCTTTCTATCTATGCCATCCACAAACACAACCCTAAATCCTTTTAAATAAAAGGTTTTCTTCCTTGCCAGCTCCTCAAAGACAATGTGCTATGAGTGGACTTCAAGTGTTTTTAAAAAAAAAGCATAGAAGTAAAGGTGTCAGACTGGAAAAGAGAAGTGAGATTTTACAGTCAGCTCCAGCAACATTCGAGCTCCATTCTGTGGTTCGAGCAAAAGCCACAGAACACAAAAGCTTCTGCTGAACAGCTGAGCGAGCCCCTGGGAACCCAGAGGCAGTCCAGCACAGGTGTGGTGAGGTTCAACCAGTTGTGCACTCCTGGAACAAATCCTTAGGAAGACTGCAACACTGATACAGCTTTTATTAGCTGGCAATATGCAAAACAACTTTTTTTAAAACGAGGCATCACAGCGGCAACCTATTCAGTTATCTCTACCCTAACATTAACAGGCTTGGTCTACATACCTGATACGTCTGGAAGAGCATACAAACAGCACAGTAAGGAGACTGCTGAGCCATGGTCCGATTGTATTCTTTTTCAGCCTCAAAATTTGGTGGCCGATTCTGCCACAGCTGGCTAAGTGGCTTGGCCCATGCTTCTGTCTCCTCAGCTTCTTCTTCAGGAGTTAGTTGCTCTGATGCTTCTGCAATAAGAGATCATTAACTCAGTGATTATCTGTCTTTTTATAGATACCCTTCTTGAAAACGAACATAAATAAGGCAAGAAGTTATGAATGGAGATGAAAGAAAAGACTGCCAGAAATCAAACTGAAGGGTGATGGGAGCCAGTAACTTGGTCTCCTTTTTAAGAGCTTCTACTAATGGAGCAACTCTGCAGACACAAGAGAGGCTTATTGGGTGAGAATAGTACCAGCTCCAAATTACATCAAGACTAAGGCCGTCAGCCAAAGAATCTGGTAGTGTGTTTTTGGTGATTTTTTAAAATCATGAATATTTACATCAATTACTGCAACGCTCTAAGGCAGATGCAATTATGTGACAGTCTCTGGTACTGGTTTAATTTTCCTTTCAGAGTTGTGACTTCCCAAAGAATGGAACAGAAAAGAAAGACAACACCATTCAAGAGAAGTATTTAATGATGCAAGCACAAAAAAAAAAAATAAATAATGAGATAAGCAGAGGTTGCTGACTTCTGTTTATCGCCAGTGGCTTAATGGAACACCCTACACTGTCCACAGAAGCTGAGACCCTCTCTACAGTTTCCCATAGAACACAAGGCTTACTTACCATCATCACTAATACAGTCTTTAACCAAGAGCGGGTGATGACGTGGGAGCTTGCTCAAAGGCTGGCGACGACCCTTGGACTTCTTACTCTCCTTCATTGATCTTATGTACTCCTTCGCTACCTGGACAAGGAGAAGCAATTCAGCAGTCATTAGCACATGTCCTTTTGACATTATTTTTACAGGAACTTACTTTAAACTTAAAGAAACCTCCAAAAAATGCACACATGCTTTCATAATTTTATTTCTAACAAACTAACTTCAGCTCTAAACTAGCTAAGTTTTTGAAAGAACTGCTTGCAGCGATTTTGCTAGGGAAAACCAGACAGAGCTGTACTAGCTCTGCTCAGCCATCAGAATAGAGATTTTTCGCAGGTCCCAGCATAGCTATTCACGCAAGTCTCTTTATATAAGAATTGTGTAAGAGACAGAATGGTTCAATTTAGAAGAACCAAGATAAGAAGTCTCACGCATTCTCAGTTTGGGTGTCAACTTAAAAATTACAGATTTAAAACCAAAAAATAATCAAATAAAAAAAATTTACGGAGTTCACTGTCATCTCAAACTAACAGGCTGATTTTGAATGAAGGCAACTTTAACTCTCTCTGCCTATTACTTACAAAGATGTTTTTCCAGCTAGAATGGAAGACGGAGACTACAACAATAGTTGTTTCCTCTTCCCTTAGCCTTATGTAAAAACAAGTGACACACTGACAAAATTACTACTAACCTGACAAGCAAGGCAATAAAGGAAATGATTTTAACAGCCCAGGAGGTCTCTCAGTAGGTAAGAGCCTCCCCTCCCTTTTTTTTTTTCCTAATATGTTATTCTTTAAGAGCAGAAGCAAATCTTAGATTAAATGCATCTTACGTCTTTTTAAATCTCTTCTTTTCATAAAGGAAGCCAGAAGAGAGCATAACAATCATTATCTCTGATCTCCTACACGGAGCTGCATACAAACCTTCTAAGAAACAGAAATGCTTTTATTCAAATGGAATTAACACTCCCAGTTATCATCTGATGGAAAATTTGTTTTGAGATACACCACACTGGGGAAAACAATCTACACCCATACAAAATTTCACCTTTTCCCTGTGTGGAGAATACAATGGAGACATCAGAATCAGCAATGGAACTTCTTTACTTTAAACATGTACGAGAACTCTTTCTCAGTTTCAGCTTAATTATCAACAGATTTGCCCGCTTGCTGTTCTGTTTCTGTAATTCCTGAATTTTGAAGACATAATCATTATCAGCCTCCCACTCTCTAAACACAAACGTAAAGAGCAAAACAAAATAATTTGAAAAGACACCACCAGGTAAGATTTTAACTATTACAGCCTTCTCTTGGGTTGTTTAATAAAAAAATTCATTGGCGGTTCTTGAACACTCAGATTTACATTCTCCCAACCAATAATTTTTGTTCCATAGTTTCTTTTTTCAAAAGGGACACACAGATGTGCACAAATATGTGTTTTTTATACTAAAAACAAACCCCTCAAACATATTAATGTGCTCATAACAAAGGCTGGATTGAACTAGATTCATTTTAGGTACAAATAGGTGTCTATTACTATAAAAGGACCTGAATCAGCCTGTAACACTACCATGTCAAAACCAACAAGCTACCCTTTCCCTTGAAGCACTTAACTAATTTTGAGAAGTTCTCAAAACAAGGGATCTCCTTGTTTTCTAGAAGAGGTACGAGTGTAAGACTTTAATCTTCATTCTTGTTTGTTTAGAAAACCCCACAGGTATTAAAAAAACCACATTAACAACTAAGCAACCTGCTGTGCAAACACCAAACGAAAACATAATCTGCACAGGTAGGAATTTTTGTCACAGCAAATCCACGACCACATAATACAGCCCTTAAGCTTTCAGTCCTCTTGCCATTCATACCTCTGCCAGTTCTTGTTCATTCATACTGGCGGTGGCGCTGGCTTTCTTTCCTGAAGTCTGTTCATTGTCAGATCCGCTGGCATCCCCTTTAGCATAGCTATGGACTGTAAGTACCCTGGCTGGCCCAGGAAGAGTTCGTTTTGCCAACAGATCAGCCGATTCAGAGTCAGAACCAGAATACGCAGGCGAGCTGGGCTGCGCACTGGAAGTTGAGCCCTGCTTCGAAGTTGTTAAAACTGAAGTGGAATTTGAAGCATGTGAAATGGAGAGATCCAATGCAGCTGCTTCCTGCTCTTCCTCTTCTTCCTCCTCAAGCTTCACTGTTTTCAGTTCTTCAAATTTGGCTGAGTCTACACGATCTAGAAGAAAGGATATACTGACTTTTTCTAAAGTTTGAGCAGCAGAGAGAATATTTGTGCAATCATTTGCAAAGCCAAACAGGAACGCAACTACTACACACACAAAAAAAAGTGACATTAAATCATATAAAGAGTAGATCATTAATTCAAACACCTATTAAAATCATGGATGGCTTAAAGAGAGAGAGAGGGAATAAAAGCGTCTGCTCATTGCCTCTTCCAGTACAAGAACTAGGCTATATCAAACGAAATCAGTAGACAGTGAGTTCAAAATAGACAGAGATGATCTTTTATACAGTGTGGCTAAACAGTCCAACTCCAGGCCACATGATGTCGTGGGTAAGAGGTTACAAGCGTTCATGGGAGACTTAACAGAAGAAAACTAAAAACCCACAAACCAAAAGATTATTAAATACAAGCTGCAAAGTGCTGGAAACCAGAATACTAGGGGGAGACATCACATATATTTGCTCTGTTCTTATATTGTTCCATAGGCCCCTTGCTCCTCCCTTAAGAGCAAGGATAACCGATCCATTACAAGCCACATTAGTTTTCCTCCAGCCTCCTTATTAAAAAAATTAAAAGCAAAACATCCATACAGCATACCAGACCAACACTACCAGGAAGTGTGCATGTGTTTTACTAAGCAATTTCTATGAACAGGTCACATTATTCAACAGGGATACAGAGGACTTTACACTACTGAGGAATCCAATATATTTCTGTATGCAGGCACACAAAATAAAAAGAGCAAAAATCAAAAGCTAGAATTACCAATTTCTTAAGCAAGTCTCATGCAATACTTCCTGTTCTCTTTAATTCAGCTGAAAGGCAACCTCCTGGTGACCTACCTGGTCAGTCAGTCATTGAAGCAGCTACAGGACGGCTGCCTACACCTTTGTTCTCCCCCAACGTTTTTTTTATATAATTCTCACTGGGGAGTTATCCACAGGTCACAGAAGCTAACAGTTCAAGCTGTGGTTATACCATTTACTCAGACCAGTGGCAGAAGCGTCAGACAAATTTAACTAAGGAGCACAACCTAAAATTGTTCCAGATGCACATGCTGGTCTTGGAAAAAAAATAACAATAATAAAAAAATAATCAAATGGTAGTATCTCAAGTCTCATGGCAGTAAGTTTCTGAAGTGCTTGCCACGGCTCTGACAAACTAGCATCTGCTTTTTTGGACATGACAACATCCTACCAGCTAGCCTCATATGAAAGAGTGTCCCAGATTCAGCTCCCTGAAGAATAATACCCCGTACCAGGATAAAGCTCGACACACAGTTACCTGGAAGCTTGAGCTTTTGTTCACCTTGCTGCACAAGTTCACTCGTAGGTCTCTCACGAGACTCTGCCATGTCTGCTTCATACTGCGCGGAGCTCAGCTCCTCCTTGGGGAAGGCCTCACTCTCACTCACCTCCTGTGGCACTTCCAGGCAGACCCTGTGCCTTTTTGTTCCTATGCGATGCTTAGGGATGCTGCAGAAGACAAATCCATATCAGGTTACCAAACACGTAAGTGTGTTGAATTTCTCTCTGGATGCACAAAATACAGCCTGGTTTGCATCAGTGTCTTATGAGACAGCATCTGGCAAACCAAGTAATTTCCAAATTACTCTGGAGTGTTTTCTTTGCCTTTACAGAAGCAGAGTACGTGATCCTTAGGAATGACTCCTCGGCATCTGTTAATCATGTATTAGGCAGCTATGTTCTAGCCAGGCATTCCTTACCTTAAACAAAAAAAAACCCCAAACCCCCAAACTAAAACAGCAACAAAAAAACCAACCACCAAAGTCAGCTTTAGGAAGAGTACCTGACCCTGGCTGAAAAAATAAACTCAAAATGTAAGATGATTAGCCTGTCCACCTTCAGCAACCAGGAATTGCACACTGATGTTGCAGTACTGATAGTACCAGAATTTGCTAGCAAGTACTGTCCCGTGATCCCAAAACACCCCTTTTTTCTTCTGGCTTCCCAGTGTACAGTGCACATTTTCAATCCAAGCTTTGGATGTCTGTCCAAAGATGAAGAACTACCTTCCAGGCTGGTGCCTTTCCTGTCTACCACAGACCGTCATCAATGTGGACTCAAACCATAAAATAAAATTAAAAGTAAACCCTATTCAGATTATTGCTAACTCTGACTACTGTTGTTCTATCAGAATGGCAAACTTTCAATTGCAGCTGGGTCCAATTTCTAATAATCCAATAGAAAAGCAGAGGACTGTACAAGCACTACCTTTTCGTCTCATCCTCGTCCACTTCCTCTTTACATGTCTCTCCCGTTTCCATTTCCTCAGCACACTGTTTCCCATTCTTGACTTTTTGCATGAGATCCCCTTTAAGAAACTCTGCCGCCTCTGGGGTTGGAAGAGTATGGTCAATGACAGTCACGTCCTTCCCGGCTTTCCAAAGCTTGTAACGATCTGGCTGGTATTTCCTCACAAACACATCCATGGAGATCTTCACCATGTCCTTCCGACAGGAGCACTGAAGTCACAAAAAATATTCAAGTAAGGGCACATACTCAACAATTCTACTCTGTCTTTCTATATCACTTTGCTTTCAGAAGCTTAATTGAAGAAAAAAATCCCACATTTACACGTAATTAAGCCTTAGCAGCTCTCAACACTCTTTCCCAAGAAATAAAAAGGGCATATAGTAAGTTACTAAAAACTGGGCAGAAAAGCCAGCAAAAACAACGAAACAGAAAACCAGACGTTATCACAGTAACTAAGAAAGCAAGCTCACCAGCCTATTTACAGAGTTGCTGGTAGAAGCTGACTGTTTTAAAATGAGTTCACTCAAAACCAGCCAGCAAAACCAGAGACCATAATGTGGAAGTCGGAGCCACACAAACTCTGGGCCTACCCAGAGCAGTAGAGCTTGTCTGGGCATGGTTACAACTAGTGCTTCAAATCATTCACCTCAACGTAACTTCTGAAAACATAACCCGTGTTTGTAAGGCACCTCTACAGGGATATAACACTATCCAGTCGAAAGATGCAGCCAAGATACTTACTTTGATAAGTGACTTAAGTTACCAAACTCATACTTCCAGGCTAAACGGTCAATAAATAACAGTTAAAATACCAGACAAAATACTGACAAGTCCTGACCACCAAGCACACCCTTTCATCTTTGGAAAGACAACCAGTTCCCTGCTTTTCTTTGAAGCCTCACTTGACCTACACAAAGCTAAAAACCACATTATATGCTATCCATAGTTGAAACAAGGACATGAAACGGGAGGCAGACTGGACATTGTTACCATGTCAGAAAGTAAACATCACATCTTAAATGGACAAAGCACTGAATTCACTCCCTTAGAACAAACACTGGGGGCTTAATGACCAGCAGAACATTAGGCACTGCATTCAGGTTATTGGGATGCAATAGGATGGCAACAGACCACTTACCAGCACAGACTGCTTCCCATACTCGATCCACCGAAGAGTAGCAAAGTTGGTAGATTCAGCACAATTGAAGCCATGATTAAAGCCAGCATGATAGCTATAAGGAAAGGTTATCATGAACTCTCCAGCCTCCTGTGTCACCTAAAAGACAAATGAGACACAGCACTGTTATCTACAACTTAGCAGACAAGTCTACTCCGTGGGTCTGAATAAAAGCAGCTCCCATACTGCTCATGCAGCATATCTGAAACCTCTACCCACAGATGGTTGGAGTTACTTGCTGCAATGGGTAGACTTGATACTTATCTTCATTATTCTACTTATGTTAAGTATCTGTTTAGTGGAAAACAACACTCAACAGTTTTTACTAAAACGCAACCAGTCAAAATAGCACAGAAGTGGTTATACAACGAAGTAACTCTGTGACAAGCTATCTGAAAATCATAAAGACACTTATCTGTATCAGCTACAGGTTTGGATGAACAGTATCTAAGGCCAAGTGAAATTTCTATCCACACAAAACTTGGAAATTTACGAACAACAAAAGAAACAGTAGTAATCAAGTACAGCTCTCAGTCACCCTTCCACCACTGCTCTTCAACATTTCCTCACTGTCTAACAAAGACTCATGACAACAAAACCCTTCAGCTGCCCAGGCAGATGTGAAGGTACTTCTAAATAAGGACTCAAAGCCTAGATCTTCAGAGTGCACGTATGAGTGTGTATGCGGGTATGGAGGGTGGGTGGCAGGTTATTCTATACCGTTATTAGTGTAATGAAAAAAATTAATAGGGAAAAAGCCATATTTTCTATCAAGGAAGTGGATCACAACAAACAACGTCAGCAGGGGACAAGTCTGAAACAAAGAGAGAACAATCTCTCATCACTAAATACATAGCTAAGCAGTGAAGTTAATCTAACACAGGATGTTGTGTATAGTTTAAAGTTAAAAAAAAAAAAAAAGAAAAATAGTCACAGAAGACAGAGCCTTTTCTTGACAGATTTGTCTGTCTCAAACTCTTTCAGATCCCAACTGCCAGATAAATGGAGGTACAGTGGGAAAGGATTGCCTTGTGTCCTCCCTGTTGCTGTTTTCCTCTCTAAGCATCTGCTACTGGCTGCTGTTGGATATGAGACAGGGCTGCATGAACCTCTTGACTGAGCTGCTATAACCGTGATTACTTTTCTACACCTTATCAAATGGGATGCCGTATTTCTTCAGAATTGATGGAGAGATGAGGGTCATTTTGTGACGGAGAAATGCTTCACAGCTTTGGGCGCTTCCCGGAAAGAAACCTGTTTAAAATCAAGGCAAAAAGAGATGTTACTGTTCTGCTGTGAACTAAGTGAATTTTTCAAGAATTTTTAGGAAAAGTTACTGTCTAAACAGTATTTTTCCCTAGCCCTACAAGTATGAACCACTTTATTTGAAGTGTGCTAGCTTGCATACTGAAGAAAAAGGACAACTCCAGGAGATTTATGTTTAACAGATGCCAGTTCGAAAGAGCACAAAACTGCACACAGAAGGATCTTTCCTTGGCTATAACCTTCCAGTCTTGATGATCGATACTTAAGGATTTTCTCATTAAAGGTTAGTCAGACCACAACTACATTATTTGTAATGTGACATTTCTCTTGTGTGTATATTATAAACAAACACTCAGAAGTAATATAAATTATATTCTAAAAGGCAAATTGTCAGTTCAGTCATGCCAGCCTGTGCTCTTACAAACGTTACAGGCATGTCGTATTCTAAAAGAGCTGAAACCTGTTGAGGCTGTCCATCCCACCTTCCGCAAAAGGCAGGACATGAATTGCTCGATTACCTTTTGCAAGTCTCTCCAGTCGCTTCCCATGCTCCGGAGGGATCGAGTACCTGCAGTCATAAGAACAAGTCTGTTAAGTTCAAGTAACATGACAAAATCGCAAAGTTTGACAGGAAATCATAAATGGGCATCAAGGCATGAATTACTTAAAGTAAATAAATCCTCCACCTTGACACTGTCTTTTTCAAAGTTCGATGACATAAAGCTAAAAATCTTTATCAAGGACTTTTACCTTCTCTATCCCAAGAAAAATGAAGAGCCAAAAGCTGACCAACTGCTCCATTGACTTTTGCTTAAGCAGTCAAGGAAGTAAAGATCCTGATGTATTTAACTAGCAGATCTGCGCAGCAAAACATGAACTACGAGAAGAAAGGGAAGAACATTTCCTGACCCATTTCAGTTGACAGCCATGCAATCACTGGTATACTCAGTGCAAGGAGGAACGCAGAGCAAAAAGTCACCTCTTTCAGCTCCTCAGACCAAGATGGGACTAAGTCAGACGCAATGCCACATCCTTAACATGTGCACAACTTGCAGCCTGCTCTTTTGGGCTACATCTCTCTTTGTACACACCTTCTTATGGGCGCTACAAAACTCGTAGTTGGTTTGACTACAGTAAATAAAACCACCTACTTGGCTTTCTTTCACTCTGGAATAGAGTGCTATATTCTTGATGGAGTTCCTTCTTAAATAAATCAGACTAAGGCATCAGCAAAGTTAACTTCTTCCACGTTCTACTGTAAAAGAAGCAATGACCAAATGGTTTATCTGACTGTACTATTCTATTTCATGCTCCCATGCGATTGACACTGCATGGGGTTGTTCATTGGTCACATGGCCGCTAGCTATTATTTTTGACTTCAAAGTTGTACTAGAAGGCAGCCAAAAATACTAGCTTCCAACAAAAGTGCCATGGAAACAATTGTTGAAGTTGCTTGAGAAATTTATTTGTGAACAGAAGGGAATGATTCACTCTTAAAATGCAACCCATGCTTCAGAAAAATTTGGGAGCCTCCCCTAAAAACAATCATGAAAGCTCAGACACTGGAAGAACCACTCAGCAAGATCCACTAGCCCGCTTTCAGATCTATGATAAACAGCTACATTTCAAAGTCTGTTAAAAACTGCCTGTTCCCCCACTGCATATGTGACAACTGGCACGTTACCTCAGTATGGTCATTTTAGAGCCCCAGGAAATCATAACCAAGTTTTCCAAGCTCTGGCCCTACCGCAGCAGAGAGCGTCCACCCTATATTATAGTTCTGAATAACTCTTTACACCAGGAGAGCAAATGGACTTTCTGGAAAATAACCAAACAAATGCTACCGAGGACACACACTGCTTTGCAGTTCCTTACAGGTTTCTAGTGTTCTTGTCATCACTGCAGTGCAAGATCGGAGGGATGGTAATTCCTTTAGTCAACTCTCATAACGTCACGACTTTGACTCCAATATTTTATGTTACTGTTCTTCTATATCTAGAAGATTCTCTAGAAAAATCTTACCATGACTTGGGTTCTCCAAAATGCAAGTAATTAATACTGTAGAGATCCATGTCCTCTGTATGCCAAGCAAAGGAAGTTTTCCACATGCCAAAATATAGGTAAGGAGTATTCACTCCTTCAATGGTTATGCCGCTTTCATTCTCCACAATATCCAGGATCGTGTTCAATCTGCCAATATTCCACGCATCTACATGCTGCAAAACACAAGCCTCCTGTCAAACAAGCTTTATGAAGAACAGAACCACGCAGCTAAGACAACAGTTGCAAAAGCTATCAGACACCTGTGAAACAGCACATTGAGACAAACCATCTACTGGCACTGCTCAAACCGCTTGCTAGTTCACCTAAAACAAAGGTTTCACATGGTGTTAGCTTACATACTGAATATTTGCCAGCCACCTAAGTTATCAGCCAACATAATGATTAGGAAGGAGAAATAATCACGAAGCTACAGACTTTACAGAGCAGAAAACAATAGTGCGAGCTTGAGCTGATGTCTGAACTCTCTTGAACAGAAACGCTTTTCATTCCAAACATCCTTTAAAAGAGTAAATCATCACAATTTAAGAGACTAGCAAGTAGACTGCATATCCTTTTCGTCCTAACACAAAGTGGCTACAGAGTTGTCCCATGAAAATACACATACTAGTGGATACCAAAGCAGTGCGTGTTCGCTGATCAACACTTCCAACTCTCATACGCCTTTCAGGACAAAGCACTATAAAAGCAACACTTACGCAACTGCAGTTTTTGCTTTCTTGAACTAAACTGTATTACACTGAAGCTCTAACAGAGGTCCCATAGAACATTATCTCTATCAGCCTTCTTTAACTACCTGGGTTAAATGGAGAGTATGGTATAAACACGTGGTTTATTGTGTTCCTGCCTACTGCAGAAGCTGGAACTCTGCTAAGACTATCATTAACTCTTTCTGAAAGTTAAGAGTCAAATGCTACATTAGTATTTATGGCATGCAATACACAGGGATAACCGTCACTTGAAAACCAAAACAGTTCTCTTACCTTGTCATAAAGTGTGCCGTTCACATCAGCACCGTAAATAGGGGCGTTGAACGTAAGGTTCTTCCAGTATTTTCGTTCAAGGTCTTCAAAGTCCGTGTAGCGCGGTGTGCAGTACCTGAAAAAACAACAGAGATACTAAAGACTCTGCAGTTTGATACTTGATGAGTCTCAATGTTTTCCACCACTGAAAGAATTGAACGCTACAATAAAAATACCCAATGTGTGTTATCAGCCAGACCCCTACCTCCCAGAACAGCAATGAGCGCAGCCACAGCTTCGTTTCTGTGAGACTTGGGAACAAAGGATCAGGAAGAAAATTACTTTCCCCCATTTCTCAGTTTACTTTCATTTTTGCTTTCTTTGTGTGCTTCTCTCTGGTCACAACACCACCACTTTCCAGTTATTGCTACTTAGCAAAGAAGGATGTAGTCAACACCAGAAAAGATATAAAGAACAACTTGAAAAAACAAAACCCAAACCAAAGTTTTCTGCCACTGTAAAAGTAACAAACATTTCCAGGCTCACTTGCTAGTATAAAGTGGCCAAGCACGCTCAGCTCACCACCAGAACACCTGCTCTCGATGTCCATTCCCTGCTAACTATATACTGGCCTCTTTGTGCAGCACTTGGGGACCAACTTTACACTATAACACTTACATAATGTGTGCGTATATATAGATATATTTTCTAGACAATTACATATATAGCATAAAAGAGTAATTTTCATTAGATTATTATATTAGAGAAAACAGAATCCTAAGTTATCTGATGCGTGCTGCTCTAGCAAGATAAGCTTAATCAGGTTAACTGCAGCTAGCAATTCTAATGCTGTTTCTAAAATAGCTATTTCAAAAGCTCTTTTGGTTAAACTCCTTTTAAAGTGATCTCTTCTCCGTCTCCTTTTTCACGTCAAGAACATTCCTTTCTCTGCTACTCTACTCAGTAAAATTTTCAAGGGTCTAGGTTAAGGTTTGGATGGTCCGGCTACTGAGGACAGACAGAGAGGAGCCCACAGCAGAAGCGCAAAGTTCAGGCGGCATTCCGCGCCCTCCTGCCAGATGACACCAGCGACGAAGGTCCCCATCCGCAGGCCCCCATCTGCGCGGCCAGTTTGACAGCCAACGCCTCGTCAGCCCAGGGCGTCACGTTCAGGCCTCTGGCCGGCACCAGCCGGTAGCCAGGACCTGGCCCCAGGGAATTCGGGCTGCGGGAACTCCCGCAGGAACCACCGGCGGGGAGAGGTGGGCGCAGAGACGTACTTGTCGCTGTTGGCGATGCGCCTGAACTCCCGGACCGTCATGGCCTTCTTCTGGATGTTGTACTGCGTGAAGAGGCCGGACTGCCCCGTCACCACCTGCTGGATGGGCGCTGGGATGACGAGCTCGTCGATGTCATCGTAGCACCGACGCGGCTTCCACTCCTTCGGGGGGACTATCTGCGGGGAAGCACAACGCGCCCGCTCACCGCCGGGACCACCGGCCCGGGGGGGAGAGGAAAACTCGGGGAAGTCGGGATGAAACACACACTTTCCCCCCCCCTCTCCCCCCGCCCGCCCCCGCCATGGGCCGGGGCCGGCCCGCCCCACCGGGGCACACAAAGGGCGGAGGGGACCGGGGCCGGGGGGTGTCGCACCTTGGCCAGCCCGGCGCGGTGGGCGCCCTGCGACTCCACGTAGGCGATGTACCGGCTGAAGTCCCGGAACTGCTCCATGGTGGGGCGGAAGGTCATGATCCGCGCGCTGGGATTGAGGCTCTCCAGCTCCGAGGCCATGTTGCCGGGCCGGCCCTGCACGGAGGAGGAGGCGGAGGGGGTGGTAATGGCGGGGGGGTGGGTGGGGTGGGCGGGTCACCCCGCACACCCCTCCCCTCCCCCCGGCCGCGCCCCGCCCCCTCCGCGCGCACGCCCCGCCCTCCTCGCCCGCCGGCCAATCGCCGCGGGGTCCGCACCAGCTCTGCCTCCCCATTGGCGGAGGCCGCCCGCCCGTCAAGAGCCGCGGCTCTCTTTTCCGCCCTCACGGCGGAGACGCCACCGATTCACGCCCTCCCCCCCCCCCCCCACCTCGCCACCGGTCGGGGCGAGCCCGTCCCGACGCGGAAGGATCCCAGTCCCCGCCCAGCGTGCTCACGTCAGCAGGGCGTCCCTCTTCTTCGCCGCCTCCGCCCTCCCTCCTCGGTCCAGCGCCCGGCTGCCGTATCCCTCCGCACCACGCGCCCAATGAGTCCGGCAGACGGCCGACGCCACCGCGGCCGTACCCTACCGCCCCGAGCCCCGCCCTGCCGCCCCGCCCCGCCCCCTTCCCTCCACCGCCCGCCCCGCCTCCTCCGCCACAGCCAATCGCTGCCCTCTTCCCGCTTCACAGCCAATAGGAATTCGACGGCCGCTGGGGGCGGGCCAGCGAATCAGGAGGCCGGGAGGGGGGCGGTTGCTAGGCGGACGGGGGGAGGGCCGGCGGGCGGTCGCTAGGGGGCGGTTGCTAGGGAGGCCGGGGCCTGCTCGTGGAGACCGGGCCGGGCCGGGCCGGGCCGGGCCGGGCCAGGGCCCCTACGGCGGCCACGGAGGGCGGGCCCAGCCGTGGCCCGCCCACACCCGACTCCGCGTCCCCGGGGCACCCGCCGCGGGTGGAGACAGAGCCCAGGCTAGAGGGCGGCGCGGCTGCTCGGCCTCACGGCGGCCCAGGGCAGGCTCAGGCTCCGCGGGGCTCCCGGCCCTGCCCTCAGGGGAGGTGCCGGCATGGACCGGCCGAGCGGGGGCAGGAGCCTCGCCCGCCAGCCCAGCAGCGGTTTGCCGTCAGATATGGCAGGCTGCAGCGGGCAGCCCCGGTGCAGGGACCCGGGGCCCGCCCCGAGCGGCCGGCGAAGGCGGCTGGTCCCGGGGAGCCCCGGGGCCCTTCGCAGCGCCCGCGGGACACCTGGCGGCGGGGCGGCACGGAGTCGGAAGCGCTGGGTGTTAATCCTGTGTAAATGGGTGCTCCGGTGAGCTAATGGGCTTCGGGCGCTGAATGGTGACACACAATAGGCATGTGCCAGTTGAACGTATTAACCAAGCTAATTATACCCCTTACAATTTCTGTCTGTAAGCAAAGCCAAAGGAGTATTTGATACTATGCAAACTTCTGGCAGCGAAGGCGGCCTGGGGCTGGACGGGCGCCAGGCCCGGCCCACGTAAGGGAGTTTGGCCGGCACAGGCCGGTCAGCTGGAAACGTGGAAAAGTGCCCGCGTGGCCAGCGGACGCTGTCAGTAATCCACTGCCCTTGTGCCGAGAGCTGGGAGCTGGCAGCACAGCTTGAGCAGCAAAGGCTTTCGAGTGTGGACGAGGCTGACCCGCTTGACGGAGCCTGTCCAGGGATACTGACCTCCCCTTGGCTGGGACTGGCTGCAATTTTCACAGGTCGCGTTGTGCTAAATGCTTTTTAAATGTGTAAGTGCCAATAGGCAACCTTGACAGCAGGCACAACGCACCCGGAAGAGCTCTTAACCATCCTCAGAGGCCACACTGGGTCCTTCATACCTAAATAAAACCTTAATTTCGCTGTATGTTTCTCCTGACACACATTTCCTTCGATGTCAGGCCGCAGGCATGTGGCAGCACTGAAAACCTTACCAAAACAGCATTCCAACACAGATTTTTCTGTGGGCTGCTGCCTCTCTGACCCACTCAGACTCCGAATTGCCAGGCATATGGATCAGAACCCCAAAGTGGATTGAAATCACAGCAGGAACAACACTCAGCCTCCTACAGACGGCGGTACCAACACAGGCAACTGGCAGGTAACGGTTTTCAGACGAACTCTGCGTTTCTGGTCTAGCAAGCTGCACTTGCTAGCCATTAGTCAAGAAAGGCCAGCTCTCTGATATCAGGAGACACGAGCCAGTCTTTTTATGATGACGAGTGGTAAAATGTTGCTGTGAGCAGAAATGTGTAGGCAGGAAAGCTTGATGCCATATAGTTGTTACTGTGGACTGAGGTTACTTATAAACCAGCAAAAGGGCAACAATGAGCTTGTAATTGGAGGAATCAAAATTTTGCCTGCTCTCAGAAATAAACCAGGTCAGAACCGGCAAAAAAAAGAAAAAAAAAGATTCACTGTTAACTGAGAAACTTTACAAATGAAAATGGCAACATTGCTGAGATCAAGAAATGCCAGGACTGTGGGGGAAGGAGTTGCCAAGCTACTGTGAAGAGTAAGCTCAGATTTGTTCAGTGGTGCAGCTGTTTCTTTTCCTTATTTAACAACTATTTTGCCCTTGAAAAACAAAATTTAAAGTAATGGAATCCCAAAGGGCAAGTGCTTGGGCAGGATGTTATTTGGACTAGATGATCTTTAAAGGTCCCTTCCAAACTAAACCTTTCTACGGGCCTATGATTTAGCATCACTAGGAGGCAAGCCAAGCCTAGGCAGGGCCCACACAGCTCTCTTGCTACAGATAGCAATGGAATGAATTAAAAAAAAAAGAAAATAGGGCAGAAGAGCACCTCAGTGCCCAGGAATTCACCTTTGACTAGCTGCCATTTAGCTGCTGTCCCACCTGCCAAACTGTGCCCTTTACAAAGTTGCTTATCTGAGGCTTCATTAGGGCTACATGATACAATTAAGAAAAGAAAAAAAAAAAAAGCCAGGAGTAACTACTCAGCTCCATTGCTCAGCGCGAATAGGGTTGGTCTGTCAGACAGACTCCAAAGGAAAGAGGCCAAACATTGCCTTACAGCACCATTTTGTCTGTTCTCCGCAAATCTGGAGCACAGCATGGCTCTGCAGAGCCAGGCTGATACCAGAGGGAGGGAGACATCTCAAGCTGATGCCAGAGAAGATGGGGCAAAAAAAAGGCCAGCTAGGATAAATCCTTTCTGGGCAGGGAAAGTTGAGCACCGCAGCCCAGGCACAGCAGTGCCAGGCCCTGGGAAGAGGCAGCGTGGCTCAGCCTGGAGCACGGCACAAGCCACCGTGCTGGCTCCAGGGGCAGACCGGGCCAGCCTCCCTGTCTACGTGGTTAGCCTTTGGGTTTTGTTCCCCTTTTATTTTATTTTGTGCGATATGCAGAGATAAAGGGAAATAAATGTTAAAAGAATAAGTGCTTTTAAATGGCTATGACGCCGTCCCCTGTGGAGTGGTGTTAGCTGGGTGTGAGGAGGACGGGGGAGTGGGACTTTCTACCCCCGCCCGACTGAGCCTTCCCTGGCCCTGTGAGGCCACCACGAGGCTTTGGCCATGTGGCTTCACCATGGCAATAGCCTTGCTGCAGAGGCCTGGGCTTGGTCATGTTATTCCCGGTGTGGTCTGTGCCAAAACACTTGCGCACTCTCTCTCTCTGTCCTTCCTCCTGTTTCTGCTCAGCCCGTGGGTAAGCTCACTGACTATCTGAAAAAGTCCCTCTGTGCCTTACACATAGCATGCAGAGGAGTGGAGCCCACAGAGGTGGTCAGTTGGGAGTGTTTGGTCCCTCATATTTTCCCTGAGTCGGTTGGAAAGGGTTTGGGACAAGAACACGCATCAAGAGGGGAGGGGAGGCCCAAGTGTTCTTGGACAAGGAGAAAGAAGGCGCTTGTGCACGTATACAAGTGTTCTAGAAACTGCTGTTTTGGTGAGAGCATTTGAAACCATGCACAGACTAAAGGTTTGCTGCGCACGTGGCCGTGCCTGGTGAGTGCTTGGTGAGTGGCACATCCGTGTGGCAAATGTGTCCTCACCAGCTGTAGTTCTGTGGCATGGCCAAGGCATTTTCGCTGCGTGCGGGCAGGTGCTCACTGCCCACTTCCCAGCTGGCCGGCTTCCTAAAGCGCAGCACTTAGTGTGGCATCCTTCCTCCCCAAACACACCCGCAGGTGCCTGCTTGTCCGTGTAGCCTTGCCATCCTGGGCCCTGGCAGAGATGCAAAGCAAAGTGTCCTGATGCCAGCAGTGCTGGCACCTGCATGTGGGCACACAGCTGCGCACGTGTGCTGCCTCGCAAGGGCAGGAGCCAGGGAAAGGCTCCACCAGCCTCAGGTCACCCTGGGGGGGAACCACTGGGGTAGGAACCAGCCGGGCAAGAGGAAAACAGGATTTTGCATCTGGCACCTGCTCAGGTGCCGGTCTGGCCTGGCAGGAAACGCCACGTGTGGCTGAGCTCCAGCAAAGTCAGCGAGGAGTCAGTAAGAAGGTGCCCATAGTCGTGTCAGGGACAAGCTCATCACTCTTGCCTGCCACATGCTGCCACCCATCACGCACATGCTGGCCAGGGCGGACTGGGCTTCCTCAGGAAGGACGGACAGGCCATGGGGCTGTGGCCCATGTGGTTCTGCTCAGCAAAGCTCAGCATCACCCCAGGGCTGTATCCTGCTACATTCTGGGGTCCTCTGAGGATTAGTAACTCGCAGTAGAGCAGGTGGGAAGGGCAGGTCTCAGGCCCCAGCCACCACTGGGACAGCTTGTGCAGAGCATGGCCTGGGCAGAAAGTGGCTACCGGCCTCCTCCTGCTGGGAATGACCCATCCTTTGGGAAGTGGATGGGACCCAGAGAGGGCCATGGCTGCAAAGACAGACTTGTCAGGAGCCATTCTGGGAGCTGCCAAGGTCTGAAGACTCTGCTGGTGGGCAGGAGGTTGAGCACACACAGGTACAAAGGGGGTCGTCCAAAAGGGTGTGCAAGCTCCCTCCTGGCACAGGGTCCCCGTGGGAAGTGTAAGGCACTTGTGGCTGGGATGTGCTCATGGGAAAGGAGTTCTATGGCAACAGGCTGGGGAGCATGCCCATCTCCAAGGGACTCTGTGACCTCTGCTTATTGCTGAAGAAACAGACAGCAAAGCCAGCTTGTATGAAACCCGATTATTCAAATTTATTAACATCAAGAATTATGCAATGATGCTGTAGATTTTTTTTTTTATTAACAAATAGAAAACAGACTGTATACAACAGTGACCCCTACAGCACTATGCATCCACAAGGTAAAAATGAATGTGTCCTCCAACATTACCAACCCTGGATTGCTGATTTCAACGTAGCTTGGATTCTTAACATTCGGAATACATGTGATAATACAATTAGATACCCTTCCACCACCTTTATTCATAACTCAATGCACTCGAAAGAGGGCTGCTCACTCCCTGTCTTTAGTGCAAGCGTGATATAATAAGGAGTATTAATATATAGTACCATTAAATTAAGTCCAGTAGTCTTGCCACATTGGTTCATTAGAACGTCCTGAAGTAGCGGAAAGTACAATATTCTAGTGACTTTTAACATTTGCAGGATAGCAGAAATTATAGATACACCCAACCTCTGAAGCCATGTGTACTCCCCTCCCCTTCCCTGCAGTACCCTGCTTTCCAAAGAGAGCCTGCCCGGCTCCGCTCTGGGGACGGCTGGGCTTGTGCTCCTTGCCTTTGTAAATGCTCCGATGCACTTCACTGGTGAGAGGTGACAGAATGGCGCTTGCACGCACGGAACCGCGGGATTAACAAAAAGGGCCGTGTCTCGTTCTTTCCATCCCCTCCCCGGGGGAAGTGTGGGACCCGCTCGCTTCTCCTGCCCCCTTCCCAGCGAGACACACAAAAATAGGCTCCAAAGCCCGGAGCCCAGGATTTCGGGTCTCTCACAAACAAGGCGACGACAACTCACGTCATATCGGGATCTGCCAATACACACGGTCACTGGATTGGTTTAACACGCATCGTAACAGGACTGAACGGTTTCCAGCTGACAAAGGGGACCGCTTCTCCAGCGACCCCACATGCCCTCCCAAACTCAAACCTACTCAGGAAATAATGGGGGGGAAGGAAAGGCTAAAAAAATAATTGGTAGCTTAGGTCCAGTTCCATGAAATTTCATATTCTACAGAGGACTAAAAAGCAGCCTACGGGGAATGGAGCCGGGCAGGAACCACAAGCCAGCTGCTGCAAATTACCAAGGAAGCTGCACTAAAATGGGCAGAACCAGCAGTGACTGGGCTGAAATAAACACAGGGCAGTAAAAAATGTAAAAGCAAAAGGAAATTTAAAATAAAAACCCAACTCCCAAAGGTTTGGCGGGTCCAGTTCTGCCTGGGCAAAACATTAAGACTTGCAAAAAATAAAAAATAAAGAGAGAGGAGATTATAAAAACCACTAGTAACTATTTTACATGTTTAAAAAAAAGATCCCATTCCACCCACCTAAAGCCTCGCTGTGAAATGCAGTCGCGTGAGAGAGGGCGAGAGATGCACATGAGCAGAAATTCAGCCAGAGACTGGAAATGCTTTTGGAGTCGGATTCCCTCGTTTGGCGCTGGGGCGAAGATCCTAAATGCCGTGGTCAGAACTGGTTGGCGTGGAGGTCTGCTGCCTGGGCAGCACCTCCATCTGTACAGAAGGACTGAGGAATGGGCGGCTCTGGCTCAGAGGGACCCGTCTCCACTCCTAGACATCCCCACCGCGACTGGAGGAAAGCACTAGTTACGTTGCATAGTGGTCGAAGCTGCCGAGATACTCCAGTGCCGCTCTGTAGCACAGCTGGTACTGGTCCTGCAAGGCAGCAAGGGGGGAAGCGTGAGAAGCTGGGACCCAAGGACATCGGGCAGCAGGGTTGCACATCCAGAGATGATGTCTCCCCTCCCTTCTCCCACAGATCTCACACCACCCCGGGGAGGAGGGGACACTCACCTCTGTCTGCACCATGGCTGGTCGCTGTGTCCGCAAGGTCTTCACCGTCTGGAACATGTCCACCACCCCCTCGTAGCGCATCCTCTCCAGCACGATGCTGAGCGTGATAAACACGCCTGTGCGCCCGACCCCAGCACTGTGCAGAGGGAACAAGAGGTGCTGTTAGAGACCCACCAGTCTCAGCGAGGCTCTGCAGAGCTCCTAGGAGAGGTGCAAGCTCATGGAGCATGGGGATGTCCTCAGTGGAGCCAGGACAGACCACAGGCACATTGTCTGCCAGAGGTGCCCTCTCATCCCCGTGGGGCCCACTGATTCTGCTTTGCCTCTGGGCCAAGCTGCTGTGGCACCTGGCCCTGCCCGAGGACTCTTCCAAGGAGGTAGAAATCAGTACCACCAGGGCACTGCATTAATCTAGTCATCTGTCAGAAAGGCCGCCAATGGCACACATGGACGTTGCCGCCTCCTTGTCCCCTCCCTGCCTCTTGTCAGTGGTATGCAGGAGGGGCACCACGTGCTGGGGAGCTGGCAGCTGCCAGGGTAAGCGAGGCAGGGGACATCTCTGAGGGCTGAAGAATGCAGAGGTGGATGTTTATCTGTTCCCACTCACCTGCAGTGCACCGTGATGGGCCCATCCTGTCCGAACTGCTCCTTGGTCTTGTGCACCTGCCCAATGAAGTCGATGAAGCCCTCTCCTGTCTTTGGCACTCCCTGCTCAGGCCAGTCTGTGAACTGGAACTGGCGGATGGTCCGTGACTGGCCGTCCTGCAGGGGACAGTGGTGTTAGCCGTGAACCGTGGGTGAGCAGACAGCAAGAGGGGCTGATCTCGCTCCCCTCAGCACTGGTGCTGCTGACCTGCTCTCAGACCCCCTGGCCCAGGCCAGGTGAGAGGGTGCACAGGCCATGGATAAGCCCAGGCAGACCTTTCACCGCGCGTTTGGGGCCTTCCTCTGCTCTCCTATGTTCACCCCAGGGTGGCTGAGCTGAGCAGGACTTTGGGCCCCTGCAGGAAATGCTGGGCCAGTGCCCTGGTCCTGTTTGGTGCCCAGCTCTGCCACAGGACCTCACTTACTGTCACACAGGGGTCCTGTGCCCGGCAGATGCTGCACACCGAGTGCAGAGGAGCCCGTGTTAAATGTTTGCCCAAGTGCACAGCACAGGCAACGCAGGGTCTGGTGCTGATAGGGATTCCTGAGCTGCTCACCGAGGCTGACACAGCCGGCAAGGAAGAACCTGTGGTGACAGGAGCAGCAGCCCCTTCTGCCTGCAGTGCAAGGCAGCACCTTGCCTTCCGGTTCCTCCAGGAGCTGCCGCACAATCCCTTTGCTGGCCTGGGCAGGGCAGAGCTGGGGCAGAAGCACAGGAGGCAAAGGAGCTGGGGAGCCAGCAGTTGCACTTACCCTGGCATCTGTCACCTTGAACTCCCGGAGGATGTACTGCGGCATGTTGTACTCTGCCATGGGGTCCACCACGAAGTACTGGTACCGGGCAGAGCGCTCTGCGGGCCAGTACTGATGGCACTTCTCCTGTGGATGAGGAGCACAGCGAGACATTAACACCGACAAGCTGCTGCTCCTCCCTCCCGCTCCCTGGGAGCATACGTGGCTGTGGGGCCAAAGGGTCAGCCAGAGACACGCCAGCAGGAGGCTGGCCCAGAGCGGCTGGTGCTGGGGACAGACTGGGGTGAGCTGAGAGGTCGTGCCCACAGACAGCAGCCACACAGCCCCCTTCTCCCCTGAGCAGGATTCGTACCCGGCCCATCTCGCGCAGCTTTGTCAACATCACCACGATGGTGGAGTTGTGCTCCCAGAGCATCCGCCAGAAATCCTCTGTGGTCTCGGCCAGCGGTCCCTGGGTGGCGATGTAGGCCTTCTGCTGCCTGTGACAAACATAATGGTGCTCAGAGCAGCTCCTGGGAGATGGGCAGCAGCCGCTTCGGGGAGCTGGTGGGCTGGGAGGGCTGGAGGCAGGGACCCCGTGCAGCAGGACTGATAATGCAGCTGCAGCAGAGAGGTCTCTAGGACTAGCCACGTACTTGGGGAGAGGGATGAGCCTGCCCAGCGCATGGCTTCTAAGTGCTCCCCACAGACGCAGTGAGCACCACTGGGTGCAGGATCCAGAAAGGCTGCTAGTCCTTGCTGGGGTTACAGTGTCCACAGCCCAGCCTCTCCCTGCTGCTTGTCCCTAGTGCTGCTGCACCGAAAGCCTTCTCAGCGCCCAGGCCCACGTGAGCAGGCTGCCAGCACCCATCTGGGCTGGGAGGAGAGGCTGTGCTTGGGGACGACCCTGCGCTTTTACTCTATGCAGCACCCACTGTCCCTCCCATTGCATGGGAAGACACAGAGCAACTGAACCAGGTCACCTGGATCACGCATGCCAGCTAATAACTAGGGCAGTGTGGAAACCACCAATACCATTTTGCCAACTTCTCTGAAGCTTCCAAATTTGTGCTTGGTTCCACTGCGCACCAGAGCATCCCTCAAAATGTCTCGTGTGAAAGCAGAGCTTGCCCTGTTCCAGCCTGGCACCCACCCTGAAGAAAGCACCCTTGGTGCTTTGGACTCTGAGAAGTGCAAGCTCCGGTGTTTTGGATCTTTGGCTCACCGAGCGCCCAGCCTGGCACGCTGGTGCCACCTGCAAGAGATGGGTCTGATGCCGTATGGGTGGCCGAGACACGGTCTCGCTTCACCACAGCGGGGCGCCGGAGCCCGCAGGATGAGGGCAGCATCCTCCCGTCTTGCATTTCATCTCTCCACTGGTGCTAAAAATTAATGAACATGCTGCAGGACAGCTGTAAAGTGCAGGATGATGACAGGGGCTGCTTCAAGGTGGATTTATAAAACATCATAAAAAGCAGGGAGTGGGGGTGCAGAATGAAACAAAAGATCTAATAAAGATGCAGCATCAGTGATGTCTGCAGGACCTTGGGCCAACTGATCTCTTTAGATAATACCGAGAAGATTGCTTGCTTCAAAGGAAAGGATAGGAAGAGATAACAGCACTCTTCAGGGATGGGGTAGGTAGCACATGAAATGGTACCACCTGCCGTGCTGGCAGCCCTCCTTCTGCAGCATCACCAAGGGGCAAAACCAGCATCGCTCTTAATCAGCTCTGGAGCCAGGGCACTGTGGCTGCAGCCCACCTGTCAGACACCGGGCTGCCGGGGTGGGCGCGCAGGCAGGCAGCCACGTTAATGACACGGTGCTGGGTGGCTCAGAGCCACACAGGCAGGAGGGAGCAGAAGCTGCTCTGTGACAGCTTTCCTCCAGCCCCTTCATCCTTCCCCATTACTCTGTCCCACCCCGAGGGAGCCTGGCTCGCTGTTGTTTTGCTGTGTTGGGATGCTCCCAGAGTTGCTCCCCTTTTGCTCCCTGGCCACTCTTGCCTCCATGTAGCCCTTCCCCCTGGGAACCCTTGTGGGCTCAGCTGCTGGAGCAGGGATGCAGGCACAGAGCCACTGGCCTGGCTGCACCAACACCTTTGGCAGTGCCTGTTGCTCCTGGGAGGTCACCAGCCCATAATAAGCATTTGGGCAGAGCCAGGCTGGAGGGGGACTGTGCCACATTCGTCATGCGCTCCTGCACTGGGTGACCCTACTGCGATGGTGCACAGAGAGATGACAGGACTGAGCGCTGTATGTGCGTTGTTGGGGTTTGGTCTGGATTATCGTCCAGGGATTGGACGGAAAGGAGACATGCCCACTGGGCTGTTTCCCTGCATTCTCCCCCTCTTCTGGCACTTAGCATCATAGAATGCAATGCCAGCAGTTAGATATGGAAACCATAAGTATTATTGCCCCACTAGATCTTAATTTGTGCTTTCTAAAAGGTACCCTGGGGAGCAGAACCAAATGGCAGGCTCTCCAGTGTCCAGCACCAACCCTGCCTGAGGATCCACAGAGTCCCCCCAAAATCAAGACACCGCATAATGAGCCTCGGGCTGCTGCCTGGATCAGCCATGCAGTACAAGCACACTTCTACCTCTGGTTGCTACAGCTAGTGAGGTGGGGCAGGTTTGCATTAGATGCTGCAGATATAAAACACATGCCAAGGAACGCCTACCAGAAGACCCTATAAACCTCCACAGGAGCCAGCACAGCCTCCCACCCCAGCCATGTGGGCATCTCTCTACAGCAATACAAGCCAGCCTGGCAGCGCTCACTCACGAGCAGTCTTCACGCACTGTAACTATACACACTCCAGCGCCTGAGAAGACGGTAATAGATAAAATGCAACGAAGTGATCCCCAACCCACCTCTGGGCAGCCAGGACCAGTCCTTGGGAAAGAGAAGAAGGGGGTTCTGCCCAGGTTCCCAAGCGGCCAGGACAGCCTGGCCCAGGCACCTAAGGTGGCTCTTACCTGTACCCATCTATGAAGCTGGCATTGATGTAATCGGAGCCCTCGACACCCCGGATGGGCTGCAGACAGACTCTTGTCAGCTCATATGGCATGATGTTGACGAGGCGATTCTTGAATTTGTTGCACGGGAGGTTGGCACTGATGAAACGTGAGGTATGTGCTTTAGAGTTGGCCAGCAGCTGAAAGAGAAGAAGACATGTCAGACGCCTGCTGGGGATGTGGCAGTCTGGGGGTAAAATCAGGACCCTGGCAGCAGGGCAGGCAGGAGTCCCTCCGAGCACACAGCCATGCTCCCTTCCTCTGACCAAGGGACAGCCACTGGGGAGCAGGGTCTTTCCGGACCAGATGAAGGGCTCTGCCACCATGTTACGAGGAGGCTGCACCTAGCTGCTCTATTTCACAGTAATTGGCCACAGCCCCTCTGCTGTGGCATTGCACACCTAGGAACTGCACGGCCTCGCTGCTGGCTTTTGGTGCGCAGCTGTAGGTGACAGCAGGGGAACCACCTGCACTGACCCGCTGGCGCAGCCCCAAAGCCACATATAGAGGAGTGGAGACCCACAGCAGCTCTCTGACCCACAAGGGCCAGGACATGAAGCTCTGTACCTCGCTGAACCGGGGACACATGCCTGGTGGCGTCAGAGAAGGAAAGCTTTCCAACTTCCAACAATGTCTTACTATTTACTTCTCACCCCAGAAGAACCCAAGAAAATGTGAGAATTGTGACAGTTTTAGGTAAAGAAGATCTATTTTGGGTTACTGTGAGACATTTTATGGTTCTGTTTGAGCCCTGTAAACCGGAGTCATGGTAAATGTGTTACTTAGATCTGCTGTCAGAGACATTAAAACAGAAATCCCTCTTTTTTTTTCCTTTTTCTTTACTTTCTTTTCTTTCTTTTTTTTTTTTCCCCTGGCATCTCCAGAGCCACCCTTCTCTCTATGTGTGGCAGCTGGTCCTTGGCAGAGGCTCCCTGGAGAAGGACAGGGTTGCTCTTTGGGGAGTGATACAGCCATGTGAAGCCCTCCCATATCCTGCTCCTGAAGGTTTCCCACACAGTGGACACTGCCAGGGCACGGAGAGGGGCAAGTTTTATTACTGTTCTGAAGAGGCCCTTGGAGGAACAGCAAATTTTTTTCTTCCTTACAATAGAGTTGCTAAAGTTGAGCCTAATTTTGTGGCTCTCTCGAGAGGCTTCTCAGGGCAGGTGTCACCATGAAATACTAATGCAGCATGTTCTACTGTCCTAAGCCCAGGACACCATCAGCTCTGGTAACCATGGGACAGAGCTGCTCAGCTATTAGTCAGAAAGTCAATATTTTGCCTCTCCTGCTCCTTTGTCACTTGGAGGGAATCCCCAGGCGAAGCTGTGTTGCTGCAGTTCATTTCACAGCCTGCATGGTCTGCTGCTTCCCTGCACAAGCTATATTCCCCTGCACGCGTTCACCGGACTAATGCACCTCATCTGAGAATCCTGGCGCTTACCTGAGCTCACTTCCATCTCCAAGGCTGTAATAAATATCTGCAGTTGGCATTCACAGATACAGGTAGCAAAATGTGGGTTTGGCTTCTTAAAAACTGTGCCTTAAAACACTGCCTTCACCAATTCTAGACACTGAGGCTTGGTGTCGAGGTGGTTAAAAGATAACAGAGCTCAGCATTGAAGAAATGAGACTATAAACGTCTCACATATTTAAATCGGAGCCGTTTCCAGACAAGTTGTTCACAGTAACATCAATTATCACTAACACGATCTGCATCTGATTTTAGATGCAGCTCCCGCCGCACAGTGAACCTAGAGCAGAACGTGCTGCTGAGAACTGTGCATCCATCTGCCTTTTATATCCTCCCCAGAAGCTGCCAATCCAGGAGGGACCATGGCCGACACAAGCTTTAAAATTCAAATGTATTTTAAATCACTGCCTACCTGGTTTAGAAACACACAAAAGAATTAACTGTCTGTAATGATCCACGCCTCTCCCCTCCCAACCCCTGGACGAGCGGCCCAGTGTGGCTGTGTGGGCAGAGACAGGGCGCTGGGGAAGGGGGTGATGGGGCTCTGCCACCAACCTTGAATTCCAGCTCCATTGCAGTAACGCTCTCGCCTGGTGGCACCTGGGTCAGCTTCTGGATGTGAGCAAAGAGGTTGCGTGCAGGCACCTCGGTATTGCCACACGTGGCTGCCTCCAGCAAGGCCTCGTGGATGAAGATGTACTGGTCCTCCGTCTGCACCATGTAGTTGCGCTGAGAGCGCATGCACGTCACGTGGCCGTAGATGTCCACCGTCTTCTCATGCTTCATCCGCTCCAGCATGGCATCAATGACAATGAAACAACCAGTTCGGCCCACGCCGGCACTGCGGGAACAAAGCACGTGGCCTGAGATGACAGAAAAGGACTTGGGAGTGTTGGTTGACAGCCGGCTGAATATGAGCCAGCAGTGTGCCCAGGTGGCCAAGAAGGCCAACAGCATCCTAGCCTGTATCAGGAATAGTGTGGTGAGCCGGACTAGGGAAGTGATCATCCCCCTGTACTCGGCACTGGTGAGGCCCCACCTCGAGTACTGAGTTCAGTTTTGGGCCCCTCGCTACAAGAGGGACATTGAGGTGTTGGAGCGTGTCCAGAGAAGGGCTACAAAGCTGGTGAGGGGTCTGGAGGACAAACCTTATGAAGAACGACTGAGGGAGCTGGGGTTGTTTAGCCTGGAGAAGAGGAGGCTGAGGGGAGACCTTATCACCCTCTACAACTACCTGAAAGGAGGTTGTAGAGAGATGGGGGCTGACCTCTTCTCCCTGGTGACAAGTGATAGGACGAGGGGAAACGGGTTCAAGTTACGTCAGGGGAGGTTTAGATTAGATATTAGGAGACATTTTTTCACTGAAAGGGTTATTAAACATTGGAATAGGCTGCCCAGGGAGGTGGTGGATTCACCATCTCTGGAGGTGTTTAAAAAAAGGGTAGATGGGGCACTGAGGGACATGGTTTAGAAGTGGCTCTTGTCAGGGTAGGCTAAAGGTTGGACTCGATGATCTTAAAGGTCCCTTCCAACCTCAACAATTCTATGATTCTATGATTCTCTCCTACAGATGCCACTCAAGCTCTGCTCTTGCTTAAGAAAGAACCTGGACCTAGAGCGCACAAAAAGGGAGTAAAGGCTTCTCCCCATACTGACGGCTAACCAACGGAGCCCCAAACAAGAGGCGACAGGAGGAGCGAGGGAGGGAGGTATTGGACAATGTGGGAAGCTATTCAGCCCTTCTGCTGTCCTCCTTTCACCAATGGAGTGGAAAGGACATGGTGTCACTCTGCTGGTCCCTGCGGTGGCTGGCAGCGCCTCCACAAGGGAAGGAGAAATGTGTTTACCAGGCAGGAGAGTGACAGCGTACGTGTGCATGAACTCAGAAGACCTGAAGCTCAGGCTGGGCCCTGGCACCAGTGAAGCTCATAATTTGAAGCCTGCTTGTCCCTTGACCTGGGTCACTGTTTCCTAACCCATAAAATGAGGGCAGCCAACCCAAGAGGGGAAGGCAGAAAGGTGAGGTCACGCATGTCTATGCTGAGTCCTTTGGTCAAGCACCAGATGCTTCTCCACTGTTGGAAGGGCAGTAGCAATCCCCAAACTATGCACCCTGAGAGCACCCTGAAAATAACAGACATGCTGTCGTGACATGTAAACACAGGCAGAGATAGGGAGCTAGACATTTCCTCACTTATGGTGCAAGTCAGATCCTTAACAGGGCTTTAATACAGCTTGTTTGTGTGTTAATTATACCCCACTCCCATCTGAAACAGAGCATGAAAGAGCATTAAACACTGCTGGTAAGGCGTATGCTGGAACAGCAATGATGGAGTGGTTTGTTCAGTAATAGTCCCCACTCGGCTGGTATAGATAAATCTTGTCTGGATAGGATGCTGAGCCTTAGTAGACTAATATTCTGCTTAAAGAGCTGCCTTTCTATCCTGCGAAAGAGTTCTACTGTAAATACTACCTATGGATGTTCATAGAGGTCACTGCATGTGTGTCTGTCAACAAAGTGCCTCTGAAAGGTACCACCTACTTTTGCTGGGCACAGACCACTTCACTTTTAAATGGTAATTGCAGTTTTGCTGGAAAAAGTGTTTTCTGGGGCTCTCCATACAGCGGTGCTGGTTAATCTGACAGAGCAGTAGCAATACAGATGTCACCACCGCGCTACTGCTGCTGGTTGCTGTCCCGTTCCCAGCCCAGGCATGCAGCACCGGCTACGATAATGTGAAACCTTTCCTGTAGGAACAGGAGACCCTACTTTTAGCCAGACAAGTTAAAGCTCCTGCAGCTAGGAGCAGCTTCACAAACTCAAAGTCCTACCTGCAATGGACAACCATGGGCCCAGCATCCGGTGGGTTACAGGCCTTGACCCGTCGCAAGAAAGCGAGGATCGGGGTGGGGTATTCTGGCACGCCATGATCGGGCCAGGCCATGAACTGGAACTGTCGTAGCTCTCGCTTCTCACTGGAGCCGTTCTGTTGAAGACAAAGTGGAGTTGTTTTGCATTAGAACAGTCTCATCCTAGGATGGGAACCCACTGATGGGGTAACAAGGTACTCAAGCTGGCTGGGTAACAAGAGGCACAGAATGCTGGATCAGGCATGTGTTGGCCTTTTGCCACTGTAAATTTGGAGGCAAAATGTAGGTTGCGTGCAAGGCTTCTGTAGACATAGATGCTCTGTGGAAAGTTAGCTGATACAGAGCGCAGAGCAGCTCTGTGGGAGTGGAGCAGACTGAAGGGAAGGTGAAAAAGTCCTTTCTGCACAGCATGGGGTCACTACTCGTGTACTCACTGCACTTTCAGGGAAAAACGAATGCTGGGCATGGAAGAGCCACAGCAGCCAGTGCCCTCCCTGCTCCTCTGCATCATGGGTCTCTCTGGGATGGCTGATCAGCCCGTGTCTGCGGAGACTGCCCTGCTCCTGTCTCGCGCTTGGCTGAGTGATCTGTGCAGCAATGCTGCAGGACTGGCTGGGTGACTGCTGGGGGAGAGATGCCTTCCTGGGGCGTGAGTGTGTCCCCATCGCACACTGCTGCGCCCTCTCTGCCGGTGTGGCCCCGACTCAGTCATGCACAGAGGCAGCCCGCTGCAAAGCCTGTTTGCGTTGCGGCTGCTAGCACTGCCCCTAGGGATTTCCAGACACTAATGAGGTATGCAGCAGGCAGGAGAGAAGGGCTTGCACACACGTCAGCACAGCCCCTCCATTTGCATTATTAGTGACAGGAGTGGTAAGAATTTACTGCTTCCCATGTTGTCCCTCTAATGGGAGGACAGCTGCTACACGTACACTTGCCAGAGGCAAGCACGGTCCCCACTCTGGGGCCCACCACAGGGTCTGAATGCATACAGAAGAGCATCAGGTGTCCTGGCCAAAATCCGCTGGTGGCCAGATGCACAACCTGCAGCCAGTCTCCTACTGTAGCCCAGCTGTGAGAAATGGCCCATGTGTGGACTAGCCACATGCTTGGCCAAGCTGGGCACAGCCAGCGGCTTCTGCCTGTGAGCGATGCACCAGCCCGCAGCATCGGGGAGCAGCTCTGCATTACCTGGAGCAGGAACAGCCCAGCCAGTGCCATACCTTGTACAGTGCAAAGGTGCGGACGGTGTAGGTTGCCAGCTCGACTGTGTCCAACAGGGTCACCTGGATCATCCCATAGGTTTCTGTACCCCGGCTTGGCCAGTACTGGTCACATTTTACCTGTGGGGAGAGGAGGAGAAAGGGTCAGTGCTTGGCTGCTGGCTGGGGCATTTGGGGTGAGGAACAGGGCTCTGCCCTTCAAATGGTAAAGACAGAAAAGAGTAACTGTGCGGGGGGGCCCCAAACACCCAGATTTCCTTCTCCCGGAGTGTCCCAATCCCCAGCAGAAAGGTAACACCCCCTGGTCTCCTTTTCACAAGATTCATCCTCAAAGAGGTTTGTTGTTGTTTTTTCCTGGAGCCCTGCAGTTTTTTTTTCCATTGATGGGGAATGGCAAAGGGACCAAGCCCCCAGACACAGCAGCAAGAGGAGTACCATATGAAGACAGTATGCAACAATTGCTAGCAGTGATTTGTGCCTGCCATAATTTTTCTTCTCTGACTCCTGCTTGGGAAGATGGGGATCTTTGGGGCTGTGCTTGCAGCATCCCCCTGCCTGAGCTCCACCTAGATGGAGAGGCCAGCTACTGCAGGTTGGTGGGAGGAGAGCTGGTGAAGCAGGGCAGGGGAAGTGGTGGTTTCTCTGGGGAAGGCTCTGCTTGAAGGACAGCCAAGGTGAGGGAGATGAGGCCTGTATCCCCACCAGCTCCCTGCTATCCCAGCCCAAAGTCCTCGACCCGGAGGCACTGAGCTAAGACAGGACACAGCTCTGAGTCCAGCATGGTACACAACAATACAACAACAGGCACTGCCTTTCCCTGTAACATCCATAGTCCCCAGGGTGCCCCTGCCAGTGTGTCCCCCAGGCAGCAAACCACTCTGGTGAAAGAGAGAACACAGCCCGCGCCAGGCCTGGATGCTGACCCTGCCACCTTTTCTGCATTGCCATAGGCTGAAGTGTATTGAGCATCCCCAACAGACAGCAACCTGCCCTTCTGGCAGGTGGCACATCCCTGCAAATCTTCATCTCCCAGGTGTTTCAAAAACTGCTTCGCAGCAAGGCACAGATGCTGGCTCAGACACAGACACAACTTGCTCTCCCTCTGCGAGAAGACACAGACTGCGGCCAAACCATCCCGTCAGCCCCTTCCTTCAGGCAGTGCTGTCCCATGACAAAAACTTTGCTGCTCTCTAGAGACCCCCGGCCTTGCAGCATCTTTTATCTTCCCCCTGCCAGCTCTGCAGCCAGAGCACTTTGAGCTACTGGTTACAGCTCCTGCTACAGCCGACTTGGCAGAGAGCCCTAACACATCCCCAGGGCCCCATCCCTCTGCCCCCTTCATCTCTCTGTGCATCCCTCCCTGCTCACCTGCTGATGCCCTCCTCCTCCTCCTATTCACAGCTCAGTGTTTGCAAACTACTCCTCCGGTTTTGTTCTCTCCAGCCCCAAGCTCCCTATTTAATTTGGCACCTTGAGCATCCCTATTTCATCTGGCACCCGGCTCCTGCGGTGCCTGGCTGACAGGAGGAAGACTTCATTCCCACCCATGTGCGCTGCACCGAAAATGGTTTCCCGCCCTAGGAGAGAGGAGTGAATGGAAGATCATCTGTGCTTGTCAAGGAATAGTAAACTTAATTATTAGCCGAGCGTGTTTACAGGGGAATGTGTGGGAAGGGAAACAACAGGCTTAATTAGAAATCAATGAAGTTCTGTCTTTTAATTGAAGGCACTTTAAGCAGGGTGGGGCTTGTGAGAGCTAAGAGCCCTCATCCTGCACTCTGGCTGCTGGAGTGCGGCAACCTGGGGTCAGAGGGATGCATCTCTCCCTGCTTTTTTTGGGTCTGCTCTCAATAAGTCCTGCCTTGGCAGAAGGGCCTGGAGCAAAGCTGCCTGATGGGGTACTGCAGGCGCCTGCACGCCCAGAGCAGCTTCTGCCCAGGGTCTCCGGCCATTCAGGCTGTTGTGCTGCCTTGGATTTGTGTTCCCAGCGTGGCGGGTCCTGCACAAACCTCAGAAGATTTCTCTTCCTTGCTTGGCACAGAGCAGCCCATAATTTTACACTGACTAGCTGCAGAGCGAACAACTTGGAGGTCACAAACCTTATTTCACAGCTAAACTGATCCTATCCTCACAAGTGGGTGGTAGCTGCAGCTGCATCTCCGGCCACCTGAGTTTGCCTTGCTGGCTCAGGGATGCTGTGACCCCTTCTCCGAAGGAGGGGAAGGCAGAATGGCATCCTGCAAATGCTGGGGACAGTTGCTTGCTGTGTCGCGCTCGGTGTGGTTTGCAGAGGAGCAGCACAGCATGTCCCCGTGCCTGAGCCCGCACCTCGGGGAGAACCTCCTGCCACCCACATGCTACAGGGCTGTGTGTGCTCGAGCACAAAACAAACTTCAGAGGAGTTCCCTGTGCGGGATAATAGCAGCGCTGGGCTGGTAATTGAAAATTATTTATTCATGACCAGATAAGAGTCAGTCACATTTTCTGCCAAATTTACCCATAATGTTTATGCCCCATTTTCAAGCTCTGTAAATTTTATGCTGAAGCCGATGCACTGTGGCACTAAAGCAGATAAGAGATGTTTTCTTCTGGCAGTGCTTGCTTCTCATTAACTTAAGGAGCACACTAATGTCCTGAACAGCCATTTATTGCAGCTTTGCTGAGTGGTTCCTGTCCCTCCCCTTTGATGCCCTGTGTCCAAGAGCAGCCGGGTACCTCTCCTCAGCTCAAGAGCTGTGCTCTGCTCCTGGCCCCACTTGCAAGCTCCAGATGGCACCACTGCCAGCAAGAGGGCTGGAGCGGGACATGGCCAGGCCCTTCTTCCCCAGAGCCCTTGAGCACCAGCCTCTTTGCACCCCTGCCCGGGGACGTGAAGTGCCAGGGTAGATCAGGCCCCAGGGATGGCTGCTTCGTGCTCTGGGCTGGGACAGAACAAGCCACGGCGCTGTTCTGGGAGACCTCGCTCTGCCGGGCTCTTGGGGATAGCCCAGGGTAGGAGAAATCCTGCTTTAACACCTCTCTCGTGCAACATACCCCGGCTGGGACATGCCACGCTCGCAGATTCGGGAAAGCTAATCTACAATGTGTGTTTCTGAACTGCTACCAAATGATTCTGAAACTGATTGTAAAGCTTTGAAGGCAGCTAAATTGCACAATCCAGCCATTTCTATCCTTTATGTGCCTCTCGCTTTGTGAAAACATGAAAAAGGGAGGATGATTTGGACCATCAAGCCAGCTGAAATTGCAGACCATAAAAGCTGATGCTCTTTAAAGATTTTTTTTTCCCCCTGCAGCTCAGGAGCCCTTTAAAGCAGTGTCACCCCGACAGGGCTGCAAAACTGCTGCTGGTCCCAGTCGTCTTATCTACACACAGCACTGCCAAGGGGAGTTGGGGAGCTCGCTTGGGAAGGTGGCAGAGCCTGCTCTGCAATGGGCATCTCGCCATGAGGCCCTGCTGCCCACCCCAGGCTCCACAGCTGGACAGTCCTGTGCCTGTGCTGAAGCCCCTGGGCAAGGGGACTTTCAAGCAAGGTCACTCATGGGTAACACTGTGACACCATGTGACTGCCTGGAGCAGCGCTGTCCCACTGCAGCGTGAGCATCAGCAGGCAGCAATGCTGCAGGAACCCAAGAGGTTGCATGAGATGAGATTTGAAGGCTCTGGAGTGCAGTAAACTGTAAAACAGTCACTCATGCTGACAGCTGGGAGCAATGGGCACGGATTGGGATCTTCCTTGGTCCCAAAAAGGTATTCTCCTTAGTGAGTTCTAGCCATCACCAAAGGGGGATGAGGAAAAGCAGAGCAGGAAAGTGGCTGAAAGCCATCCCGCCTTGGAAGATGATGGAGAAGCCAACAAAAAAACCCAGAGAAAATAATCTTCTGCAAGTCCACACCCCAGCTCCCCACCAGGGCCCTCGGGTGAGTGGGTGCCCTGAGGCACCTACAGGGTCCAGCAAACACATCCAGGGAAGCCCTTGCTGTGCTGGGCTGGCTCAAGTCAGGAGTGGCCGGGCTTCCCCACTGCCTCCCCTGGCAACCTGCCTCTCCTGCAGTGCCTGAGAAAACGGCCCATTTCTCATTAGTGCTGGGGATGTGCCAAAGAGCCAGCAGGGCATGGGCAGGCAGTGTCAGGGGGCCAATGCTGTGGTCTGGGTCCAGTCAGATCAGCCTAGAGCCCGTGGGCAGCATGCCTGGTCAGGCAGGCTGCTTGCAGCTTCTACAAGGGCTTTGGCCACCCCTTGCCCATGACAGAGATTCAGAGTGCCTGTCCCGTGACCACAAGCCTGACCACACGCACCGTGTTTGGGACAGAAAGCAATACTGCAGGAGGTAAAACATGACAGGGAGCATGCTGGGGGGAGATAACGCATGGCTCAGCAGCACAGGCGTCTCAGGCAGACAAGCGCCTGTGGGGTCAGAGGAAACCCGTTATCTTCAAGAAACATGCACTTTGGAACGTCTTCGCATAACTAAGCAGCCCAGAAGTTACGTGAGTCAGGACTCCAGGCACGGATTTACTTGGCAACCTAAAAGGGTTTTCCCTCGTACTTCAAATATACGCTCTATTACTGAAATGTGAAGGCACAAAGAAGACTCCATCTCACCCCCAGCTGCAGAGAGCAGTTGATCAGCAGCTTCTGATCTTGCTTAGCCCATGTGCTAAGCCCTGAGCCCCAGGACAGGTCAGGTTAATTTACCTCCCAGTTTGGGCTGGGGTGGGTGACGGTGGCCACAGGACACAGCAGGCAGGGCTGTGCAGTGGGAAGCAGAGTGCAAAGCTGGGGTTGGATCTCTAGAGGCATCTCGTCTCCAAGGAACACTATTTTTCCCTGCAGGCTGTAGGGCATTTGTAGAGACGGGGAAGCCCATGAACGAAGCCTGCTTTTGTACATGCAGGGAAAACAGATCTGTTTTGCCACGGTGATCGGTTGTTCCAGTTGCTTCCTCCCAGCCAGCGTGGGCTAGGACACCCCTGCGAGCGTTTCGGTGCTAAAGCTTTGAAACTGAGGGAGAGTATGCGGACAAAAGTTTTAACTAAACCCAAACTTGACAGTTTCTGCTTCTCAAGAACGAGCTTATTGGGCTAAAAATAACCAGTGCTTCACAGCTTGAGCACACAGCCCCTTCTCCTGCTGTTGGCATGGCAACACTAAAATATTCTGCAAGTACAAATGCTCACCGCTAAAATTTTACTTTTAGGAACAAATTGAATCACGAGAGGCAGAAGCTGCCTCCTGCTTGGCTTTGCCCGAAGGTTGTTATCTGGGCACGGGAGCACTTCGGTCGCAGCTTACGAACTCCTCCTTCAGGGGCTGAGTGAGACCCTCTGTCACGAGACGCCATAAGCATCATCCACAGCGAGGGCTCCTGCTCCTTCCTCTTCACGTCATGCCTTCCCCATGGTCTGCAGGCAGCTTTGCATTTATTACATCAGAATATCTAATCTTGGCAGTATGAGCCGATCGTTTATACATGTTGTCATTGGACGAGGCACAAATTAGTCTTGCTATTGCAATGAGACCCTGTCAGCCGTTCCCCTGCATCGGCAGAGATGCCAGGGCCCTGTCAGGCTGCAGGATGCTGCTGATACCACCTACCCGTTGCAGCTTCTCAGCTTCTGGGACGCAGGCCCCAGGCTTTCGGGGACTGTCAACACTCCCTGTCTCAGAGCTTTCCTGTCTCCCTTTCGCGTGAGTGATGTGGGGAGGGAAAGGATGGGTGTGCATGCAGACACGCAGGCAAGACAGGGGTTAATGAGCAGCACAGAGACAGGAGTTTTTGCCACCCTTTTGCCCCACAGGGATACGCTTACATGGCACTTGTCGCTGAGGTGCCTGCAGCAGTAAGCCACACCACTCGACCTGCCTCTCCCTGGATGCCCTTATGCTGCAAAGTGTTCCCCCATCCCTCTCCCTCTCTCCTGCCCCTACCACCAGCCCCAGAAAGGAGAGGAAGCACACACTGTACCCTGGACTTCTCCTCCAGCCTGGTCATCATGACTATAGTTGCTGTTCTCTGTTCCCACACCATCCTCCAGAAGTCGCTGAGAGTTTCTGGCAGAGGTCCCTGCGTGGCGATGTAGGCATTCTGCTTCCGATACCCATCAATGTAATTGGCATTGATGTAATCACTGCCTGGGACCCCTGTGGAGAAAGAGGGCAAAGCGTTACTCCAGGGGCAGCTCACGACCCTGTGCCTATCACTCTGCTGGGCGCTGCAGGCAGGGGAAGAGGCTGGCATGTTCACAAGGCTCTTGACACGTCTCCTTTACAGGGTGATGCCAGAATCTCTCCCAGGGATCCTGCAGAAGACAGGGATGGTGGCTGAACAAAGAAGAACCCTTTGTAACTCCCACATTAATGCAACAAGCAGGCAGCACCAAAGCACAGAGACAGCTGCCACCCGCACACAAAGGGAAATTCACAGGCAGGAATATTAAGGAGCTCGTTTGGCCCCAAGCAACTGATTGAACTAATTGTCTTAAATTCACCACCTATTTGTTATGGTCCTACAGCACCTTTTAAAAATGAGCCTGCTTCATTAGATTGTCTCTGCTCACGGGGGATGTCAGGCAGGGATGTCCTCCCACCCCTCCTGCAGGGACAAATACCCCAGAGGAGTCAGAGCCCTTCCTCCCACCACCTCTGAAACCCTCTTCAGTGTGAGACCCCCCCCCCCTGCTGCCTGCTGGCAGAGGCTGCTCCAGCTCCCACTTTGCCTCCACCACTTTACAGAAAGGAATTTCTTGTAAAGGCCTTTACAATGCAAACACACAGTTACTAAAATAAATGCGTCAAAGCAGAGGCCTGGGGCTGTGTTTCCAAACCCTGCTCAGCATGGGCTGCCCGGGCTGCAGGGAGGGAAAGCAGCAGGAATCTCCTTGTCTCCCAAGCGAGCGCATCTGCATTTCATTAGAGGAAGGAAATAAAGCCGGGGGTCTCTCCCTCGTCCTTTTGTCCTGCAGAATTTTCTACAGGTCCCAACAGTCTCCAGCAGATACAAAGTGCTGGCGGCTCTGGGGGAGCAGCAGCAGCTGGAGTGAAGCACCCGGCTCCCTTGGCATGGGCAGCGGGGACCTGGCAGGGCGCTTTGGGAACGGTTCCCAGGAAGACACAGACACTACTCACAGCAACTGTGTCAGGCTGGAAAACAGGGATTCCCCCATGTGCTCACCCCACAGCTGTCTAACAGGGTTTGCCCACAATCAGGCTTGCCAGGCCTTCGCATAGCTTCCGCTGCTTCACAGGCCTCGCTGCAAGGGACTGTTTGGACCCCTTCCTCCTCCCACAGAGGATGAGTGGTGTATTAGCATTAGAAAAGACTCTTCCATCCCAAGAAAAAAAACTGTAGTGACTGCAGGACCATCTATAAGCCAGGCCCCAGTCTCTTCCCCAAGTAGGGGCGCAATGAATTAGCTGCATCTTCCTCATCCCCCATGAGTGGGCTCAGTTCTGGTGGGCAGAGCTGGGTGCTGATTTATAAACCAGTGGGACCGGGTGAGCCTGGGCTCTGGTACCTGCACTCCAGCTCCTCTGTGTGCAAGGGGACTGCAAAGCAGGCACTAAAACCATGTATTAGCCCAGACTCGAGAGATGTGAGGCGGTTCTTGGAGCCATCAGGGGCAGTGCTATGAACACCAGGGCCTGATGCATCTCCCATGGAGCAGAGGAATGTGTGAGCCTGATGTCCCAGGGGAGAGGGCACCCCTCATCCTGTGCAGCTCTGGGCACTTGGGAGCAAACACCGACAAGTGCCAGAAGAAGATACCAGCCCTGCAGTCGTGTTGGACAGAGGATGTGTCCCATGGCACTGTGCTAACAGTGCCATGTCCCACCATGTGCCGAGGAAGGCAGCTCAAGTCACACAGCAGGGCCAGCAGTGAGAAGGGTGGCTGCTGGCACAGACATCTCTGCTGGCACCAGCAGTACCAAGAAGCAACCACACGGGGCACACTGCTAGGAGGACATTGGGAAAGCAGGGACAGCTCTGCAGAGCCCTTCCTCTCTTCTTGCCAGCATTTTGCTCACACATTTGCTCACGCTGATGCTAGATACATTTCTAGGTGTTTGCTCCTGCTCAACTGACAACTGGGTAAAAGGTAGTCCCTTGCTACAGCCAAGTTCAGCTGTTTGCTCGGATACCCACTCCAGAGTCACTCTTACCATCGATGGAGGTCAGGATGACGCGTGAGTGGTCGTAGGCGATCACATTTGCATAGCGGTTTTTTGGTTTATTCACTTCCAGGTTGGAGTTCTCCCAGGTGAACTGCTGCCCTGGATCAATGGACTGTGGAGAGAAAGAGAGGGAGGGAGTCAGGAGCGGTTACGGCACAGTGGGACGCTGCAGCACACGGGCGTTTCAGTCAGGAAATCTGCATGTCTCCACACACCCCTCCCCAGGACAGATGAAGCTTCTGTGGGTGTCCCCAGCAGCAGCCCCCGTACTGAAACCCAGTCCCCAGTGTGACCTGCCTCCTGTGACCTGCAGGCAAAGCAGCCCCTAGCTACGGCAGCCTGCTGCAGGTGAGCCTTCACCTCCACTCTCGCTGTGTGCTCATCCTTTCCTCTGGAGCTACCCATCAGCAGAAATTTGGTCTTATGCCAGGACTCCACAGAGACCTGACTGCGCAGTTCTTGACCTAGTGGTTTTATTAGCTGTTGAACTGCAGTTCCCTGAAATACAGCAAGCCCTGGGTGTCTTGAGCCCCGGGAGCTTTGGGTATTAGTCCTGCAAGACAGCCTATGAGCTTTTGCCAGGGAATAGTCATGAAAATTGATAGGTTACTATCCACTGCTCCAGCTACTTATGCAATGTAAACATCTCTCGTTTGAGTTAATAGAGTGACAAGGAACTATAAACCTGGAGAAGAGACGTGGTTATAAATCTTGGCCAAAGGCCCTCACGCTATGCAACTGCCTGAAAAGCACACATCCCTGTCCCACCTGCATCCTGGCCTCGCACACCCAATGCTTCTCCCATGAGCCACATGCTGGTGCACCTGGTGCATGGCTCCTCCTTGGCCTGGCAGCCCCTTCCCAAAGCCTTTCCTGTCGTCTTTGTCCAGGCACAAAACAAAGGGAAAAAGGACCATCCCCAAAGCATTCCTCTGAGATGGGATGGCCTCTTTGGTTGAGAGATACATGAGGCACGCAGATAAGACAGCTGCCTCATGCAGGGACTTGCTCCGCACATGCAGCTCTGGGCAAGCCCGGGGCAGGCAGCTACAGCAGAAATCAGTCATCCCATTGAACCCCCTCCCCCCGAAATTACCAGCACAGTCAAAGCCTTCTTAAAATCATGTTCCAGCTCAGGGTCCCCGAAGCTTTGCTGGCCCACAGGCAAAAGTATTGAGCCAACAGGCCAGGGGAAGCACCGCGTGTTATCCTCTCTGCAGGCATCCACATTCATCGCTTGGCAGAGAGCCATGTCAGAAGGGTTCTCAGACAGCAAAACGTCCGCGAGACTGTCAGCTCTGGATCAGCTGTGAGCAAAAGGCTGAGCTGGGAAGCACAGCTCCCTGACTGGGCTGACCTGGCCGGCCCTCATGGCCCCTCTGCTCAGCCCCATCAACGACCTTCTGTGCTCAAGGTGACACCCATCGTTGTCCCCTACTCTCCTGCACTGTTGAGCAGGCATTTCCCAAGCCGCCAGCAGTGGGTGCAGCTCAAGAACGGAGCACAGGCACTGCCCGCATTGCTGCACCGGCCCTGAGGACTTTGCAGCACGCGCAGGGCACGGGCCAGTGCTGTGACAGGTGGCAGTCCCCCGTCCCCATGTGTGGCCCACGCTGCCAGCCCTCCCTGCAGCAGCAGACTGCCTGCAGGCAGAGGGGCGAACTCTGACGAAAACGCGCAGGAGGATGTGACATCACAGTAATGCTAATAGGTAGTTTGGGAAATGTAGGATGTAAATAGACATTTCCTACAGAAAACCTGTAATTTTCTATTATCAGCATAATAAGCAGGCAGCAGCAGCGCTCAGAGGCGCTGCAGCAGGGATGGTGGGAGTGGAGACCACAAGCACCGCTTCTGGCTGGAAACTCACTGTCCTGGCTGCCACAGCCCCTGCACACCTCTCTGCCCAGGCACAGAGATGACCCAGCGCAGCTCACGGCTCTCTGGGGCACTTCATTTTGTTCAGGCACCTATATTTTGTTTTCACAATAGGCTGCTCACTGGATCGCCTCTTTGGGTGCTCTCCTCCCTCAGCTGTGTGGCAGGGATGACTGCTGCCCACCTAATGGGCGATAGAAATGGTCAAAGACATGAAAAAGTAAGAGGAACAAAATGTATAAGGACTTCTCTGTTTGGAGTAGAGAGGACTTAGAGGGGTTTTGATACTGGTATAGTCAATCCAGAGCACACTGAAGGAGAAGGACAAATAGACAAACAAAGGAGGAAAATCCCCCAATGCCCATTAAGGACATAAATAACATTTCATTTTCAAAAAGGTGGCCTTAGTCAGCACAGACAGCCCATGCAGAGAGCTGGCCAGGATGGCACTGGAGCTGAGACTGGCCCTGAAGATATGAGTGAGCATTTTCTTGCTGCTGAGGAGCAACGCAAGAAAGCAGCAGCCCTGCTTGCACCTTGTGAACACTCACTCAGTGCCGGGCACAGGTGGGTGCTGGAGGGAGTCCTCCCTTCGCAGCAGGGGCAGGGAGAGCTCGGTGCAGTTGTTTGCGCTCAATGTATGCTGCAAATCACTGCCAAAAGGCTGCAGGGCTGCCCAAGCTGTGGGGTGCAGTGTCTTTGCACAGCAAGCCTATGTCCTGCCACAGCGGTGGAAAGGGTTATTTCCTGGGGGAGACAAGGCTGCCAAGAGCCCCCAGAACTGAGAAGAAGCATCAAGGTGTTGCCATTAGGGTTAATTGCTTTGATGTGCAACGTGGATGTGCAGAAATGGTCTAATCATCAGCAGCCTCTTAAGAGGGCAAACAGGTGAGAAAGTCAGAAGTAATACAGCACCTGAGTGCAAAGAGGCTCTAATTAAATACTCCTGCAAATTAGTGACTCATTTAGAAGTAAAATGATTTAATTTAAACTCTGGTGATGAATTAATGTACACCTGTTCCCCCCTTTAAGGCAAACAAATGAGTAAATAAATAGGAGGATGATGGGCTGCTTGGAGCGCAGTTGAAGCCCTTACACGGAGTGGTGGTTGGCAAGTCTTGTCCCATCTCCGTATGATGCTCTGCAGCACCTGACTACGGCAGCAATGCCTCATCTCCCCAGCTTGCTCCACAACTGCCCGGGCACTGAGAATCTGCTCTTGTTCCTTTCTGGGGCTCATGGGAATCACTGCTTCATCCCCAAAATTGATCAGAGTAACACTTTCAACTCATTCTTCCTAGAAAGCAGAAGGGCTGGAAAATTGGAAGGAAATGAGCCAGGAACAAACTTAAAAGCACCATGACTTTTAGTTTTGCTTTGCTTTAAAGTGACAGGGGAGATGTTGTAAGACAGCAAGTGCAAATTAAGGAAAAGCCCAATTAGTAAAACTCCTCCTTCCCAGCATGGAAGTGCAAGGAGCAATCTCTCCAAAGCAGCTCAGGGATCCCTGCTGCTACTGCCATCAACATAAAGGCAGAGCCAGACCATTGAAACGGGATTGGAAAAAGGATCCTTCCTCGAGAGCACTTTACAAATGCATTGAAAACATCCCTGGGTGCCAGTTTGTCTCTCACATATGGTCCACCTTGCGTTTGCTGCTCCTCTTCCTCAGTACAGCTCCAAAATCCTTCTGCATGCAGAGTCCCTGCAGCTGCCTCTGCTGCTGGCAGGCATGGGCATCGTGCGCAGGCAGACCTTTGGGACAGCCCAGCAGCTCGGCTGGCCCTGGCTGTGGCAACCCAGGAGCTGGGTGGCCACGGCCCCATGCTGCTCAGCAGCCCAGGCGGCTGCACCAGGGCATGGGGAAGGGAAAGCGCTCGGGCTGTGAGTGCTTCCTGGCCTCCTGTGAAATCAACCACATTAGCACAGGCATTGACCACTGTCAATCTGTGCTGTGTCTCAAATGAGGACATAATGTGCTCCTGAATCAATTGCTGGCAGCGCTTCAGCCTTATTATTCTTATTACTGGAACGTGAGTGCTGCATGCCTGCCAGGCAGCTTCCCGATTAGCCCATTAAACCCGCAACACACTGCTTCCTGGGTGCGATCTGGACCCCCGGGTCCAGCACCTCCTGGGCTCACCGGCCCCAGGGACCCAAGCACCTCTCCCGTTGCCTAAGCTGCCTTGCCAGGGCTGCAGACATGGGAGATGCAATGTGATGCAATGTCCTTGGTGGCTTCAAGGGAAATGCAAGCAAACAGGGGATTTGGGGGAGGCCAGAAGTGTTTCTCTCCATAAAAAACTGTGGGGAAGGTGCTGCAGCCTCCCCATGGCATTGGGAAGCAGGAGCAGAGTCAAATCTCATGCACAACCTGAAGACTATCATACCAGGCAGTGGCACGCTGCCTGGCTCTTATCACCTCCAGCTTTGCTCTGCTCCCTGGGGCCATCCACTGGAGGGACATGACGAAGGGACTGGGCATGAGGGGCAATGGCCACAAGTTGCAGTTTGGATGTAAGGAAAAAATTTTCCCCTGGGAAGGTGGTGCAGGACCTAGCCCAGAAATGGCAGCAGCCACGAGGGAGCAGGAACCAGCCCCGGTCAGAGCCAGTCTGTCCTGTGTTTGCTAACAGCAACAAAGGGGACAGCAGCGCTTGGCTTGCTGGATCCCACAGTGAAGGTGCAAGATGTGGTACGAGTGTGTACACTTGTTTGTACCAGTGTAGGCACCCCTCATCTGAGGACAGGATCCTGCTCCATGTCCATGCGCTGCAGCGTGGGAAGGTGGCCCACAGGAGGAGCTCCAACATAGCTGCAGCGCCCGCCACAGCCCGCAGATAAATAATTAAGGGGCTCTGCCTCCCTTCTACTTATTTAATTCCATTAATCCCACACTGTAAATTCACTGTAGCTCTCACTGTACACTAAAAATGAAATACTCTCCTGGTGCGGCTGGGACAGGAGCTGCTGCCAGACCCTTGCTCCCCCCAGCTCTGCTCCATGCCCAGGAGAGCATGGTGGGGCTGTGCTACGCCCCATGCCACAGCGGCCGCCAGCAGCTACCTGTGCCTGCAGCTGGCTCAGCTCCCAGCACCCGCCGTTCAACCTCTCCTGTCGCACCAGGGGCACCAGCAGGTCCAGTTGGGATTGCTCCCTGCTCCTCAGGGGCGAGGGCTAACCTGCAGCTCGGAACCCTGCTATTGCTGCAGCCAGCTCACAGCTCTCTCTGTGCTGGCTTTGTTGCACAGGCTACTCAGCCGCACGGGCTGGCAAACTGGTGTGAGCAATATTATTTGTTCTCTGACCTGCGGGAATGGAGGCCAGACAGCTCCAAGAAATCTCTGCCACCCTCCCTGCTCTCTTCCCAGGCGTGAGGGGAGGTGCTGACAGGTCTTGTTTTGTGTCACCTGTGTCTAGGTTACCCTGCTATTGCTTGCAAAGCCAAGGCAAATGCCAGACTGATGGCTCTGGGCACCTGGCCTCAGTGGTTAAAAGTGCTGTTAAATATTTGCTCTCTGCCTGGGGTGCCACTGCTCCTGGAACGTGAGCCATCTATAAACAGCCCTGCACCCCATGGAGATGTTAGCCTGCTAGGCTGCTCTGCAAAAACACTTAAAATGCAACAATTCCAAAGCACAGCCAAACAGCAAATGGGCCTTGGGGGTTCATCTATGATGCCTTCGTTCCTTGGCTCTCCCTGCTCAACTGTGCTATGCCCAGTCCCACGCCACTATCATGCTGGGGGAAATGGGGTCGGGGCCTCCGTCTTTCGAAGCGCTGGGTCACCACTCAGCGCTGTGTAGGTCTGGGGCTCACACAATCCCAGGGAGTGCTGAGGCTGTATCATCACTTCATGACTGCAATTGCACAGAATTTGGAGAGCTGTGGTTCCCTGCCTCTCCCCGTGTTGGGAAGCACAAGGTCCCGCAGGGGCTGCACAGCCTGCTCCTCTCCCACCTCCGCTATTTCCGCATCCACTCTGCAGATTCCCTTACTCAGCAATGCATGCCGTGCCCATCCTGCCCTCCAACCACAGGCCCCAAAGAGAGCTGCTGTCATGCCAAACCTGCACACACGGGGACCAGGATGAGAGCAGACCCATCGCCACAGCAATCCTGCACAGGCAGCTGTTGTTCTCTGCAAACTCAATCCAGGATTTTTCTCACTGGCATCTCAAATGGGAAATGACTGTACTGATCCCCACCTGCCAACAAGGGGCAACCACTTCTGCTTTGGGGTCTATGCTAGTATCAAACACCGTATAAGCCTGTCATGTTCAGTAATTTCTAGCTGATGAGGAGTCAAATGCAGCAGAATCCAGGGGAAAAAAAATTACATGCAACGATCAGCTACTTAGTAGCTGCTTCAACATGAAAAGTACAACTGATTGGTGCTCTCAACCAGCCATGATATTCTAAAGAAAGAGAAATGAGAAGAGAGAGGCTCATGAAAACAGCTAAGAGAATTTACTTAATGCTCATTTTTTCTGAAACAGTTCCCAGAGCTCAGTATTACGCTGCAGGCTCCAAGCGGCGCAGGCCTAGTGCGAGGATGGGAGTGCACAGACACTGGCTCCTGCTGAATCCCCACGGCGCAGCAGAGGCACAGTCCGCCTGTAGTGCCGTGGACAGCCCTGCTTATCATTTCAGCTGGACTCCTAACAAAAGGCACAAGGCAGACAGATATGACTGCATACCTTGGCACCACTGGCAGGACATACACAAACACACAGGTAACTGCAAAGGAAGCACATTATTTCTCTAAACATCTCCCAAGTTGTGATGTAATGCTGTAGCTGGTGAAAGCTCAGCTTCCCTCTGGTCTAGAGAGCAGTATGCAGAGGGAAGGTAAAACCCTCCACTTGGCATCCTGAAGCAAAAAGGAGCTCTGTGTCTTCCTCAGATAGACGCAGCACACCCTTTGAACTAGCTGGAATTTGTCCCTTACCTTCTCAGCACAGAGATCTGCTTTCCCTTTCCTGGCATATATAATCCTACCTCATGGGCAAATGTTCTGATCTCATCTCATAAATCAGTGTAGGTATGCTGCAGGAAGGGGAGGCCACAGGCACAGGCAGATAACAATTCAAACAGAAGTGATAACACATGCAAAGGACACTTCCCAAATTTATTCCCTCTTTAATACTAGTGGGGGGTTTATTTACAAGTCCCCTGCAGCTGAAGAGGGTCCTGCATGTAAGCACAGGAAAACATATATCCTGCTGCTGCTGATCTCACGGCTGCAGAGGAACTTTCTCCAACTTCACAAGTTTTCAACCTAATCATCCAGCCCAGAAAGTGATGAGAAAGGCAAGGCAGCCCTCCTGCAGGTCAGTCCCTTCCCCTCCACGTGTGCACCCCCTTGGCAAATTGTCCTCAGGGGAGGACAGGAATGGAGGGGGTCGGGCTGGGAGAAGTGCAGTGCAGGATCGGGGGCTTCATGAAATGCCTGGTGTGTTCCTGTGTTTGTGAGAAAAGGCAGCATTGGTGGCGGGTGCGGATAGTACCTATCCAGGGGCTCCACCACAGACACAGCGGAGGGCAGGGATGTGATCTAGCGGCGCAGAGGAGGTTGCAGCTCAGGATTGCAGGGCACAGGCAGAGAGCGCTCCATACAGGGAAGGGAGCTGGGACTGCTCCAGGGTAGTGGAACATCAGCAGAGTTTCTGGTGACAGAGATGCTGAATGGCACAGGCTAATGCCAGCAGTGTGCAGGGGGAGAGTAGGTTGGGAAGCAGGAATGAAAACCCGAATGCGTGTTTGCCAGCAGTGGAGGATGGTGCAGAAAGCAAAGCTTTGAATGCAGATGGAAGTGAAGGGGCATGGGACACTGTGGACTGAAATACCTCAGCCAACCTGCATGGAGAACAGCCCTCGCAGAGCAAAACAATAAAGTAAACAGCGACAGCCCAGGCGGGTAGACACAAGCTCCCATTCACTTCTAAGACCGTAACCACGATGGGAGCATGGCAGGCTGCTGCGCCTTCAGCTGCAAGGCCTTTTCCCCATACAAGCCATGCTTGAACTGCTCAAGGCGAGTTCCCACCGCTCTGGGGCTGGCAGGGAGAGCTGGCAGGCTCCCAGGCCTGGCTCAGGGCCCGTGCAGGCGATGCCGGTGCGGGGGAGGCATGGCTCAGTTTTCAAGCCCTCTCCGCTGGGGGTCCTGGCCAGCATCGCTCTGCCCCCACCGCCCGGCAGGCTCTCACGCTCACCTCGTACTCCTGGGAGAACTTCAGCCCGTCGTTGGCTTTCAGCCTGTCGATGTTATCGGCGAGGTCCGTCACAGGGATGGGGGGGTGGTCACGCATGCCTGCGAGCAAGACAAGGAGGGAGGAGGGAGAGGAAAACGGTTATGGCTCTGCACGGCCGAGGAAGGCTCAACAACAGCATGTGCACAGCAAACCTGAAAGGTGGGTGGCAAGGCGGACATGTGTGACTATGTGAAGCGCTGGGTGGAATGGATGGGAAGTCGGTGAGATTGCACGGCATGCTGCACGCACTCTCAGAGCACACAGTTTGGTGAAACAAAAAGGAAGGTGATGTGCAGAATGTGCATGACCGGGTGAGCATGCTCGGACAGTACAGCCACCGGGCACACAGAGCAGGCCACACAGTGGGCAGGGGCTTGGGCAAGCCCCCGGCAGGAATGGGCCAAGGAGATGCTGTCAATGTGCTTCCCGGGCTCCCGCATGGGCTGAAGTTGAACACACTGATTCTCTGGTGCTCTCACCGCCAAGGGCTGAGGCTGATCCTCTTGCTTACCTCTAACGGCGGCATTAACCACAAAGAAACTCGCCCAGACCTGCACCAATGGAAACCTCTGCAGTGTACGTGCACAACTTTTTGGGTAGACAGATGCTGCCCCAGCCCCTGTGGAGCTAGAGAAAGACAGGAAGGGCCCCGTGGAGGAACAGCTGCTCCCCTGGTCAGAGATTGCACAACTTCGCGAGAGCTGAGGAGCAGCTCTGCCTGCAGCTGTGTAACTCAGTGCTTTTCAGTGGTGCTCCGGAGGCAGAGCCAGCTCCAGGGCCCAAAATCCAGCTCCACTGGGCTGGCTCGTGCAAGGCACCATGTGCAGTGACATGCCCTACAGCAGCTTCTGGGAGGCTGCTGTGAGCTGGGATGCGGTTCAAGCCGTGGCAGAAGTCTTGCCCTGTCTAAAGCAGGGATGCACAGTATGGCTCATCCCGGGCACAGCCCAAGCCCTGCTCAGGGAAGAGGCCCCGAGGTGGAGATTCCACAGGTCTCGCGCAGGGGATGGGTACCATGGGGGTACACATATGGGATTGGAAGAAGCACTACTGGGGCACTGGGCCTCAGGGCTCAGCCATCGCAACCGCTTTCTCTGAAGCTGAGACAGTGAACTGGCATGAACGTGGCTGTGAAACATCTCCTTCAAAGCCTGGCTCATGAAAATCCCAAGGCTCGTGACTCCATCGGCTGCTCTGTGGCTTTCCCAGAAACCCCATGTGGGTAATAATGATTATTAATAGGCTGAAGCTGTTGATTCACACTCACACCCAGGGAGACAGGCTGGAGCATGGCCAGGAGCTTCTCAACCGCTCAGGAGCCTGAATGCTGCCACAGATGGCAGTGATGGGCCGCTGAGGTGATGGAGCAGTCCCCAAGCTGGGTACATGCATTTTACACAGTGGTGACAAGTCGCTAGGTGATAACACAGAAGTGTTACACTGCAGCCGCTGCACAGCAGGGCTCCTCACACCTCTGCCAAAAGCATCTAACATTGCTGCATATAGGCAAGACCCGATCCAACACACACTCATCCGTCTATCACTTGACAGCACAGAGCTAACCACGGATGGACTGATAGTAGGACAGACGGAGAAGGAAAGATCCCTCTCCTGCCTCGTGCTGAGGCCCTCCTGCAAATGGTCCTCTGCCACTTCACCCATTACGATCCCCAAGGTAGCTGAGCAGGTCCACAAAGACGATGCTGATTTCTACACAATTTGCTCGTTGGTGCCAGAGCCAGAGCTCCAGAGGCTGTAGCTCAGAAGTGACCTTTGCAGTGTGGAGCTGTTACTGATGAGCAACTGAATGAGGGCAACAATGTGGGACCAAGGCAGAAGTGTGGGGCTGGAAGAAGAAAGAGGCTGGAACACAACCACAGTACGTGCTTATCCTAACACGGTTATGTATGAAGTACAGCAAAGCCATGGACCACAGCAGAGCTGCAGATGCTCGTCTCTGCTGAGAAATACAAGGGGGCCCCTCCAAACTTCAGCCAAAGGAGTGTTGCAGCAACAAAGGAGCTGCAAGAACAGACAGGGAGAAAAACGTGTTTGGTATCCCATTATTGTGAACCTAGAACAACTGCCACTGGCAGTGTAGGGCAAGACAGAGATTTGTACACACTACCAGGACTTCTGCATGCTCTTCCAATGACTCTGGCAAGAGGACAGTGAGCTCTCCACCAAGCTAGAAGGACTCAGAGGTCTCACAATGCCTGCAGGGCTACAGACTGCACAGCCCTCGACTCTGCTTCTGAGGGAAGCCTCTAACCTATGTACTTCTCCCATTCCTGCGTGCACACGCAGATACCTTGTACACCAAGCAGCGGGGAGGACACACTTTTACAGTTGTTTGAGAGTGAACCTGAAGCTTACAAGACAAGACATAAAGGGGCAGTTAAACCCATAGTCCTGGTACCACTCCATCCAACCTGCTAGAGCAGTTAAGTCCCTCTCCTCTGTGCCTGGGACTCTGGTGCCAACAACTGCCAAGCAGACCAACTGCACAGCAGTTCAGAGAAGATCAGCATCCCTTGGCATCCATTCTGCCCAACTCTATGGCACAGGCGACCCAACCTAGGGATTCCAGTTTGCCTGAGGTAGGAGGAGAGTGTGTTCAACCACTGGGCTGCAGAGCACCCTTCAATTTGTCCTCTAGGGGTTTTTAGCTGCCCACTCCCTCCAGAATGGCCAAGGTTTTCTGTCCCCACGCAGGGCCAGCTGCAGAGCCTGGCATGCCACTGCAAGGGGGCAGGAAACCTGGGAGCAGGGGAAGGACTGCCACAGGAGCCTCCTGGCAGCCCAGCACCCGGGGCTTTCCCTTCTGCACTGTGCTGCGGTGAGCTGCTGTAGTGCCGTGCAAACAGTACCCGAGCTTGGCCCCACACATCATGTCAGAAAGTGAAATCAGTGCCGTTCTACAGTCTGCTGTGAGTGAGGGTGACCTTCATGACATTGAAACAAAAATTACAGAGACAAGAGAGAAAGGGAAAGAAAAAGCAAAAGGTGTCAAAAGATAAATACAGGAGTTAAAACTAACTTGAGATATTCGGGCAACTGGGGACACTGGCACCTGCAAAGAAAAGAAATGGGGCAAGAACAGAAATCCCATTAGCCTTTAGTCATCATCGCAGAGGTTCAGAAATGGAAAGGCAAAGAGATGAAGATGCAAGGAAAGCACCATCTGCCACAGCACCGGGAGCCTCCCTCCCGCACAGGACTGGCTGCCTGGCGCCGGGGGCTGCTCTGCAGCTGGCTGTTACCCACCGGGCTTTTGGCTCTGGCCAGCACCATCCCCTGACGCTGACAAACACATGGAGCTGGGGGTACTCGCAGAGGAGTGAGTGCCCAGGTCTTCATCTGATGCCAAGAGCTACAGTTCTCACTGCACACCACTGTCCAGGGCCCCATGCTCCCCTAGCCTGCAAGGCAGGAGGATGGCAGGTACAGGGGACATCTGTGCTGCTTGGTGGCCAGGAGGATTGCGCTCAGCCCCAGCAATCTCTGCTCAGTGCCCCTGAGCCTCTAGTTTGCTTCCAGCTCATCAGCAGCGCAACTCAGCCTCATTTCATGGTGTATTGGGACACTGCCCGGTCCCGTATCCTCTCAGCGACTTGGCACAGTGGTACATTAGTACAGGGAGGGTGACAGTGGGGGAAATGACCCTTGTCTGAAGTAAAAACCACAAAAATGAGAAAGCTTAATATTTAATAACAGTAGCCCAATTAATTATGCATTAAACAAGTTTTCCCTGCTCGGCACACTCCAGCAGGGAGACCAGCTACTGAAGTGTGCAGGGCTGGTGGCCAGCACCTCTTGTCAATGCATCCACGCAGCACCGCCTTGACCTTGGGTGGGTGACGAGGACAACAGCATGGGCCCACTGGGCTCGGTGGCTTTCATGCCTCCTCATTAATGAGGACAAGCTTGTCAGGAGCTGGAACAGTCACTCCTAGCTGCATGACACCCACTTCTGCCCCGCAGAGCCTCACAAGTGATGCAGGGAGGAGGACGACACAGTTCTGTCAGTTGGTGGGGGAGCATTGGCTTGCAGCATCCCAGGGCACTGCTGCTGCCTCTAGTGAGCTGGGCACTTTGGGTCGTTTTTGTCTCTCCAGAGAGCTCTGCAATCATCACATGAGAGAGTGTCTCTGGCTTATCCTTAGGCACAGGCAGGAAAAGAGAATTTCCTGGACTCCTCTCTGATGGCAGCTCTTGGCCCTTCCTACAGCTCTTGCAAAGGATACCCTCATTGCAATCACCCCAATCTCTTGTTGATAATGGGAGCAGATGCAAGCCTGACCTCCTCCATGCAATGTAAACCACAAGCATACAGCAAAGACGGCTCTTGTGTAGCTAGGCAGTGGGGACATGTCACAGAAGCCTGTCCCCATGCACAGATGCCCTGGAGCAGCTCAAGGAGCTGCATGCTGTTGCTGACTGTGTGTGACCCCCTCACCTAACACTGCTCCCAGTGATGTGCCTGTTGAGATGTTCTTCCTCTAGCATGGGTGCTGCCTCCCTTGCTTCCCACAGCATTTTCCTCCCATGCTGCAATACCACGCTGTTCTGTGCTGTGGCCAACAAATGCCCCAGGTCTGCTGGCAACTGCCAGGCTGTCACTGTGTCCTACCCGTGAGATCTGCTATCGGTCCTGCCTGGGAGACGCACTAACTATGGATCTGAGACAGCTGCTCTGGCACAGAGGGAGAAGTGCTGGTGAAACCCAGCCCAGGTCTGAGCCAGACTGCTGTGAGCAGCAACAGGCTTCTCTTACCCTCCCTCCCGGACACAGCAGGTTTACATCAGGAAACGGTCCTTTCAAAACTCTCCCGTTAGATGAAAGCTCTTAGATGAATGAGCAGCAGGAGGAAAAGGAAAGTAGGTTACAGACCAGGAAGAGCTGCAAGTTAGAAGACAGCTGTATGTGCCTCATTTACTGCTGAACTGCTCCCTCCATCACAAAAGCCCAAGCGCTCCCCCACTTCATCTAGGACTTGGGCTCTCTGAAAGGCTCTGAACAAGCTGGGGTGAGCCTGCCTCTGATTGCCACAACAACAGGTACTGTGCTTTCAGTGCCATCAGAGACACACAGACACAAAGCAGCAGCACGAGACCTTTCTACAGTGCGAAGTAGAGTTGCCTCTGTGGGCTGGCAAACTAGCTACATCCCGAGGCACCACAGGCCAGTGCAGACAAGACAAGATGCTCTGCAGCAAACAGTTGCATGCAGAAAGCAACAGCTGTTACTGAACTATCTGTCATCCTCTGCACTGAGATCACTGTGACCAGCAGTGCACTTTACTGGGCCACAGCACTGACTGGGAAGCAATGTAGGCTGCTTCTCTACACCCTTAGCTGATCAGAGCAGGACAGTCAGTACACCAAAGATCCCTGGAGAAAGGTACTGGGACACACTCAGCAGTACAAGGGCTCTCTGTACCTCCTGATCCTCCCAGATGCAGCCCCTGTGGCCAGCACTGCATCAGTGGTGCTCAGCGCTGATCTCAGTCTGGACCAAGCCAGCACAGCAGCTGGGAGCAATGCAGGTGCAGGCACTGGTAAGCACCTCCCAACTCTGTGTGGAGGCTCCTCCTGGCTCAGGACAACTGCAGTGAGCTTCATATAAGGTCTGACGCACACCACACACTAGGTTCTGCCCCTGCCCAAGTTCCCCAGCCTGGTGTGCCGGCAGTGACAGGGCCAGGGAGAAGGATTTGCAGACCAGAGAGTGGACACCTGGATATCCTTGGTTTAAGCCCGCTTTATGCCACTGTGACAGAGAAGGTACAGAGCTGCTGGTGGGGAGGACTGCAACTCCTTCTCTGGCATGGGGACCTGACGAAGAGGAATCGGAGGAGGTGGGGCACAAGGGCTTTAGCTGCTCTTTACCTGGAGTCTGGTAGTTGAGCCGCCTCATCTCAACCGGGTCAGAGGAGTGGGCCAAGAGCGAGTCCTTCAGACCGATGGAGTGCTCATCCTTGGAAGAGGGGGAGTGCGCCCTTTTCCTATGGACAGAGAGAAGCAGGTGAGCTCTGGCAGAGACCATTATGAACCACCCTGGAAAGCAGTCTGGATCCTTGCGTCCCAGGTACCCAGCTCCATCCCACGCTCCCTGGGGCTCTGGGCAAGTCACATCCTCTTCCATGCCTCCAATTCCCACCTATGAAACAGGAAGGATCATACATAAGCGACGGCAGAGGTTTGATTAGTGAGGCACTTTGAAATATGATACTCTGCCTAATATTTATTAGAGAAAAAGCAGATAAATGCAAGATGTTGTTTCCTCTTACTCTGTCTAGGAACTATTTCCTGTAGTGGAAGGATATAATAAAAATTTTTTTCAAGTATTAGAAATATTTAAATATAGAATGCCGTAATATAATAGCGTAAAGGCTCTTCAGGGTGTGTTTTATTGGGCCATTAATACATGTCTTGAATGGTTGAAGGCACCCAAGGCGTGTATTAATGGAACAATAAAATACACTGTTGTCTCTTCATGCTATATTTATGCCTACAGCAATGCCACCACCTCAGGCTCTTGCTGGAATTCACAGGCAAAGCAGGGACAGATCCAATCCAAAAGTGGACGAGTTAATATTAAGGAAAATCTAATACTGCAAGAAGGGTTTCTAGTGATTTTTTAAGTTCTACTTCTTCCTCTATATTACAAATATAGCAGATATACCCATGCAGATGGGTGGTGGGCAGGAGCAGGACAGCAGTACTCTCTTCTGAGTCTGTGCTGACCCTGACAGTTTGCCAACGTGCTGAGCACACAGCAATAGGCAGACTTTGTCCTTTGGCTACAGCCCCAAAATGGATTTTGCCTGATGGTGAACCCCTCTGCTGACCGGATGTTTTCTGGAAGAGGGGGAGCTGCATCACTGCTAGTCTGCACAAATGCTAGCACATGTACCATCCTGCAAATCACAACAGTCCGCCTCTGCTTCTGTCCCCTTGTGAAGCATTTCAAAGCACCCTGGAAGGTTGCCAGGTTGCCAAGCTCTGCACAGAGGCAGCTGCATCTCTGGGTAGTGGTGACCCTGAGCCACGTGTGATCAGAAACACTCTGCACAGGGCGCTATCACTTCCACAGGGAGCTGTGCACGCTGGGCTGGCACTAGTGAGAAGGAATTAGGAAAAATTTAGTGCATAAATCATGAGTGAAACCTGTGTTCCTGCTGTGGCCCAGAGTGTGAGCAAGCTCCATCTGCAGCCTGTGTCTGCATCAAACACTGGAGTTGTTCAGTGGGGAGGACCAGCTTGTGAGTCTTGCACTACTCTGAGTCACCTCAACATCGCAGAACCCTTCTAGCTGCCTGGACCGGGACAAAAGAGCTGAAGGACTGAGAGCACTGACAGAAAGAAAGGAAAATACAGGGAAAACAAATAAATTAGTGTTTCTCCTATCAGGAGCACAGCAGGATGTGCCATGTGCTACTGTTTGTCAGTCCCTGAGCCCTTGAGCAAAGTGGCCCAGCTTTTCTGGGGAATGGGCACAGCACATAATTAATGTTTGTCTCTCATTAGCCTAGTCAGGACAACTGATAAACAAACCTCCAGATCCCAAGCTATCCACTGCTACTCAGCTTCAATCCATTCCCATTGTAGATTTGACACTGTGAATAAGCTGCACAGATACCTTTGGGAGAAAATGCCTCCAAAAAGAAGATGGACAGCAAAAAACTGTAGGATAAAACAGCATCACTCTCAGCATGTGGATTGTGCTGGAAGAGGATACGCTGCTACCGCATGGGCTAGGACACAGCAGGAACATGTCAGGTCTGAGCACAGTGGGCTGGTGCTGCTTCCTGATATTCCACCCACACCAGACTCTGGGACAAAGGGACACTGAGCCAAGCTGGACATAGTGGGGCCCAGGCACAGAAACCCCCCTGGGGCCATTTTCTCTTCTTAAAGGCCAGCAAACACTTTGTTTCTTACAACTACCTGATATTCCCTCAAAGCTTCATCATTACAGACTGCAAGGATGCACCTGTATTCTTGATAGAACAGCTCTCAGTCTGAAGTGACTGAGAAAACAAAGAAACACCTATAACTGCTTGTGGTGTCATTTCTTTGATTTTTAACTTCATTGCAAAAACAATCTGGGACGTCTTTATGTTGGAACTGCCTCCCTGAGAGTTGTGAGAAGCTCACAATTGCTGGGAGGCTGATTCCTTTGAGGAAACAAAGTCTTTGTAAACCCCCAGGGCTGGCATGCCCCACGTTCCCAAAAACAAAGATGCCCCTTCCTAGCTTCAGGCCTGCGTTTTTAAAATGGGAAATATACTTGAAATTTTAGCAAAACAAGAAGATAAAATGGATTCCTACCTTTCTTGTTTACTAGATCCAGGGAAGAGCAAAAACAGAAGAAAGGAGATGATCACTGACACAGAAAGGCACTGACTGCACATGCACGGCACAGCTCCATTTAATCAGACAACAAAGCCAGTTCCCTTCCCCCAGGTACAGATACATATGTAAATAGGGAGTCCAGGAGGAGCAGAACCTTGGAGCTGAGCTGATAGAGAATGACCTACTGTAATTGAACAGGCTACACGAACACATGCAAATGCAACCTGTGGCTCCTCAGGAGGACTAACAATCATCTCGCACTACACTTACAGCTCTAGCAGGACTGCTGTGCTACGCAAAAGCAGGTGGTTGCTTCAGCAGCAAGCACAGTGTGTGGATGGTCCTGATCCAGCAGAGAACTGAGAAGCCTCAACAAGAGATACCCTACTCTGATTTCAGCCTGTCACATCCATGCCCTGTTCTCACCACCAAAACTATGTTCCTCAGTAAAAATTCACAGTTGTGGAGGCACCTGCCAGAGATCAAACAGGCAATTTCCACAGAAAAACAGTACTAGAGAAGTCCCCAAGGCTGCAAATCCAAGCTGTGAGACCAGAGAGCGGTCAGACTGGCTTTAGGGACAAAGCTGCTCTCCTCTGTCCCACTGTTCACACATTTCCAGAATCCACAGCAGCTCTGTGTCCTGGGGCTGATATTAATTACCTTCTGCATACCCAGCCCTTATGCTCTCTTTATAAAGCAGCTTTCTGCTGTGCCAGGTGGAGACCTTCCTCCTCCCCATGACCACCAAAGACTGTCTATCAGAGCACCCCATATCTCTAGGCTACGAGGAGGCTACAAGGAAGCTATTTAAGGTGCCACCACCTGTAGTGCTTGTCCCATAAATGCTATGTCCTGGACTGGACCTCACCTTTTGAAGAGGAGTATAGCAATGACAATGATGATGATTAATATCACGGCCAGGACAGGTCCCATCACCCACAGCATCTCCGGTTCATCCTGCTGCTTTGCTGAAGCCACTTCCATCACGATCTCATCCGAGTAGGGGCTCGCTGCATATCTCTTCTGAACAGCACCGGCAGGAGAGGGACAGAAAAGCAAGCGTCCATTAGGCTAAAGCAACAGCTACATCCCTGAAATGTGGAGGTTTCCCCTGGTCTCTGGCTAACAGGGAACAGTCATGCTTCTCAAACCCCAGCAGCACGCCATGGGATCCTCCCTCCCTCGGCATCAGCAGAGGTCACGCTGTGGAAACAGTCTCTTCCTGGTGTGAAACATTCCCCGTGCCAACTAATTTCTGGCTAGCAGACTTGGCCCTGAGGTGCCAAACTAGAGCAGCCCGGCTAAGAGCCACTTGCCAGCCCTGGATTCTCTTGGAGACAAATCACAAGCTTTTGAATCCCAACCAATTGCACAGTGGGGCTGGCTGATGATTCCTAAGTGGTTTATAATACCTACTGTGCTGATATCAACACATCTCTCCAGGACAGGGCTATATTAGGAAAACCCCTGCTGGGCTAGGCAGTTTTCTTAAAGGAATGAAATGACAGGAACATTTTCTACCTGATGTCTCAGCCCTGACAAACAGACCTCGGAAAGGGGCTCATGCTTATGGTTCCTTTCCAGACACTTCTGCAATCTGGCAGCCCAGTGATTTATAACCCGAAGGGACAGCTTTCTAGCTCCACCGGCAAGATGGGATTAACAGAGACCCAAACCCCTCCTGCAGAAAAATGACACTGCACCTGGCTTGTTCTGCTGCTGTTGCTAAGGCTTATGGAGCTGTGTTGTCCCTTCAGAGCTCAACCTCGCTGGGTCAGAAGGGTTAAATGCTGCAAAAAGAAATCCTTTCCCCCTATTAGAGAGGGCCAGAGCTGTATCAGCTCAGTGCCTGTGGCTTTTGAGCAGCACCTGCTGCTCAGCATTAGGGAGCCAGAAACGCTCTGCTCCTGCCATAGAAAGTTTCCGTCACTGAAGAGGTGCCTGTGGATCTATAAATCGCCTGCTTTAAGGTCAAAGTTTAAACACACACTTCATGTCTGTGTGCATGTGAGGAGAAGAAAGAGAAAAATCAAGCGTGCTGGTGTCACACAAATGCACATCTTGATCTCCTCTCACAGATGCCCTTGATCCCAGCCAGCTTGGTTTCAAACATGCATGGAGTACAGAAAATGCTCTTATCTGTGACATCCTTCTGGCAGCACGCGCAAGTGCAGCATCCTAGCTGCTCTCCTCAGAGTTATCAGTGGTCAGAGATGCCTCTGGCTGGAGGAGGAGCCTGAGGGGTGGTTGCTGCTTTGTCCGTGAAACCTTTCAGCCCTATGAGACCCTGTTTCATTGACCCTGAAATAGCTGCTGGATCCTGGTTCAGCTCTGTTCCTAAAGAAAGTCTGCATGAGATCACTGCAACCCATCGGTATGCTCCTACGCCCCCTCGTCCAGTTGAAACAACAGAGCAGGGAGTCTGAGCATGGCAGAGACAAGAGGATGCCACTTCGGCGGTGAGAGGATGGGGCAGAAGGCCTGGGGCTCCCCTTTGTATGGGCAAGCATCTACTCTGTGAGAAAACCACAAAGGGTTTGCCTGTGACTACCCAGAAAGGTCAAGCTGCATTAGGCAGTGGTAGTGGGGGGGCACGCTGATCTGTGCAGCAAGGTAACATGTGCCTTCATCTTGAAAGCTTTGTGCGAGGGGTAAAGATTCATATTTTTGCAGACACACTTTGGAGATGCCTCCTTCCAAGAGAAGGCAGAAGCAGAAACGATCAGAAGGACTGTTATCTCAGTGGCATTTCCAAAGGCAGATTGCAAGGTGCAGGTGCTCCGGCTCTCGGAGATGGTGTTTCAACCACACTCTCCTTTGCCTTTGAAGAACGGCGATGCCTGCTGGCACTAGAGACACAGCAAGTGATTTAAGAGGAGCTGAGTGGGGGAGATAGTGCACAGTCCTGGACAGAGTGCCTCGTGCTTCATATGAAAATGGGTGCGATGCAGCGGGGGATGCAGAAAAATAATTCTGCTGGCTGGTGGGTCACTGGAGGGCTGTGGCAGATTTATGCTAGGGAGGAGATGATGATGATAGTCTGGGATCAGCTAGTTAAGGTCATGTCTTCTCGACAGGGATTGCCAGGATAGCACATTGCTGGGCCTCTGCCTTACCTTGCTGTTTATCTGTGACTCTCCTTCCCTCACCAGTGTGCGCATCTTGCCACGAGAACACGTGAGCTGGATGAGTAATGAAGAACTTGACCAGCCCTAATGAGCCATTACAAGCAAACGAGGCTGAGGAAGGAAGCCGTGGCTTGGAAGCTGACCAAAGGATTCTGTGCATCTCTATTATTTCCATTATTTACACGCTGGCCGCTGCTACTGCCGCCACCACCACCACTCCTGCCCTCCGTGTTTACAGCTGGACACTGATGCACTGGTCTCACCGTGCTGCTCTCTGCTTATTGCATCAGCTACGCCCTTCCCTCTCACATGCCCAGGCCCCGTGTGCATGGCGACACGCTGCTGACAAAGGCATGGCCCATTTGCCTCAAGCAAGGAGAGGCACAGGAGCAAGAATCCCTATGCAGCAGGCACGTGCACAGCTATGCCCTGCTGACAACCCACTGCAATGGGAGGTAGGTTTGTTTGTTTCTCCAGACACCACCTGGAGTTGAGATTCTGGGCAGAGCGGGTCATATGAAGGAAGGTTTGCAGAGGGAGCATCCTGTTCACTGCAGAGCCTCAGCAGCCACTGTGCAGGGTAGGATTTCAAGGGGCTGTTTCCACAGTCACTTACTTAAACTAAAGCAGAATGAGAACCCATTCCAACCCAACCATGTGTCAAGCTCTGCTCTGGGCACAGCCCAGCAAGCCACAACCGAGCTTGTGTAGAACGCGTGTGTTGACACTGCCCTCCACTCTCATCTGTTATGTCAAACATACGTGCCATTTCCCTCCAAAACCACCATCTATCAAGTCAACTCCCACGGCTGCCTGAGCTTGTTGAGACCAGCTATGCAGCCCCACTCTCCTCTCTTCAGAGAAAACTCCATCATCCTGGCTCGCAGTAATTGTTCACCCTGCCTGCACTGAGCCCACCTCACCTCTGCTAGGACAGACTGTACCTCCCCAGCAGAAAGTCCTTACCGTGTCTCCATCCTCCAGCGAGGCCAGCACGAAGCAGCGATAGCTCAGGTCTTGAGACAGGGGCTTGTTGTAGAAACCTTTGTAGTTCTTCTCGTCCCCCAGAGTGAAGGTCTCAGGCAGCACATCCACTTGAGCAGCAATGTAGGGCTTGAGTCTGTCTGCCTGGCGTCGCTGGCGCCTGCTCTGACTCCCTTGGCTTATGGCCTCCAGCAGCTGGGGACAAACAAGGTGCATCGCTATTGCTTCGCCCAGCATGACACCGCCTTACGCTGTTACCTTACCGGTTGTAGGACTCAGCAGGGTGGAAGGGAGGGGAGAAGATACTGGGTTTGATTTGGACTTGGCGGTACAAAGACACCAGAGGGATTTGTTATCTGTTTAGGCACTGCTGGGGCACCAGTCTGCAGACCCTCACTGCAAGCATCTCTGCCAGGAACTCAGCTTCGAGAGAGTCCTGAGCCCTGGGATGCTGACACGGTGAATGTTAGGGCTGAGACAGCCTGTGTTAATGCATCCCAATGAGCTGCGAGGGAACTGGGCCATGTTCTGTGGCCCAAATGTTGGTACGGACAGCAACTCACGCTCTCTATAGACACTGGACGTGAATTACAGCTCATGCTGATGTAAAGGGAAAAAGTGACATTTGCTGTGTCTTTCCCTTCTGTCAGTGCTTCGGTATTTCACCTGCTGCTGGGCTGCTGGCAGAGCTTTGTGTAAATCACACAGAATGATAACAGATTTCATGGGATGTTCAGAGTAAAAATGGCAAATTTCATAGTCGGCCACAAATTCATGAAAAAGGATATAAACACACAAAAATTCAATTACACTGCTAAGAAAGACTCTCAGATGTTTAAAGATGTTTTTCTAATGAATAAAAACGAATATCGGGCTTGGAACAGAAATTCTAATTTAAAATGAAGAAGGAGGCATGAAATACATTTCACACACGAATGTATCAGTGCGGCATTGTCAGGGCAGACTGGGAACGTCAGTGGGGCTGAGGACAGTGATGTGCACACAAAGCCACGCTGCTGAGCTGAGCTCACTCCCTCTGAGGAGGAAAAGCTGGGTAAGGCACCCCCCGCTCTTTCCCCTCGACAGTCCGTCCTTGTTCTCTTATGAATACTCATGTCGGAGCAATTTAGGAAAGCTACAGCTTGTCATTGCAACAGCACCAAAAAAAAAAAAAAAGAAAAGAAAAAATCCAGGATGGAACAGTCTCAGTTTCACAAATATCCTTGCAACTGCAGGGGAAAAAAGGCAGATAGTCTTCGGACTGTGGAGTTTGCTCCTTACACACATCTCTTGTACCTTACAGCTAAGCTCTTTGGGGCAGAAAGCACAGCTGTATGTGCATGAAACCCTAGGGATCCAGTTGTGACTGAGGTTGCTGGATGCTACTGCCACCTATATATGTAACACACGCCCCGAAAAACTGCACCAAAAGAAATGCTAGGCTTGCAAAGTTCACATCCTGAAAAATAAGAAAACTAATATTGCCTGCGCAAAATTAATCCAGCCGTCTTACGTATGTGCATTGTGTTACAATCCTTGACTGCACGGTCACAAACTATCTTTTCTGTAACTCCCCTGCTTTGTTCAATACACAGGACAGACAGTGCTTAATCAAAGAGCAGCTATTCCATATTTTGTTTTCTTCTTTGCATTATGCAGCCTGAGGCCTTGTTTATTGCTTACTATTCAAATACAGGTCTGAAGACAAAATTAATAATTTCCTTGTGGGCTTTTCTATGGTGCTGATCACTATAATATTACAAGTGCTTCACAAACATTAACGATCTTATCTTCCAAACACCCATATGAGGTGAGATGAAAGTGATTATCCTAATTTTACAGATAGAGAACAGAAACACAGGGACATTAATGTAAAAAATGCCCACTAATTTTGAATGTCAAATTGAAAAGACATCAGCTTGTTTTATTTTTATAGAAAAGTTAGTATTTTTTTTACAGCACTGACTGTATCCAGCAGAGCTCCTATTGACTTTCTCTGCAGCTGGGGATGCTTAGGCTTTGCAAATGAGGCTCCAGGATCTCAAACTGAGCACTCCAAAAAAAAGCAGAACATGCAAGACAGCGTCTGCTAATGAAAATTAGCAGAAATTTTATATCATTTGCCCAGGACTGGGTGAAACAGAGATAGACACCAGTTCTCTCAATAACTTTCAACCACCTAAAGCTCAAAACCAAACCATCCTTTCGCATCCTAGTCTTCTATTTCTTGTGACTTCTTCCAATTTCTGCAATGAAATGATGCAGGAGACCTACAGATGATGGTTCTCCATCACACAATTGTGCTTCATGTGCAGAACAGATCCACCCATACACGGCGCGAGCAGGGACCCCATGGAAAAGACTGTGCAATCATGTAATTAAAGATTAATGATAAGCAAGGGCTGACTTACAGCTTCTAACACTTTGTAATTTATGAGTGCTTCAAGCTTGCAACTTTGTTCTCTTAATGGAACCTTTGTGCGATTTCTTGGAATTTTTCCTTATTACTTTGGGGGTGGCGTGTGTGTGTGGGGAAGAGCTGACACAGCCTTTGTGTGGGACTCTTCTGACACCCACATACGTACCGCACTGCTGGTGTTGGAGGACTCCTGCACAGAATAAGCTGCATCTTGGGGTGAATGGGCTGGTGAATGCTGAAAGCCTTTAACAAGCAAGTGTGAAGGGAGCTTTGCAGGTTTTGTTAGATATTAGAGTGAACTCTTTATCCAGACTGTGGGCTTAGGTCCTGTCCAGAGAGGGAAAAGCCTCCTGACAGCTTAATAAACTGAAAACAGTATCTTTCTCTCCTAGCTTGTTTTCAATATCAGCATGGGTGCTGCAGCTGAAAAAGGCTGCAAAAAGTGTACGGTCCAAGACAGGATCTGTCCTGGTCAGAGCTTTGAGACACTCAAGTGTGGTCTCCCACAGCGGCACATTCTGGGAGGTGGCTCCTCCCTTGCTTGACTCCAGCCTCCTTCCTACGTGCTGTCACCAGCCCAGAAAGGCTGAGTGGGCACTGCGTGTCCCACAGACCACCATCTCTGATGTACAGCCTGCACCTATGTCACTGCACCCATGCCGTTGCCAGGAGGCCTGGGCAAAGCATGCCGGGCCACCTGGGAGCCACTTCTATTACAGCAGCTGCTACAGACTCCTACCTGGTCCAGCTCCATCTCATCAGGTGTCCGCCACCGAGCAGTTGGGCTGCTGGTGCTCTGATCCGCTGGCACAACCACGATGTAGTACCACCTGGGAAGGAAGGAAAGCATAAGCGCTGGACCCTAAGTCATGTCTCTGGCAGATCACCGAATAACACGTGCCATATGCCTTCCAAGGATGACCTGCTCCTCTCCCTGACCTCTACGCAGGAAAAGAGTTCAGTGAGGAAGAGGTCGGTTTTCCTGCTGTACCAGAGAAGAGAATACTCCCCGTTAGCACTCATTAGGTTAATGAAGATCTACACACTGTGCTCCAGAGGGTGGTGTAGGAGCTGTGAGGACATTTATATAATCGGATTGTAGCAAGAACCCTGGGGGAATTGTGCTTCAGCACAAGGATACCACAGTAACAAATAAGACTTCCACAAACTCGCTTTTTTAATCTCCTTGAGGCTTTAGGCATTATTTATTTAAAGGATATTATACAGTGTCAGAGGAAGTCCCTCCTGATCCTCAACTGCATTTTTGTTGGTAGCATCTGGAGTATACCCACCAGGGTGAGGGCAAACTGTCAGAGAATTGTCTTAATTTTATTGCACATAAATATTTGCTCAGGAAGAGCCAGCAGTGTGATCCCATGTTACGGGTAAACGCCTGGCTCTGTACCGCAGCCTGCTCAGAAATTCACTCCCAGGTTACAAAATCCACAGGCTGGCAGAGGTCTGCCCTGCCCTTTTCCCCATCTCTAGCCTCCCACCCTGCCTTCTCCACCTGGGCACAGCACCTACCTAACCGGCACAGTGGTCTGGACTTTGGGAAGGGTGAGCGTGAATTTTCCTTCCTGTATGTACTTGTTTGTGGCGATGGGTTTGCTCTGCAAGACGTCAGGAGCGGTTCGGATTGAGACGAGGTGCTGGAGCCCCCCAGCACTGCTCCCGCGATTCATTAGCACAAAAGAATAGTCCGTGTCTGGCTGGAGGTCACTTATGAGTTTCTTCATCGAGTGGCCGTCCACCTCCACACTCTGGCTATTGTACAGAATCTGAAACGGGAAAAGAACATGCTCATGCAGCTGACAGCTGCTGATGAAAACTCACACTCAAAATAGCAGCGTTAGAGACGACAATTTGGCTCTGGGCCCTCCCTCAGGTGGTTCAGCTATTGTGCGCTTCGTAAACAGCCATAAATCTTTAGTTAAAGAAGAACAACCCCCAGCACAGGGTTGAACCATGCTCCCTGTGCCTCGCAGTGATGGAGCAGAGAGGGTCATCTCAGCAAAGCCCAGGTGGCCAGTGCCAGCAGTGAGGCTGGTGGTGCCACAAGCACTGCTTTTCAGCACTGCTTTGGGGCAGGAATCCAGATGGCTGTGCTTTGCCCTCGTGTGGAGATGAATGGGTCTTTGTTTCTTGTCTCACGAGGCTATAACACACAATATGCTTTTGGTGTAAAACCCTGTCTGCTTTTAATTCGCGTCATTCCCGTGTCTACCAGCTGATGCCTGATCGAATGGTGAATGCAGAGCATCCCCCTCCCAGCAAGGTGACTGGGGGTGGTGGTGGGGTGGGGCGGGGGTTACACGCCTCACCAATGATCTGAAAAATCCCCCACAGGGCTCACAAACTGGTACCCGAAACAGCGGCTCTGCAGGTGTGACACCCTGTTGCCATGACAACAGATACTGATGCCGCACCAGCCGTGGGCAGGAGATCGGTGCTGCTTTTCCCTGCCGTGCTTGCAGCGAGGGGCTGCTGGGCAGGGCAGGGCAGGGGCATTGGTGGCCCAGGGCAGTGGGCAGCCCCCCCCCACAGCTTCCCTTTGGGCCTGTTGGCCCCCCAGCTACCGACATTTTCTCAGTGCCCTGTTGCGGATATGCAGGTCCCCCATATCCCTCAAGGCACAGCAGTCATGGGCACTGCCATATTAGCTGCACCAAACAGCTCATCTGCCCTGGGAACCTTGATCCTGGTCTTGCTGGAACAACGCCTGTAGCCCAAAATGCTGGGTGCTGCCTCTGCAAAGTCAGAAACTCAGACAGTTCCTGGAGACAGAGGCAGAGAACCACAGAGATCAGAGGTTGTGCCCCAGGTGTGATAAACCAGCATGTTTCTTTCAACCAGGTGACCATCCAGTGTGGCAGGGGAGCGCTGGATTCCTGATAGCGGTGCAGAGACACAGTATACCAAAAACTGGCAATGGCAGAGCTGGAGCATGTTAAACCATGGCAGTTATTATGTGCCACAGGCAGAGCCCACACAGTAAAATGTGCTCTTTCCAACATTGGCCTTGAGAGAGAGGAGACAGCTCTGTGGAAAAAAAATTACTTGAAGTAAACCAGATTTTTCACCAGCTTAGCCTACCGTTCAGGCTGATACAGGCAGCAAGGGAGGGACCAAACGTTCCTTCCAAGTCACCTTTTTAGCAGGTGACAGAAATCTGCAGAAAGCCACCAGCTCTCTGGGACAAGGGCAGCTGATTAGCACTACTCTAATATTTAGTGCTGGAGCTGGGAGGAGCTGGGAGGCCCTGGAAAGAGATCTGAAGGACAGTGGAGCACAGGGACCAGGCTAGGCCTGGAATTTGCAGCTCTGCTTTTGTGTTATCCAAACAGCGATACCCACAGCATGCTTCACATCTTCTTCAGATCACTTTGCATGGAGGTCAGTATAGGAAAAGAGCCCCAGCTTTTATGCTGCTGAGAAGAGACTCTCAACAGGTAACAGAGCAGCAGTGAGAAGCCAGCAATGCAGGAGAGATGCAATCAATCTTGTTTGTTGACATGCTTCAATCTTCAGGGATGAACTGCAAAAATAAGTACCAAGTACTAAAATAAAAGAGGTTTACAGGGACAAAGCCTCTGCTGGCTGTCTCATGTGCAGGAAAGGCTGTCAAAGGTAGGATGGCTGGAAGGAGTTGTTCTCTGCTGTGGCTCCTCTTAAATTTTCTCCTGGGCTTTAATCCCTTTCTCCAAAGACACGCACATCAGATGGGTGCTAAAGTGAGTGAAAAAGGTAAAATGAAGAAATGCTTCTTATAGTGCTAGAGTATCAGATATTTATTTGGCAGGTTTCACACTGCTCTGACACAGAAGTAAGCACAACAAAGACAGGAGTGCTAGACTTCAAGTCATCTTAGCAGCTTTGCTGCCTGCCCCAGCACCACTCCATGCAATGATATTGCAATGGTACAGGTCCAGATATTCCAGATGACAGCAAGTCAGGGGGTGTCCTGGGGGACCAGTGGGATCTCACTTCATGTGTTCCAACACAGACTTGAACAAAACCAAACTTCCAACATTAAGAGCTATGCTGGAAGGATGCAAAGCCTCTCACCTGTGCCTCTCAGGTGAGATTTCTCATTACGAATTCTTCCCTCATAAAGGTATCACCAAGTGCTTCTGCATGCGCTCCAGGGAAGATACTCGCCCACCAACTGCCTGCACATAAGGCATCTGCTGGGGACATAGCTGTTCTTCTGGAGCAAGAGGAGGCAAAAGGATCAAGCACTTCTGTTTAGAGCTTTCCTGCTCGCTCTGCACTAGAATTGGCCAGGACACAGTCTCCAATTCAGTCCTGACACCAGATGATGATTTTTACGGCCATGCACAGAAATTTGTGTCCGAAGACAGTGAAATTGGGATTTGCAATGCTTTGCTGAAGCATTCTTTGCCATCCCCCCTTTTCACAGTAGCAGTTCTGCGTTCCTTTACCTGCCATAACACATTGTCTTCTCAAATGCTATGCACCATTAGTTAATGCCTCTACACAAACCCTACAATAATGTAAGGGCTCAGAAACAGTCATTTGTGTGCAGCTGAAGATGCCTGGGAGCTCAAGCAGGAATGCTATTTAGAGGTTACATCATGGCCCACTGGTAACTACTTAAGTCAGCAGCAAATTTGGCCCAAGGGCTCTGAACTGCCAAACATTGCTGACTAGCCCATGGATTGCTGTAAAATGTCATTTGTGCTGCTCTTGCCCACAAGAGAAGATTTGCAAAGCGAGGTGGGTACAAATGTCACTGCTGAAGGTTTGCTGCTTGATTTCAAGGCAGTAAAGGATGTATTGAACTAGAAGATGAAAAGACACATAGTGTGCAACACCGGAAAAAGATAATGACTCGATGGAGAAGTGGACAAGGTTACCTTTTTTGCGGGCAGGAATAATTGCTACATTCCATGGGACACACTGTGAGAAGGCACTGCCCAGCATTCTTAGGGGTTATTTCCGAACCTGTATCATAGTAATTTTCAAAAGGTGCTGTTCCTTCTCCCCGTTTGCAAAATACCTTGGAATGCTGCCTTTAACCAATATATCCTCTGTCCTGCTCTTAAGTTGAAGAATGTGTCTCAGGAAAAGTGCAGTTTCCCCAAGGAGAACGTTGTATCTATCTTGCACTTTCCACGAAAGCTCCGGAACAGCTTTTGGCAAGCACACCGGAATAGAAAAGGAATGGTGCCTCTGCTCCACCACAACTGCTGAGCCACATTTTACAAGAAATTTATCTCCTGGACCAGAAGAAGCTGTGAAAATTCCCCAAAGAGAACTCAAACCTTCATTATTGATTTGGTAGCAATGAAAATTCCTAAGGTCTCAGTTCATCCCCTATAAAAAAAAAAAAGCACCAGTCCTGTCTGCGCCTCACTATTCATTGTCAGAACAATATCTACTTTAATTAAATCTGTTAAAGTAGAATATGACACCCTTTGGGACACAGATTTAGCATGAGACTGTTTATCAAGTGTAGATAAAACTAATTGTTCCCATGGAGATTTATCTGCTATGCTAGTTACAGTATTAGGCTCTGGCCTCGGCATCCCATGTGCCTGAATTAGAGGAGAGAGGCGAATCTTGTTTATAAAAATACAAAGTCCTGAAGGTTAAGGATTTCTTTCCAGTGGCACAATCAACGACCTGGAGCTGACCCTCTTAGCTCCTGGCCTTGACTCATGTGTGTCTGCAAATCTGGGAATATTAATAGAAAGAAGACACTATTAGAGAAATATCCTTTTAACACTCTCATTTGCATGACTGCTCTTCAGTTAGCAAGTGGCTACTGCCATCTGCTCCTGTGTCATCTGAGGGTTAACCCGCAGCAGGGGCAGACCCTGAGTCACCGCCTGTGTAAGCAATCACAGCTACAAGGCCAGACGAGGCATCAGCATTACGTCCTTGGCTCCTGGCTACTTCCAACCACTCCACCATCCACATGTGGTAGTAATGCTCCAAAGGTCACACTGTCCCTTTCTAGCACTGCGCTGTCAGACAGAGATGTGGGCTCTGTGCCACAAGAACAAGGCAAGATGAGAAACAGCCTGGTTCTTCGACAGAGAGCAAAGTAACAGGGCTCTGTGAAGTTCCTTGCGGCCAGATATCTGAACACTGATCCTAATGCACCCTACACCTGCGGAAGCTTTGAATACCACAAGGTCTTCACAAAAGCCTTGTCTGCTTCAGCTAAACTCTGCATGTTAACAAGTGCTTGCTATTGATCATGGTAATTCAGCTTCAGGATTTAAACAAGGAGAGTTAGTAATAAGGAAGGGGAGGTGCTCACACACTTTGATGCGGATGCAGTTCAAGACCTTCCCCTCATTCCCCTGGCCATGGATCCCCCACAGCTCATGCAGGTTTTGCATTTGCTCTTCAGGCACAGCATGGCAAAGGGCATGTGCAAGGAGGAAGGGAAGTCACGCGGCTCTCACCCCTGGCCGCCTCTGCAGAGGCAGCAGACAGCTACTGAGACTGGGTGGAAGATTATCCTTGGTGATGTGACATGTTGGTCTTGTTTCTTAAGGGAGAGAAGCTGCACTGAGATCTGCAGAAATTTCTGCCACACTCTAGTCTTTTACCCACATCAGTGATCCGCACCGGAGGACAGACAAGAGCAGGAAGACGTTGGGTCATCAGTGCTGTCTGCAGCCTGGTGGATGACACTACATCCAGAACTGTGCTGGAGAAAAGAGAGCAGCAGCCATTCCTGCAGAGTTCCCCCTGCACTGACACGTTGCGCAGCTCACACCTGTAACATCTTCTGGAAGGATGAGGATGCTTCTCTCCTTCACTCCCTGAGATTATGCATCTGCCCTTGATGCTCTGAAGTAACTCATAAAGGCAATCCAGATGTTTGAGACAGGACACGTTGCAGAAGGAGTCATTCTTAGTTTGATTCACTGGCTGGTTTTCAGACCGCTTTGTCTTGGTGATCTCTTCCGATTAAACCACATTTATAACTTTTCACACTTCAACTCCAAGTCAGGCACCAGGACAAGCTTGTGTAACCACTGTTACGGAGCTGAAAAGGCCAGCCTGACTGGTAGGCCCCAGCCGAGTGATACAAGGTACCAAGATGCTTGAGAAAGCTGATGGAGAAGTAAAGCACTGATGGGGACTGCGTGAACCACAACCACCCATGGGAAAAGCATCAGTGATTTGGGGTGACGGACCAGTTTCCCTTTCCCTTCGAAAACGCAAGTAATTCAGGGGCACCATCAAGGGAGGAGTGGGTGCACTTAACAAAAGCTGCTAAGTTGGTTTCTAGCTGGATGGTGATCCCTGAGATATCCCCGTTCTCTGACTGCCTCTGCCCAGTGCGCATCTTCACTGCTTGGCGTTTCCTGTTGGTATGCTTCAGCCAACTCTATTGACTCCTTTTTCGTTACCATGAGCCAAGTGCTTACTGGCTATCCCACAACTGATCAAAACAGAAAGAAATCAACAAAACTACAGCACCTTCTGGCCTAAGAAGAGTGAGAGGAGGGAAAGCAAGCAGCAGTGTGCTCTACTGTGTGCCATGGCTCACGCACAGGTGCTCAAAAGCAAGAGCAGCTACTAAACCTAGGCTTGGAGGTCTGAGCTCCGCAAGACCCCAAGCCAGTGAGCAACGTGACCCTGCTCTGCTCGTCTCTTGTCTGATGGCCTGAAAACATCATGTGGCAGGTCAAGGTGCTGCTTTCCACTGTCCTGCTCGCTGTCACAGGTGGAACTCCCTGTCCTCTGTATCCCACCCTTACCTTAAAAGGCACTGCAGATTTATAGGAGTCAGGCACTTCCCAGCTCAGCAGCACAGACGTTTTCATGACGGCATTGACGCGGAAGTTCTTAGCAAACACTGAAATGAAAAACAAGATATTTGAGCACTGTAAGGCCAAGTCAGGAGGGAGCCAGGCAGCAGCTCGGCTCCAAGTCTCTCTTTGTCTAACTCAGCAGCAGAGGTCAAAGAGTTCAGCTACAACAGAGAAGTGAGAGATGAGGAGAAAAGAGCAGCATCCTTTTACCAAGTCTCCAGTCTCCAGTGGAGTTTCGCTTTTTGACTATACTTTTCCAGCATCACAGAAAGGAAGTTGTAGGCTGAACTGCAGCCTTCCTCTCCCCCCGCCTCTACTCACACTCTCTTGGCCCTTTGCCATGATCAAAGAGCAGTGGTGCTCAGGTACTGGATCTGCAGATGATCCTACCCAGCCGCCTGCTCCAGTTCAAGCAAGAGCCTTTCATGTACACACAAAACAGCAAAGTGTGCCTGTGGAGCGACAAAGGCAATTAAGGTACCACCAACGCCCCTTTACCCCCTCAGATGGCAATTTTAAGGAAACTTTCCTTGAATCTCCCCTCGCTGAACTAGTTTTAGACTAAGGAGCCACACAGTACCTGATCTCATTAGTCAGAGCAAAGGGGAGTGTAGCCTCACGAACCAAAGCAAAGGTCCCTGTCCTGGAGGCAGAGCTTGCTGTTAGGGCTTGTTAGAGGGGCACTTACCTTGCTCAACAGGCATGGTCCGGGACTGGATGCTGGGGCTGAGCGGCCCAACCCCTTTATTGGTGCGGGCCCTCACTTTGATGTCGTAAGTAGTATCGGGCTTCAGATTCGTCAAAGTGATACTTGTGTCCTTGGTGATGTTAACCAGGTCCTGCTGGCTATTTATGTCCCTGTATACCACTGTGTAGTTGACGATCTTGCCGTTTCTTTCTGCCAAGACCGGGGGGTCCCATGCAACTTCTGTGGTGGAAGTGGTGAGACCCACCACACGCAGGTTCTGTGGGAAGCCACTTGGCACATCTTCTGCAGTAGTGATCTCCTTCTCAAACTCCTCTCCTGGGCCAGCTCTGTTCTTGGCAGACAATTTGAAGACGTATGTGGCCCCCTTGTGCAGGTTGGTCACAGTGTAGTGATGGTCTCTCTTCCCGAAGTCTATCGTGTTCATCTTTTCCTCATCAAGACGTCTGTACTGCAGCCGGTAACCCAGCAGCTCCCCTACCATCTCCTTGGGTGGGTGCCACTGGATGAGGGCTGTGTTCATGGCTGTCGTGCTAATCATCATGGTGGGCTTCCCCGGGACTGCAACATAAACACACAATGACCATCTATAGCCTGGGAGGAGGGGAAGGAAGGACCGCTTCTGTGCTGCTCAGTCCGTGAGGATGGAGGAAAGTGGGAAAGTTCAGACAACAGGGTGAAGAGGACGACAGACAATTCAAATGGATAGAGGCAGACTGACCCTAATCCAGTGGCGAGGGAAGCTGGAGCCAGCCAGCTCTTGACTGCCATTTTCCCATGTGCTGCCATCTAAACAGGGAATAAATTCAGCCATATCCAGCCCCAAAATTCATCCCCTTTTACAGGAAAGGTTTAAGGTACCTCACAGCATCATATTTATCTCAGAGAAGATCTGAATCCTGTCCTCCCAATCAGTTGTCTTCAGACACTCCAGCTAGTGCACAGCACCAGGCCACGCTGGCCCCAGTGCACTGTACAACAACAGACACACAGAAGCCCAAGTCCAGTGCCCTGATCTGTCTGGAGGCAGACAAATTTCATCCTGAAACCTTGCAGTTTTACCATCTGCAGAGGCAGCGAGCAGAGCTGGGCGGGCTGTTTGCCATCAGAATACATTTTGGTTTAGCTGAGGAGCAGATTCGTGATGTCAGTGTCGATGTGAGAGGTGAACACAAGCATTCCACAGGATTTTTGCTTATGCTGCACAAGTCAAGGGGTGTTGCCGTCACTGGTTAGGAACTGATGGCTTTAAATTGGTGGTTTAATACCTTGATCTCCTTCAGTTAAAAAAGAGGATGTGTCTTCACTTCACATCAGCTCAGATTTGTAAACAAATCAACTGATAGGGAAGATACTCAGAATCAAAGGGTTGGGGCCATTGATATGAAAACGAAAATGGGATTGTAGCCAAACCTAGTTAAATATCGTTGCACAGTTTTGAAATGTATGAGCCCACAGATGAGCACAAGAGAAAAACAGATTTGTCAGACTTATGCCCCGATTTTGCCATCAGAGGGCGATACCAACACTCCCCTTTGAGGTCAAGGTTGCAGACGAGACTGTACAAAGGCAGCTCTGGGGGTGGTTTTGTAGGTCTTTAAGACACACAATTACATATCCACTGCCAGTGCCATCCTCCTTGCACTCATAATACAATGTCTAACAGCAGGTAGTATTAAGGGACACATTATTTTCAAAGCTGATTCCAAATATTAACTTTAAATGTGCGTCATAACATGGGAAGACCCACTGTGGCTTACAGTGCAACATTGGGATATTTAGGAAGCTTTTCCTGTTTATAGGACAGCTGTAGCAATTTGATGAACAGAGCATACATCATGGCGAGGCACAAGGGAGACAGCATTTGAGATTGTGACAGTGGAAACTACCTCTGGAGCTCCCCATATGCGGCACAGAAGAGATGGCAAGCTGTTCCTTGTTTAAAAGCACCAGGAACAAACGCTCTGTTTGCATAAGCTGCATTCCCATAATAACAAGTGGTAAATACTGTTCCTGTGGCTTGGTGTGAGGAAGCAGCAGGATTATCAGCTGTAGGACAGGTCTAGTGAGTGGAAATCGAGGACAAGACAATGCCAACTAGTTGGTGCCACCACCAAAGGCAAGCTTGACTGCATCCGGAGGAAAGCACCCGATGAGCTCCTGGGTGCCCCTGCTCCAGGCTGAGGCTCTTGTGTTGCACTAGGCACAGGGTGTGAGTCTCTACTGAGACAGCAGAACCAAACTGGCTGGGATCACCAGGACCTAGAAGTTGTGTCCGCAGCACTCCTATGGCAGGATTTGTTGCATTCCAGATTTTACCATGGCTCTAGGAGGAGCCGGGCTCAGCTACGTAAGCCTGGGGAGGCAGCAGTAGTAACAGCCAGGGGGGAAGCTGAGAAGCACCTCTGAGGAGCGCTCTGTGCCAGGGGCCATCCCAGCAGGCAGTGCAGTCACCGCAGGAAGCAAGAAATGTCACTCGCCTACGGGAACAACATGAGGACAGGCCATGACTCCAAAGCTGAGGGAGGGCCTAGACTTTCAGGCTTCCTTTTCCCAGGTCTCTGGACTACGCAGATGAGCTCAGACCCATGAGTTTCATTGCTGTCTCATGGGCCCCGTCAGTGTCTGTCCATCTGTTTGCTGCACTTGGCTCAGGTGATCCAGTGGCAAAGCCTGTAAGGAAGGGCTGGAGATCACAAGAGTGTGTACCTCTGCAGTGTCTCCAGCCCTCTTGCTTCTGCCTGCACAGGTGCCTTGGCTATATTCCCCATGCACCTCTTGGCAGGTTTTACCACCACCCCTACATGGCTGCAATATCTGCTGCCCACACTCACCTGCCCCTGTGGTGGTGATGACTTTTGGCTTGCTGCGGGCACCATCTCCTTTGGTGGTGTAGGCAGCGACCGTGACCGAGTAGGTGGTTTCCGGCAGCAGGCCTCCTATCACCGTCTCCTGGGAGCACATCCACGAGGTGGAGAAGAAGCAAATGAGAAGAAGAAATACTTGTTACTGGAGTGAGCAAAAGGAGGGCGCTGAGGTCAGCATCTCCAACAGCAACCCACCGACATGCTCGCTGGCTCACAGTCATAGTGGCTCACACTCATGGACTGCACCCAAGCACACACATCTCACACAGCAGCAGCAAACAACAATCGCTGCCACTCCAACAGTCACCCGCCCTGTTTCAACCCCTGCCCCTGACACTTGGCCATCCTAGGGACCCACCAGCAACTTGTGTCAGTGGCTGCATGCTCCCACGGCCTCTGCCAAGAGGGAGATCTGCTCCAGAGGTGGTTTTGCGTGAAGCCAGAGCCACTCTGCCACAAGCCTGAGAGTAAGAGGACTGTGGAGCTGTGAACCAGAGTAAAAGCCAGTTCAGCTGGCTGATGAAACCTCTTGAGGGCTAATTTGGGGATTTTTAAAGTTGCCTCTTGCAGCAGAGCCGCAGGGAGCACAGAGAGGCAATGCAGGCAGTGGCACGGCCACACCAGGCCAGGTGCCCCGGGCAAGGAGCACCTGCAGTGCTACAGCATCCCTGGCACGGCGTTGCAGGCATGGAATGGGGTCAGCGCAAGGCGTTGGCAAGACCTGGAGGGAAAACCCTGCGCTGTGGGAGGTCTGGGAGGAGGGCGGACTCGGCAGGCTGCTAGCACCCTTGCATGCTCTGGCTTCCTCTGGGCAGGAGGAGGGCATGGCTCTGCACTTCAATTTGAGATCAAAGAGCTCCTCCCTCCTGGCCTCCAGTGGCAACATGACTTGTGCCAAGCCTCGCTGGCCAGGCCTGCAAACGAGCAAGCACAGCGAGCTCAGCAGCTCCCAGCAGCTCTCTGAAGGCTCAGGGTAGGTACCCCATAACTGCATTTATCTGTGGGTGCTGTGAAAAGGACTGGGGCCATGAGCACTACTAACGCATCAGGTGAGGGAGCAAGAGACAACTGGGCTGGATAGGGAGCTGGGGAAGCTTTCGGGAAGGAGGCAGAGGCTCTGAGTTGGTTATTTACCCTTTCAGACAAGAAGAGCAGAGAGGGAGAGGGTTAAGCTTGAGTCACTGAGGACAGGCAGCACGACCACTGTTAGAGGCTGCTCCAGGGGTCCAATATCTTCCTGGGGGATCCTTGCCAGCTTTGGAGGTGCAAGGGGTGCCCGCGGTTGCTCTCAGAGCACAGCCAGTCTCCCATCACTCATTCGCACTAACACCCACACTATTAAACCTGCTGATTTCCAGTCAGTGCTGCTGGTTCAGGTTACCTGCCCAGGCTTACTCATCAAAATCACCGTGTTACCGTCGCGGAACCAGCCAGCCCAGAGAAAAATCAACAAGCACCAACAAGAACCCCGCCAAAATCACCGTGTGAACCAGAGTCCGATCCCAACTCCGCCCCTGCAGCAGATCGTGTGTGCGGGTGAGTGGACGCGCAGTCCGATCGGTGCCAATGGACCCGCGGGGGAAGCACTCACACAAAACCTGCAGACTCTGAACATCCCAAGAGAATTCACTCCTCCCAAATCCATGCAAAGAGAAATTCTCACGCAAAAGCATGCCACCGGGAGCAAAGCAAGCGAGCTGGGAGGAGGGGAGAGAGACGAAGGATGGATGAAAGAAGGTCTGATTGCATAATGTAAACACGGTGCTGTCATGACAAAGCCACTCTGAGCGAGAATCCTCCGTATAAAGCAGGAGGAGAAATGCATTGTGCTGGGGAAGCTCACAGTAGGGCACGTAATTCAATTGCTGACTCTAAAAAGGTCATTTTCTAGTTTGTTCCTCCAAATTTATATTTCAAAATTATGTGGGAAAAATCGTATTTAACTGTTTAAATGTGATTGTTTTCTTATTACTATCTGTGTTTCAGCCAAAGGTCACTGTTGAGAGTGTAGGTTATTTTTCATGACTACGATCAATGTGGTTTAAAGATTATATATCTAATTTTACCATGTAACTCGGTGGGCCAACTACTGCAGAAAGTAGGATGCACCTCCTGAGTCGATCACTTGAGCCTGCCTAAAACTGCACTGCAACAAGCTGGAAATACAGATTATAGGAAATGTCAATTGCTTTTCTGCATTTAGTAGCAATCTAAATGCCAATTTTCGCTGGATTTGCGGCTTGTGGAAGGTTTCACAATGTAACTCTCCAGCCTCATTAAGGGAGTGAAAGGGATGTTTTGACAGCACTGTGTCTACAAAATTCACAAATCGATTTACCAAACCCCTCTTTTCCAACCTGGAATACACACAAGTGGTACTTACATGGTCCACGGAGTCCTCAGCTCTCCACTGATGGGGGAGAAAGGAAGGAGGAGAGAAAATGGAGACACAGAATTTTAAGGGGCAACGTGTAGGAAGGGGATGACGACGATGACAACAGCAGGGGTTAGCAGGACTGGGTCGGGGGGATTACAACACTTATACACAGAAGGTCACTCGGCACAGGCTGTGCCAAGGGAAGAAATGGCATAGAGCAATTTTCTACATGCTGCTAGCCTGCGCAGTAGTTCTGAGATCATTCACACAAAGGGGCAAAGAGCTTTCTTCTCATATGGATGGAGAGGTCACCACTTCCTAACTTTGCAGTCCTTTCCCCTTCTGGCTTTGTTTGCACTTTTCTGCCTCTTCCATGAGCAGAAGCAAGAAGGGACAGCTTATACCAACAAGGCTCCGTGCCTGACTGCTGTCCCGGCACAACAGTTTTGTGGCCTAATCTCCATTTTCTGTCCTGGTGACCCTCCAGCCACCATCTCTTGTTGAGAACCAAAGACTTCAACATGCAAAACTGAGAGGGCACTCTCTGCAGGGAAGTACCAATGCAACATTTACAGAGCTTCTCTTTCCTGTATCATTTGCAAGAAAATGCTCTGGGGATCTCAGAAAACCGAGACGTGCCCTCTCTTGTAAACAGTGCAACAGAGGCTGAGATCTTACAGAGAGCTCTACACTAAGCGCTAAGCTCCACACTAAGCACACTAAGCTCCACACGGTGCTGTGTGGCTTGGAGTAAGGCTCAAACTGGTGCACGTACTGAGGAAACAGCTTCTAACTCCCAATTACACAACACCAAACGGCAAACACTCGTTTGGCAAGAGCAGCCCTGCAGGTAAGACTTCTAGACAAACCATTTCCCAGCAAAAGCTCACGTGAATTCCCAGCCATGGCAGCTCAATTAGGGCTCTGAAGAGGGAATACACAGGTTTCTGGCTGGATTTGGGGCTCTAAGGCATCAAAGCTGCATTGGGGTGGTGAGACTTAGCAGACCTTGGCTGCTGCCACGCATGCCCGTAGCACTGTTCTTTGTGGTTGATGCACCAAAGGAAGGTTTGCAGAGATCACAGCGAGCTCTCTCAGCCAAGGTGATGCATTACATCTCAGGTTACTAAATCTGCCTGGAGGAAGCACCGGTCGATGGGTTCAAGCACAGAGATGAAAGCAGAAGATAGGTATTATTGCCCCTGACTCACAGTGTGAGCCTTGGCAAGCCTTGCTTCTGAGCCTGAGCTGCCAGCTGTGAAATGGCGCTCAGATACTGACTTCCTCAGGACGCTGGGAAGCCCAGCTAACAGTACTGAAGTGCCTGGGAACCTGCAAGTGCAGCAGAAGTACTAAACGGTATGAAAGCTACAAGTTGCCTTTTGTACTCAAGCTGTTTGAGGTGGCTTTCACAGGCTGCAGCCTATCACAGTGGCAGAGTACTCTCCTCAGCAATAAAATACATGGCATACCTTCAAAATATTAGTTATTTTATTCCCTGAATTCAGGAAGAATTTATTGGAGAAATGTTCCTCTAAGAATTTATTTTCGTTCACTTATTTGATGCCATGAGACTGCAGCAGAATTATCCCCCTAAACCATCTTAAAACTTAATTTCAGTGAAGAGGTCAATTTGTCCCTAAAGACTTCCTATAAAGCCAAGGCCCTCACTAAGTATTATGGTCACTAAAGGCCCCCTTTCCACACACATCTTGGTGTTATTTCCAGTGTTGCATGCTTAGCTAAACCCAAGTCACTGCTGTTGACATTCTGCCTGTGCCAGTCAGCCCACATGGTATTCAACAGCCACACACTCTGCCCTGCAAAAAAACGGGCAAAAGTCTTACTGCAGGAAGGATATGAGGCCTGGTAGCTCCTTCTCCCAGAAGTACACTTGTGCTCCAACACCATGTCCCTGGTGGATGGGGGACACGTGGATGGTAACACCCCCACCCAGCTACATGTAGGTGCAGGAGCAGAAGGTGACAACCCACTGGAACAAACAGTGGAGCAGACCCAGGCTCAGGAGGCTACTGCATTTCACAGCCTCTCACATCACGGCAGGGAGTTTATCATCCACTAGGATTTTAGACCAAGCGTTTAATGTTCAAACTCTGTTTGCTCTTATGTTTCAGTAGACTTTAATCTTGCATCAGATCAGAGTGCAAAGAAACGCCTTGAGATCTGTGCTGGAGGAAGAACAGTGAAAAGCCAGGCCTGCATAAATACCCTGGTATAAATTCAGTTTCATTATGAAAATATCATCTGCAGATCAAAACATTTCCTTCCTTAAACTAACTCAATTGCTTCTTAACTGTTTAAGATTGGTCAGTAAGACAAATTGATCTGAAAAGCCCAGGAGCTGTCATAAAAAGAACTCAGACAGTGCTGTGTGCATGAGGCAGGATGGCTCAGGGAAGTGCTAAAGCTAACAGTGTGTATTTATGGCAGCTGCAATGCCTTAACGTTTCATTTTACACTTCAACATGGCACAGCGTAGTCATGTCTCACCAGGGAATGGCTGTTTTCCCTGACCATGGCTCTTGCAAAAGACAGACTCAAGCCCTCCTAAACAGGCCCAGCTATGGGAAGTGGATGCTGCGGTTTTCCTGGAGATCCTTCTCTTTGCTTCAGTGACTGGCACCACAGCAAAACTCCAGATGTAAACCCAGGTGCTCAGCTTGTGGGATGCGGAGGGGTCTGAGGGCTCCAGAACTTCACCTTTGTCCATTATTGAAATGCCTCTTGGATGATGCCTTTCAGTTTTGTTCGACTTACGAACAAACATCTTGCCTCCATGCCAGACTCTTACCTAGACGAGTACACATGCATAAAGAGTTGTTCCAAGTAGATTCAGATAAAGATCCTTGACTATCACCCAGTGAAAGAGGGAGGCTCTAAATTCCTCTGTGTTATGCCTGGGATGGGTGCTGCCCAGGGAGAATAGAGTCTCTGCTTCCCCTTTCTCCTTTGATCTCAACCCAACAGCTTGAAGTGCTTGCTGTTACTTCTTCCTGCTCTTCTGGAGCAAGCTGGTGGAACGTGCACTTGGTCTGCATGCTGGATGGGGAAGTGCTGCATGTGAAGACCACACAATCTTCCTGTGAGCCTGCAGCCCTTCTTGTGGGCAGCACACCTGTTCTCTGCCATGACGCTCTTTGCAGAGCTGGAGGAGGAGCTGGCAGAAGTCTCTCCTCCACAAAGCCTGACCTCCTTGTACCCAGCCGGCTCCCACCAGCAGAAGCACTGCAAAGCTCTCTGGGCAGGCTGGATCTGCAGAGGGCTGTAAGCAGCCAGGCTAACTTGCGTGCCACATCCCCAGAGCGATGCAGGCAGCAGGCTCCCCAGCAAATATGCTGCACAGTCAAGGGCAGGAGCAGTCACCATGGCCACACTGCAGCATGGGGAGAAAGTCCCCCCTCAAGATGTTCCATTCTGGGCTGAGAACAAGCAGGCTGCAAGCAGGACACAAAGGATCAACAGCTAGATTCATGCAGGGTCTAACTGCCTGTCTTGGAATGAGCAAACGAGTCACACTCGCAGAGGAACCTGATTGGGAAGGCCTGTCCTCCCTGGCCCTGCTGCCTCCATTGTACCCGGTGCTCCAGACTCGGCACTGCCACCCAGCACTCTGCAGGGCACGTAGGACTGGTACCTGGGAAGGGATGGAGGAGATCAAGTCCACTGGTCCTCCTGACATGTTGCAGCTGCCCAGGGATTGGAGACCAAGGAAAGCAGGTGGGGCCCTGTCCTCTCTGAAGAATTTAATGCTTGTGCCCTATGGCCCTGCCTATGCCCTGCTCCCTTAAGCCAGTGAGGACTTGTACCAGAGTGGTGGAGTGCAGCTGAGACCCTGCACTGGTGCCCCTGCTCCTTTCAAAGGCATTCTCACAGTGCTTGGATGCATTGTGCACAAGACCCAGGGCACAAAAATGAATCTTCTGCCATTGTCCACCATGGGACTGGCTGAACCACGATGGGCAGGGCCTGTGCTGGAGGTGGTGCAGGTATCTGACCCTGCTCTGTAGCAATACACACGCTCTCCCTGGGCGCTCCTCCACAGGGCATGGTCACATTTGCTTGTCCATCAGTCTGTCAGTAGGAGGTGAGAGCTCAGACTGGAAGGCACAGAGAAGTCTGATGGAGGTAATCAGTCACAGACGGGAGGGAGCGGCCTCAGCTCCATCGCAGGACCTTCCTAACAACTGATTACTCTCCCTAGGCAGGAGGCTGTAAAGTAAAACGTGATCTCTCCAGCACCAGGGCCCCCACTTCTCTGCTGATGTTTTAGTCCTTTCCACTCAAATGGTTTTGAAAACTCAGAAATCTATATTATCTGCATAGCTAACATCTCCATTCCCTTTCCTTTTTCCTTTCATCTTCGTTTACTCTCTCTGTATTTCTCATCTTCAATCAGGAAAAATCATGAGTCAGCTTTAATACCAGTGTCTTCATACCATCTGCAGGAAGCAGATTATGTGGTACATCATACCTACTCAAAATCGGCAGACAGCCTGGCTAGGCAGGAGGGGCTCTGTCTACATATCCAGAGAATTTCTTCTCTGAACCCAGATTTTCAACCAGTTTAATTCTCTCCTTGTGCACTGGTATAAATGTTTATGAGTACTGAACTGTGGCTATATTCTGGCCATCTTCATCCTGTGACCTTCAGGGACAGGGGTTCCAGTGAATCTTTTTGTTTTCTTCCATAGAAAATAACTCTTCCAAGACTACTCACTAGAGTTTGATCTGTCTGTTTGCAAAGACACGCACTGCTGTACTGAAAGATGGTAGCTCTTACAGGGTTCTTCAGCTTCTGGAGCAGATGTATTTCATCACAAGTACAGGTCATGCCTGGCTTCTCACTCTTTTGGGAAATAAAGACCTCTTCTGCCGAGTCAGTGAAACCTCTTCCCTGCAGGGTTTATGCCAACAGTGACATGACTCCTTCAGAGTAGTCACTTCTCTGCGACTATCTTTTGGCCTTCACTTCCACCCAAAAATGACAGTGGATGAGTTCAGCTCCATACACACCAGAAAAAAAATAATTATCACAGCAATCAAAAACTTTCCCACATAAATACACCAAATACGAAAGACTGGTAAGTGGTCTGACAGGCCAGGAAACTTCAAGCAACTTGCCTCCTTGATGCACACATTCAAAATAATGCAAAATCCAGCACTCCTTGGAAAGTTTCTGTCTCTGGCATCCTCTTTCCTGCACATTAGCATGGGGTTTCTCTCTCTGAAATGTATGAGTAAGGAGTGAAAGCAGAACTGGCTGGGCAAGCATAAAATATTTGAAAACACCAACAAGAACAACATTGCCAACTTCGCCCACCTACGCTTGGGACCAACCCATTAACTCCAAACTCCAGCTGAACAACACAGCATCAATTGTACAAACAACACAGAAGATTATATCCTCCTGGAATAAGTAAAGGGCAGTAAGCAGCTTTTCTAACGATTAAAATAAAGCTACATCTGAAACATAAACAGAGATGTGCCCCAGACAACACTGCAAAGACCCTCAAAGCATCTTCTGTCTTTAATGTTTTCCCCTTCCCCATTATTACTGAGTTTTATCCTTCAGAATATGAATGGGGAGTAAAGCTGCCTCTGTGCACTGCACTCCCCACTGACAAACGTATAAATGATTCACAGCTGCGTTCAGGAGACAGATCAATTAATCGCTGCAGCTCTCCAGTATTTATATTGGGCATCATTCAAGCAAGCCAGCTCTGAATCGATTACTCGTCGCTTCCAACAGCAGCAGATCCTGTACTTCATTTACACGATTATCTTTGTTGAGAACAGCATGGGTCACGCAGGACGAAGGACCCTTGCTCCAAAGAAGAGTGGTATTTCATCACAGACAGGGCATCAAAAACTTCCCTGGACCCTGGGAAAGAGGCAACTACACGCTGCTGGGCTGAGCAGAGTGCATAACCAATGCCTGGAGCGCTGTGTGGGAATGGGACCTCAGCTCACAGCCTGTGAGGTATCCAGAAGATCACATAAATATTAGCAGATTGTTGCATGGAGATTGCAGAGGGCAAAGTCATTTACAGGCGATGTGGGCCTGCACCTCACTTTCCCCCCTCCAACCTTTCTCAGAGTCAGCTGGTTTTACCTACAGTTTGGTTTCAAGAGGTAATGCAAGATCAAGTCCCTGCCTTGCAAAAGCAGGAGGGAAGGGAGGCTTTGCTGAGCCAGAGGAGGGCTGCCCTGCGTGGCGTGCTGTGCCCACCCAACGGTGCAGAGCCACTCCCCTGCCCCAGAAGTTGGCAGCACCCCAGAGGACTCTGCTGAGAGAGAAGCTTTGCCTTGAACAGTCAACAGCACAAAAGCAGCAGACTCAAGGCTTATTTAAAACTCTCTGACGGTTTATAGCCTGACTGGCAAAACATAATTTGCTCCAGCTGGAGTCTGCACAAGATACAGCAGACAGAAAGATGTACATGTTGGAGAAGGGCTAAGAGAGGAGCATTACCCAATACATCATCTTTTCTACATCAGTCCTCTCCTGATTAAACTTTTTACTCGCCTGTAAGCCACATTTTAGGGTTAAACTGTTTGCCTTACTCAGGCACGGCTGAATTCCACGCTCTGGAGCCACAAGCGGAGTCTAAGAAATACTTGGATCCAGCCAGCCTGGCCCTCTGCAGAGGAGGAAGGTGCCATGCCCACCAGCCCGTGGTCCCCACACTGTACCTGTGCTTCTGACAGCATGACGTCCTTGATCACTGGCTGCCCTCGGGGCTCGTTGTTTTCCAGCTTCACGTACGTAACCTGGTACCCACGGATCTGCCCATGCTGCTTGTTGGAGATGGGCAGCTTCCAGCTCACCCGGATGGCCGTTGAATTCACAGACTCTACCTCCACCTTTCGTGGTGGGGCACTGGGCACTGTAACACACACAGGACGGAGAGTTAGCCGGTACCACGCAACCGTTGTCAACTACGTCTCACTCGTTTGCTACCTTCCCTCACCTCATTGCAAGGACAGCCCTGCTGGCACAAGTTCCCTGTACCTGCCCAGGAGGTAGCCGACCCTTTCCCAGCATCCAAGCATTTTTGCTACTTTCAGTAGGAAAGAGCACGACTGTGATATGCAGGAGCACCCCTAATAAAAGCCGCTGTGCTGGATCAGAGCCAAGGTCCATCTATCCTGTTCTTGTCTCCAGCAGTAAGGGAGCAAAAAAGAATACAAGAATAGAGCAGAATATAAAGAATATGGTAACCACCTGCAGCTCAGGGTGCCCTAAGGCAGAGCCAGGTGTTTTGAAGCCTTCTTTGCATCCTGCCTGTCACAACACCTCCTCTCAGATCCCTCTGTGTACATCTAAAAGCAGTCCAACAGCCCCAGGTAGCACAACCGGGTGCCGAGCCTGCCTTGCGGGGAGCCCTGGTACCTGCCACCAGCCAGAGTACACACGTGCTCTTCCCCTGTGACAGCAAGAGGTTAATGAAGGGGAAAAGCACCATCCTAAAACAATAACCCAGAGCTCAGAGACAGCAGTCACTGAACTCAGCCAGATAAAGGGGCCCATGGGGATTGTGACAGCTCTGGGGACTGTATTTCATGCACGGCTAGCTGAATGCTTTTTGATAATAAAATGAAAAATTACACTGCCCAGAAAATATCAATTTTCTTATAAGTTGAGGCCAGTTTAAAAATGTATTTATACCCTATTTACCATTTGGAAAAATTACCTCCTTATTACTTTTTGCTCTTGCATTGACTGTGACAAAAATGTCAATGTTAAAAAATTAGCCTCTCAGTTGCTCCTGGAAAGCTCCTTCCGTGTGAAGTAGCTGGGAGCAGAGGTGTGCATTCCCTGCGGAGGACACCGCTGCTACGCGAATGCCTGGTACCCAAGTGAAGGACCTGGGCTCCACCCTAGTGCCTTTACTACAGGACCCCTTCTACCCTCGACTGCCTGGGAAAATCCAGGGGTTTGGAACCCCGTATGCCCCAATTCTCAACACAGCAAGAAATAATCAGTATTAGATAATTAGGGATGGATAGCTGACAAGCAGACGTAATGAGTATTGCTACTTCAACCAACTAGATGGGAAGAAACACCTACCCAGCAGGTAAGCACAGTTTTTAAGCCGCAGGGCAATTCATTATTTTCCCCAGATGTCCTTCTTAATTGTAGATAATTAAATAAAATAGAGAAAGGAGGAATGGAGCGTTTTAGCACCATGAGACCAGCTCAAGGTATGGGAATGGAGGGGGCTGTGCTTGAATAGTTACCACCTTCTGGCTGGAGCAGCCTACGCCGTAATCCACAATTCACTTAGTGCAGTGACCTTGCACAAGCCACAGGGCTCTCCTGCCTAGCAAGACACCTGCCCACACACACAGGTGGGAGTCCAAGCAAAAAACAAGATACTCCCTGAGAACCAGACAGAAGCTGTGTGTCAAGCTCTGCTGGCAAGAGAAGGCAGGAGGCCTCGGCAGGACATGATACAGGGATGTTGCAGAAACATGAAAAGATGTGTATGTGAGCAGACCACAGTGTTTTGAGGAACGCTATCCTGCCTCATTATGGGAAGCGTGTGCTGCATCTGAGACCCAAACAGGGAAAGTTCCATTTGTTTTCAGATCACAGTTTAGCATTCCTCATTCCTTCATCATGAGTACTTACTGAGCATCAGCATGTCAGAGGAATATGAAATCACTCCTGGCAGCTAAGCTGGAATGTCCAACCATGGTGCCCGAAAACTAACTGAGAGAGCTTGTTGCGACATTTCTGGGGTAGCAGCTTCCCCTGGGCTACAAACAACTCTGCTGAATGAGAACTGAAGCAAACAATGCAGGCAGCAGGACACACACAGATGTGTTTGCCAGCCCAGGAATGCAGTCAGTGAGCATTCCCAGACGCCACTTCCAGAGCCACGGAGACGTGGGGGACAGTGGCAGCCCATTTAAGGAAACTGTAACATGTCTGGTTTCAATTTGCTACGCTGACTGGGCAATGCAGAGATCACCCTTTCTTTGCCTGGATGCTGCATCTCTTCTCCCATTAAATCTGCAGCTTCTGGGGTCAGCATGAAGCCATGGAAAGCTCCTACTGTCACCCTGAGCTCTGGCACTTTCAAAGGAAATGGCTTAAGTCATGATGACATAACTGACAGCCCTGCTAATACAAAGCAATTTCTCTTTAAAGCTGTCGTATCCAGTAAAGTGTTCTGTACATGCGATACTCTGACTCTTGAGCAGAAGAGCAGATTTATATAAGCTGTGGCTTGCCTGGAAGCCGTGGCAGGAAGCAGCTTTCCTGTGATATCTACAAGTTTCAAATGGATTTCTCTTCTCCTCTTTAGTTTGCTGGATTTCAGGTCAATAAGTAAACTTAAAATCCTGATCTCACAATGTGAGAGAAGCCTTTGGCCGGGAGAACTCACGTTACCTTCAGTAAAATGGAAACCACCAACAAACACTAGAAAGCCAAAATGGCAAAGCAGTGTATCGCCTCCTCACACGTGCAGGAAGCACTGCTAACACACAGAGGACCCTTGTGGGACCACGCCAGGACATTTGATCCACAGCCTGGAGGCAACCATTGTATCAGAGCAAGGGCCAGCAGAGCAATTTCCCTAGCCCACTCCAGGGCAACCGTGGAGACCCACTCCCTGGAGCATCTGACGAAAGCACTGCACCCAACAGCCTCCAGTCCTGCTTGAAAAGCACTCCCAGGCCAATATCCCCACTCCCTTTCCCCCCTTTTCCAGCAACTCATCTAGGAGAGTCCTGGTTACCCCAAGATGGTAGATGACGCAGCTGTTCAGTAACACCTACCATCCTCATCCGTGCGCACATGCACGGGGATGCTCTCCGGTCCTGGCCCCACATCGGTGTGAGCCCTTACCCACACCTTGTACTCGGTCCATTTCTCCAGGTCCTTGATCTCCCAGCTGGAGTGCTCCCGTCCAATGCCATCCACCACATGCTTGGTGTTGTCATCTCCTTCCACTGCCTGGTATGCAATGGAGTACTGGGTGATGACCCCATTGCGGCTCTGGGCAGGCGGTGGCACCCAACTTACCCGGATGGTAGTGGAGCTGGTGCTTACACACTCGACTTCTTGGGGTGGGGCGGAGGGGGCTGGGGATAAATAAATGAAGTGGGGAGATGAAGGGAAATGAGTCGAAGGACAAACCAAAATGCACAGGGAACTTTTACCCAGCCAACTGAGCACTGAACACATGGAAATTCAGCCAGTAGCCTCCTGGACAACCACCTGCCTTCCTCGCAGATCATCAAAGATGGCACTAGGGGCAATTTGTATTTGAAAGCCTGATGAACAGCACGGAGACAGAAGTGCTGTTCTGCATCAGAGAATACATCTTCCCAAAGCAGTTCTGGACGCTCACTTTATCAAACACAACAAATGGCAGTAAGGGAAGGGGTGGGGGGTGAGAGAGAGAGACTGGTAGGGAGAAGAAAGATGCTTTCAGTGAAGATCTGAAGCAGATGGAAACCAGAAGAGGTAGGAAGCTACAGAAGGCAAGAGTGGCAGAAGGGGAAGCTCACACACCAGACTGTATGAAGGCTTGCAAAAACCTGCTCCTAGACAAGTGGAGGAAACAAAAGAGGGTAGGAAAAGCAGGTGACTGAGGCTGGCTGGAGTGTGTTCAGGCAGGGCTTGAAATCATGACCATCAGCTGTGAGCAGCACCCTGACCCAGGTGGGAGCCAGTCACCATGTGGAAACAGCAGATAGATAACGTGGTTGTGCTGCTTTGCACGTGTGCCTAGTACCTGGGACTAACTGCTTCATGCCCACCAAACTGGCCTGTGGAGCTGTACAGGGAAAGGCAGGCAGGTCTTGTTCCCTCCCAGGCAAAAAAACTACCTGCAGTTTGCATTAACTTCTAAGCCCCAGCAACGTTAATTGGCCACAGGGGGAGAAACGGGATCTGGACAGCAGACGCTTCTCATCAGGATGAGGAGCAGTCTCCTCCACACAGCATTGCTGGGGAAGAGGAACGAAACAAATCTGGAGGGGGAAGAGAGGGATCGGGAAAGGAGAGATGACCTGGACAAAGCAGAGCATCTCCAGGACACTTGCCTGGTTCATTCCCTTCTCCAGCTTTGCAGAACTGCTGTCCTTTTGCAACGGGGCCCCAGCAGCATGGGAGCCCTCTCATGGCAGCAGCAGACCCCTCTCATTTGGCCTCACTGTCCAGGAATGCTGCAGACAGCATGCTTGCACAGAAGGCAAGGGTGGAAGCCTGGAGAAGGAAGGGAGCCCACCTGGTCGGGGAAGGCACAAGGGACATGGGTGCATCTTTCTGCTTGCACAGAAGACAAGAGCCCTAAACAGAGAGGGCAGGGCACCATAACCAAAAAAAGCACACACAATTGCTCTAAGGCTAGGAAGCTGTCTGGCCAAGCAATAATGGAGTAGAAGGTATCTTGCTTTGCTATGGCAGGTGAAAGGCTGCTTCCACTCTTCACTGCATTCAGAAACCTGGAAACACCTGAAAAAAGACTGGTGCCCTTCCCCATGCCACAGTCCTTGAAGCCATCAGCACCAGAGCCAGCCTTCCTGGGGCACAGGGACAAGCCTGCCTGCTCACCACCTGCACAAAGGCGACCACAACCTACATTACTCCAGATAGCAGCAGGGACCTCAGATAATTCAAGCACCCAACAATCGTTCCTTGCATCTGCTGGGCACACTTTGGCAGTGGGAGAAGATTTGGGAAAGCTGGGGACAGCAGGACCTCCCAATGCCAATGGTGACCTCTGCTTGCTGGGAAAAAGGCTCACTTTCTTGCAAAGGCAGTTGCAGGCTCATGTAACTGTTAGTGCCCACTTCTGTGCTCAGGGGCCTGGAACCTTGTGCCTGTGCTGGGGTGCCTGGAGAGAGGAAAGATGGAGGGAGAGTGGGCAGTGACGGAGATGGAAAAGATGATGCCTGAGCAGCATCAGGCTCCTGCTATGGGAGCTACACTGGAGGAAAGAGAAGTCAAAGCAATGTGTGGAAGCAAACAGTTGCCTATGTGAGGGAGGCAGAGCGGGATCGGCCCTGCCATCTGGTATACCGGAAAGGAGCAGGGGTAGAAAAAGAATCCTCACACTCTTTTGGTTAATCAGCAGAGAAGTGGCAGGGAAGAGAGTAGGAAGATACAGTACCAAAGCAACATCAAGAGTGAATTCAGGGAGGACGTAAGGTAGACACAGCATCTGGAGGCATCCCTCAGAAGGGACAGGTGAGACATAAAGAGTTTGGCAAGCCTTTCCTTTGCCACTGTCTGCACAGAGGCCCTTCACAGAAGAGACTTGCTCTGGCTTTGGGCCTCCACAGCATCCTTTGGGATGCAGCAGTGAGCTCCTTCTCCAAAGGCAGCTTTGTATGGCAGCATGGGCAGGTCAAATGTTGGCCGTTGACTGGGTAAGAGTCACACACATGATGTTCAAGGCAAAAACTCAGATTAACACTTAAAGAAAGCAAAATAAAACTTGGTAACATGAGCAGGATCAACTTAAAACGCACAAAGAGTGGAAGTGTCCCTCCTGGGGCCAGGAAACGGCAGACCGGGTAGCCAGCATGCACCCACACACGCAGATGTACTCACACACACACTGTGCAAATCTCTGCTGCCTCCAGGCTGCTCACACTGGCCTCCCCCACTGTCCCACAGCAGCCCCACGCACCCATTCAGCCCACCTACTCCTTAAGCTAGGGAAAAGGCAGCCTCAAGACCACCTTCGTATTTCAAGCGAGAACGGCATTTTGATGCTGAGGCCTGATGGGCACAGAGCTGACGCTCCTCTCCTGCATCATTCCGTTTGCCTGAGGCACTCCTGGAAAACTCCCCCGTGCTCCTCAGGCCGTCAAAACAGCATTGCTTGTACTTTTTGCAGGGTGCCCAGCGACTAAGCAAGCAGCTTAGCAGGGAAGACAGCCCAGAAGGCAGCTGTCTCCTCACAGGAGATGCGGTTCCAAGCTGTGCTGCTGGAAGGGTGCAAAGGGGCACTGCATCCCTCTGGCTTTCCTGGACAAGCATCCCTACCACTCCTGAGCAGGGATGTCACAAGAAAAGCCAGAAGCAGCAATACAGACGCCCTTCTCCAGCCCACTAGCAACTCATTAGCGAAGATGTGCCTCCTACCTTGCCATTGACTGGTTTGTCAGGGACTGGAATAGAGCCTGAAGACAGGCTCTTTGGAAAGCAGGAGTCTGACTGGTCCTGCAGTTTGTGTCCCACCTGAAGATGTCAACCTCCAAGATCTAACAGGGGCAATCAAATGGAAGAGTGAAGGGAGGAGACCAATTTGAAGCTGGGAGCGACACTGTTTCTAGATTAGTAAGTTCCAAGGCCACAGGGGACCGATCCAACCATCTAATGTGAGGTGTTGCTACGTGCAGACCAGAGAATTTCTGCCTGGAAGTTGTGCATTGTGCACACAACTGCTGAGCTAAAGCAGAGCTTTCTGAAAGACCTACTCGACTTTGAGACCCCCAGCACCCAAGAATCCACTCTGTGCTGGGACTGTTCAGCTAGTGGTTTGTCACCCTCACTGAATACCCCAGTAGTAACTGCCAAGGACTTTCCTCATAGAATGGAGTGCCATCAGAAATCTTCTCAGGGGTCTGTAAGCCAAGGCCCAGTCACTTCTTGGATAAATTGAAGAACTCTTAGGTCCCTCAATGTAAGGAGGGTTTCAATGGTCAAAGCAAGGTATTCCTGTGGCTTTTGGCCAAATCTTTTCCAACCTGTGCACGTCTCTCTTACTAAACAGATGCCAGAACCAGTCAGCTACTGCTCCACTGGTCAGTGAAGCAACAACCTTAAAAACAAATCTGTATGAGATCCCCTGTGAGCAGACACCATGTGGAGCAGACCATGGGAAGATGTTTGCCTTGAAGAGTCCATGAAGCAAAGGTTTCTCTACTTGGACTGTTGCGAGACTCTGAAGGACTCATTTATGCATGGAGCTGTCTCTGATTAAGTGTGTTCAAGGATAAGAGCATCCACTGATGGAATTAATTTAAGTGGCAGCAGAGTTTTTTCAACCTTTGCCTATCAATACAAAAGCTATCTGAAATAGGTATACAAATCCCCACACCCAGAATTTGTTCTCAGTGTTCAAATATTTATAACTGCATGATCTGAACCTCTCTCCATTTTCATACCTGTCTATCGTGCAGCACTAAGACACCATTACCTCACTTAACGAGGTGGAGGAATCCCTGCGACTGATATGTTAATGAAGATGAGTTTTCTTCAAAGAGAAGGTCGTTCCAATAGTGAGCAGAGCTGCTCTTCCCTGCCTGAGCTTCCTTTCTAATGGCCATCTCAGGCTCTCAGCTGCTGTGCATGCTGGCACCCTCCCTGCAGGGAAGGCTGGCTGCCTTTGCCAACTGCTCACCCCACATAGCTAGTAAATCCCAGACAGACGGTGCTAACGGAAATGTCTTTTTTCCCCCTTTTAATGCTCTTTGCATAATGGCAAGCCCAAAAATCGTTAGTGAAAACGAGCTTATCGCAGGGCCCTTTGATAGCCCTAATCTGCTTATGCGCAGCACTTTGAGCTGCCAATCAGAGCAATGTGAACTCCTGCTCTGTGATCACACGGGGCAGACAAGGATGAAAGTGATATTGCCTGGGTCACCTCATTATCTAGCCTCTCTATTAACTCGGCTGCAGCTTGTTCTGGTTTCCCCTAGCGCTGCAGTCCCAGAAGCAGCAGCCTTACTTGCTCACACAACCCAGGCAAATAGCCACTTTCCCAAACTGACTCCTTCAGCTGCCTGATAGCCACAGGCACATCCGGCCTCAAAGGATGCCTCACCTTGCAATCAAGTGTATGGACCAGGGATAGACTCCCACAGAAGCAAGGCAGCTGGAATGGGGAGTGAAGGGGTGAAAATCCAATGGTTTGGAGACAGTCACATTTAGAGCCAAACACCCATATGCTGCCTGTCCAGACAGCTTGTCTGCATGGGAGTGAATTCAGAGAGATGCACAAGCCCACTCAAATCAATCTCTCCAAAGCAATTTCCCAGCCTGTTTCACTCCTCCATCAGTTTTTATGAATCTACCCTTAGGAAAAGACAGCATGATCAAAGGGACACGAAGAAAGAACTTACCACTTGGGTGCACCCCCTCTGCCAAAGAGCCCTGATCCAAAACCCCAACTGACTTTTCCCGTTATACCCTTTAGCAAACTGCATGCCAGCATCCCTGCAGACCCACAAGGGCAGAGGCACTGAGCTACTCCGTGCCCAGGCAATGGAAACTGGACAGTTTTGCTTTTTCTTCAGTAGTGCAGAGTGTCAGACACTTACTGGATTGGGCAGTTCTGGCTTCGATTGTGGGGGTGTAGACTCCTACCCCCAGCTCTGAGCGGGCACCCAGACGGAACTTATACAGCGTGTCTGGTTTGAGACCTTCCACAGCATACGAGGATGTTGGGTCAAACTCCACCTTTTGCTGGCAAATAAAGGGAAACACAGATTATTTGGTGCAGTTGGAGAATACGGAAAAGCTGGTACTCAGCTCCCAATGCCAAGGGAATAGACAGCCCATCACCCATTCTGGCCCCACAGAAAGTCACAGCCATGCTGCCACATCTGCTGCAGTCCTGCAGGACCCCAAGGCATAGAGCCTCCCGGGTGAAATACAAGGACTCTGCAGGGAAGCAGACCTCTCTGAAAGCCAGGCCATACCATCTCGTGTCCAGACTGCACTGACCGTCTGACAGCTTTGTGGGAAAGCTGGGTCTGGCTATACAGCTCAGACAAGGGACACAGGACACATGAGTTTGTTTCCTCCAAACAGACAACATCTGCCTGTGAAATAGAGTAAGGCCCTTGTCCTGGAGTAGTCAGCATCTCTAATGCACCTTAACAGTGCTGGTAAAGGACTTGTTTTGCTGCCACTTCACCTGGAGAGCACTTATTTCTGGCGGCTTTCATGCCACTATAAACACAGCAGGAGGAGGAGCGGACCAGGGGATACTGTGATGCTGCCATGGCACAGTTCTCACCGTGCTGCTCTGCAGCCAGCACTATTTTTGATATATTTAGAGCTGGACTTCTTTTAGGGCCCTGACAGTAAACATGGAAGAGCTCTCTCTAGGCCACCCTCAATTTGCTCCTTAAGTGTAACCAGTCCTGGATCTGCAGACACATTTTAGAGGCTATTTCAGGCCCACCTGGAAGCCCTACTGGCCTGCACAACTGTTTAAAGGCACCATCAGAAACGATGCCTCAAGGAAGGTGTCGCGGTTTTCTGGAGCCTTTCCAGTCCCAAATCAGTCACTAGCTACTTTGCTGGGCATCAACAGGCACTGCTGAGGGTACTTACACAGAAGCCAGACAGAGATTGCCATACTTCTATCACATACCCAGAAGAAACATGGAGAAGAAACAGTCCCATTGCCACCCCAGCTCAAGCAGACACCTTTCCCAAGCTGCTGAATTGTGATGTCCAGCCCTAAGTGCTGCTGACGCAGAGGCAGGATCCTCACCTGAGTGCCATCCTCCCCTTCCCAGTACAGCAGCTCGTATTTGGTAATGCGTTCCTGAGAGGCTGGCAGCCACGTCAACAGGATGCGGGTATCAGACTCTGCTTCTGCCTGGAAGTCAGCTGGCTGGGCAGGAACTGGGGACCAAACACATGGTTAGTGTCAGGAGGCAAATGAAGGGTGGGGAGCCACATAGCTTTGCAGAGTCTGTTTCACCTTGTGAGGATCTTCTTTCATTCCTTCTGGACCCTTCCCTTCTTCCCTCTCCCCCATACACTGCTCTAGGAACAGCACAGGTAACAAGCAAGCACCTCTGGGACCCAGGTAGGTGACTATGGGAATTGCGCACACTTCCAGACCCTGACTGCATCCCAGCTCCTTCCTTCCACATGTGCACTCACAGCTCAGAAGGGCCTGGCACAGTTGCATAGGTTCATGACCAGGACCTCGTGTCACATTATTAGCCATCATATCCCAGACAGAACTGAGGGCTGCATTACTTGTACAGAGAATGATACCAACTCCCCAGGACAAGCTGACAGCTTAAATCTGATGGCTGGGGTGGGGATGCTGCTCTGACATGCAATTTCAGCCATTTGAGCACCAAGTGCAGTTGCAATGCCTGGTGCAGATCAGACACATGGCTGAGCCGCACACCACAGGGGTGGACATGGAGCTGCAGCACCTCTCTTCATACGTACCCCCTTGCTGTGTTTTGACCTGGATGATGTCCGAGGGGGGCCCGTCGCCCACCGAAGTAAAGGCCAGGACGCGGATGCTGTACGTGGTCCCTGTGATGAGGCTCCCCACAGTGGTGAGATGGCTGTCGTCGGTGTTGTGTTTCTGCCACATGCTCAAAGGCAGATGTGGGTCGGTGGTATAGTAAACGCGGTACCCTCTGATCTGTCCATTTGGCTCCTCTGGCTGCTCCCACTGGACCAGCATGGTGCTGGCGCTCAGCATCCGTGCTTGGACTTTGAGGGGTGGGCTTGAAGGAGCTTGCTCTCCTGTCCGGGCCTCGACCAGCTCACTGGGGGGACCCCTGCCAATATTATTGACTGCAATGACCCGGAACTCATACTCCGAGAAGGGGCTGAGCCCACCTATGCTATAGCGGGTTGTTGCCACACCATCCACCTCCTGGAACTGACCCTCCAAGGATTTGGCCTTGTACTGGATGACGTAATATGAAATGGGGTCGGAGTTGCCCGAATCCCAGGTGAGGGTCACGCTGGTAGCTGTCGTTTCAGTCACTAATGGCTCTGTTGGAGGTTTTGGCAGTGCTGCAATTGGAAGGCAGAGAGGTGTGATTTAAATAATTCAGTCAGCTCAAACCCTGCAATGTGCACGGGGATAAAAATGGAGCTGCCACCTCCCATTAACATTCTTCTTTAAAAGGCAGAAATCATTTCATACTCTAGAACATGCATTTTTATATTACCATATATTGCTTGAAGTGGTTCTTAATGGAAGGATAAACAGAGCAATCATGTTATTAGACGTGCTTGACGCACTTACCAGCAGCAGGCTAAATAAAGGTAATTCAACGGGGATGCAGGAATGTTTCTGTCATGGGGGTTCAGCTGGCAGTGGGAAGGTGCTTGCTGGGTTGGGCTGGCCCCAGAAGCCAGGTGTACAGCTGATTTACAAAGGGATACAGTAAAGCAATCAGAGCAACACAGGTAATCTGGAGCTTTGCTCCTGGTTCCACAGAGACAGCATCTTGGGCCATAGGGAATTCATGGACAGTGCTGTTAGATGGGTTGATGGGGGAATGCCTTGTAAGTATTACAGTACATGCAGGAGGGATACAGCCAGAGAAATTACCAACTTTCACATCCACTATTTCACTGGGTGGTGTGTCAAACTGCAACCAGACAATAAACCGTTACACAAGAACTCTGTGACACTGACATCTCTGAAGTGTTAATGCGAACGCAACTACTGCAAGCAAACATTTCCAGATTTGCCATTTTCCCAAAAGAACAAAAAAAGAGAATGAGCGCGAGCAAGACTTGCAGAGTACACAAATACTTTAAGACAATGTCTACAGTAAGTTTAAACCTCCTATGAACCACTCTAGTTAAAGTCATTAGTAATGTAATGCAGCTGTGCTTGACAAGGAACCAGGAAAAACGCTCATCCCAAATTAAGATCCTCAAGTGCTTCGTTCTTTGGCAAAGCCATCAGGTTTCCGATTTCTACATGGTTCAGCTGAGGAGTGCAGGCTCTTTAGCTCAGGAACATGCCTGCTCTGACTGCCAGGGAGGACGCCCTTTCCAGTGCTACTGCAACATGAATACTGAGAAAATCGGTGATGGCTGAGCTGGCATGGGAGGGAAGGTCACGCAACCCACTATGCACCCTCCCATGGAGGACTCAGGGAGGGCAAACACGTCCCACCCAATATTACAGCCTGAAGCAACACATTTCCTAGAACATTCAAGAAATCGGCAGCCTCCCTCAGGCTTTCAAGGACAGATGACACTCGTCCATCCTTTCCTTTGGAAAGCCGCAAGCTTGACTCTTGCCAGCTCTTGGGTGTGCAGCCTGCATGTGAGCAAGGGGCAGATCTGGTACCTTCTATGTGCTTACTGCAATCAGCTCTGTGTCATCTTGCTTCTCCTGTCTGCCCTGCAAACAGTCTACTTTCCAGCAAGTGCAGAAGAAGCAACACCAGGTGAAGGAGTTAGGGACAGAGTCAGTAAGATATCCAGAGTGAAGATGCAGAAAAGACAGACAGAGAAACAAGGAGGACAGCAGAGGGCTAAAGGAGCTGAGCAGACCGCTCCCTGTCCTGGGGGCCTCTGCAGTCCTGGCGTGGCAGAGGGCATCATGTCAGCTAAAGAGAGAGCGAGGCAGAGTTGCCCCAGGTACAAAGCAGTAAATACTGGGAACCGTCAGTGCAATAGTACAGTTCCCACCTCCTGCCCCCATGTCCAAAACACCACCCCGTCATGCTTCTTTCTTCTGTACACTCTTGGCTGTGTACTATAACCAAGGCAACCCCTATGCTCTGTAAGAAAACGGTAGCTGGAAAAGGTACTGACTAGCAGGCACTGTGAGTAAAGGGAGCGGTATGCGGCTAAGGTTAAAAGCATCCTCTGACTAGCATCAGGGAAAAAAGAATTTTCTGTTAATCTCCAGGTCAGAGAGGGCTAACACTCAGTTCTGTGGTTTGTTCAAGCAGTGAACACCCATTGCTAAAGGTGGCCATAGCGCAGGAGGGGGCTTGCAAGAACAGACAGACTCAAAAGATGACATATCTGTAGAAACCTGAGTTACAAATCAACTGCAAGGAGAGGAGGAAAGGGATAGTGTGGACCTGCTTCGCCCCAGATGGGAAAGGCAGAACACGTACTTCAGACTCCCATTAGGGAGCTGTCTGGGTAGGCTGCCCTGTACCCAATGGTCCGCAATCAGCAGTAATGTCCTCTTTGGGGCAAAGCTACCAGTGAAACGGCAGCAGGAAGAATACCATAAGGACAGTAACAAAAGAAAGAGAATGGTAAAGAGGCAGAGCAGTAAGGGAAAAAAGACAATTGTTAGAGGAATATGCAATAATTTAAAAATGAACATGTGTACCTCCTCCCTGCAGAGGGGCAGGATGCTCGTTCTGGTAAGACCCACAGGTACTTCACATTGCTGGGATTAACCTTCTTGTCCTGCCCTTACTGCAAGAGAAGACCTCTGTGCAAATGGCCCTCTGACTGCAGACATCCACAGACCCCTGCCCCAGGAGAGCCCGTGGCCTGCTGCTGTGCTGAACTGATCCTGCTGATGCACAGAACAAGCCAGAAATTGCTAGGATGAGCACAGACTCAATGAGGTTCCCTCGTGGCATAACAGGGACCCAGCCTGACACAAGCCTGTCTCCCATCATGCCACATGTAGGGAGAGAGGAAACAATCTCAAAAGCAAATACTATACTGTAAGCATGAAAAAAAACAAATTGTGGGTTTGGGAGCCTCCCTTGCAAGGTGGAAAAGTCACAGGAGACTGCAGTCAGTTGGGTGCACCCAAAAACACTTTGGCAAAGGGCTACACCATTGAAACACAAGCAGGAGCACCACAAGGAGCAGTTCCTTACCTTTGACAGTGATCTGGGCTGTGGCTTCGATCATGCCGAGAGAAGAGATGGCCACGCAGGTGTAGTTGGCAGACTGCACGATGTTATTCAGCTCCAGGACGTTCCTACCAACGGGCATCTCATCTTCTTTGGTCAGTTCCTCCACACCAGCCATCCACTTCACGTAGGGCATCGGAGCACCTACTGCCACGCATGTGAGGTTCACGCTCCCCCCTGGCATCACCTCGTGGTTGCTCGGAGGGATAGAGAATCGAGGAGCAACACGCCGCACTGAAACAAGGAGGAGACAGCTAGTAGGGTCACAGAACCAGCAGAGAGAACTCAGTTGCATTGCGGGGGTACGTGAAGGGGGTTCAACATTTTTGCCTGTCTATCCCTCGGGACAGATAAAATGAAGTGCAAAAGCTGTTCACTGCTTTCCCAAATTGCACACACTTTGCTCTCCTTCCTTAGCCACTGGCATCTTATTAGAAGAACTCATTAAGGGATGGCTCAATCCATTCCCTCCAAACATAGCCTTTTGAAATCATATTACTAACATGAAACATTCCTCCATTTAAATTACATCCCTCTAATTAGAGAGCATGCACAAATGCCAGTCACACACTCTCTCTGTGCAGGGCCCACTGAAGCTCTGCAAAACGGAATTACCTGCTCAATTTATTAGTTCTAGAGTAAAGAAACTCGTCCCTTAAACCTCGCAGGGTTTGGGCAGGAGCAGCATAAGGGTTTCTTTCTGAATTAGCACACGTGTGCTGCTAAATAAAATATAATTCCTTTCAAAATGTAACTCAGGTTCTACCTTGGCTCAGAAAAAATAGTCACCAGAGCTGCATGACATTGTCAGGGCCTGAACAGATCACCTTGCTGGGCAGGAGAGAACTAATCCTGACAGATGTGAGATCATATCCATTTTGACAGAAGAGAGCTGGGCCAGCAGAACCCTCCCCACCTTTGTGGCAGCACTTTGGGAGATGTATTCCTCCTTATTTCATTGCACAGCTTCTCTTCATATCAATCCCTTGCTGGGTATTTCATTCAAGACTTATTTGTAAGCAACTCTCAGCTACAATAAAGCTCTAAAGCTGCCTGCCATATGCATTCCCGTCAGGAAAATGACACTGAGAAATGAGGCCCCTTCTTCAGGGTTAGTGTTATGGGCCTATTTAAGCAAGGGTAGAGAAACAACCATGCTCAGTAAATCTTTGTCTCCTCTGGGCAAGCTCATTTTAGTCTGTAGTTAAAAAGGGAAACTGCTCGAACGTGTCTTGCCCAGCAGCCCTGCTCTCCTCTAGCCTCCTCCACCAGAAAGGCAGTCCAGAGCATCAGCCGGGTTCACGACTGACCAGCTCCTTAGGAGCCTCTCCCTGCCAATTACGCTCCTCCATCAGTGCATCGGGCTGACGGAGCAGCCAAGCGCCGCAGTGCTGGGGCAGGTGGAAATCAGGCAGAAGGTTGAGCGGTGCCGGCTCACAGCATGCCGCAGGCACAACCGGTCCCATGGGGTCTGGGGGTCTGGGGGGACATGGCTCTGCTGGCCTAGCTCTTGCCACCACGGTGTCTCCGCAGACAGTAAAGCCGCTGACAGCCCAGCGAGCCACAGAGATGTCAGCTCCGCTTGCCAAACTGACTCTCCCCAAATCAAATTTCACTAGTGCTCTCTTTGATGATTCATCCCCAAACCAACAGGCTTGCAGAAATAGATTGAACACGGAAGCCCCCACGCTAGCATGTACAACAGAGCTAAGACTTCGTGATAAATTAGACAATACTGTCAACACCGTGTGTGTACTACACATCGTCTTAGTGACAAAACAGGGCTCATTAGCTCCTTACCAGCCAGCGGAAGGATAACTTGCCGTTTTTTGCCTTTTTTTTTTTTTTCTTTTGTTGAATGTCTAAATCCAAAGTCTTGCTGGTTGTTTCTTGTAATCAATTATTAAATCTCAAATCAATAGCTACATGAGCGATCGCCAGTGAGGCGTTACCTGACTGATGGGGCAGCACTCCCCAAATGAGACAGAACTGAAAGTGTACCCAAGTGCTACACAGTCATGAGAATACGGAGTTAACCTGATGGACATGGCAATGGTTTAACATGATGGTGTGTATTTCCAAACAAAGCATCCCAGCACCATTCATTAAGAGTCAGGTTTCGTTTTCCAATGAACATGACGCCAAATTATTTCAGGTAGAAGCTGTTCAAACTCCGTCCCCATCCAAGGACCAAACCCACCCACCCACACTGCGTTAAAATAAAAAAGAGCAAACTTTGAGGATAAAGCCATGGGCGTGCACAGAGCACTCACGTACATGCAGCAAGCAAACAGGCTGGCAGGCACTGGCGGCTACTGCGGAGTCAGAGAGAAAGCAGAGTGAGGGCAGGACAGGGAGAGGGAAGGTGCACCGTAACTCACATACAGGGACACAGGAAGAAGAGACTGGAGGACAAGAGGCCACGCAGAAAGGTCAGAGCCCAGCACGCACAATCAGATTTTGACTCCCAGCCCTGTGAGACCACAAGCAGCACAGCCCAGCCCGCTGCAGACTCCCCTGCGCTGCGTCCCTGTGTCAAGCACTGCTCTCAGGGTGCTCCTGGGGCCATGCCCAGCCCCACCAGTGCTGTGTCTCCCTTGATGTGTCCTGCAGAGGCAGTGCCTGTGGGCGCTGCAGCCACCTCTCCCTGGGGAAGCCAGCAGCCGACCATCCCCTGCTCCCCTGTGGGCAGTACAGGGGAGATGCACTTCCAAAGGGTCTGGGGGCTCTCTTGGCAGCCCTTTGCAGGGCAAAGAGAATGGCTTGAGTCCCTTCAGAAGTGGCTCTTCCCTGCCCTACCCACAGAGGAGCAGCAGAGGTGGCTGGCATGTCCATGTGCCTAGGGAAGGGATGAATGGCAAGGAAAACTCTCCTGCAGATCAAACCATCCAGGACGGTGGCCAGGCTGCAGCGTTGCCGACCTGGACATGGGCTGTGCCTCTTGCACACTGCAGCATGCCCAGAAGCTGTGCAGGGCCTCAGCTATCAAGCCTGGCAACAGATGAGCGGTTAAACAGGCCTCTGCGGTGTATTTCTGCAACCCAGAAACAGCTGAGCCGGCCTCCCCTCATTAGCACACCAGCAGAGCTGCTAAGATGGGCTCATTGCTCCATGCCGGAGAGCCACAGTGCCCAAGGCACCACAGCTACTAAAAATGGATGCCACGTGTAGGGGTCAGCTCTCAACACAGGAGGTAGGAGGGGGTCAGGGCAATGCCTTCAGTGAGAGATCTGGCCCAGACGATACTCTGGCAGGAGCCTGTGTGAAGGAAGGGATGGGCTCCATCAGCCTCCCATCCTCTTGGGGGATAATTGGCAGCATCTCGTCCCAGTCAGTACAGAGGGAGAAGGGGAGATGCTGTCAGTTAGCATTAGTGAGAGCTGGCAGAGCTCTCACAGCAGCTTGCAGAGCACCATCAACACGTTCCTCAGGCTCAAGCCAATGATTTAAGTTGCTTGCTTTTCTAGCATAAGAGTCTGGTAATAATTCAAATCAGTATAACTCCTCAAAAAGCAGCATTCTTAGAATTTCTGTCCAATTTACAAGTCAAATCACATGGACTAGCACAGCCCATGATGCTACCTTGAGTGCTCCAGAAATTTTTGTTGTTCTTCATTTATTGCAGCAATGAAATTTCCCTTTTTATTACAATTTTCTTGACAAGAATTTGCAATTTTTTTTTTAATCTTCTTTTTGGATAAAGATCAGAGAAGGTGGTTTGGAGGTTTTGCAAGAACAGCACAGGGAAAATTGCTGTGAATATTAAAATGATTTCAATGGACAATAGTATAATTCAGAGGTTTAGTTAAACCAGCAGACTGTCAAAAATGAGATTCATTGTCATTCATCCCAAGAATAGGCATCGTAAGGGCTCTGTGCCGCTCCACTATTCAGCACGCCTCCCAGTAGAGAGCATTCCCTGGGAAGTGAAGTGAAACCGCAGAGCGGTGAGCAGTGCAGCGCAACCTGAGCCTGTGCCCTGGATCCCACAGGACAGGGAGAAAGGACAGTGTGGAGACTGGTTCCCCACTCACTGGGGGGACCGTGGGGAGGAAGGAGAATGGGCAACACAACAGCCACAAAGGTTGAGATACATTAATAATTTAGCATGCATTAACATGCACATTCCTTGCCTTGAGAGGAAAGAGCATGAATCGATTGCCCGGCTCCTTTCACCACAGGAGTGGCTGTTTCTTAACTTCTCAGGTTCCCTCTGAGGGTGACGTTTCCCCCTTGGAGAACCAGGGACCCCCCCATTCCTCCCCCAAGAGTTGTAGGCTATGAGCTCTGGGTATGAGTGCTCAGGGCTCACAGGCCAGTGCTGTTAGCCCCTCTCTCACATGCTGAGACGTTGCTGGCATACAGCAAGGCTCTGCTGAAAACACAACGGTGCTGGGAGGACTGCTCATGCTTCCAAAACTGCATGGTGCTGCTACGGAAGGGGAAACCAAACTGCTATTCCTGCTGGCTGTCTTGGCCACAGTACAGCTGAGCAAAGGACAATGATCACACCCCTCCCTCTAGCTCGCAGAGATGCAGGGACCTTTACCTGTCTGCTCTTGCTTCTGGGTTTCCTTTTCACTGTGCCCAGCTGGCACCTAACTCTGGGCTCCAACTTCCCTCTCCCAACACCCCCATTGCAGGCTTGCTGGGTGCTGCCCCATGGCGATGTGCCCATGTTCTGCACACTTCTCCGCTCCTCTCTGGGGCAATCCCAGCTGCTGCGGTCCCAGTGGTCCTGCACCACGGTTCTGACATCCTCTCCCCTTTGCTCTTCCTCTGCATGAAGGAGCAGCAGTCTGAAGTCCCGTCGGCTCTGAAGGAGGACCAGAGCTGCCTGGGCTGTGCTGCTCCTCCCTGGCCCCCAGCACAGCAAAGGCAAGTTCAGAGGGCTCTGCTCTAACCTCCCAAGGGATGAATAGTAGAGAGTGATGCCGCAGCATGTCTTTGAGAAGGTGACACTGCCCAATTTCTTTACTCCAGCCAGGTAAGCTGGAGGATCCTTGGCGCACGGGGCATGCTCGCGCCCTTGCCACAACACTACCCTGCCCAAAGCTCCCGCCTTCCTCAGGAACCACCTCCTGAGAGTCAGGAAGGAGCGGATTTAGGAGATATCCTCAAACATGATCATCGGTCTGCATGGTTTACTCATCTGTGGACACCTTTCATCTCTCCCTAGTGCTATCATTTTAAGGAAGGACTTCAAATGGAAAGGCAGTTGCTGGAGTCTCACAATCTATTGACAGAATCAACAGCAGGAGAGGAAAAATTGGAACCAGAAAAAATGCATTTACAGTCTAATCTTGTGCTCAAACAATGCTGTACTATTTATGCTCCCAATGCATCCTTGAGTGCTGACATTTTATAGACAATTTCCAAAACAGGGCCTTGCCATTTTTGGATTATATTTCAGCTATAACTTTTAGGTCTAATTATTTGCGCTGACAACCCCATATAAAAGAGGATATATCATTACAGTGGTGCAGCACTGGAGACACATCAGCATTCAGCATGCTGACATACTAATAGCAAAGTAAGGGAGAGCAAGATTGTGGAGCTATGCAATTTGCATTCACTCTCCGAAATTTCTCTGATGAAAATAACACAACATTAAGGAGGGGAATAAGAGAAAAGATCCACTGTATCAAGATAAAATAACTCGTTAATAAATAACCTTGTAGCAGCCACAGAGCAATAATTAAATGCATGGGTGAGCGGTACACAGTTTTAAGTAAAGCTGGAAAAATGTAAGATGTAATTATCAGTGCCAAACAAATTATAAGCACGGCAAATCCCAATGGAATATTTAGAAACTAATTTTTGGCTCCACATTAAATATTTGTGTATGTGGGTATTTTTGGTGGGGCAGGAAGGAGGGGTCGACACAAAGAATGAGAAATTATCCGCTCCTGCTGGCTTATATCCATTCTCAGCTGCCTCCCCTCAGCTAAACCATGTGGCTAAAACGTTTAAGTGCCCTGTCGAAGGTTTATTCTCCAGAGGTGCCTGAGCCATCACAGCGGTGCTCCAAATTCACTGAAATCTGGGAGGCTTTGGGCCTTGGCTTTAATTTCTTCTCTTTTCTTCTTTGGTCTCATTTTTCGTCATTGTCTTGGGCTCAGGTAATTTTATCCTCTACAAAATCTATTTTTAGAGGGTAAACAACAAGGGCCTCGTGCCTCAGTACAATCTAAATGAGAGCACGTTCCAGGGAGAGAAACGGGAGCGAAGTCAGTGTACTGGAACAACTGCTATGACAACTTGTTAAAACTTGTTCCAGTGATGATTATAAGATCAACTCATGCAGCTGCCTGACGGCATGTGTGAGAGGAGTGAGGGTCTCTTCCCCATGCCACCTGGGAGCAGCGCCAGGCTGGAGAGTTGCTGCGAGCATCCCTCTCCTCCAGCACAAGTGGAGGGACGGACCCACACAGTACCTGTTCGGTGAAAGAGTCATCTCTGGAAACTAGCTCAGGACTTCTGCCAAAAACAGCAGCTTTCCTCAGCATGAAATCATGAGTGCCTAAAGCTAGGTCCGGAGCTAGATTTAATTTAAAAGCTGGAGTCGCCTTTTGCTACTGTCCTTTATTCACCTCTGGCTCTCTGAGGGCAGCGGGACAGAGCGGGGCAAAGCACAAATCAGGTTTTGCTGAGTGGCTACGAGCTCCCGCGCACGTCACCACAGGCCTCCCTGAGCCATCCCAGGTAAGGACGGGGCCACTGCCAGAGCTCCCTGCTCTCCTGACAGCAAGAGAAAGACCCAGCCCCAGGGAAGAAAGGAGAGGCAGACCTGCTCATGCAAACGGCCCTTGTCCGAGCATGGAGAAATGGTCATCCCCAGAGTGGGGACTGCCAAGGAGCAAGGAAGCTGCCTCAGCACGAGGGCCGTGCATCTCTCATCCACCTGCCCCTGCTGCCCCATGGCAAGGGAGGGCAGCATGGTGGGATCTTCTCCAGCTGAGATGAAAAGTAAGCTTTTCACTTCTAGAGAAAGTTAGAACTTTTAAAGCTACAGGAGGAATTGAGGAACCCACTCTCGCTAGCAGCTCATGAGGGGACTGGAGATCATTCTGATCCCTGCTTCCAAAGACTGCTCTTGACCTCCAGCCAGAAAGCAGCAGCAATTTAGAGGTATTAGACTGGCACCTAGCACAGGTAATGGGTTAGAGAAGGACCCCACATACAGTAGCATGCATTTCTTCCCACCCTAGCTTTGAACAAAACCGCCCTGGCTGGTATTTGCATGCAAAATATATTCTGTGCATTTTAAATCTCAAGCAACAAAGGCATGCAAGCAAAGTATCAATGCCATCACCAGAGTCACAGCGAACAGTAAGCAGATTTCATCAGGCACACTGTGGCTGTGCCTGGAAGGGAGCCAGAGTCTGTAGGGCCCCCTCCCCTTTTGGGGATGGCTCTCCTCTATCTACTGGAAAAGTCCCATCTGACGTGGCGTACTGTAGATGGATAAGAAGTGAAAAGGACCAACCTTCTCGCTGATCTGAGAGATGAAAGTTTGTTTTGTTTGATGGCAGAGTGCGATGAAGATGAGGAGGGAATAAAAAAAGACAAGGAAAAACACAGAGAGTAAAAACAGGCCAAAGCTTCATCTGTCCGCACACCACTGAAACGACAAGACAAGACTACAGAGGTCAGCCATGACTTCCCACCATGCACACCCAACACGCCATGTTGTGAACAAGACAGCGCCGCACTTCCGCCGCTCTGGCCTTCACCAGGGCTGGCCCCTCTGCTGCCCTGACCTGCCCACTGCTCGTGGAGGCAGGGCGGAGGGGACCGCATGTCCCACACGTACTCACATGGAGGGTGCTTCAGAGGCAGCCCCACGCTGGGCCAGACGCTGGAAGCACAGACACATTTACATGTGCAAAACACACACACGCGCACAGAGCAAGGGACTTCAGCCATCACACAGACTGATGTTCTCCCACGCACCCACTCCAGCTATAAAGATGATGGCAAAGGCACTTTAAACCCATCGACCACACACTGGGAAGAGCATATATGCAGATCCGAATTTTATCAAGTATGAAAGAAATGTTCCAAGTGGTGAATGGAAAATCTTCTACCATGAAGAGCGGCTCCCCCTCTCCAAACAAAGAGCTAAATGCAGCAGAGAGGTATTAGGCAAGTGACAGACATGCGCAGTCTCAGCCGGGCTCAGTTTCGGGAGAGCCTTATCGGTACACTGTGCTGCAAGCGAGAGATGGACAAGAAATCAGAAGGACAAAAACACCCAGAGAGAATTGAGCAGGTCCCAGTTTTTGTTCCTGCGGGAGAGACAGTAGAAGGTTAGTTGCATTTTCCTTATAGACAAAGGAGATCTTATTTCTCTAGCAGGAGTGACCTCACTCCAGCTACAGATCTGTGGCGTATCAGCTGTAATCGAACCCTCGCTGAGAGAATACAGAAGTGTATTTGATAGTTAAAGACTGCTTATGAGTCACATTTTTGATGGGGGAAGGAGAAGGTGGGGGGAGGAATCTGCTTTCCAGCAAAAACACTGCAAATTAGAGAACAGCATGTGGCATTATACAGTGCAACAGTACAGTCAGCCATTTCCAGCGATTAGAGGACAGGATTTTAACCAACACTGACACGCTACAGACCAGGCAACAAACTGCCAATAACAGCTACAATAGTGGCCTACGAAGTGTAATGGAGCTTGCAGGAGAACAGCAAAACAGTTGTTTACATTTCTTCCAATTGAACTGATATCAGGGGACCAGAACCAGCCAACTCAGAGCTTAACTGGCCCTTAAGCGAGGGCCACATCCAGCGAGGACCCCCACCCGGACATCCTCAAAACAAACACTCCTAGCTTAAGGTCCAGGTTTCCTCTGGCCTGCGTCAGACAGGGGATTTAACCTCCTGGTCGACAAAACATTAACATAAGGCTCATTTAATCCTGTGAGACCCTGTGATGGGAGGGAACCTCTTTATTGCCGCTCCCAAGCCACCACTTTATTTCCTAATCTAATGGAGCGTATCACATCTGCATGGCCTCAGCAGACAGCAAGGGGCTTCTGCCTTCTGCTCAGCTCTTCCCAACAAGGAGGATTTGTTTCCTGCCCTTGCCTGGGAAGCACAGCGCTTCTGGCAAACGAGGCGTACCCGTGAATGGCTGCATTTCTGGACAGCAGCACTAACATGGCAAGAGGGCAACGCAAACTCCAAGCGCTGCAAACGTGGACCAGCCTGCTGCACCTGTTGGGACTGTGCAACTGAACGGCAAGAGGCTGGTGAAGGGTGTAAGACTGGGGCATGATGCTGAAACAGCTACGGGAGTACTCAATCCTGCTGCAGAAGCGAAGCAGCCGTAGAGCCTACCCCTTGCCATACCAAGGGGACTCACTGTGGTGCCACTTGGCCTATCCACAGTCAGGGAGAGGGGTGCTGCTGCAGCTGGGGAACAGCCAGGAGCTTTGTTTTGGGAAGCCTGGCAGGGATCGCACTGCATCAGTGTGCATGGACAGGAGTAGGCTCCAGCAGCTGCTTTCCCCACGTGTTGACACTTCAGATTAGAATTGGAAAGGTGAGGAGACACATGTGAAACACGCTAATTCAAACAGATTAATTTCTGGTCTGTCAAACAGGAACAAGTTTGGGGCCTGTTATTTGTCACTAATTGCTGGATTATCTCTTAATCTCTTATTATATTAGTGGCTTATGGGGAATAAAAACCAATAGCAGGCTATATTGGAACAGCTGTAAGGCAAGAGGGAACACCTGGGCAGAAAGTTCTCTCTCCTTTCCCTTTACTTAATGCTTAAACAACTGCTGCTTTATCTGAGATAAACCTGATAAATGGTAAATTGAAAGTTTCATCTCCTTACAGATCCCATTCACATTCTCCCTTATCTCCAGTTCTCTACCCATGTCACTCCTAAGCTAAGAAACGTGTTTTACCAACAGGCTTTCTGCTTTTTTACAAAACAAATGACTCTGAGAAGTGACAGCAAATAACATCTGCCCCCCACGCAGGGACAGAGGATTTAAGGCTGGAGTTACCCAGAGTATCCCCTGTGCCGAATACCACGGCTCACTAGGCATGCTGCTGTGTTCCCACGAACCTGAGCTGCCTGGCAGCTAACTTGAACATGCCAGTCTATGTGCGAGACAAAGCAAGTCAAGTCGGGGCAGAAATGCCACCAGAGGATAGCAAACAGGGCTCCTTTTGAGATCCAAGTTGAAACAGCAAAGAAGCAAAGAGCGAGGCCGTATCAGAGATGCGTCTGCCAGTCCTGTCAGATGGCTCCAGTGCTCTGTAGGCAGAAACTTCCATGCTGATTGAATTTGGCTTTTACCCCGCCACAGACATGCTTGTCTTATGCAGCAGCAGCAATACTCTAACCACAGCAGCTTGTTGCAGAAAGAATGAATTTTGGCTTACGGGAGGCTCTGCTTTTGTATATTCTTGGGCATTAGCTCCCTGAAACAAGGCAGGGGGCTGTGGCCAGGATACAAATGCACAGGTCTAAGAGTTTAGATCACTAGCTCAAACAAAGGAACACATTTCTAAAGCTTTTCAGGGTGGGAAGCTAATACTTTCCTGAAAGCAACAAGAAAGTTCATTATCCCAATTGGCTCTGCAATTCTGCTGGGAACTGCCAGCATCTGTCCCGTGCTGAAAACCCTCTGGTGCTACGCAAGGCATTAATATAAAGGCACCCAGACACTTTGGAATCCAAAAGACAGAGAGGTTAACAAAAACCCAGAGGGGGATGAACCTGTTCCTGCTTATCTCCAAAAGCACATCTTGTGTCTCAAGGACTCCACATAAATCAAATTTTATCCTTTACAGCTTTTAGAGGTACAGAGGAACAAAAGGACAGATTGTCTTTTTTACGCCAGATTACATGAGAATAAGACAACCTCCCATTATATGCGATGAACAATGTTCTCATGCCACAGTGATGAGTATATTCCATCCTAGAGAGACAGACAGGATGCTCAGGGTGCCCAACCACCCTTTCCCATTCATAGTGCACACACATGCATGCATGAATTCAATTAAGTGCAGAAAATCTCAGAGCACCAGAGATGGATTTCCTAACCCTTTGTGCAAGTGGATATGGAAGGGGAGGGAACGGACATTTAGTCAGCACAGATATGCAGGCCTAATTGTTCCACAGACGCCTATGCAGGTCATGTGGGGAGGAGGGGGAAATAGGTTTCCAAGTCCATTTATGTTGCATTATCATGCACTGAGCCACCAGCCACTCTCTTATTTTCCATAAAGGTCATTTTACAAATAATCAGACCTGAGCCTCACATTGCACTTTCAACCATCAAAGGACTTTGCAAGGAATAAAACTGTTAAGCTTATTTAGCTGAGTTCTATAAAGCACACTGAAATCTTTAGCTGAAATGTGCTAGCAGAAGGACAAAGAACTATTATTTATTAAACCATGATCATTATAATCATTACAGCATAGCAAAGTGCTCATAGAAACACTGACGGTGAACACACTTCACCCCAGGAGAAAACATGACAAAAATATTCATAGTAGTATATGGGAAAGAGAAAACTTGGCAGAAGCCTCTACATGCCTCTCCGTCCCTGAAGCCTGCCAGCTCCAGTATGGGGATACACAGTCCCAGCAGCACGAGCCACAGTGCTGACAGAGCAGCAAACGTCTGCTGGTGCCGAGTGCCGTGCAGCTAGTGCCGTGCAGCTCCGGCCGTGCTGCTGGCTGCCTTCACCCCGATTCTGCTTACAACCAGCCAAGCTGCATCTGCCCAAACTACAGCTGCTCTGACTTTGGCCGTAGCAGTAGCTTCAGCGTGGAGCAGCACCCCAAGGCCAGAGGAAATGGAAATTAAAAATACTGAAATCCCATAAAAAGGAGTGCACTTTCTTCATCAAAGCGTCACTGCTCTCTGTTGCACTGTTCTACTGCAGCATTATCTTGAGGTCAGGACTGTACAGAGTGTACACATGGCCCTTCAGGCCCGTCGCCCCTCTCAGCCATGTACCAACTGCTGAGGGGTAGTTACTCTGCAGCCTCTATCGCAGCCTGGTTTTGCTTCTTCTGATGGTCCAGGGCAGACGTCTGTCTGAAGCAGCAGTCTGGGTCATCCAGTCTGATTCAACTGCCTGTTCCTGTTCCCTGTCATCCAGGCATCTCCCTCACAAGTCTCTCCAGTCTCTGCTTGTCTGTGATCGCTGCCAGGCCCTCAAGCAGCAGCAGTGCGCCCCTCTGGTCAAGTAATGTCACCCCATCAACCCTGATGAAAGGCAGGTTTAAAGAAGCACATTGCCAGAAGTGTGCATATAGCTGGACTGTAAACAAACGTATCCCCCATTATTTAGCCATTTTTCAGACACGGCCAGTTTTGGTCGCTGACTGTTTGACCACTGTCCTCGGCTTCAACTCTTCTCCTGGCAATACCCTCAAGCTTTGACTGCTGTTGCTATTTTAGCTGTTTTAATATTACATAAGCAGAAAATGTCCTTTTTAAAGGCTTCAAATCTTGTTGCTCCAGGCCTATGTCAGTCATTCAGAATTATTATTATTTACACAAGTTCCCCACTGCAGTAAGCATCACATAGCTGCAAGTAGCCATTTCGGTGAGCTCGCTCTGAGCCTAAGCCACCTGCCTAAGCAGGTGTAAAAACCCTGCAGAGGCCAGAGAATGACTGCTAAGGACAGAGCCACAGTCCTAATTTCATTGTGGGTGATGGCTCCTTAGTTAAACTTGGCAAATCAAACTTCAGATTCCAAGCAAGTTTCCCTGATGCCAAATGAAAAACTAGCCTGGCCTTTCAAAAAGCAGATCAAGAAAGCACAGATTTTTGCAATAACACATTTCTATTTACTACAGTCTGATTTACTAGTTTGCGATTTGGGGACAGAGGAGACAATTCAGTTTTAAATGGTCTTTTTTTAAAAGCAGCTGTGCAGCTGCTTCTCTATAGTATGTGTAACATTTTGGACCAGGGAACTTGCCCCACTGGACCGTGCCTTGAAGACGTGAAAAGCAGCACTTAAGAAGTGAAAACTAAGCAGCAGATTTCTCATTTGATGGGAAGTATGCAGCCAGTGCTCCAATAAATACTATTCTAATAACACCTGCATTGCTTACTGCTGTAAGCAGCACTAGGGAACACACCTAGTGAACTCCACAGTGTATTAATATGGATATTCTTATACATAGTCTTCCTCCTCATCTGCTTCACTGAAGTAGAAAAAAATAATGCCATGTGTAAAGAAAGAGAAGGGCAGAAAAAACCTTTCATACAGGGAAAGAGTCAAGTAACAGTGCCGCTATTGAGGGGAGCACCACACAGGCCACCACCTTCACAGGCATTTCATAGGGCAAGAGTTTTGTCTGAAAACTCCTTTTTGTGAAGATGTCCCAGAATCTGTAGACAAATGAAGAGTGAAATGTGTTCATAAAAAACAATAGTGTAGGTGAATCAGTGCAATTATACCATATTCCCAGTAAGCATGATGAAATGACACCACCTTTTTTTTTTTTCCACACTAGGTCCAATCTGCTTTCTACTCTTAAACCAATTTCTTGTATGTCTTCAATCAACTACTTGGATTTTTGCGGCTAAATTAGACAGTAAACTCTCTGGATTAGAGGAATCACATTTTCCATACGTTTCTATTCCCTTCCCTTTTCCCTGCAGCACCATCAAGTCCCAAATCTAATCATTGTTAAGATGTACTGTGGTACACGTAACCATGGACCACAAATGGATGAGTGTTCCTTCATGGTGGAGTGACAACATCCAGATCAGCACTGGCAAGCACGCTTGTGCTGACAGGGCAAGACAGGAATATGCCACTGTGGCCCCTTCGAAGTCCCTGCCATGCCCCAGATAGCCACCTTACCCTGGCATGCTCCCTGCTCTTGCTTTCACTCTGTTCTTGCTCCTCTGATGGTCTGGATGTTGTCTGCAACCCTCCATGCGCAACCAACCTGAAGCACAGCAGTGGGAGGCAGTCAGCTCCCAGCGCTGGTCCCCAGCCCCATCCCAGCTCTGCAGCAGCAGACAGATAGACCTGTCAGTCCAGAAGCAGAAGGCTTATGAGGGTTGCTTTCCAGCACACTTAGTAAGATGAAAATAATAGCTTCAAGGAAAATGCATCCATTTTCCTTTACAAATCCCTGGTGTGGAAATGTTTTAACTTTTAATGAAGTCCATCTGTGCATAAGTGCCAACTCTAAAGGATTCACAGAGAAAAGACGCTGGTGTAGCCTGCTCCTTCCTCCTCCTGTTCTTTCATTGACGTAGGAAGCCCTGAGCAGTGCCTGGATATTCTTTCTCAGCACCCAGTATCTTCCTTTGTTAGACTGAAAATTATGATAAAGATGCTAATGAGACTGTGCTTTCTAACACAGTACACCCACAGAGGATTACCTGGGAGGCTAGGAAAGGGGAGGACATGATCAAAAACATAAACCCCAAGAGTCAAGAGACAAACAAACATTTGAACTATTAAAAAAACAATAGGCTGTAAATGCGAACAGGCACAAGCAGTCCCGAGAACTACACAGGGTGGAAATTAGTACTGCTGCTCAGTGCTCCACCACGCTTACTGAGAAAGTGGACAACTTCTTGGGTATTCACTGCAATGAGGTCAATCATTATGAAACCACCATGCAGTGGCGGTGCAGCTGACACAATTTCACCTGTAATTTAGCATTAATTAATGTCTTCTATAGTAAAGATGCAGGCACTTCCTGAAGACCCTACTAGAAGTCACTGATCTGCCTAATGACAACACTGTAGGACTATTGCAAGAAGAAAAAAACAGGGATTCTTTTATTCTGCATCCCAGAAAAATATTTTCATTTTTTCCTTGCTTGCTACAGAAATAAAATACCATTCTTGATTTGACTTTTTGAAGTCATTAACTAGTATAGTAACAATATGGTATTTTTTATGCAAAATATTTGCTATCAGAAACTGTAAGCACAAATACCATCTACGACCTAGTACACACAGTGAATTTCATCTGGTAATAATTTATGGGGTATCCTGTCTTAAATATACAGCAGGGCTTTATCAGGATCACACAGGTTGGAGACTAACACTGTAAAGATTATGTGCAATAAAAAGGCTTCTTGCAAAAATTAATGTGTAAGAAAATGACAGTTAACAGCAAAGCATATGTCTAAGAACATGTTTGCTTCGGTGAACGTCAGGATCCTCTCACATGTGCAGACCATCCACGGCCCGTGCCCAGCCCAAACAGGACAGATGAACCTTGCTGAGCAGCAAGCCAAGTGTAAAATTCAGTACACTTCTCAGTCCTACAGGATTCACTTGCTAAATAAAGAGTGTTCATTAGTAAGAAATCAGAAAGTGTTAAGAGGAGGTTTTTCTACCTCTTGAAGCTCCTGTGCCTCAGAACACTGAGACTCTGAGCATGTCACAGGAAGCAAAAGCATCCCAAATACTGCAGCAAAATGGCTGTGTATCCACACAAACCTAAGCAACAACAGCCAGCCCGGTAACTAGGATCCTTCCCCTCAGAGTGCAAAGTGACAATCCCAGATGAGTTTTAGCACAGCTTGCCTGAAAAATGAACTTAAAAGAACACAGGGAGTTCAAAATCATCCATAATTACATCGTGAGAGTGAAATGAGTGATTCCACTGCATAGATATAGCTTCATCTTCTGAATATGCTTAATTGGATACTTCAGTCTTCCAAAGACTCTTATAATCCAAATTACACTGCAAAATAAAAAAGCCGTCCCCCAGAAGAAGCAAAGAAAACAATGCCAGAAGCCACCCCTAGAAGCAAACACACAGCATGTGAAGACTTGATCATTCTCATGTCCTCTTTCCATACTAACCAATGTACAGCTTTAAGATTGTATTTTCTTTCTTCAAAACAGAGGAAGGAAGAAATGAAGATGAGATTTTATTATTAGACAGTTGATTTACTAAGTGGAAATAAAATCTGGTTCTAACTTCCTAAGAAACAATGGGTTGCAGCAGCACAAGAATCTTCTTTCTCTTCTTGGGAAAATCCATAACTTCATTTCCCAGCTGGTTCCTGACCAGTGGCTCTGGTTATACAGTGTCATATGAAGCAGCACATTTTTTTCTTGCTGAAATTAATGGAAAGTGTACAGGGAATTTAGCCCTTGCTCCTCTCCAAGATAACTCAAACATCTTTAATGTAGAGAAAGAGAGAGAGACTATCCTAATGTAAAACCTAGTTATTCTGGTACGTTGAAAACAGTTTTAAATCGGCAACATAGCATAACCATTAGAAAAATCACTTTACATGAATTGCGGCTAATTTCCAGCAGGTTCCCAGTGTGAGCCATTAATACCCAGAGGCTCAATCACTGATGCATATAAGATGGATTAGGACAACTTCAAAAAGCTGTTCAGTTTTTAAAGATACACATTCCACAGCAGAGGCCTAAATATCAGCTCACCTATAGCTGAGCACCTCTCGCTCATTAGAGTATGACTGGTTTTAAACTACTCCACCAAAGGTCAGTTTATACTAAGAGGATTAAGTACCCAATTAAAATAACTATGACACAAAGTTAAGGAGTTCAAGGGAGAAAGAAATTCCAATTCTGCCCATATTCCAGCATTTTACATAACACCATATAAACAGCAGAAACAGATTTCCAGAAACAAATGTGAGTCAACCCAATGTGGATCAAAGATCTTGCCATTTTTTGAGCAAAAGGCCATGTGACACAAACCACAAAGTGCGATCAGGGCACTAAGACAGGGAACATACTCTTTCACTGAAAGCCATGGAGCCTTTTGGGCAGGAGGAGAGTGATCTCCTTGGGTGGAAGCTTCTCTTACCTCGAACATAAAGGTTCGCTGGGGCAGAGTAGCGGGTTCCTGCGCTGTTGGTTGCAACACATTCATATTTGCCTTGGTCTGACTCCTCGCTGTTCTCTATTTGCAGAGCTCCTGTACACAAACAAGATGACACAGACAATTCAGGTCATGGCAAATCTGGTAAGTGAACAGCCAGTCTCCGAAAAGGAAGGCCATGCCCCACGCTTTTAAATCTTCCTGGATAGATATATTGTGATGTTGTTCCCTGGACCCACAGGGTACCAGCATGCAGCCAAAAGGTACCCAGTTTGCTGTTAGAAGCTTGTGAAATTGATTATTGTTATTTTTTTAATGTACAGGGAACCAGTTACTGATGTATTTCCAACCACCCCAACCACTTATATTCATTGCTTCAATAAAGGAAAAAAACATACACATACACACATATTAATTACAGCTTTGTATGGGATTCCTGGCTAATAAAAGGACCTTTAATAAGCCTTTAATCAAAACAGCCAAGCACAAAGCACACTAACTGTAGCTGTTTGTTTCTTATCTGATGCACGCAAAGCCTAGCAAATGCTCAACAAATTGCAACCTTCCTGCAGAAACTGGCAGATTCCCATCTCTCCCACCTCAGCACCCCTCCTTCCAACAGACAGCCCCTTTTGAGAAAACACTTCGCCTTTTGTCAGCTTTCTCCACGTCAGTGATCTCCTCATCCTTTCAGGTTTCATTATACATGATACAAAAAGATTAGAAACTCGGTCTGAGACATCAAAGATATACACCAATGCAATCCACCCATTTTGCCACACGGCGCTCACGTGAAAGCCACCCTCCTTTGTCCTGGCAGTGCCTGCTCCTCCAGCTTTGGGTCAGGAATAGCTGCTTAGCCCAGACTGCAGGTCCTTGGGACGCGATCTGATCCCATCGCCAAAGTGCGAGATGCATGAGGGGCACATCTAAAGAACTGGAATAACCACCAGAGCACAGAGAGTAGCAATTTACATGGGGAACCTGTGCAGTGCCCATGACGTGGAAGCGAGCGCTGGTCTGATGTGGTTTTCTCTCATCTCAGCCTATTACGCTGGTCTCCAGCACCACTTGGCTTGGCAGGCTGGTCCTTCATCCAGCTTCTTGCCTAGCATAGATGACTGCAAAACTGGTCACACCTAAACTCCCCAAACTGGGTCCCACATGCAGAATAAAAGACAGAGATGCAGAGAAAGAAAGAAGCAGGATGCATACGACAGCAAGCTGGCACCACAGGAGCGAACGGCCGTTGGCCAGACACTGGAGCGGCTGGTGCTCAGCCTGCTTCCCCCAGGCAATGTGCAAATAATTTTTAAAGTGCCTCCAAGTGCTCAGATTCTGCTGGTTAGGATTGCCTGTAAGAAGGGAACTCTTTTCACAAACCATATACTGAACTAAAAGAAAACATTAACCCCTTTGCTTGTAAGGATCTGAACTCATTTCTGCCTGCCACGGTTCAAAACGACCACTGAGAGCGGCACTGAGAATAGCTGGTGAAATTGCCTTCTCCCTTCTTGCTGGTTCAAGCTGCAGAGGTCAAACTCAGTTTTTCATATCATCAGAACAGAAGAAAAACTAATGTGAATCAACCACTGCCACCTACATTATTTAGAAGGATAAATTGAGACTGTAGCATAAGTCTATATGTCATGGGGAAAAATGAACTTCCCTGGGTTCTGCCATATAATAAAAATGATGTACAGAGCCCTCCCTATTGTTGCATTAGTGCTGGAAATGAGGCTTCAGCTAGACAGAGAAAGCTTGTTTGCAGAAGTCTTTCCTCCTACTAACAAAAGGAGCTGCCAGCTTTCCCTAGCCACGGCACTCCCTGGACACCCACAGGCCAAAGCCTACAGAGCACTGCTGCTTAATTCAGGGAGAACACTGAATTTCTACATGCTGTCTGCGAAAAACATCTTCCAGCAGACAGCAGCATGACAGGCAGTGGAGCAGGAGGAAAGCTTCCCAGCATTGATAAGACACAGAGAATCACAGAATCTAGAAATGGAAAAGACCTATTAGGTTATCTCGTGCATCCCTGGGGGCCAGGGCAGCATTGCTCCCTGTTGTAAATGTACTTGTGTTCTGTCCAATCCCATTTTAAATGTGCTGAGTGATAGGTTTTTCACCACTTCCTCAAGGAATTTATGCCACAGCCTAGTTATGCTCTCTGTCAGGAAGATTTTCCTGGAACTCACCATATACTATCACCTTCTTAATTTCTCCTCATTACTTATGTGCTGCAGATTTCATTCTCAGTGCTTGCATCAGGCTTGGTTGGAAAAAGCTGTTTGCTGCAAAACATACCCAAACTTAAAAAAAAAAAAAAATCCAACAAAAAAGAGTGGATGTCATCACCCTGAGGAAGTGCCTCTCTCTGATTTAGCCTGTAGTTAAATAGGGCCGAAAGCAGAGCCAGCTTCAGGTGACAGGCAGTGGTGTCTGTCTGGAAGAAAAGTAAGATCCCTAGATAATTCTACCATGAACCCGTACCTGTTTATATGCCCCTTTTAGCCATTTAATACATATCACTGGTATTTATACTTTTTCCACTTGCGATCACCATGCCTCTTAAATGTTGGTTGGTCAAACTATTTTTTATCCCTAGGGACCTCAACGCCAGTGCTGGAGAGAGAAGAGGAAAACATAAGAAGACGAAGAAAATGAAGGCAGAGGGGAGTTGCAGATTACATGCTATTATTGCCCGTCAGTTCTGCAGCCAGTATGGACCAATTTCTAGAATCATACTATAAACATGCAACTTCCTACAGACTGTTCAGGGACATCGGGCAAGGGATTCTGGTTTTGTCTGGGTTGGCACGACTATTCAAACTGCGGCACGTCAGGAGCAAGAGAAAACCCAGAAAGCCGAAGGAAGTTAACGTAAAACTCTCAACTGAACCAGAAAGAAATCAGTTACTGCAATTAATCATCATTAGACAAACGTAAAGATCCCCCAGTATAGCTGACAGCTAGCAGAGAGAGGAAGGATCATGGTAAACTGATGGCAGTCAGCAGGACTATAGGGCTTTTCCTGAAGGACAACCTACAACTAAATCATAGATACAGGAGAGTGTAGGGTATCTCAGGATACAGAGATTTATGAATAAAGTTAAGAAGCTCAGACATTGCTGGGATCAGAAAGCTGGAAACATAAATGCATCTGAGGCTTGGGAAAAAAATCCCAAGTGTAAAATGCTCCAGGCCCTAGTTCAGTCATCCCTAAGAAAGGCAATAGCTTCATCTCTTGGAGGGTTCAAGTCTAGGCTGGACAGGACACAAGGAGCTACAAGAAAGGAAAAACAGAGTCCCGAGTAGCTCATTTCCCTGAAATTCATGGAAGCTGCATCCAAAAACCCTCAAAAGAGCAGTGAATTCTTTGCTTTGACAAGTGCAAAGGACCTGATTTCTATTCCTAGCCCTGTCAACATCTCATCTTGCAATCTTCTGCGCCTCTGCAAACCAGGGCTAGGAAGGCTGATTTACTTTTATTCATTACTTTGGGATTTATGTTGCACAAGTTGCTGAGTAAGGTCTTATTCACGCAGGATGTTACTGCAGACTCCTCATATGGACTCCTCGGGTGCTCCAGTGCCAGGTGCCTTGTTCTCATTTGCAAGGCTGAGTCCTAATGTGCAATCAGATAGCACGGCTTCAGTGGGTGCATGAGGACCGTCTACTACAGGATGTGCGTATGTGTACAGAGAGGAGCAGTGAACAGCTTGTTTGGGAGCTCTGCAGTGGTATGTGCACATCAGAGAGAAACCTCTCCCTCCTGAGCACCACTCGACCTCCCCTGTCTCCTCAACCACAGTGGGCTCCAGCAGAAGAGGGGCAGCCATTCCTCACCATGTTGCGATGTCACGTCGATCTCACTTGAGGCTCAGATCTGTTCCCGGTAACACATCTCAGCTTATCAGAGAGCTGACAGCTCCTCAGAAAAACCCCTGGCTGCTCTCCAGCGCCAGGGAGAATGGTGACAAGGCAGAGCTTTCTGGGGCTGTGGGCAGGAGCAGGCTCTGCTGACTGACAAGCATCCCTTATAGGTTCTTTACTCTGCGCTGGTATCTCCTTGCCAGTCCTTTCCCTCCTCTCCTAGTTTTTTTCTTTTGCTCTTTAAAACTTGGGCACAGACAGCAGCCCTGTTAGCGGCTCTCCAAGATACTTATCTATTCAAATATACTTGTGCTCAGGCAGAATCATTAGTTGCAGTGACAGTGGTTAAAAGAAGCATTTAAAAAGTGCACTGCACAGAGAGAGCATGGGGAAGGCAGATCCTGATAAGGGCTGCTTCTTGGCAGCACGGGGTACTGTTGTGCCATGGAGGTCTCGTCACTCTCTCCTCCAGGTGACAAACCAAATGTAAAAAGCTCCGAGCTGCCATACAAATTGATCTCTCTGAAATCCTGCTCCATAGCTCATCTCCCAGAGAGCACTGCCCGGAACTAAACACAGCAACTCTTGGGGCAACACTCTTCCATATCTATTCAGGTTCGAGTTCTGTCCCCAGCAGTAGGAGCAGCTCTATTTCTCTACCAGGGAATTCACAGCTTCAGCCCCCCCTCCATCTCAGAGATGGAGACTGACCTTTTGCCCTGGTTATAAAATTATACATGGAATGAAATGCTCCCATAAGTATCCAGGAGTCAGGGGAACCGGACTGCAGTCACAGCACTCATCTAAGGAAAAGACTTGTAGTGCAAACGTTAATGAACCCAGCTACCTGACCAGGGCCCTTCCTTCTCAGGGAAGAGGTAAATTTTGCCCGCCCTGCACACTAGAGGACGTGAATACCCCAAACCCCTCCCTTCTCTTTCCCTCTGTCTCCCACCAGCTTCCTCCACAGAAACACTGCCTGACTTTTCCTGAAGCAGTATTCTTGGTCATCCCTTCAGCCAGTGCTCAGGTGTGGGTCCCAGTCCCCCTTCTGCTAAAAATTCCCTCCCAGACAAGGACAATCCTCCTCATAAAATCCGTGGAGCTGTGGAGCAGGGCCAGAGGCAAGCCCAGACCAAACAAGGACATATTCACACGTAAGTGTGAATATGGTGGAGAAAGAGACACTGTGAAGCCCTGACAACAAGGGGGACGGACTTTCACACCCTGGCTGCTGCCCAAGATAACCAACACTTGCTGTGGGAGCTGTGAAAAAGCGAAAGACACTAAACACACGCAAGAGTCACTAATAATGAAAATAAGCATTTCCCATATTCACTTTTTTTTTAAATTTATAACAGCAGGATCTCCCAGCTGTTACAGAGGACTGCACCTAGCCTTCACCAGCCATCAACACTGCCAATTATGCAAAACGAGATAACCATAAATATATTTGCATTGTTAGTGTTCATTACGGTCATTATGCCTGAGAGGCTGGTGATTGGCATGCAAGGGGCCTGCTCTGGATGGCAGCGCTGCTGAGAAATCGCTCTCCTGTGCACCATCGGCCGCTGCAGACAGCACCTGACCGCTGCCACTGAGCTGGACTTGGGCAGAGAGGGAGGAGAGGAGACCCAACATGCTCAGCAGCACGAGGTCTGCTCTAAGACAGAAGAGTTTCAGGATGCTCTCCTGATCTCTCGCCAGCAGGTACAGGACTCTGCGTCAGAAGCAAAACTACAGCACTATCAAACGCACAGTCGCACCTCTGTGTTCCCTCTTCTAAAGGGACATGAGTCAATCTGAATCCTGACAGTAAGAAACATGGCATTACAAACATTTCCAGGCACTACCCCACCCAACCTCCCCCAGACACTGCTCCTGCAAGCATATCTTCTCACTTCTAAATTGTTTTCCTTTTGCTTTTTTGTTTGGTGGCTGGAAAAGCTCAAGAAACAAGAAAAAAAATCCTATCATATACAAAGTGCAATCAAATGTACAAACACGTGCTCAAAAAGAGACAGCAAAATTCTTTTAGCTTCCTCTAATCTCCTTGGATAGCTTTACGCTCCAGCTCGCAGGACAGTGTCGAAATACTGGAGCTATATTTAAACCAGTTTGCTCGGGACTGAAAAAGGTTTAGCTGCAGCTATACAGAAATCGGTGTGGGTGTTTACCTGGCTTCTCAGACAGACAGCTTCTGACACCCAAGTGAGCTGATCTAAAGTTAATTCAGACAGACCTCTGCAGGGAAGAAATGCTCTTATGTATAGGAAGCTCAGGTATTTCCTGTGGTGACAGAAAAGTAACCAATAAATCTGACTGGAGAGGAAAAACGCCTGCGATGAGGATATTTCTTTACCTCCTCGTGTGCATCCGATCTAAGGCCTGTTCACTCCAGCACCCACCAGAAACACAACAATGCTCTGCTCTGTCTTACAGCCTGTGGCAGGAAAATGCAGCCAGGTTTCACAAAAGGTTGAGTGAGCGCAATTACAGAGAAATGCTGGAAATGAGCATCTTATAGTCTACTTTGAAAATATGAATGAGGCAGAACTTGCTTAAACATGGACTTGCTGATAGTATCTGTGGGTCACCTTAAGAAGCTAGCTATTGCCTAATCTGATGGGCACCTGCCAGCTCCATGTCTTTCTGATGAACAAATAGGGATTTCAAGATTAAATTATTATCTGGGGCAGTCCCGGAGGGGTAAAGTGCAAAGCTACAAACTGAGATGCTGAATTATAGATGGGAGCTCCTCCCATTTCAGGGAAGCCAGAGATGTCTTGGACAGAAGGGACTAAATATGTGGGGATAAGGTCAAACGAGGTGTTTAGAGAGAAAAATCTCCTCCTGTTTGCAGGGGCGCATGGTAGAATTTCTCAGGTCACCCTCTCTCTAACCACACGCTGCTCCCTGTGAGTGGGTTCTCTGCTGCTCCGGCACAAAGGCCTTGGGTAATGCTCGAACCTCCCAAATCCTCCAGACACACAACTCCTAGCAACACAGTCACAGCAGCAATTAAATCAAACTTAAACCACCCCTCCCCCCCCAAACATTAGTACCAAAAGGGTTTGTTAAGAGTCATTAGTTCACCCTTCCTTTCAGACCAAATTAATGGATTCCAAAGCATCAAACTTACCTTAATGAGGAACAAGAGTGCAGCTGGGTATAGAACATGGCAGAACAGTCACTTCTACATGGACACAACCTCACCATCATAAAAGCACTTTCATCTAATCTGTCGTTATCTTTAGAAATTCAATGACCTCCGTTTTAAATAAAAGGCATTAGGCTGACAGAAATCCTCTGGGAGAAGCCAGAGAGCAGCATGTGGCTTCTGTTTGCTCTCATAGAAATGTCATCTTTGACATTCAAACAGGACACATATATTTTAAATAATGTCAAGAACATTCTTAAAATACCTCATCGGGACTCATACAGGGGTGGGAAGAGGGGTGGGGGTGCGGGGAACTTATGTTTCATGAGATGGATGGTTCTTTTCACAGAAATGTGTTCGGTTCCCAAGCAGGACGTATGGAGCATCCACGCGGTTCTGGTGCTGAGTCACTAATGTCATCAGACAGGGCGGCAGGCGCGCAGCGAGCGCGCAGGGAGGCCCCAGGATGGCTGCGCGCTTGGCGTGCACGGCTGGCAGCTCAGAGTGCTCGGCTAGTTAGCATTCAATCTGTCATTTCATTTTAGGATTTGCAGTAGAAATAGGAGATGAAGAAATAGTTTAAGGAGCTTGTAACATCACAGCTGTCAATCCAGCGTTCCAAAGCGAGGAATGACAGATATATAAGCCCATTCATATCAAAATAAGGTTTGCAGTCTTTTTCCCTGACCCAGATTTGCTACCGAGGCAACTTAATGCAAATACGCATCAAACGGCAATTCACATTTATTCTAAACTCACTTAACAGGAGCTGAAAACATTAACCCCCAGCAACAGAACCAGTTCCAAAGAGTCAGATTATTAACTTCCAGCAGTGACTCAGGAAAAAGGGGGAGGAAAGGGGAGAAGGGGGAAAACTGAACGAATGAGGTCGTGTTGATTTGTAGGTGGTAGTCATTCTGTCGAGAAATCCAGGGGTCAGTCAACAGGGGTAACCAAAATCACAAGAGAATTCAGAAGGGCCTTAGCATGTAACGCTGATTAACACGCTAAAGTTAATCTAAAGGGACAGCTTTGAGTGTTTAGGCTAGAAAAGACAACACTCCAATTGGAAAGTCATTACTGGTGCATACAGGCTGTGAAAACTAGCCAGGGAGTGCGCACACTGGGCTGTCAAACCAGGGGTGAGTATAATTAATGAAGGCTTAAAGCAGCCAGATGTGCTTATGATTCATCTATTTAAAACAAATCTTTGTGCCGCAAAGGAACACTAGCATGTCCAGCTCAGAAAGGGGGGTCTGGGGCAGCGGTTCTCTGCTCTGCCGCAACATTAGAGGGTTAGCACACTTGAAAGGCAAACATGAGGAACACAAACAAAAGTGCTCCTTATCCCAGAGCCAGATTTGCTCAAACATTCAAGAATTTATCTCCTTCTGATTATAGTTTCATGCCCGTCAGCAGCAGCAGAGAAGAATTTGACCGTTCTCTTGTGAAAATGTTACCTCCTTACACTTAACACCAAAGCAATCCATCTAAAACTCCCTAGACACAAAACCTCAGAGGCCACAACTGCGCGAGAAGTTCAGAGACTTGCAGGAGCTGCAGGAGACATCAACCCTCATGTGGCTGAGGCCAGGGACCATCTTCCAGTTTGCAAACTTTCCGTTGAATAACCCCCTTTCAACAGTGCAAAATCGCAATGGATGAGTCTACAAGAAATCACGCTAAAAACCAACCAAAATAAACACACTAGTGGGAGAGTGCAGATGAGCAAGAGCGCTGGCAGAGTTAGGGCTGAGAGTAAAAGCTGGAGATGAGAAACACCAGAGGAGAAGGGACAAGGCAGACAGGAGATGGAGTGACGTGACAACTGGAGGCACATTTCAGCATTCTTACCTCTGATCGGTGTACCACCTGGTGAGGTAATTTGAATGCAAATAAGATTAGAGAGAAGCATTAGTACAAAGAGGAAAGGAAGAAAATTATAACTAAAAAGCAGAAAGTTTTTTTAAAGCTAGAATTTGTATTAGCGCGACAGGAATAAACAAAAAGAAACTGATGTGCAATAAAAGTCAGAGTGACACTCTCAGGAGGTTAGTAAAGCTCATCGCTTCCAGGAGTGCAGCATCCAGCCCTGCATCTTGCCATTGAAGCCACCACCCTCATGAACGGGGGCCGAACTAAGCTGCCGAGGTGGCATTGCTGGCTGGCCTCACCACTTGCATTCACCCAACCCCACTGTTCAAGCAGTTGAGATGGAGGACACGTTGGGAAGATGGTGCAGCGCCCCTTCATTCCTCATACAGAACAGGGAGGGGGTGTCCTGGGGGCTGTGTGACCGTGACTGTGCTGGGCAGGAGGGGTGGAAAGCGCATGGTTGCGGGCGCTAGGTGCAATATTGCTTTGAGGTTAGAATGACCAGTGGGACAAAATCTGCTCGCTTAAAGAAATTAAACTAAGGGGAGAGTGTAACAAATCAGTTTTGAGCGATTCTCCGCAATCGCATAACCCTTGCATCAGGTTCCCTCTGGCAAAGAAATCAGTGTCATGCAGAATTAACTTTACATACGGAAATATTCCGAAACAAAGTAGTTTCTGGTAATGTAACAATGGCACACTAGCCAGACCTCTGTTGTTTCTGCCTAATTTGGATGTTGGCTGGTGAAAGGAATCCCTACCCTCTTTATAAGGCACTAGAGAGAATTTTACATGCTATAATGAAGAGTATCTTATAAGGAGGGCTTCTCTGGGAGTGAGGTTCAGTTTTCCTGTTGCAACGATCTATAAAGGTTTGTTTTATGAGGTCAATGTGTTTAGCAAGTGGAGGATCCACTGGTCAGTGTCTTGAGTTCAGCATGCAATCAGTAACGAAGCATGACTGAAGGGGAGATGCTCCAGCTAGGCAAATTGGCAGGGAACCCTTCTAAATCCCCACTTTTGTCCCCTTGGTCTTATTTTGCACGTATGAAGGCTGTTAGTATAAGGGAGAGATTCATGCAGATCGAATCTGTAGGCAGTTCATGGTATGTGTTGGTTTTATGCAGATTTGTAGGATCTGAATACCAAGCACTTACCAAAGAAAACTGAGGAGTTTAAACAGACAGAAAAACAGGGTTAAACAGGACACAGTGTGTCAAATCATGTTCAGTGTATTGATTAATAAATACCAGTATGCATACAAGAGTGTCGTGTATCTCAGATTTACAGCTCATTCCATTATCCACAACAATGATCACTCAATGGGAAAGAAAGACAGAAAAGAATTTCTGTAAATACAAAGAAGGCATATTTTAAGCATGTTTAACCTGCCTCTTTAAAAGTAATTACAATATTTATACTTATTCTTTTTCTTTCCTAACTACCCTTCCTTAAGGCAGAGTCCTTTCTCTAAGCAGGAGCAGCAATTCAAACTATTCTTTTCAGCATTTTCCTCTGCCAAGATGACATTACCCCATTTTAACTTTATGTCTGGTTATATTTTTCTGACGCTTTCTATCCACAGATGACTGAAGCATCAGGCAAGATCCTGCAGCACTGAAGTTGTGGGTAATCTCTCTCTTGCAATAATAAATCTGCTGCTTATTTATCTATCTCAGTAACTACCGCTACCCTTGACAGAACAGATATACCCAGAGATACTCGCATGGAATACCACAGCCATGGAAAACAGGGTTATTTCTCTTTGCCTGTTTGGAAAGTTTGCCAAGTGATATTTTTGTTCTGTTTGGTCTAGGGCCTCCCTCCTCCTGTCCCGCTCTCCTCCCTCTTCCCGCCCCCCCGCCCCATCCCCCCCCCATCCCTTTCCACAATTCTCAGAGTTAAGAAAAGCATCACCACAGTGTGTCACTTCCCATGGGAATGGTGCAATGACTTTGAGCACAAGCCCAAGGGGCAAAAAACAGAACTTCCTTCTCTCTCATCTGGCTGAAATAGGGTTTGTTGTTCTGCCCTAGAACTGAAAAGATTGCAGCAAATCTTTAAATCTACTCCCTGTAGAGGCTAAACCCTTTCTCTAATACGCAATTGTCTACACAGAGGTCTAGGAGCAACTGCATACTTGAAGCAGATTCCCTAAAACTTAAGTGTGACCAGCTCATTTTTTCCTGCATTAAATCCCAATCCTCCTGGCCTCCGAATGTAAGACAACCCTTGTGGGAGCAGCACAGAGGCTCGCTGTATTTAGCACAGTGTTTGTTCTGGGTCTCTCTCACCTTTGCAAAGTTAAGACATTCACTCAGAGGAGACCATTATGGAGAATGCATGAGGCTTTTCTCTTGGACTCCAAATTTCCTCATCCAGAAGAAATAAAAGTTCCCTTCATGTCATATGACAACACATCTCTGGCTGTTGTCCTTTCAGGGTGTGCCTCAAAGGGACCAAATCACAGCACAAAGGCCACAAAGTGCCAACATAACACAGTCCATCAAGTGATGGAAGTGCCATCAGTTGAATGGTTATTGCGGCCAACTTGTGTCTTGTGATCACCTGGCTGCTTTATACAAAGGGCATCCCAAGATCAAACTTTAAACCCAGTTCTTTGTGTGGTTTAAAAGGTTTGAAACACTCATAAGGAAGGAGAGTTTATTTCCCCTTCATGATAACAGACACTGAATAATGCCCTGTACATTCACTTCAGTCAGGAACAAATGCTGACCCTGACATCCTCTGTGTACTGGAAGCACACAGCCAGGTGCCCAAAGCAAGGCAAGGGTGACACACTGGAAAATCCCATGGGATTATTTGCATCAGTATTTTTCAGTGTGGAGGAGAGGCTTTGCTGGAGAAGAAACTTCACTGTGCTGACAAACTCACCCCGCACTCATCATCACACCACTTCCCTATAGCAACCTAAACGTCCAAAAAGTCACTCCAAAGCAACATCAAACAGAGAAATCAAGGGTCTTGCTGGCTGCAACTGGGCAGTGCAACACTGAATCCCAGAGAACTCCAACAGCGCTTTCAGCTATTTCCTAACATGGTTTTAGGGAAAACTATTTTCAGAAGTGAAAGTACTATAGAAAAGACTGGCTGTTTGCCACCAGTTGCAAGAGGGAGTTATGTGTGGATACCACCACTGCTGTGTGAGCCTCACACAGCAATTCCCAGGTGTGTAGTATTGGTTCTTCCAGGACATAAAACTTCAGCTGCCAACTGGTTGGCCACAATATTACTTCAACCCTCATCCAGTCAGTCCTTTCTGAGAAAGCATCCATCCTTGTCCTGGTTTCCTGATCCTTCTGGATAATACTCCCCAATCCTGATTTTTGGGGCTGTTCTTATACCTCTTGTCCCAAGTTGATGCCCACCTGATGTCTAGACTCAAAGCAGTTTCTTGCCAGAAGCTGAATGTCTTCTGCTGGGTACTGATTGCTGGCTATCACCAGTGAAGCAGGATATGGTCATCACTGCCATTTCACAGGGACAGTCACCATCTCATTTTGCAAGTTTGTTCTGTGCACTTTTTATTTCCGAATAAGTAGTGGTTCTACCTATTGGATCAAGACTAAAATGAAAATACTTGCTGGTAAATCTGAGAGCATAAATGCAGCAAGGTGATCTGATGAGTCGGCTCCCATTGCTTCTTTGTTAGAGGCACCTACACTTTTCCAGAGTAACTGAAGTCACCTGCAGAGCTCTCTCTAACACTTTACTTGCAGTTAATTGCCTGAAAGACACACCAGGGTCTAGGGCATGGTTCCATAACTCTGTTAATTGATGGTGATTAACAGAGAGTGGTACTTCTTCTGAGACCAAGTTCTTTATGAGATGAAAGATGGCAAGGCTCCCTGAATTTCTGGAGTTTCCTTACATGGCCAAGGTACCTGTATGTCAACATTCAGAATATTTATTTATTCTAATTTGACATTTTTTTCTTAAGTTTTCTGAAGAGCAAGGTGAAAGAGCAATTCTTCAACTATGAAACTCACAGGAAGCATCCAAAAGCTTTGAGAGTATGAATACCATCAGAGTGGCTTTGAAGTCTTCAGGAGCTTGCGATCCAAGAATCTTTCCGGAAGAACTGGGAAGCATCAGTACAATCTGATCTATATTGAGAAAGCTTCCACCCGCATCATCAACTAATTTTAAAACACGGTTAGAGGTATAGCACTGACCCTTGCTGCCAGAACTCATATGTACATCGCCCGCAATACTACAGTGCCCAGAGAGTTTTAAAATCAGTTCAGCCAAACAGGTTTTAAATGAGTTAGCATGCTGGGGAGGTTTGCCAGCCTACCGCCAGCCTTAGATCCTGTGTCAATGACCGGGAGGCAATGACTGAAGCCATACAGCCTGGGGGAGAACAGGGAGTTGTCCCGAGTCACTGCATTTGCAGAAAAGCAGCCTCTCCACAAGAGGTGGGAAGTATTAGCAAGAAGAGCAAAGGAGAATTTTGCTACAACCATCATGAGTCAGAGACCTTGCTTTTGCCTTGATCTGTGATAATGGAGATGAAAACCTGTATTTATTTGTGTTCTCATCTCTAGAGCAATTAGCCCAACACGTACTGGCAAAACTACCCAAGAGCTGGACTTTAAAACATTAAGCATTACTCGGAAGGAAAGATCTATGTATTGAGGAGAAAGGGGGGAAAAAAAGCCCTCTAAATGCAGAGTTATGCTAACTGTCAGAAGGTTTAATGAGAAAAATGCATATACACACATATAGATGTAATTAGTAAATGAGGGATAGTAGGACACAGGGAAGATTTATAAACTCTGTATTTTCTCCTGACAAAGACACCAGTCGTCTGGGGTTAAAAAAGCCTAAGATGACGGCTTGGTTGTTTTAAACCACAAACTCTCTCGCACCTTGACAGAAGATGAACAGACCTCTAGAAACTAATGTTCGGAGCCCCCTTGGGCACATGATCTGACTGCATGCAAGTTCAAAGACCTGCCTGAAGCCCCCAGAGCACTGCCAGCCCACGTAACTGTGAGTGTCAAAAGAGAGCACCTTTCCCAAACATGCTGCTTCTTTACCTCTAGCTATTTATTCCACATTAGGAACCTGAAGAAATGAAATCATCCCTCAACCCCTTCTCTAAGTCAGACTCCAAAGCTGCTTTGACCTTTATGACCTATATTTAGTACAACTGAATAATAATATATTATGTACTCGCTGAAGGTCAGACACTCTATATATGCAATATTGGGCTCACACCGTGCTGTAGCTATTTTAACTATATTACATCTGTCTAGCTTTTATTGGGTTTTAATTAAATGAAATTAAATGAGCGTATATTTAGATTGAGATAGTATAAACTGACATTCATGCAGATATGCCAGGCTGGCTGTAAGATATGATCTTAATGGAGCAGAGACTTTGCAAACTATTAAACTCTCCCATATAATGAGGTATCTATTTAAATACTCTTCTTTGAAAAACAACTCTGCCCCACTATGGTGTGGTGCTGGAGAGCTCAATTAGCACCTTGCAGAATGGATCAGAGACTGCCTAACCCATCACATTGCTCACACAGGGTGACTGCAGTCAGGTAAGTCAGGCACTTCAAAGTGCGGGCCCTACTTTATATCAACTACAAATATAGGAAAAAGCCACAAATGTGAGCAGGGTTGAATCTCTGGCTCGTGAGAAGTGGTCAACTTTTTGCTCTCCACTCACTCATGCCAGGGTGGAGCAGAGCCTTGGTGAACCCTGGCATCCTATCACCAGGTCCCTGAAAATAAAACTTCACTCATATTTGGAAGTTGTTTGCATTGAACTGTGGAAACCTCCCTTACTACATTAGAGAGCTAATCAATTTCTTTTGCGAGTCTGAGGACGTGTGCTGCTCATTGATTTCTAAAAGGTTCCCTTGACACCTCCCTTGGTAATTACTGTGTCTTCAGCAAGCAGCCAGCTCCAGAGTTTGAATCCCAGGTGAAATATTCAATTGAGATGTTGCTCAAGAACAGCGAATAGGAAGCAAAACTTGGACACTGTGACAGGGTTTACTAGTTTGTTTTTAAACTTTCTATCTCACTCAACTTGTGAAGCAGCTGGTAAAGAGGCAGCCAAGTGCCTGTGAAAAGGAGGCTGCAGAATGTACAGCAAGTGCATCAGGAGCTGCCTTGCTGCTCATTTATGGTAATTTCTGATGCTGATTTAGTCAGCCATCAAGTGAAACACATCCATGTGCACTTTCCTATTGCTACTTCCTAAAGCTTCTCAGAATAATTAACAAGTGTGATATTTTCTTTCAGCACAAACAGATCAAGATTAAACCATGTTGTGGGGGAGATAAGCTAAAGGTCACCAGGAAATTTCATAAGCTATAAATGCATTAGTATAATTAGTGCTCACTGGTACATCAAGGTGGGATCAGGAGTGTCAGGCTGGGTTCTATTTTTGATGAGAGTGATGTCTCATTACCCACTCCCCCAAGTACAAGCCTACTTCTTATCATCCAAGCATCATCATATTTTTGCAGAGGGCTCCTGCTATGGGGAAATGTGTCAAGACGTTCACCTTGCTAGGAGGAAGATGGTGTTGCCCTGGCAGCAGCACTCATAACAAATGGCTTTTGAGTTCCCAGAGATACATCATGGCCAGGCAAGGCAGTCTGCCTCTTATTTGTGTGAGACCTTCCTAGACCAAAGTTGTTCCAGATCTGTTCCCTTCTGTACTTCCTGTAGGGTACTGTGGGCTTTTTTCCCCCAGATTAAAACTGCTGTGTAGTGTTGCTGTGCATTGTTAAACAGCCACTGCAATTCACGCTGGGGAGATGCACTTTAACAGTGAATAAAGTAACGTTTTATTTTCCTTAATTCTCTAATGGGCCTTACAGTCCTGGGAGACAGAACAGTGCAGCAAAAAAACAAGGGTTACTTGCTAAAATGAGTGCATTCTCAGCCACCCACAAGGACTAACCGTCTGTATTTCAAAGGCTAGTATCTGGCTTATCAAACAAAAAAATAAAAAAGAAATGGTGTATTTCAAAACTGTGTCCACCTTCCTTCAAAATCCATAGAATTGCTGCTGCTTGGATTTTTCTTTATTCTTGTGGTGTCACATAGCAAGAATGATAAAGATCTCAACAGAAAGCAGAGCACTGTCTTGCAGAGTCTATGTAAGGAGTGAAGTGGTACATGGCCACCGATTGTAAAATCTCAACCAGTATCTCATTGTCCTGTGCTTTGCTGTCCTGTGATTTTCACTGTGCTCCCATTAAAAGTATCTGAGGCGTGTTGAGTTGGTAGAGGAATGTCTGAGCCTACCAAGGATTTGGGCAATGTCAAGACGGTCTACCGAAGAAGGAATCCAGGTGATGTTCCAAAAGGCATGTCCACGCTAAAGTCTCCTTTTAATAAGCCACGGTATCCTGCCAGAGAGGAACATCTCCAAAACTGTTTTTGTATTGCAAAAGAAACAAGCTCAAATCAAACTGACATTTGGGTTTCGAATTGCATTTAGCATCACAGGGAAAAAATAATAGCAGCAAATATAGAGAAAAGGGAGAAAGAGTGAGAAGGCAGGGAAGGCTTACTTGCTTTGCTACCTTACCCGAGCGGAGCTGCTTGATTCGCCCATTGCTAGTTGCCGTGTCAACAGGCAGGAAGTCCTTAAACCAGGAGATTTCAGGATCAGGGTTACCGCTGGCAGCACAGAGCATTGTGGCTGTGCGAGCCTTTTCCACCACCTTTAGCTGCGGGCCCATGTCAATGGTCGGGAAGCCAGCTGGGAGGTGGTCTTCTGCAAGAGGAAAAAACACACAAGGTTAAAGAGAAATGTTCAGGGGTAGCAACAGGATACGGTTGTAGTGACAGCAGTGCCGTGGTACAGCATCTGTGCCTCTGCTGGAAAACAGCAGCCTGACTTCCCTACTGAGAAGGTTTTCAAGCCCTTAAAGCACATTAGGCTCTATAATGAGCATTCATTACACCAATAGAAGCTTCCACTAAATTTAACTCCGTTTAAATCAACTGCCTTGGGAAACGTCCATAATTTTCATTGATACGTAAGCTCCATCTATTGTTGTTAATAATTCAGTAAAAGCAGGTATTTGCCTTTTTGTGGGAGGACTCAGTTGAAGATTAACAGACAAACACAAAGCCAAATAGTTTGAGGCATCTTGAAAAACAACAGCTAAACAATAAAACCCCTCAGAATGGTCCAGAGAGGCCCATTTTCTCTTTTTTTGACTAGGAACATTCTGTCACACTGGTAGGATAGACTGTAAATCTCTTTCTCATGCCCCGAAATCTGATTCAGAAGGCTTTTAGAAAATAATGAATGTAAAGCTAATGAGCCACATTCTGCTCATGAGCCGCCTCACCAGACTGTGCAGTGGCAAGCTCCTGGTGCATTTTCTGGGCTGCACAGAGCAACAGAGGTGTGTAAGAAACGACCAGTGCATGCTCTGGCATGTCTTTACTGAAATACTATGAAACAAAGCACCCTTGTAACTGCTAAAACCATTCATACAGCAGGTATGAAAAGAGTTAATTGGGTTTGCTGCTGCAGAGCGCTCAGGTAGGCTGGGTGGAATACATTAGGCAGCCTTCACTGATAAGCCAAGGCATGCTCCAACATCGTCATTCAATAGCAGCTGCAGAACAGAGCTCATTTACTCATTCTGTGGCAAGATGTACTGTACTCTGCTAAGCCTGAACTGCAATCAAAAGGACATATTTTTGTAGAAAAAAAGAACTTGAAGAACATTAAGAAGCCTTTAAAGCACCAGAAACTCAATTATTTTCAGTATGTTTCTTTTTTTCCTTGTTTTAAGGGAACTTAGGCAAACCTTCTTCTTTGGCAAATCCAATTCTGCAGGGCTCCCAGCTCACTGCAGTGTTTAAACAAACAAGATCTCAGCATCTTCCCAAGTCCCAGAGGAGTCTGAACTTGCTGCAATCTGATTTTTCCTGCTATCATCACACATCTGGAACCGTACCCCTCACTCCCAACAGGAATAGGCCACTTCAGGTGCTTCCTTCTACCTGTACTGCCACACCTGGCAGCACAGACACAGCCCGTGGTGGCCAATTTTACATATTTCTCCCTAAGATCTCAGGAGAATTCCCAAGACCGTTGATTTGTTTGCAAATCAAGACTGTAGCACAAGGCCAACATCTGCTGTAAACAAAACAATGCCCTGAAATACTGTTTTTCTGTTTAGATGAGAGTGTCTATGAAGCATCCAAGGAAAAAAGGGTTCCTGATGCTTATTAAAAGCAACAACCACATTTTGTCTCCCAGACCGGCCTCCCTAGAAACCTCTCTCACCATGAACAAACATAAATGGAATTTTTTTTTTAAATGAAAGGTACCATGAAAACTAGTGCTTTTTAAATTTGCTCTCCATTGATTTTCAAAGACAAAAGGTACATAGAGCTTAACTGGAATGACACCAGAGCTAGCATTCAATAACAAGCAACAGAAGCACTCAATACTGAGCAACCACAATGCATACTCCTACATGGCTGAAAAGAAACTAAAGAAGGGTATACACAGAAGTACAGCATGGTGTAGATTGAAAACCAGAGGAAGATACATAGGAAAAATGGTAAACAGTGACATTCCCTTGGATCAAGGCCAAGTTTGCCTCCTAAAGTGCGGCACCTTGCTATTTATGGTATTGAAAGCAGATGTTTACTCTGGGGAGGCTGAAACCCTAAAGTGATCTAATCACCATGATTACCATTGACAATCTTTTCCGGTTTGTTCAAGATTTTACAAAGAATGCACTGAGCTAAGTATCACCCAGTTAACTTCGTCCAAAGTCTGTGTGGAGGCTTAGCACACAGCTAAAAGCAAATCTGAAACCAGCATTTGTACAAGAAATCTCTTCCCATCTACAATGATCCTTTGCCCACAGACACGACAGAGATCAGAAAATCCATCACAGTGCCTGATCCACAGGCACGTGACCAGCCTGCTACACTGGAGGTGCAATCAAAATTAGCAGTTTGTGAATATAATCTAACCTTGACTTCACTGGGTACAACAGAGAGATTACAAAGACCTGGCAGCAAAGCCACCTCCGTCATACTAGAAATCTTAGATTAAACCTTTTCTGGACTCCAAAGAGACATACAGCTCCGCTCCCATACCATGCACCCCCTGCAAGCTCAAGCCATTATGGAGCCCAGACGGGAATGCTGGGCACTCAACACCTGCACAGAGGGCACAGGTGACCACCATGTGTTGACCCCCATTCCCTGTGCTGAGCTGGACACAGACAGGCACAGGCAGGCGTGCAAGGCTCAGGTGGTGCACAGGCTTTTCCCTCTTAACTGCACACAAGCCCCAAAACTATAGTGGCAAATGACAGCAGTAGAGAACCAGTGCATGCTGTGTAGTCAGAGCCACAGCACGTTCCCTGGGCTAGCATTGGTACTGGTACAGCCCAGCTCCCACACACGCCTGGAGACTGAAACCTGCCTATCTGCTATGGCCACATCACCACCAAAACTCAAGCAAGCAGCGCTGGCATGCCTGCATCTACAGAAGTGCACAGGCAGCAAGGACTTGTTTGATCCCTTGTCAATCAAACATGGAGGCAACATTGGCGTTTAAGAGCAGCAGTGTGTCTCCAGGAGGCTGCAGTCCCAGGTCACATCACTGTGTGATGAGATGCCAGGGGAAATGTGACAACTGGTCTCTGATGGCACCTCGGACACAGGGAGGCTGGGGTTCACTTGCTATTAGTTCTGAGGTAACTCTAGGGGACCTGCAGTGGGCCAAGGTCACACTGTCTGAGGCTCAAGATCAAGGGGAGGATAAGCACCTTCTCCGAGGTGATCCAAGGGCCTCAGGTGCCCATACCATCATGAAATGGGGGACTCAACTACTGCAGGTCCTCCCCTGGTACTGTGTGGCTCTGGCACCCCCTGAACCCTCCTGGAGAAGAGTGGCTGTGGAGAAAACAGAGTTGGTCACACCACAGAGCACAGCTCGGCACAGGCCCGCACCTGCCCTGTTGGCAATGCTCCTGTAGAGATAATGGGTCTTCGTTCCAGCCCAGCTTGATGTTGCTGACTTCACTGGGACAGCAAGGGATGTCTCTGTGTTCTAACACTACAGGCGACGATAGGAGTTCAGAGCTGTTCTTGCCTTGCCTTCCCCTCTGGCAAAAGTCTAATCTAGGTCTAATTATGAGGCTCAGTCATGCCTCGGCTCCTTTCAGCCCTTGCTAGCTGTACTAACTTGTCCGCACACGGAGCTCATCAGTAACAGCTATCCTCCTATTCATGCCAATATGTGGATACCCTTATTCTAGAAAATGAGTTTGTCAGCACTTGGTTTTATCCAAGGGTAGCTAGTGTGCTTTTAATACACGTTAAAACAGGCTATGAATCTGCTTTCAAGTGCAGACTATCTAAACAACTTACTCTTTCTGGGTTTCAGATACTTTCAGAAACCGTGTATCTCAGGCAGGCATTAGGTAAGAGCAAGCAAAATCTAGGCACAAGCAGGAGGGTTTTTGGCATTGCAAGCTCTAAATCCCTCCATGGACTACAGCAGCAGAAGTGGGAATGACAGGAGAGCAGGAAGAGAAGAGAGAAGCAGAAGGAAAGGAGAAGGAAACAGTGAGAGAGAGAAAAAAAGAGTGGGTTTTGCAATTACAAACTGAAACTCAGAAAATCCATGACCAGGCTGAGGTCTTGCTAGCAGCAGTCACCAAGGAGCCAGGAATGTCCCTCTGGCGTCTAGCATGACAGCATGTGCAGAGGATATCTCATGCTCACTTGACAGCTCCCTTTGCTAATCTCCTTTCTGAGGTGACAGAAATCTAACCTCCCTTCTCTTACAGCTCTTTTGTGACACACATTTACCATCTTTAAGGGAAAAGCTAAGGTAAGAAACCTTTCCCACAGCCCCAAACCAGAGCTGAGACCTCCTTCAGAGCAGCTGCAATTACATAGCTCATTCACCAGCTCCCCAGAAAACCACCTATCTTGAGGATGCTGCCGTGAGACACATACCCCTTGGGGCATCCTTATTTTCTGCATCACTCCAAATATCAAGTGATGATAAGGAACATGGAGGCAATCGCAATTTATGTCTTACAAGAGGCACGGATCAGCCCCAGCATGGAACGGTATGTGGATAACAGCTGCTTACAGAAAAGGCCTGCAGAGGAATCTGCGGTGAGCACAGCTGTTGATGACTGAATCCTGCAGGATTACCCCCAGGATAAAACGCAAAACTTGTAATTTCTCACAGAACAGAAAAGTTGGAGGGGTTAGGTATCAGGTTCCTACTAGCACAAACACCATACAGCACTCACTGGTCTTGTAGCCGTGCAATTGTGTTTTGGGGGTCATATCATGACTTGGCACATGTAAAACTTTCCCCCTACTATTGTGAACTTCCTCTGTGTCAACGTAGGAAACAGTATTTTAGAAATGATAGTGAAACCTATAAACACATTTGTGGGAGTCATGTGTCATATTCCTCTTCCTATAAAAGCCAGGCCTGTGTAGTCACTTCAGTCCAATTGTTCAGACTGCTGAGGGAGAGGAAAAAAAATGATACCAAATAGAATTTGTAAATAACAAAAAGTAGCTTTTCTATACATTACAGCTATAGCTGTGAGGTTAAATCTCTTACAATCTATCCAACCCACCGCGCCACTGGAAGGGGTGTTCTCAACTCATTTCAAGTGAGACATTGGGCCTTATCCCCACACAGGGCTGGAAACAGCTGATCTGGGCCACTGGCTCCTGCCAGCCTGCGTCAGCTGAAGAACTTCCAGCCCAACATCAATTTTAGGGGCTCAGTAGGGATGATTAAAACACAAAGCTGCTTTGTTTTCAATTCTGCCAGCTATCTGAAGCCACTCAGGAGCATGTGGTGCTAGGGACAAGCCAGGAAATGGATTGAGGGCAGAGAGATCTCCGATAAATGCGTTTGACTGTGGTCAGCATTGCACTGGAGCAGGGTACATGTATCAAAAGCTATTTCCCATGTTCCCTACCTATTCAGTGAGGCAGGCTGGAATCTCACCAAGTTCAGGTCACCAGGGCTGAACTGATCCTGGTAAGAGGTAGTGGTTTGACACAATATAACAAAGGAAGTTGCAGGGGTAACCCTTGTCTACCGTCGGACTCATATTTGGTGGATCAACAGAATTACTTTACAAATTTTACAAGCTTCCAAATCTTCCTTTGAGACACTGAAAGGCATTAGCAAATGCAAAATTATCAGTGCAAGGAGGACAGCTTAGGTAGTTGGCAATATTAACTAGTGAAAGATGCAAGCCAGTAAGATCGCAAGCACACCACAAACCAGGACATCTATTTGCTGAATAAACAGCCCTAATTCCTTCAGCACAGGTTACACAGCGCGGCTATTCAATTACCGCAAGACAATCCAAAGCAGTCGAGCAATCCAGTGGCCCAGAAGAACAGCATCATTTCACATAATAAGAAAACCCTGACACCGCTCTGTCCAGGTTCACCTGAAGCTGCACAAAGAACATTTTATCAGCCATTTTGAGGCAACGCTCTCTTCCTGCACCCTTCTTTTTACAAACGCCCCCTAAGAGGTCCACCAAAAATATTATCCAAATTTGTGGTCTCCAAAGGCTGCCCAGTGTCGGGCTACCACCCATGTGGGGAGCGGCGGGAGAAGCAGTGCCTTCGAGTGTGCTTACTGCCGGAGCCAAGTCTCATGCAGGTTAATGAATGCCCCATCGACATTGGCACTGCCTCGTAATTGCCTAAGGAAAAGGTGGGGCAGTGAAACTAACCTGTTTCAAAGGCAGCAAAGTCTTAATTAGTGGGTTAGCAAGTATAAAACAGTTTCAGGCAGGCAGAAAATACAAACAGTCATCTATTGATGACAAGGCTTTTAATGACAAATCTGCCGGTTTTGTATGACATCACACCAACGTGACATGCTGAAGCTGGCTGCCGAAAATGGGGAGAAGGGCACAGATGAATGGGTGGGTGTGGAAATGAGCTCCAGAAGGACTTCTCTGTGTCACGGTGTAACCACATGAATTACTGCACAAGAGCTTACAGTAAACAAAGTATTTTGCTATCTCTTAGAAAGATCACAGCAGCAGCAGCAGCAAAACAGTTCACAAAAGAGAGAATCTGAGTCAGTCCAAAACAAAGAAAGTACTGTAAGGAAAATTCAAGAAAATACGAGACTAGACAAGGCAGAAGAGGATAAACTGTCAGGCAGATTCCCGCCCCGGGGGCTCACGGCGTGGGAGCTCACAGGACCCGCTCATTTGAGAGGTTATGAGTCCATAAAACATGTGACGGAGACAGTGCTACCCTTCAAGTGCCAGCAGGGCGCTGCTAACGTTGTCCTTTTGTGGCTGGACAGCAATTATCTCCATTTACAAGCCATCGATACCTCTCGGTAGTACAGCTGGCCATTCCCGAGCACCTGTTTATCTAGGAGGGGGAGCAGGATGGCTTTGCAGAGAGGCGAGTGCTCCCAAGAGCAAGACACAGCAGCGCCTCCCAACTGTTTCCGACGTGGATTCAGCCAGTGCTCCTGTCAAGTCCCAACACTGCTTCTCACCATGCTCCCACGTGTGCAGTGGTAAGGTAACTCACAGTCACTGCAGCACCGTGTCACCTCCCCAGGGCTGAGCACCCTGCATTCACTGGGCACTGGCACCCACTGCTCCCTCCCACCCAGGTTGCAACTTGGTTCTCCAAGCCTGAGGGGGCACTGCATCCCAATGGGATGAAACAAATTGTTTCTCCCAGCCCTTAGAGATGCCGTCATTATCCAAACAACCTTCCTTTGGGCCTCATGACGCCTCTCGACCAGCCCCAAGGAACTGGCCAGGATAAAAGGTGATGCCACAGATGCAGGGCTAGTCCTCCATTAGGAAATACATCCTCCTTCCCTTTGAGAAGCACTGCAGCATGTCACTACCAAAGCCCTCCAGGATACACCAGACATCGCCCAACATCTGCCATAGCTAGCTCTAAGCTTCTCACAGGGTAACCAATCTAGTCTAGATTCAGGCTGGGACACAGAGAAGAGACACAGCTCTAGAAGCACTGATGGAGGCAACAGTTGTCACTCTCCAGCATGGCTGTCCCCTAATGCACTTCAACTACCATGGCCTTGTAGTCTTCTGATCCAGGGTCTTCATAAGCACTGCAAGACCTGCTGAGACAGCTGAATCTAGCCACAGCTTTAGTAGTGAACAGGCAATTCCTCTCTCTCTTTCACAGATAACAGCTTGTGACCTGTGCTTGACGGAGAGCAACACAAAGATGATTAACAGCTGCTGAAGCTGACTCAGAGCAGACCTGAAGTAAGTATTCAGTCACAAACTTCAGCAAATTAAAGGTTTGTACCTACAACACACTGTTTCACTTCTTAGTTTAGGGATCTTCCTAAGTAATAACAACTTCTGCTCAGTATGTGTTAGCTGTGAAGTCTGCTGTTAACTAGGAGACCTCAACCCATCCTGGACGGAAACAATTATTTACACCTTTATCAGATTAGATTGCAACAGTCTGAGACAGCATTTATGAAACCCCTACTACCACATCATCCTTCAAGTCACCCTGGCTACCTCTTCTTGCTTTCCATTCTGGCTTCCTTACAATGACAGTCACATTTGCAGTCTTGGTCCTAAACTCAAGTTTTTACAAGACTGAGGCCCAGTATATCTAAAAGAGTCAAAAAACTTGAGAAGATCATACCAGAACAACCTAAATCATACCTAAACAAGCTCTGTGCCACAGGGCAGCTCTCTCCAAGCTGATGACACAGCCTCATAGAGTGGTGGGAGGTGTGATGCGAAGCCTCTTAAGAGGTGAGGACTACCCTAGACCTCCTGCTCCGAATCCAAGCCCACTATTCTGGCATGAATGTAGAGCAATGTCCACAGGCAACTCAAAGCCAAAGACACATTAAAACAAGCTTTTTCGTGACAGACTGGACAAACTAGTTGCTCATGTTAATGAAGTACTGAAAAGGGCTTAGATTGTATAGCACTGAAAGTTATTTAAGGGTTCAGAGTATAGCACAGCAGAAACTACAGCAAGAAATGTCAAGAATGTGGGTGAGGAAGAGCTTACACACAAGTAAAACAGATCATATCTGCAAGATTCCATGCCTGAGCAAGCGTTCCTTTTTAACTCTTGTTCGGGGAGAAAAAAATAATTTATTCTTTTTTCCTCCTCCAAAATTACAGCATAATTTCAAGTAGGTAAAAATAGAGTTTTCTGGGTCATATGCAACAGCTGATAAATAAGCCTAGACGCTTTCAACAGCTATTACAAAAAACCTCATCAGCTGGAAGCATGCATTGAATAAACTCACAAAAGTTCTTTAAACACAATGAATTGAGAAACGTTTTGCAGCCAGCTATTAAGACTCCGTAGTAAAGGAACAGTAAAAGAAGGCCATGCTGTGCTTTCAGGCAGGACTGTGCCATTTGTCGGTACCAACTGTTGAATATAGCTGCCTGTAGACTGTTTTCAAACCATTGTTTCTTTTTAATATTTTATACTGAGAAATACAACATAACTATTGCCATTGCACGTTTCCTCATGACAGAATATATAAACACACTCCCACTAAAACATACCCAAAACTTTAATCTTTTCAGAGAAAAGCATGGAAGTAGCTCTGCCTTGTATTCTAAGTCATTTATTAATCCTCTGCATTTTCCATACTACTTCACCTGCACTGATGTGATATGCTATTAGCATAGAGATTTTCATTTTTAAGATGTACAATCAATAATGCATTTCCATATGCCATTAAATACAACATGTACTTAAATTAATGGAGCATTTGACTTTTGATCCATGTATGTTTGGTTGCAGCTCAGTGCAGGAAAAAACGCGCGAGAACTGAGTTAATCTGACAGCAGAGCTCTCCCACGCTTTCTAACATCGAGTTTCAGATTAAAGTGAAGCATTCCTGCTGCCACTCAGCTGGAATACTAAATCTGTTCATTTCCACTTCACAGGCCAGAATGCAAGAGTTTCGGTCACTTAAACTCCTACTGAAAGGGCTAGATCGTGCTAAAATCTGATTTCTATTTAGCTCCTGCAGCCTGTCTGCATCATTGCCAATCCAGTGACTTCTCTTCCTGTAGGGGAACATCACAGCCTGTCAAAGCAACGGTGGCTATCAACTCTCAAGCAAAAACTTTAAGATTAGGGATGGAAAATACTTGTATATTTTGACAAAATAACCTGCTGAAAAAGTCTTCTTTTCTAGCAATTGTTCCAACATGAGAAAGAAAAGGCACTGCCTTTCCTTGCATCCAAGCTACTGAAAAAGGAAGGTATTCAGAAAACAGGGAAGAGCAATGACTGTTGACTTTTTAAGGATAATCACCGCGATATTACCTGAGAGAGAAAAAGAACTCCCTTTTGTCTGTCTCTCACCCTCCCAAAACCCCCAAACAAAAACTCTTGAGAACATTTTAAATATTCTGGAAATATTAGCTTGGAAATTGAAATTTAAGATTGTATGGGGGAGGAGCTAGAGAGTCATTAGAGAAAGCACAAATATGCTCCAGTTCTGGCGTTCACAAACTGTCTGTGCTTCAAAAGGAAAACAAAGAGTCCCCCCCTGGAAGAACACCCTCCCGAAACACCTCTTTGCTCTCTGATCTCAAAGACTAAACTGAAACTTGAAGGCAACTTCCAAAATTGCCAAGCTATGGGATGGAGTGGCTCTGTGATGCCGTGAGAGTTTGAATCCCAAAGCTAGCAATCAAAGCATGTGGGCGTGGGAAAGGAGGACAAACACAATTCTTACAAAAACAAGGCTCCTCTGCAGCAAAAAAGCTGAAAAGTACCAGCCCTGGTCCTCAACAGCCTGCTCTGCTCTCCACCTCCCCGTATTGCCTCCTCCCTCACCCTACGCCTTTTCTCCAGCAGCATCCTTTCCTACCACTCTCAAAAAATTCTCATGCATGTGGTTACATCTGCCATTTCCATAATTGTAGTGATCTGTGTTTTGAGGAAATACTCAGAAATTATATAAAAAAATTTTTAATTAGTTAGCAAAGCTAGTATACAAAACCAGTCCCAGTAAAGACCAATATAGTAAAACACAAAATAAATGCCTAGTTCAAGGCATTATTTCTTTATAGAATTAAAAAAGAAAATAACGTTTCAGAACATATTCACATATTGACATCAGGTACCTCTGTGATTCTTATGAAAGTTTCTCATGTACCTTTTCTCAGAGAAAGTCTACTTTCAAGTGAAACAATAAATGTGAAGTTTCAATGCACTTGTTCTATTGCAGCCAGCTCAGACACAGAGGGTCTGCAGGCATGGAAATCACTTGAAAATCATAAGAAGGGCTTTAATTTAATCTGAACTCCAGAAAGATCATTGATATGGCAAATCACTGCTTTCCATTCAGAAGTTTTAAAATACTCTATCACAGAAAACATCTTGAGATACTGCGAAAGTGACTTTATTTACTTGGTGGGGAAGTGCCTTTTTATGAAGGGGAAAATCACAGCAAGACTTGACCAGGGACAGAAATATTCTCTTACTTTGAGTTTTATGTCTTATATTAAGCCATCACTTTCTAGAAGATCCATTAATTGAACTGGCTCCAACATCACTTTAGATGGAGACTCTGGTTACCTTAACAGTCTTTCAGAGACCATATGAAGCAGAAAGGCCCCCGGCAAAAGCCAATGGCTATATGCAAACACAAATAAGACATTGTTCCCAGACAAGTGATGGTTTTTAATGCCAGGATGATGTAATTGATCAGAGTTTAACAGAGGGCATACTCTTCTTTTTACAGATAGCAAGTGTTGCAAAGGCTCAATATCCTATTTACTGCTTTGCCACAACACCCATCTTTTCAGAAAGATGTGCAATAAAAGGAGTGGCTGACAATTTCAGCCAAGGCTTTAAACAAATCCCCAGTGCAGGCCCTCATGAATTAAAGAGCATGCAACAGATAAATGGAAAGCTGGCAGTGAAACCATATCAAGGCCAAGTAGATAAAAAAATGGCACCTTTTGGCTCCTGTGGTACTCATCTTAATATAAACCAAATGCAGGAGATCAGCTGAAATTCCTTTGCTGTTCAAGGAAAATGCATTCCCTAAGATTAGATGTATTTGCTGTTAGTCAAAGGTTCATTTTATCAAATGACAACTACAGAATTTGTGGGTTTCCCCACCCCTCTTCCTTGGCACAGGGGAGGGCTGCAGAGCTTGGTAGCACGGGACTCCTCCTTCCCAGATGGGAGGTTGTGTTTTCCTTAAATGTGGTCCCTACCTTTTCCCCTGAAACATTACATCTACCAGATACAGACCAAGAAAGCTAAACAGACACTTGGATTTGGCAAGCTTCAGCTTCACTACGCTGGAAAATTAACTCAAGGAAAGCTTTAAAAGTATTTTTCCACTCTTGACAATGGAAAATAGTTGGCCTTGAAGTTTTAAAGACAATCTGCTATTTTTCCACTGCAATGTAATTCAACGTTTCTTTAGGAAGATTCCTGCACTAGCTCCACACACTAGTGGTTGGGAGGAGCAGTCCCCGCAATAACTGCTGAGGTTTCCTTATTTCTTTTTCAAATTGGAAATCACAGAAAAGGGGGAAAAAAGGTAGCCACTGTGGACTTTCCAGGACCTTCTCATGCGATACAGTCAAGGTGCAGGATAAACAGAATTGAGAACAGCTATGAGGGGATGTCATGCTCTTGCCCTGTGCAAGTTTCGTTCCATCCCTGACTGACTGACTGGCAGTCAGCATTTGACAGACAGGGGCTAAAGCACCATGAGGTTGGCAGGCCTCAGAAAACAATTACAGGGGAATTGGGTGCATGGATTGTTTTGTCTCCCTTGCTCTGAACCATCTTTCCTTCTGCCCCTCACATATACGCACGGCTATGAGTGTTCCTGCCAGGCCTGTTTTAGTGTTTCAATGCAAGATACACATAGCCTGGCTTGCAAGAGGTTGCTCCTGCACGACTCTCAAAGCCCACCTTTCCTTAAAACTCTCAGATATTTAACTGAGAGCTTTACAATGAGGATGATGTTACTGTGTTTTCTGTTCCCTGGTGGATATAAAGTAGCCAGGCCTGTTGCAGGACTTGGCACCTCCACCCTGCTCTATAGGTGTGTGCAGGGGTAGCTGGCAGACCGTGGCCCAGCAGTCCCAAGTACTTTCCCAGGTTGTCAGCACGGAGGCGTTGCATTTCGAGCCACGCAGTCACAACACGTGCTTTCGCTGCTGCTGCCAACTCTGGAAACCGCTGCTGCCTCTTTCTTTAACCCAGCTCAGGTTAGACCAGATTTTCCGGTATAGATAACAATTGCAATATTTACATTTCATACACCTAAAGGGAAGACACCCTGGCTTTGCTGGAGCAGATGTCTTAGGAGGAGGCTCAAAGACTAACAAGCATGTAAAAGCCACAGCAGCCACTCTGACCTGCTCCAGCACAGCCCAGGTGATTTTGTCTGCGCAGACTGCCCAAGCAGCTGACACGCACTGAGCTGCTCACTGCAAGGTGTCAGAAACGATAAAGCAATACCATGGTTTGATTTACTGCCAGGCAAACACCGGCTGGCAGCGACCACACACACAGAGGTCAGGCAGCACTGTCCTTTATTAGCATGTCAACGATCGCTGCGCTAAAGCGCTCACAGATTAGACTCCCAAAGTTGGAAACGCAAGCATGCTTGGGTATAACTAATTGGAAATAGGCCCTGAATTCCTAATAACCCAAAGTTATGGTCCCTGGGATTTATGCCAAATTAAAGACAATTAATTTTCCTCTCTTGATTATTATACACCTTAATAGCTCTGTCCTTGAGTCAGTTCCATCCTTGATGTGCAAAGCCCTTTAGCTCAGTCTCTAAAATTTGATGTGCATGAAGAACGGTTAATAAGAAAGTTCTGAATCAAATCCGAGCTACCATATCAAAATCTCTCATGTTTTACAACAGTGAAAAAACCAATTTTTTCAAAGTCAACTTCAGATCCTAGATTATCAAGGCATTTGCTGCATAGCCTCTGCACTCTAGTCTTTAGAGGCCTTAAACAATTCCACGTTTCCCTTTAAGATGTTCTTTTTAAATATCACATGGCAATATATACAGATAATCAGGATTGTTTTCATTAAATGATTTCAGTGAAGTTCACTGGCTTTATTTGATATACAAAAGACTATTTAACCATCTCCCAGGATACTCTACTGATGTAATTACAAGCAAGAGATGAGGCATGGCGCTCCCAGCTGCAACCACTAACAGGAAAGAAAACTTTCTGCTAAGCAGAGGCCGCTCTAAGTCTTTCCTAGGGGATGTAAGAGGCAAGTATCTCCTTGCAGATAAGGATACTGTGAATCTTTATTTCCTCAGCTCAGTGTATAGGCCACTGGTGTCGGGACTATTCAGCTAGAGGAAAAGTTATGAGGCAGTGTGTGTTTAAAGTAAAATAACTGCTGGCACTCCTGTTGTAGGCATCCTTCACGCACAAAATAAACAAGACCATGTGTCCCTTTTCAGAGTGTCAACAGCAAACCCTGCAGCAGGGCATACTCTACTGAGGCCCTGAAGACATAGCTGTGATTTTCATAGCTGACAGGGCCCAAACCACGAGCTCGCCTGGGAAGCAAGAGGACACAACTTGCCAAGGAAGTGGAATTGGCTGAACCTCAGCGGCTCACTTTGCTGAGCTGACAACCAACACAAAATGCCAGATGGAGACATACTGCACAATCAGTCTCTGGTGTTGGAGATGATCACGAGGGCCTCAGACTCCTTGGGAAAACATCTTCTTTCCTTCCAGAAGGTGGTTTTTAGACACATGACCTGCCTGATGGGAAGACAAAATAGGTCCTGATCCTATCTGTGAAAACCAACGTAGTCCCAGTCTTCTCCAGACAGCGCTCAGTCTCCTTGTGACTGGCTCTGTGTCTCAGCAGCTGGAGGAAGATCTTAGGGGCTTCTCTAGGAGACAGAAATGTCAGGGAAACCACAGACCCATGCAATCTGAGCTGCTTGCTCCCGAGGCTTGCACACTGCTGATGAGGCTGTCCGGCAGACAGTTAGACGTTGGGATTTTCGCCACATCTCCTCCACAGCAGACCGGAGGCAGATCTCAGCAGAGCTCGTACAGAGGAAATCATTCCTCGTGACAAAGTAGGAGAGGAATGTCCCAAACAAAACCATGAATGTTGCCATGTGAGCTGAAAATCCAAGTTTCATACTGTTTGTTGACTCCTCAAGCTAAGGCTAATATGGCTTTCCAGCGCAGTTCTTTCCCTAGCTTTCTTCTCCTTTCTTTCTGCTGAAGTCAAGTCAGGACATACACTGGGTTTGCACCTGCCTAGAGACAGCAGGGTGCATCCTAAAATAATGGAAATACATCCTAAAAGAATGGGAAGAGTTGGGGAGAAGAAATCTCTAAGGTGATATGAGGCAGGGAGAGCATGAAAGCCTCACCTCAGCTTGTGGCACATGAACAACCCCGGTCTGCTACAGAACAGCAAATAAACAAAGGTTCAGCTTCCCACACATGCAAGCAGCAAGGAAAACAGCAAAATAAATGAAGCAAGTGAAAACACAATTTTTATTTGGTACCATGAGACAACATTACACTGGATAGTCTACACATTTTTTCAGAAAGATCAGAGAACCCCTGGATTAAAACACCTCAGAAACCCTGGTTTGGGAAATAGGGCCCCAGCAGCCTGTGAAGCTGGGCTGCCAAATGCACAAACTTTGGGCCCAGACCTTGACACACTGAGAACCAAAAGCAAAAGGTTGATTCTTCCCAGCAAATCACCTGCAAACAGAATAAACAGCATCATCTTACATTTACACTGAGAATAGAAATTAAATTAGCAAGTAGATTTTGATCATGAAGTGACCTTTAAAAATGATTGAGAGAAGAAAACATTAGCCACCGTTATTTGCTCTGATACTGATCCCTCCTGAAGGCAGCTTTGTGTGCGAAATATTATTGCTAATTTTATTTCACATTTTCAAACTGCATTTAAGAATTCAAGATGATTCTTATTTTCTCATTTTTTCATAGACAAGCTTGGCTGTCTTCTTCCTTCATATAAGCACAAAATGGGGAAAAGTGCTGTAGCTGAACTTAAAAGAACTGGACAATTTTATGACGTTTAATAACATTTGTAGCTATAAAGGCTAAAAACACCAAGGGTAATGAAATCTCATGCTGTGGCTTTTAAGGTATTCTCTTCCTCTTGTCCCACATGTTGAACTGTGAAAATAGTTCATGTCAGTATGGGCAGGAGAAAGCACATTCTTCTTGGAGATGCCCACAGGGACTGCCTCTACGGCTGGAGGTCAGGGTCACAGCCAGCCAGACTCAGGGCAAACTGCTGCGCCCTGCAACCTCTTCTCACTCAACTGTATTTATGACCACCATCAACATACTAACAATTACAGCATTTGTCACACAAATCTTTATGAGTTTTCCAAATGAAACTGGGCTTTTCTTTCTTCCTGGCTTGAGCAGGGTTACGGAAAGTGCCAAAAATTACACCTGGTTTACGGCTTCAACAACCACATTTCCTTTGGCACTCTCATCATACCTTGCTGCTTCCTCACTTATATAAAACTGCAGAGATTATGCAGAATTCACGTCTGCCTTGTGACAAGCTCTTTTAAAAGTCAATACCATTTAGAATCTGCTTTGACCTTGCATTTAGACAGACATAATACCACGTACGACTCCATCCTGCACACAAGCTCCCTTATGCCAGTGTCAAGAAAAGGGTTTTGACTGCTAATGCTTTCTCTGCACGCGAGGCCAGATTTGCCTAAAGCTTAAATTAGGGCAGGCTTGCACTTTCAAAATTTGGTAACCTCTTATGGCAGCCACCTTTATTTATTTATTTAAAAAATCCCCACGATTGATACAGCTTAATCATTGAACTGTAGATCATGAACCATCTGTTAACATTATCTCTAAGCCATTTCACCCTTGCAAAGGTTCCAGACATCGGATGGCCCTTGGCCACTTACTCTTTTGCCTTTCGTATATGATATTCTAATTAGTTAAGCCTGAACTATCTACCATGTTATAAGGGATGCCACAGAGAACAAGGTAGCAGTTGGGTTGTACCACACGATCCAGTCGTCCTTTACGAAGCTCAGAACACCACAGCACAGAAGATCTGAAATTCCAGCAGTTTTTCAACTTCCCGTACACCCAGTCTCAATTCTGTGTTGGCTGCACTTTTATTGCACTGCCCAAATGAATCTACGCAAGCTTCTTCACTCCATTGTCTCTATGCCTCTCTCTGCAATCCAGCTTTGCTGTGAATGGTGGCCCGGTCCACCTTTACCAGCCTGTCCCTCAGGAACGCACTCCTGCTTTCTGAAACAAACCTGTTCTGAAGGGATGGCATTTCATCTGGCTTTGTACCTTTTCAGACCAGTCTCTCTAGCATACGTATCCTCTTCTGTGACACCATCTACATCAAATACCAGCAGCATGTAATAGAAACAAACAAAAAATATTGTCCAGTACCAAACATCTGCTTGTAAAACTCAGTATTCCTACAATTGCCTGTCTCATTACTGCCTGTACCTTAGTCAACTAAACAAAAAGACTGAAATCTCACATATCATCACTACCTCAACTGGCAGGAAGCACAAAGTTTCCACATCTGTGCACAAGAGGCAGGGAGCAGCCCACAGGGATGTGCGGGTCTCCTTCCATTGAGCTGCTTAACTGGCCCCATGACTGCAGCAATGGAGAGCTGCCATTCAGCTCTCCATGGAGGAGATGGAGGATGGAGCCCTTTGGTGGAGCGTAGGAGAACACGATTTTTTTAAAGCACCTGGAACTAAGCAGAAGTGTAAAGAGAAGTACAAGCAGGCAGGAAGAAATTCATTGCATTTGAGGGCCCGGGGACATCCTGGAAGCAGAGTATGCCCTCCGTTGCTCACAGGGGTCAGGCATATCCCTGTGCATCTCCCAGTTGTGAAAAAATTTGCTCTTCCTAGTGCAGAGCGGAGAGATGGCGAACGCTACTCTGAGTGTTTTGAGCAGGTTGCAGCAGGCTGTGGTTCTGGTGAGACAGGTTTGTCAGCACTGCCTGACCTGCCTTTGCTGACAGCTACCCGCAGGCTGATCTCCTAAACAGGAGGAGGTGCAGAGGTCTGGGCCAGCAATCTGGTCCCCTGCATGCCCCAGGGTTGAGGAGATTGACTAAAGCCAACTGGCTGCTGCATGCCACAACCAGGAGGCTGCCGGCACTTTGTCTTGCCTGGATTTGTATTAGAATTGGACTAAGTGAGCTGATCAGTTGAACGATGAGCACAATTTGTCAAGCTGACCTGCAAAGCGTGCCCTGTCCTCCCTTGCCATGGTATGGAGGTGCCAGAGCCTCTCTTTGCAAGCAGTGTGCTGCAATCCTGTCTGCTGCCGCTTTGAGAAGAGCTTCTCATAAACTCGCCCATTTGCAAGCCACATGCAGCACAAGGCATCACTGCAAACTCATAATTAAATTCATTACTCCATACAATTTTAAGCCATTCTTCAAATAATTACAGTAATTTGATAAGCAGAAATCACATAAACCTGCTGCAGTTTTATCTCTCCCATTTGCTGTCTGAAGGAAAATGTGTGAGTAATTAGTCGGATGATAACAGTCCGGGTTATGCAAGCAAAACAAAATTAATATGATCCTTACTAAAAAAAATTAAAATAAAATGAAACCAATGACACCTTAGGTAGCATGGGGTGGGAGCAAGGGGAACGGCAACCACCAAAGGGAGTGCAAGGAAGGCAAAGCTGTGCCGGCCACACTCCCCATGCCAGCTGTGGAGGCAGAATGCTCCCGGGAGCAGCTGACCTGCAGCTATCGCTCCTCTCTCCCGAGAAAGTCACATCAGGTAACCTTGGTAACTCTGAGGCCCGGCAAAGGCAGGGGAGGCGAAAGCTTCCTGCAATATTCACGGGACCATGACAGAACATTCATTAGCGCTCTAATGTCAGGAGGAATCAGCAGCCCGGGCGGCCACGCCGCCCCACTCTGCTTCTCACCTTGTTTATGAGGTTCCTGACCTTTCCCGCGACAAAGCGGGCAAGTCGGCAAACTGCAGCTCGTGGCGCGCTGAGGCACGGGGCGGAAATAGCAATGAAAAATTCACACCTGCCGGCTTCTCCAGTGAGCTCAAACTCGCGAGTCAAGAACCAGGGAATGAACAACATGCACCGTCTCCCGCAGGCCCTGGCTGTCCTTTGGGCTCATCTGCCTCCTGGCTGCCGAGGTGCCTCCAAGCAGATGCAAATCCACCACAGGCATGAACATCGCAAATGCCAGGGGACCCACCATAACAGAGCGGCATAAAGACTGTATCAGCATCCCGCTTTGCACAGGGCGCAAATGAAGATAAGAAGAGGTGAAACTGGAGACTGAATATGTTATGATCAACTCCCTGAAAGCCTTGAGTCCTGCTCCATCCACACAACCACAAATTCAGAGCCAGAGCTGACAGAAATCTTCTCTGCACAGCCACAGAATCTCTGAACCCTACCAAAAAACATTAGGTGACTAAAGAGTTAATAAACCCAAAAGGCCCAGGGATGAGTTTTGTTAGAGATAAGGAAACATAGAGGCTAGGCTGAAATAGAAGCGTGGCCCAGCCACAAGATCAATAAAGAGGAGAAGGGCAGAGCAGTGGTTACTCTGGTGCTTGGATTAAGAGCTTCATCAGGTTTCTGCAATCAGATCTGATGATCCCACCGAAGGAACAAAGGGAAGGCTCCAGGCCCTCATTTCACAGAGGAGCGGACAAAGAGTCATCAATTTTCTAAAAGTGACTTTATGCCTCGTTAAGACCCATCTAAATTATATACAAGATGACTTCCAAGTAATGGAGAAATGAAATGAATCGGCAGAAGTCCTTTTTTTTTTTCCCTTTTTTTTTTTTTTTTTGTTTTCTTTCCTTAAGGATGTGTTTCCAACCAGCCTGAAACCAAACACTTGTTTCAGGGAGAAAAATTCCCATTGCTACAGGGAGATATTTCAAAATGAGCACTTCAGTTTTAAACGCAGCTGCACCTTTCACGCTCCTCTTCTTCCCCTAGAGCTTGGAGCACCCTGGCCAAGAAAAGTGATTCAAGTCCTAAGCACCACACATAATAAGCAGTTTATGAACTCAAGCAAGATTAGCTTTAAATACCATACTTTCTAGAAGAATCAATCTCAATGTGGCAACTGCACAGATATTTGTGTTTGTTTTTTTTAAAAAAAAAAAAAATCTTAAAATGAAAAAAATTTCACATACTTGATTTGGAAATAAAATAGAGTTTGCTGAGTAAGCAAGTTCAATGCAACATAAAAAGGGGAGGAACAATGCACTGGGAAAAAAACACACGCATTCTTTTAGCATGTATTTTACCAGCTGCTAAAATCAGAGTCAATTATGAGCACATGAAAGAAAGACACAACACAGAGGCTGTACCTCCTTCCACCACATGGCCACAGACCGTGACCCTTGATGAGGTGCCGGGGCAGACCTGATGGCTGCCCTGGTGCTGGTGCGGCTCTGCCGCTGCTCTCCATCCTCAGTGCCTCACACCTTGCTGGGGACAGGTGTCACCTCTTCATCGTGAAGCTGATTCAAAACTGGGGCATGTCACCAGGAAGGATGACGGATTCACTGCTGCTTGGGACTGTTCAGAGGAGATTTAAAAAATTATAAAAAGTCTTCCTCCAGTCTGCTACAGAAACTGCTTCGCTGGTGCATGTGTGTAGAAAAGGGAGTTTGGGCTCGTGGGCCTGAGGGTGCTGCCTGGTTTGGGAAGCCAAACAGCCAAACTGCTGAGTCCCGGCACCCGCCTCACCAAGCAGGCCAGAGGCAGGAGTGGATGTTTGTGTTGCCCCCAGCACACATGTAACAGCTGCAACAAGACAACTTCTAACCAATTCCCGTAGCCCAGGGCTTCAGACAACTGTCTGCTTTGCTCAGGGAGGAATTTTATTTGCAGCGTGTCCGTGGTTTTGCTTCCTTCCCAGCATTCCTTGAAGCAGCAGAGAGCAGCTACAGGTACGCCATGGGCTGGAAAGAACGATGGTTGGGAGTGGCACCAGGAATGATCCCACAAAATCTACACAAAGCTAGGTGATCGGAAATACTAATGGAACTCCAGGGAGAGAAAATGGATGAGGACCGTGGGAGAGGGAAGAACGACTGCTTCCCCACCTGAGCAGCCCAGTGCAGTTTGCAGGAATGGCACGAGCCCCTTGCAAACACCCCCCCTTACTTTGTGGGAGCCTCGGCATCCGTGGCCCCTGCTCTCTAGCCATGCCTGGGGTGGGTTTGGGTGCAATGAGATGCCTGGGTGTATCGCAGGACTACCTGGTGACTGCCCACAATGTGAGGACATTGGGACAGATAACCTAATCTCCCTTTTGATCTCACACTACGGAAATCTCAGGATTCTGCTGAGGCAGCAAAACTAACAGCAAACTCTGCTATTTCAGCTGTGGGTTTCCACTTGGATCTGTAATCAATATGAACAAATGGGGCAGCAGGAAACAACCACTGCCATTTTGGCTGCTTTAACTAGATCTGATCCTGTGTCCCTGCAAGAAAACAGTTAAAAGCCCCAGCTCGGGTGATGGCAGTGAGTCCCCGGCAGCCAGGGACAGGGCCACGCTGCAGCAGCCTCGCAAGGTGCTGGCCCTGCCGCTGGGCTGGCAGGGCAGCTGGCAGAGCGCTGTAAGCCTGCAGCGCTCCAGACATTTGTCACAATTATTGGGGATTTACGCGGACAGGGATCCTGTCAGTTGTCTGTAATTTCACTCTGAATGATACCCCTCTCCGTAGGCGGTATTCTCTGAATTAAGCCACCCGAAGGGAGAAAGGGAGATGTCCCCACTGAATGCCTCTTTGACAAACACGCCACCTAAATAAGCTCTCCTGTGCAGCTCCTGAATGCCTGCTGGGGGCCTTGGAGCAAGTTAGTGTCCACAAAACCCAGCCTCATCTGTGACAGGATGGCTGCTGAGCGCCAAAGACTGAGCCCATCCCACTGCAAGCTGGCATATGCCCCATCTTGGCTACACTGGAGATCCAACTGGGTACTAACACAGAGCACGGGGATCTGCATTAGTGGATTGTCTCCACGCAGGACCGGCAGCTGCAACTACTAGAAACAGTTGCCTCTACAAATCTCGGAGCCAGCAAAACCAACACCCCCAAAAGTGTAGCACAAAACACTTTAAAGAGGAGAGATACCACATAGTAACAGACACATTTAATTGAGACACTACCTGCAAGCTGTCCCATATATACACATCCAAAAACCACACTGCCCTGCTTCAATTTGCCTAGTATCAGTTTTGTACTATAGTAACACAGCAAGCGCTTTGCTCCCTCTGCTAATTAGGAAGACTTAGCTCTTGGAATGATACCTGATTGCAGGCAATGATTTTTGCTAATGTAACAGCTCATCTTTTCCATACCTGAAACTCTGGAAGAAGGAAGTACTCCGGGGAAGAATACATAATGTAGTAGAAGGCATGCCATGCGCCTCTTTCTATGAAACTACAATCCTAAGGCTTCACAGTTCACACAGTTCCACTTATTGTATAACAAAGGCACTTTTCACACTAGTGTAAATGTTGGACAATTTATTTCATAATAATCAAAAAATCTTTTTAAATAGGCATTTTTAACAGTTGCATTAGATTTTTCTAACATTTTTGTCGTATGGCATCACGGTAATTCTTTCTGCAGGGCAACATACTGAAGAACAGAACAGTACCACAACTGCTGCTCTTTGGATCATTAAACTTCCACCTTTTAAAGCAACTGATTCTTGCTAATTCATGTTTAACTTTTCATAGATTATTAGATGAATTCTTATACCCATTATTTCATGTGTGTTTTCAGTAGTCCTGAGTTTCAAGAGGACATCAGTATCACCATAACCTCCCATGGGATATCGATTTGCGGACATTCATTTTGGATGTCCTATAGCACCTACAGCAAAACTAAATTCCATAAATCATATTTCAGTGGTATGTATCTACCCGGGAGGGAGACTGGGTAGTGACTGCGTATTTATGACAGTAATTAACTGCCCTGTTTTCAAGTAGAAGAACCACCTTGCACCGGGTACTGACTAAAGAGAAATTTTGAAGGGAATGTGAAGTCAAATAAATAAGTATTTTGCAGATAGCGAGAGAAGGTTGTAAACTCTCACAGCTTTCCTAGAAAACTGTATCTCAAAGCATTCTAGTTGAATTTTCCACTTAGTAATCTGTATTCGCGTACTTCTTAGAGACTGCCTGGCTGTACTTAAAAATATTCATGACAACCCTTTTTTTGAAGCTGAAGGAGCTCAAGAGCATCCCTGGCAGACAGAGCTTATAAACTGCAGCAGGGACATGGAGAAAGCTTGAAGAGTTCACAGAGCAGGAGAGGGAAAGCTGCTATGCTGAGGCAGCATATGAAGCTTATTAAACCCATCAGGTCCAAAGAGAGCAGGGCAGGATTTCCAGTCCTGAGCAGCACATAGCTCAGTACGAACATGATTTTAGTCCGTCTTACTGCCTAGCACAGCTTCTGCCCATCACTGCTGGGCGTCTACAACACAGCTGCTGCCTACTCCCCACGCAGCACATCTTCAAATGCCCAGGGAAAACTACTGCCCACTATGCATGCTCGTAAAGAAGCTTGAGCTGTGGTTACTGTAGATATTTGCAAGTGTTATGAGGTACTCTATTAATAAAAAGAAAAGAAAAAAGTGCACTGCATCTTTACAGACAGATTTTCAAATTTCACTTGAGCTGCATATGGCTCTGTAAAGAGCCATTCTTTTCTCAGCATCCTGGCTTTGACAACCATAGTCCAGATTTTAACACTGCAAACAATTCAGACACCACAGAAATTTGTGCTAATGAGGAAACGTGCCAGTGTACTGTATCATTTTGCATGGGAGCAGGAGGGAGAGGAGAAAAGATGTAGAAGGTCTAGGCAAGGCAGCAATTGAAAAAAGAACTCCTACGGATGTGCAAGTTGTGCTAGTTGAGTTCTGCAGGCTTAAATCCCACAAGAGTCTCAGTGATGCTCTTTGGGTCCGAAGATGAAACGGCCATAGCTGCCGATTTGCTCCACAGGCTCTTCGCAGTAGGACTAAAGTGGATGGGAGCACAATTGGCTGGACTGGTTTGGCAAGTCTTAAAACATCTCTCTGCAGAGAAAGAGTCAAACTAGGCACCAAGCTGAAGTAACACAGCAGCTGCACCATCCCAATAATGTTGCACAGATAAGCTACGGGATGCGGTGATGCCAGCAATGAGGGAGGAGGTCTCAATATAAATGCAAGCATCCCCATCCCCCCAACAATTACGCACATCACATACAAATACCAGAAAGCATTCAGTCATTAAGGAAATGTAGACAGAAGGAAAAAGCAATAGGGTCCCCACCACTAGTTTATTATTTTGTTTTTAACCTTGGGGGAGAAGGGCAAAGGCTTATGGTCAGGCAACTTTACAAGGACAGCAGAAGGAAGAAAGGAATTTCATTTGTTTCATCTAAACCCCTCTGGGCAGAGCTGGCATTAGACTGAAGTGAAGTATGTCACATGCCTCAATGGGAAAAAAGCAGATGGTGGTGATAAGAGGATGAATATTTCTGCTTCCCATCTCTGAGTGCTCCATTTATTCCTAACTAGCTGTTTCCTGCTCAGCGCAGCAGATATTGCTCCTCCCTGAGCACCGCTGACCGACCCTAAACACTGTGGCAAGTTCAGATTCTGGGACCACTGGGGTCTCAGTCTTGGTTCCACCAAGCATAAAAATGACCCTAAGGTCTTTCTGTGTTTTCTAGCCACAGTTAAGTTATAGGAGACATACAATAATGTAATGAAAATAGCTTGCTAATAAATAATGACCATAGGAGAAAGGGTGAGCTTTGTGTTCTTACCTAAAAATAGAACAGTGACCTGATTAGTTATGAGCCATTTCCAGAGGAGAAAGGGAGATACCAAACTCCATACCTGACAACTGTGGTTACTGACATGCCAACAAGGCAGTCACTGTCAAATAACCTGAGAACAACCCTGCTGGCACAGACCAAGCTTAGTCCACAGCAGTGCTCCTAGAGGCCACCTAACTCAGGTGAAAAGAGGTGCTTCTGCTAATGGAGTATGACTGGCAGTAGGAGCTGATGAGCAAAGTTAAGTTGCTTGCACCATCGGTTGTTACCTGTCAGTTTTTCCACAGAGTTTGTTCTTGGGTAGTGTGTAACTGGCTAAGCTGCTGGACGGATGCTTTAGTTTAGTTAAACCTTTAGTTTATGCCAGACGTGCTGGCAGCTCTGTGCTACATTTTCTTTTCCTCCTAACTGACAGTTGAGGAAACTTGACAGCATTTTCTATCATCTCCGGCATTGCAGCTACATCCTTTCCTGCTCTCAGGGCTGCCAATTTCTCTCCAGCAACCTTGAGAAAGATTCATTTTCTGGGAAGCTGCTGACATCCGAGCCCCGCATCCATGCAACCCGTCCACCCCAGTTCTTGTTTCCTGAAAGAGCTGTTTTCAGTTCTGCGCCATGTCAATGGGCTGAGAATCGGGGTTTGCTGTTAGTGGTCAATCAATTGCAGAACATGGTCTCAAAACTCAGCCCTTCCCTTTACTCTGACTTTACTGTATGTAAAGTCCCAAACCAGCACCGCACAAATAAAGCTCAGCTTCAGTTTCTGAGTCTGCTTTTACAGCAACCTTCCAGGACCACTGCTGAGCCAGCTCCTTGGCTCCCACCTGAAAGAGAAACATCCACTTTGATGTCCCGGCAGGACTCATGGCAGTATGAGTTCTAGTACAGCTACTGTCTTTCTGATACCCCAGAACAGGGACCTGCACTTTCCTGTAAAGGAATTTAAGTTGCCATCTGATGTGGAGATGAAATTGCAAGGCAGAAGGACCCAGTTAACCTTGTGATGGAAGCAGCGTGCCTGCAAAGATGGAGAGGAAGATTTGCTGCTAATTCGTATGATTGCTTTCTGGGTTTTTCTCCATGCCATCCCATTGGACTTTACTTACTGATAAGCACGAATTTCATTTCATTCACACTTCAAAATAACTTGAGCGAAAATCAGTTATTTGCTGTTTTCAAGGAACAGATCTAACCAGAACCACAAAGCTGAGTTAATCCAGAAATTATCTGCTATATTTCCAGGTAAAAATTGTAACCAATTCAGTGACCTTGCCTGACCCACTGTATCAGACAAATTCCACGCAGCAGCCCTTCACACTTGCCTTGTGCTCTATTTCCACCTACGCTGGGCTGAAAGGTCTTGCAGAAAAAGGTGTCCAGCGTTAGACAACATTGGAAGATAGAGAAGCCAACACTTACAGTGGCAAATCAGCCCCACTGCTGGACATCTGAGCCTTATTCCTGTTTGAATTTCTCTGGTTTCAGCTTCCAGTTATTGGTTCTTGTTCCATCTTGTCTGATGGATTAAACAGTCGTTCTTTGCAGCTAGTGTCTTCGCTCACTTTAGATACTCATGCTTCACAAATATTTCACCTCTTGCTCTTCTTTCTGGTAAGTGCAGCACACAGAGCTTCAAGTGTTTTGCTACATGGAATATTTTTCCATTTGTAATTACTTCTTGTGGCCTTTTACATACTCCATATTGTAGTTATGGTCTGCATTCCTTGTTTTCAGAAAAAATATGGGCATGTAAAACCTTTGTTATCACACTTGCCCTCGGGGTAACTCTGGGCAGAGGAACAAAAGACAAGAACCATCTCTCAAAAAAATCTGTATTCCTAGGAAGAATGTCTGACCTCTCTCTCTCTCTCATTTGTACTTCCTTCCTTCCTTCCTTCCCAGAAACAACTTAGCTCTTCTCTCCCTGTCTTCTACAGCTCCTATACTTACTCAACATGCACTTCACATATAAATGAAGCTCACTCAAAGACTGGTATGGAGAGCAGTCCACGTAGGAAAAATCAATTAGAAACCTAGGTCTATTTCTGACAGTTTGGTCTTTCACAGAAAACGTTTAATGAGAGTATTTTTTATGAAATATAACAACCGTAATTCTTACTACAGCAATTTTGGTTTGTATATTATCAGTCCTGGCAAGATATCAGAAGTTGCTAGCCATGGTCATGATGCCAGCTCGTTGTCCTTGAGGTAAGGAATGGCTCATTCTCGCTTTTCATTATAAGAGCATAATGTGACATTTGTATAAGCAGCATGAAAGGAGATCAGTGTTTATCATTAGTGTCCATTAGACCTCTGTTGCTCCTGTGATGACTCGGATGAGATGACAGTCTGCCTGTGACCCACACTGGAAACCAACAAAGCACCCATGCAAGAAACCCTCGTGGGATGCCAAGTGCAGTCGTGAGGTTGCACAGCTTGAGGCTTACTGCACTGTGCTGGTGAGAGGGGACATCCAAGCAAAGGGCATGCATGAAAGCCGTTTTACCTGCAGCGTGTCACACTGCTGGAAACCAGCTGCAGCCTCTGAGGATTTCCATCTTGTTCTGAAACTTAGTCTCCTTGGAACAGGATGCGCCCTGAGAACCTACCTCACATGACAGTAACACAGCACTCTCGGGGGAAGGAGAGATCCTACTAAAATACTTGTGTTTACAGGCTTCAGAGAGAGATGGGAAGAGCACCCCAGGTGCGCAGGGTCTAGGGAGGACAGGCAAGCTCTATGCCTGGGGCAGTACAGCTGCAGGCAAGATCTCTACCAAGGAACAAAGCAAAGGCTGATGGTACTGGCACAGCCAAAGAACTAACGAACACCTGGAGAGGAGAAGCTGTGCGAGACCTTTGAGTGCAGGGCCCAACAGAGCAAACTGGATGAGAAAAGTGAAAAAGAACCAGAGCAGGATCTGAAGAGGCACCGATGACCTCCTGACAGCAGGGGAACAAGCCTCTGCTCCAGTGATATCTTGATTATAATGGCAACTTTGACCAAGACAGACTGAGCCACTTTCCCACACATGTAGTGTCTGAAGGAAACACTGATTGCAGTGACTTAAACCATTCATCCCCTCTACAACTCCTTCTGTTGAAAGTAGCCCTGGGTTCAACAGAGACAACAATGGAGACAACATGCAATGAGGAAGGAGGAAAACTTTGGGCAGAAATCTAGCAATCAGAATTATCATGACAATTTCAGCCAGTAATTAGTAAACAGAAAGTTAATTATTGCTACCCCCCTCCTTCCTTTCACAATGGCTCACCCAGCTGTTCATAAATTGATAACCATAGAAATGAGTGTGAGCTGAGCCTGGGTAGTTGGTATTCACACAGTATCAAAGGAATGCATTTGCATTCTTTGCCAGAAGAATCAATTTACCTTGATTGATGATTGAACTTCAATAAGTTCTTTAATATTTTGGTCATTAACCGTGATGCCGTAACAGTGTCACCAGAGTGCTATTGTATTTCACACTGTGGCTCTTATTAGCCGCACTGTGTAATATGCCTGAACTTCTAATTGAGCCCTTTAAAATATTGATAATCAACATATTTCAAAGATGATCCTTTGAAATAAAGCTCCGCCTGCCCAGAACGCTTTATGAACACAGTGATTCCTGTCACTGGAGAGGCCGGGCAATCCAGGTAGATGGCATAGGGTTCTGCTCAAAGCAGCAAGGGCTTCTCCTTCTCTCACTGTTGGTTTTGTCATCAGTTCACTTTTTCACGCCAATAACATTGAAACATTGCTTCTGACTACAAACCCTGCTCCTGTTTCAAAACGACCTGCAGTAATTTCATTTTCCCCCTTAGTAACATTTCAAAATGAGATCAGCAGTAATACTTCTCTTTATGCATCGGGCTAAATGTAGGCAGTTCTAAAACAACCTTCCTGGTGATAGATATATGGGTAAAGTCAAAGAGCTAGAGGCACTTAAAGTACTATAAAAGGAAATAAAAGAAAAAAAAAAAAAAGACGTTGGTATTTTGCAGTTGAAAAATAATTGAAGAAAATCAAGAAATAGTAGTTAATGCAAGCAGCAAAAAGAAGCTTCAGGGCACCAGGTAGGTGGTCTTCAGTTAAAACAGCAACCTTAGCATTGCATTGCTGTCCTTGCTTTTATTCTGCTAAGCAGTGACACACTGTCTATTTACTGTCAGGAGAAAGCGTCGAGCTGCTCCTGCTACAGATACGAATGCCAGTGAGGCAAAATCAGTCCCTGAGCAACATCTCCTGCACATCTTCTATTTGTAGCAGAGTAGCACACCCCAAGCCTATCAATGTTGAACCCCTGGCCTACAGAGATAGCAGATAGCTCAGGTACACCTCTGCTGAACTGAGTTAACTCACAAGCAAGGTAAATTAGCCAGTGCTTATCTCCAAGCTATCAAAAGAAGATCCTTTTTGAGAGCCAGTGTGAACACTTGTATACTGAACTGCATCATGTGGTGTAGGTGTATCCTCAGCTTTACAAGGATACAGCCAGCTATTTCCAGTCACACATAAGCATGGCAAGAATATGAAAGACCAAGAGAGAAGCTGATAACATTTCAATACTGTGTTCAGAGGTGAGACGATTAATGAAACTGAGATAGCAGTGCATCTATTAAAACAAGGGGACAGTGGGAACCTGCACTCTGTTCCTGCTGCACCAATTGTCTGTTGAGTGGCTGGTAAGAATTAAAATTGTGCTGTCAACAGTCTAAGTCTCGCATGATTACACACCTTTAAAGCCAATCAGGAAGAAAATAAATTCAGTGTGTGTGGCAGGAGCTGAACAGGGAAGATACTACAACAAGCCTCCATTACCTTCTAAGAGCTGGTCAAATATTAATCACTACAAAATCTCTTGACAAAACCAGTGGCACGGTTCAGCCTTTCCAGACACACAGAAATACAGAACATATGTGTGAGGATCACAGGATCTTCCCTTCGGTGCTAGACAGCGTGCCTCACTTCTCCACTGGCACAATCACAGAGATGATGCTCCATCCACAGCAGAAATACATCCACTGAATGTGGATCAAGGACCTCTCCTGGCCTGAGGACCCGCTGCTGAGGCTACTCTCATGGGAGGGGGTACCCTCTGCGGTGGAGCTGACCTCCCCAGTCCTGGCAGCCCACTGAGAGTATTCAATGCCTATTACTATGAGCAATAAGAAAATTCTCCTATTTTATCTGAATTTTCTTTTTCCCCTCTGGAGCAGTTCTAATTCCTCCCTTATCCAAACCTGCAAGAGGTGGTTAGTTTTTTTAAAATCTGTTGTTTGTCTTTGGTATTCTCTGATGAGAAAGTATAGATGCAAAGGAATTCTTACCTTTGCATCTTTTGTTTTTGCATCTCTGCATATTAACAGAATATTCAATGAACTCGTTTAACACTTCCCAGTGATCTACAAATAATCCTTTGTGTTTTTGAAATGTGGCTATAGGCAGAAAAATGACTGCATCATTTTTTTAACATAACTGTTCTGTTCCCTGTGTGCAATCAGTCATGTCTGCTCACTATATTAACAAAAATGAAGCTAAACATCTTCCTATCCTATTGTTTTGCAAAATAAATGTAGCTCTAGGAGAGGAAGCTAGCATTTATTCTGGCTCATACATCATTAATGGAATTATATGTAAAATTTTGAATGACTGTATTGCTGAGCTAATATCCCAGTTTTGCTCCCTGTTTTCCAACGAGTAGTGGTGGTAACAGAGAGACCACGACGAGCAAACTTCTCATTCTGGAGTCAAAAGACTTTCTTCTTCACCATCTGGAGTGAAAGATGGAAATAACACAACACAACACGCACCCCCTTCCAAATAAGATGAGCTCTATAGAAATATGGCAGTAAAAAAGCAAGGTTTTCTAAATAGGCAGCATGTATGTTCAAGCAAAATGCTTTAAAAAGAGCCAATGGATTGATTTAGGGAGATGCACTCCAAATCCAGACACATCTCCAAGCACGCTGATATGACAGTTTCTCTGAAGCAGCTTCCTACCGAGGTGTTCACACACTGAGGCAGCTGCCAGGGGTGACAGCAAGATGGTTCTTGATTCAGCTTATTTTGGCTGAGCCTGTGGGTGATTTCGACCATATTTTTTCCCAGGTGCTGCTGCGTTAACCGTATGAGGAATGCACCAAGCACTGAAGCTGACAGAGACTTATAGCTCTGAAACAGAGATAGTTACAGCTGCACATACATGCTTCCTTTCTTATTAAAGAAGAAAAAAGTGCTGCTATTTACCCTGTTAAGATCCCTAAAGCAATCTCTCAGTCAGCCTGAATAGGCAGCATGCCTCTTCTGTGTCCTGCCTGGCCCTCTGAGCTGCACCATACCTGAGAAGTGCATGGGCTCCCTTTCCCCAGGGAGTCTTGCCATTGGGCTATAAGTTAACTTGGAAAGGTCACCACCCAGCCCCATCTCTTATTTTCCCATTAAACTCTTTGGATTACCTCCCCCTCTTGTGTCAAGTTCTCCTGCAGCTGATCACTGGAGCAAATGAGCCTTTCAGTCCTAGGAGGAGGCCCAGGTTGGCATGCAAAACCACAGGAGGGGACAAACTCTGCAGGGCTGTGGTCTAACTGCAGAGAGAGGCCAGCCCAACTCTAAGGGACCATCCCAGTGAGGCAGATAAACCTCTGCAAGCAAGACAAGATAAGACAAAGCCTGAGGAGCAGAAGATGCAGTGCCAAGAAGTGAGTTTTCAGATGTGCTAACAACAGCAGCAACTTGTTGCCAAACAGAACTGTGATTTAGCCAGCAAACCTGTTTTCACATAGGCAAACTCAACTATCTATACAGACTTTGGCTGAAGACATGGGGGGGCGGGAAAAAAGGAAAAGAACAAAAAGACCCTTTGGCTCCAGCATGCATACGAGCAGACACACATGCGCCCATTGCGTGTGTGACAGTGAGAAAACAGTTATACTCACAGTGAAGATTTTATCCCTGATTTCTTCAGTTGAAAACCACCACCACTTATTTTCTCCTTTGGTTACATCAAACTTGGCATTTTAAAAGCTTGGGGTTTTTTTGTTGGTTTTTTTTTTGGTTTTGTTTTTGTTTTTCCCTTTAAACTGAGTGCTGTTTTGAATTTGTTTTAAGATGAATGTTGCTTTCATTCCCATCACTGATTCCTAGCCTGCATTTCTGAGCCTTTGCTGCATTTTCACTACGTTTAGCACTTACTAGGCAATTATCACTGAGTCAGGTAGAATGACGGCATTTTTACAGTTCAAGCACACAGTTCTGTATTTCAGGGAGCTGATTTTTAAACTACTTAAATGTTAATAGCATCCACCTAATTGTACAGATCAGAATGTCACCAGCTAATCCCTGTGCTTTCCAGCTGACTTCTGTCAGCTGCTCTTTTGCTTTAGTTATCAATGTCAAGATATATTTTTGATCACAATTGTTAAGGTGAGGTCAGAAATACTTTTATTTGTATTCCTAGGTGCTTGCATCTTTCTGGTTTTAAACCTTACCAGCCCATCATTAGTTACACAAGCAGAATCTCAAAGCATGTTAAAGCATCAGAGGGTGGAATTCGTTTTTACTGCAATCCTCCATTTTCAAAACAACCAGTACATGATCGCTACAGTTCTCTGGGGAAACCAGCTTAAATGTGTGTCTATATTCCCCTGCATTTCAATTCAAAACACTTTATAGCATCCAAAATATTGGTGTGTGAGAGAACGGAGGAATGTCCATTTGGGATCACAAGAAATAAGCCACCTTCCTCTGCCTCCTCCCAGGTTCTCCTTTTTATTCGTTAAAATGGAATTTAGACTTTAAAAAAAATAATCTTCAGACAGTTTCAAGGCAACCGTAGCTCTATTACACCAGTTTTTCTGTACAAGAAACTATTTCAGCAGAAGGGTATGAGGACATCCTTACAAGCCAAAGCATACTGCTGTAATGGGAAATGATGAGGGAAAATGGTTTCAAAGAAAATCTATTACTATTCCCTGGTGATGGCCAAATAAAAGAGCAAATGCTATTGCCACTGAGTCTCAAGAAAAGTGAAATTAAAGAGAGTTCTGTTAATGTGCAGATTTTGACATGCAGTTCCCCAAAATGAAGGGCTACAGAAATAGTAACTGTCATACAGTCATTTATTAATAGTTAAATTTGTTATACATCTGCTCTGTGTACACAGACTCTCCCACCAACTCAGCCAGCCGGGTCTGTGGGAAAGGGGAGGGCAGTGTGGCTCCACTATGAAACAAGCAGCTTAAAAAACCCCCAAAGCTGGTATGCAAAAGCAGAAAGGTATGACAGAAAAAACACAAGATCAAAACAAGAAAAAGCAGCATAGACGAGTCAAGAAGTGGAAATTCCAGCATGACTTAATGCTGCCATGAAAGTTCTTGGAAACAAGGAGATAGCAGAACTAAATAATAGAAAAGAAGGTCTGATAAATAAGGGAGAATGGAGCACCATTTAGGATTCAAGTGCCTGAGCTGTTCAGCACTTTTTCAAAGAGAAGTACAGGAAAGAAAACATAGCTTTTAGTTTTAATGCCAACGTGTTATGGGAATTAGCTAACAAATTTACAAATTATTTTAAAGTCTGTAGAGAGCTAAGCCACCTGAGAATCAGAAAAGCAGTAGAACCTATTGCAAGAAGAGGCAAAAAGGGTGATCCAGGAATCGCTGCCCTGTAATGCCAAAACTGTAAAAGAACAAATGTGAGTCACAAACCTTCCTATGTTGAAGCACTATCAGGAACCCAGGACTCATCAGGGACACAAAAACAGCAGGTGAGAAGTAGTAAACCCAAGCTTTTCCTTCTGGTTGGATTACAGAGTCAACAGAAAAGTCTGCTATAGCACTTCATAAAAGCCCATCCCCAAAACTGAAGCTGACTGAGATTAAATCCTGGTGGAGATGTCTGAAAACCTACCAAATGTCCATAACTAAAAGGTAAGAATAAATGATAACACACTACCCCTGAGACTGGTGTTAGGGACAGATCTTATTTAACGTTTTAATTAATCTAGGAATAGGGAAATCATTGCTAGTCACATGGGGAAAACCCAAGTGGCAGGTTATAATTAACCACTAACCTACCCAGAGACTCATGGGAGGAGGTAGCATCCGGAGTCTTCTATCCTGATAACCTACACATCACTTATACTGTCCTTAAGATTATAAGATGCTTCAGAATACACCATATTTTCACCCTGCTTGCTCTGACCACGGCTCTGACTTCTACTGTCAAAATATACTGCAATGAGAAATGAGGCAGCATATATATTTCACTTTGTGTCTTTAGCTGGCACGTAGCATTGATACAAGCTCTTAAAGAGTTCACTGAATTGGTCAAACGTCAGGATGCAGCAACATTTGTATCTTAAATTTGCAAAGATGTGGGACTTCTTTTTTGATGAAAAGCACCTGTAAAGTGCAGGGTTATTGTGCTCCCTTTTGCCATTTCTTGGATAAATGTCATCATTTTTAATGCTACCAATCTTCTTCTATAGCCTGCAGGGGAGATTTTCTATGGCAAAAAAATGGCTTGTAGGTGCTTAATTCCCATTAAAAGCTACTGGGGAGGTAAGTACCAAGCTGCTATTGGAGCCTTTGGGAAAGAGGTCTTCCTCTAAACCATTGTTATCCACCCTTTCAACACCTGAAATAAGTAACTGATATAATATATATTATTAAAACAAGAGATGTTTGAATCTGCAGTGAAATCACTTTGTGCCCTGAGAAGTAGCTTTTTGGCATCCCCGTGCAAGTATGCAGAATGAAGTGAGACAAGATGCACTCTAATTCCGCTTTTAACAAGATCTCTATTTTAGGCAATGTAACATGAGAAGGTGGATGTGTCATCTAACTGACTCAGCAGAAGAGTCTCATTTAAAAACTCCACAGCAAGCCTTGACTGGTATTAATGAATACTTATATTTTGTTTAGAGGTGAAATATTGTGTACATAAATTTCAAGAGCATAGAGGCCATCAAAGAACAAAAGAGCTCTCGCCAAGACTTCTACTATTGCCTATATTTTTCTTTCTGTGCTGTTAGTCTCCATTCGTCTTGATGTTTCCAAGAGACCCCTTTTTGCTCTGGATGCCTGGGCTCTGGTCCTCTTTTGATGGCATCAGTAGAAGTCGTTAGCCCTCCTTCCCCATCCGTGGGGAATATGCTCTTTATCAGGGCAATTTACAAGTGATTGGTGCTGGGGACCAGATATAAAAAACTGGTAGAAAATACACAAAAAGGGCATGTCGTACAGCCTGATTTGTGCACTGCCTCTGCACCCCAGAAAACCCTCACTACTCCCTTCATGTTTCTCCCCTGGCACTATTTATCAACAGATCTCCATGGTTTTACAAAGAGGGTGTACCATGGTCCCCTTTGACAGACAGACCTGGAGCCCTGTGAAAGAAAGTAATTTTGTATAGTCACTCAAGAGATCTCCATTAAGGAACACCCTTAATGGTCTCTGGGGCCCCAGCCTGAGCCTCGGGAAGAGACAAACAGTGTTTTGTGTCTCTAACTCTCTGCTGAGTCTGCTGGGGAGAGGGCCACTGTAATGGCAACTCTTATGCTGCAAGAGGCAGCACCTGCCGGAGCAATACTGCGGTAACAAATTAATTTTGGACAGTTAATACAGAGAGATTCATTGGTAACTTTTAATCAGTAGCAAGTTAAGACAAATTGGAAGCCATGACCTACAAAGAAAGGCTCTGCAAATCCCCCTGCCAGCCTCCCAAGGATGGCAGCTCCCCCAGTACACAGCCTTGATGAACGGATCCTTTTACAAGGTCTATCTCATTTAATCATCCCCTCTGCTTGCATTAACCACTTCTGCAAGGGTATCTTTCCTGTGCATATTGCTTAAGTTCGGTCAAAAACCTAGTCTTGTTTTCAAATCCGCATTCATGATGAAAGCTCCAATCTAAGACTTCTATTCTTCTGAGACCTTTTCAGTTATAAGCACTGCGAGTAATTCTTTTGCCTTTTTGTCTGCCTGCTATAAGGCTTCCTCCCTAAAGCACAAAACATTTTTCCTTGCTGAATTCTCTCCACGCGTCTCCTCCGTACACAGCGAAACAGCCCGACACGATGGGCTGGGTCGAGGCGCACAATGACCAGTCTCCCTTTGAGTGAGAAGCTTCTGTTCTCAGCAGAAGGGCCGAACCCCAGGTAATCCATTCACTCCCTACCTGGCAAGGGAAGCAGCAAAAGAATAATTCACTGCACTTCTCACTGAAAAGCTGTCACAGGAGTACAGAACTCAAGACTTGAGCCTTCAACAATGAACTTCAATTTGAAAATGGTACCAAGTTTTGACCTAGAGCGAACAGCTTCCCTTGACGAGGCAGACAATTAGAGAGGAAGGAGCAACCTCTGAGCCTTCCATGTGCAACGCGTCCGAGCTGCTCCCCAGTGGTGGCAAAGACTGAACCAAGGTGTCCTCCCCTGGGATGCCCAGCTCTGGGGCAGTCACAGGGCAGAGCTGTGAACCACCGGAGCCCAGTGAGCATGGCAGCTTTTGGTGGCCCAAAAGGCATGGCTAGGATGACCGTGCACAGTGGCCCTGCGCAGACACGAGCCTGCCAGCCGGGGCATCTTGCTAGAGCACCGCTGGCACAGACACGGAGCTGCTTTGTACCTACACCTGCTGCATTCCCCTTTGATTGCAATTACCCTTGATTTTGGCAGTATGTCTCCTAACCCTAACGGCCTTTCCTAAATGTAATTTTCAAATGTTTACGTTTCCTTCTTTTCCCCACAGTAATTTTCAGTGCTTTGAACGTTTCAGGGATTCAGCTACATAAATAGATACCCTAATCTTGTAACAACATACTAGATTACATAATTGCGATTAGGATGGGTAATTACACAGTGCCCATGTGAGACAGACAGCTTCAACACTCCACATCACAACCGTGTCAAAATATTTTATTTACAGAATATCAGTAGTAACTCCACAGGCTACACCGTATTTTACTGTAAAATGTTAAATATTTTTTTTGATATGGCTATACAAAAATAATAATTAGAAAAGTCCTTCAAGTGCTTCTATTCTGTTTCTATTTCATTAAGAAAAAAACCACACTGTCGGGGTCCTCCCTACTATAGAGCATTTCAGCAGCAAGCCAGTTTTCACAGCCCTGGTAAGAGTGCTCTTGTTTATTGTAGAAATGTTACCAGACAATATTATAATGCCTTCCTGAAGCAAAGCTCACAGACGACGTAAAAAAAAATTAGACATGGTAGATATTTTTGTCAAGGTATTTAGCTCTCATTTTGATCTGCCAATGACCTTTTAATTGAGTGAATCACAACTACATCCTAATGCCAGAGCTTATTCACCAGCCATGAAAACAACCTGGAATAGCATGCAAATTTTATTTTTGTTTTCCCTCATGACCTCAAATTTATACTACTTAGTGCTCCATCACAGAAATGTCAAAAATCACAAAGACCCTCTGTAAGGCAGTGAAGAGTGCAGAATAAGCTCTCTAGAATTTGGTGGAGGCAGGAGTTTGGTACAAATTACATCAGCTGTTTTTTTAAACAGCCAGCATTGCAAGGAAGGAGATAAGCTTAAATAACACTATGAACAGGAGTTACCCTGCCTGCCGACACGAGCACCATTTTACAAAGACTTGACTCAGGAAACCAAAGTGAGAGTGCAGCCCAGTAGCATAAACGTCACATTATACTGCTCCACAGAAAAAAACGGAGCGAGTGCTTGCTGACCCCAAATGGTCTGACATGGGCTTAATTATATATTTACTTCACATACAAAATAGCCTGGATTAGTATTTTCCATACAGCTAACATAGAACTTTGTTAAACAATCATGAAGCTGCATGAATACTGAAATGACGATCCTCTAATCACTGTCACACTCAGTGCATCACATGAATTTTTGAATCGACTGTGACAAACACACATTAGAGGTTCTCACAGTGAACTGCTACTTAAGTTAAAATACATTTTTTGGAGGTTTTACAAGGTTTAATTGCACAGGATGAAACATGACACCTAGGCATTTGATTTATTACTAAGCATGGCTCTATATTAGTGAGACTGTAGAGCATACAGTGTTGTGGAATTATTTTTACTCTGTCATGACAGATGGACCCAGGCAGCGTTTGGTAAAGATCGCGTGCAAGTGTGCAGACACATGCTGCAGGTGGGATCCTCTCTGCTGCCTCCTCCAAGCCAAGCTGTTGTACTTGAAAACAGCACATTTCAGATGACGAAGAAATCATCATCATCTACATTTTCAAAATGGCAACATAGATTTCAATCTCCTCTATACGAAAAAATTCCACACTGACTAGAAAGCGATGTAAACCTTCCTGATTTGAGGGGATTTATAGAATAATAATCCTTGAGTGTTGGTTATAATCCTACCCTACAACAGGTGTACACAGCTCATGCTGCAGTGCTGCACGCAACTACTCTGTGGAAGTAGCAGTAGATGCAGCAAGGTGACAGGCTGCGATCTCAGCCTTCACTATATACTTATGCTTTGGTTTGGTTTGCCCTCACACAGCAGGGTACCCCACTTTGTGCTCTGCTCTATACCACCCAAGAAGGCACCCCACGGTGCTTCGACTTCTGGAAGATGCACACATAGGAATAGGTAAGTCTGTGCAAGCCGAACAGGAGGGTGCAGGATGTCACAGCACCCAAATGACAAAGTAAGCAGCTGCCTGCAATCAGGGATACTCCACCTGTGCCTCTGAAACTCAGGTTTTCCACTTGAAAACCAGCTGACAAACTACCGTGTCGGGACTTGGCGTAATGACAAAGCTGTCCTTGCCCCAGCACCTCCCAAGCCCTGCAAGGACCAACCAACACCCCCTCACAGTCTCCTCTAAGAAATGGCACATAGGATCGTTAAACGAAACTCCATGACACTGGCACAGCAGGCAGCGTTCACTGCGGCTTTACCTGTGTTGTCCATTGCCCTCCCCTTGCAAGAACTTCATATTTCACTTTACCCTAACATGTGCACAGCAAGGCTGTGTTGGTTCCCCTTGCATCAACCAACAGCACATCCAACCTCCGTGACCAGCTCGACCTCCAGACCAGTGTCACACCTCCCCCAGTGACAGCAGCGTGCAAGGCAAGTGGGCTTTTGTCCCATACCAAGGCAGGACTGTGCACTGATTTCCACTTTATACTTCTGAAGTTGCCATGCTGATAGCACGGTTGAAATGCCAGAGGAGCAACCTGCCTGCAAGGGCCCTAAGGAAGAGCCTGGATGTGACCTCAGCGGCACAGCTCTCCAGAGGGCTCCTGTAACAAGAGGACACCTGAGCAGAGACCACCCTGCCTTCTGCTAAGCAGAGCTGATATCTGGCAGCTGCATTTCTGAATGTCAACCAACTTCTCTGTCTTTCCTATTTATTTCACCCTTGTGAAAAATCCTCCCTGACTTGCTCTGCCATGCCCCTGGATGCATCGGTCACAGAGTCCCTGCAGCTGGGGTAAACCTCAAGCCACCATTTCATGTAACCTTTCAGATAATGAAGATTTCTTCAACATGGCCTGTATAGGATAATTTTGAAACTGTTATTCTGTGATTTATGAGAACTGTGGCTAATACTTGAGAAAAATGCTTTTAAAGCTGAATTCTCACATAACACTTTAACGTATTGTTGACAGCCAGTAATACCCTCTCTCCCCATTTGTTTTCTGAGCTGACACTAAACCTTCCTACAAAGCTAATTAAATCACCAGGAAAGGCATCTGACAATGTCCAACAGGTTTAGAAATGGTCTTAATCAAGGCCTTTGGCACCAAGTTCACATTCTTCTGAGGAGAAACTTTATATTAAATCTCCTTGAAATCAAGTGCTTTGGACTGGCCCCTTTCCAGTAGCTCAAGATATCACTGCCCAAACTTAAGGAGTGCTTTGTTCCAGCTGGAAGCAAGCTTACAGCTAGATGAAATGGAGGTGGGAGTAAATCTCTGTATTTCAACCAAACAAAATGACATCCACTCTATCCTCTACTTTTAACAGAGGCCAGAAAAGGGCATCAACTCAACAGGATCAGAATCAATCATTCTATTGGAAAAACTACTGTTAGCTAAGATAGTTCAGCCTTGTATTCAGCAGCGTTTTACCACTTCAGTGTATTCTTGTGTGGCTAGAAAAAGCTGCAGTCCCCCTGTAACATGTTTCTTGGCTATTTGACGGAGGGGCACTGGCTTTCTGCCTAGAAGCAAAGGTGCAAGCTACACCAAGAGCTAGGAAAAATCACAGAAACAAACGTCCATGGTAATCTCTGGAGCTCAAGTAATCTCAAACTCTCAGGCCAATTCAGATGCTTCCTGCTCTTTGTTTAAGTGTTGAGTTCTTTATGGTTTGGCTTTGTGCACGTTTTATACAAATGTTGACAAATACTAAACCAGCACTGTAACATTTCAAGGCTGATTCACTGATAACATGCTCATTCACAGGACTCTAAGGAGGGGACTGGATGTCATGTTTCCTTTCAAAAATACAGCTGAAGTGAGCATTCTGTAAAAATTCAAAGCAGATCTCAGATACGAAGAGCAAGAGAAGATAAGCAGTGCATAAGGGGACACTGAATAAGTCATGGAGTCTTACAATAAATATTACTGGAAGTCAGTACTGAGGTTCAATTCATAATATCTCTAAGGACATTTATCATTATTACCAACAGATTATGTGCCTTGTTTTAGGGGAAGCTGACTAAAGACTGCTGTTAAAACTATTCCTAATAGCTGATTACACATTTTTACTGATACTTCAGTTTTAATTCTGATCAACTTTTCTTGATTTATAAACACTGTTGCCTACTTTAAAGCCTGCAATCAACCACATTATGCACTAGATAATGAATACACTCCCTAACTTCAGGTAATAGGCAGAAACTCCATTAGAAAACAGTTGAATGAAAGGGAGCTCTATATATATCTCTGTCTTCCCAAGTGCTCTGGCGTGACATTCCTACAGTATTTCTAAGAATGAGGCTCCCTGCCAATCACTCTGAATACAAGCACAAGCTCTTGTTCTTCCCCTGAGATACGGTCTGCTCTGCTTGCAGCTACACAAACGATGCTCCACAGGTGGACAAAAGAGGAGCGGGCAATTGGAAAGCCTCAGTGAACAGTTTCCAAATTCTCTGCACAAATAGGTGCTGGGGCAGAGCCACACATACACAAAGCCAGGGATAAATTAGAAAAAACTGCAGAAATGCAGCACAAAACACTCTTCCACCTCAGTTTGCCATATTTTAGAACACAGAACAGAATGAAAACAAAGTAATTGGATGGACAGATGAGAAAGGCAATGCATGTCCTCAGACTTCATTCAGAGTGCTCAGAAGGGAGACAATAATAGCAATCACATATAAAACTAGACCTCCACATTTCTCCCTTCTCTGAGGTTTCCCAGCACATCCCTAGTCTATTAGTTCATCTTTCCAGCAGTCATTCTCATTTTCTACCATGTACAAAGCCAAGCACATTACCAGTGCATAACAAGCTATAATAATGATTGACGATTACATATGGACAAGGCAAAGTTGAGATTAAGAGCCACATTAAAAGAGCATCAGAATTTCAGAGAACTTTATCTGTTAAGAGCTTAGGAATAAGAATAGTAGAGAAGTGTAGTTAAAGAAACTACCAAGGAAAGCCTTGTTGAAAGGGTCTGCATCCATTAAAGAGCAACAGGGATACACACAAAGAGAATTAGTCAAAAATGGATAAGAACAAGCCTTGTATATCCCCCTGAATCTCTCCTGCTATTAGGTTAGATGCAAATTTGTATAGGCATAATGCATACCAAAAGCCTCAAACTACTGTTCCAAGCAAAACACTGTTTAGCCTTAAAATATTGTTTCTAAATTTAGGTGACTACTCTCAGAGGTTGCACTCTTTTTTGTTCAGACTTCTGCATCAAGAAACAATGAAACAACAGTTCCCAATGCTTCTGCTGCTCTATGGTGTACATGCTGCGTGCAACACACCTATGACTCGCTCAGCAGAATTCCCTCAGCAGGAACAGAGAACCCATTTGAACTTGACTACTTAGGTGTCTATACTATAGCTTTCTGGCTCTTAGGGATGATATTAAAAGGCGCCCCTTTTGGTCAAGGGATTTTTTTTAATGCTGCAAAGCAGCAAGTCTTATGATACTTCACATAACTGCAGGTCTTCTTATGTTAACAATTATTTGATACAAACTGAATTCCTAAAGATGAAAATCTGTTTCCAACATGTTTTCTGCCTCAGTGAGCTTCATGCAGGCAAAACCAAGTGCTGACGATAACTCTGGACATAGGGTTTTAGTGTTTATAGAATTTACAGGTCTTGCAAAAGATCAAAGTTCCATGCCGTTGAGTCCTGTGTGGTTGAAGGGATGAGATGACAGCCTCTTCAAAAGATGTAAGGTCCCACAATTCAACAATTTTCTCTTTTCTGTCCTCCCTTCCACTCCTCCAGTGTTTAACATAATAAGAGTTGTTTAAATCACAGCAGCATTGTCAGAAAGTCAAAGAGTTAAAGGTTTCATCATACCATTTATGGACTGCCAGATGCTACAAGCTTGTTATATCCAACTTTGATTAGCTGTAAAATGAATCTACAGACAGATTACTGCTGTTTGCCCAGATCGCTTTTCCTTTTTTGGGTTAAGGGTTTGTATCTGTCATTCAGCTGAAGTAGCAGCCAAGATTACTGGCGCAGTACTCTCTTCATCCCTGGCCATTTAGTTTCTGATAACTGTGGTGTAAACACATTACAATAGTGCGAGATCCCTATTGACTGACAGCCACCATCAGGGACATTATATTGTACCATATTTATCCCATATATCTTCTGCAATAGCACCCCCAGGCACTCCCTTCAGAAGAGACGTACAACATAGCAAGTAAGGCAGAGGGTCTGCAGAAATCTCAAACTTCTCTCTGCATGACAACATGGCCAGACTCCCTTCAAAGCCTTTCTTAACAACATTTTGCCTTGCTGTCACTCAGCTTCATCGTGATGAAGGCTGAGCAACCCATCTCCCCCAGCAATCCTTCTTCTTCTTTCAGTTTCCTTGGCTGTTGTCAGTATTACTGCTGTCCCTGTTGCACTGCCTGAGGCCCCTCTTCCTTGTCCCTCCAGGATGCTATGCATTTCCCATCCTATGTTATACTAAAATCCCTCCATCTTTCTCTCACCTTCACCCTGTGAACTTCCTACACTGATTGTTTGTCTCCTGATTAGTATGGTAGTTCCCCTCTTGCTTTTTGACCTTCTAAATCCACACAAGAAACCTGCAATTAATCATCTTCCTTACCTGCTGCCCAGGTGATGCCACAGGAGTCTGCTCTAGCTCCTTCCTACAGGAACCGCTCCACCATCTTCTGCTTTTCGCACCCTGGCTCATTTAAGATCCCCATACTTTCCAGCAAAGCTCTGCCTAAGGCTGTCACCTGCATATTTCTGCATACTGTCCTTGCTGAACCTCCTTGAATTGGAAACAGTGCCGGATTCATGGCTTTTTCCCCCGTTTGTTCAATATACCAGGCAAGGTATACAAAGAAAAGCTGTGTACCCAGATAGAGAGAAAGAGATTTTAAGGTCTTGAGGGAACGTGAGATCATCAGTCTCATACCTTGTTTCATCACAGACTGTAAAGCAACACAGTCTTGCTATTCATACAGAAAACATATGCTTCACAAGATCTCCAAGAATATCACCCAGGTGTCATTAAAGTCACCTGAAGATGGAGAATTTGTCACTTCCAGTAGTGGATTGTTCTAAAAGTTGCCCACCTTCTCTGCTAGAAACCTTTTCCTTGCTTCCATTTGAATTCACCGTGACTTAAAGTTTCCAGCTATTAAGTCCTTCTAATATGTTTTTTCATTTGATTAAGAAACCCTTAAAAAGCCTTTCTTCTCCCCATGAAATGATTTATATACCATAATCAAATTCCTCCCCATCTTCATATTAATAAGGAAAGCAAACTGATCTCCTCCAGTCTACCATTATGTATTTTTCTCAACCTTAGATTATGTTTGCCCTTCTCTTACTTCCAATTTAACAGTCCTCTTGTAACACAAAGAGTACTGGATGCTCTTTTGCACTTCCCAACACCAAAGTGTTCCCTATCTAGGTCCAAGGACCACATTATAGTCCATTCCACCGGGTTGAAAGACAGGGCAAGTCTCAAGAAACCCCCAGCTGCGTGTGCCATATCAAAAAGGGCTGTTTCTGTATAACGAAAAGCTGGATTACTCTGCCCAAAGACTGTGCAACCTTGTGCAAGACTCTGGAAAAGCTCTTAGTTTATATAGCTGTGTAAGAACCTTAGCAATCATCTGCTTACATTTGTCATGCACAAATATTATAAGATTTATTTCCTATCTCTGTGATGGAGGTGTTGACTGGAGCCAGTGCCCGTCCCTGCTAAGTCTAGAAACAACCCTGTTTGATGACTGTCCAACAAGAACTGCTTTTGAGTTCTGGTCATTGATCAAATTTGATGCACTACTATTCAGCACTGCGTATTTCAATCAGATGCATTATGTGAAATGCCTTACAAAGGTTAGTATATCACTACTGAACAGTTATCTTTATTAATTAAACTTGCAGTGTCAAAAGATGGAAACACTTTTCCATAAATCCACTCTAACCGGAATTGGCTTAGTAACACCCTAGGTCTTTATAGACAAAATCCTGTCACGATTTAAAAAAATAAATAAATTATTTAACACAAATATTAGGCTTAATTAATTGGGTCAACCACTTGCTTTTTTAAAAATATTAGCAAGAGAGTATGAAATTTCTATCTAAGACTTCCCTGGTATTTCAAGTTTTACTAAACAGGAACATCCAATTTTTATACCTCATGATTTAAAAATGCACAGCCTTTGTATGTGACATCTAGCGTCCTTAATTTTAAGAAACCAGCACATACCAACATTTGCACACAACACAAATCCTATCAACAGCAATCGAAACAGTGATTGAACATGTTGCTGGCTTTTTCTGCATCACCACTTTGTACTGCAGTGGGCCTTTCCCATCAGGGGACTCGGTGGTATTGCAGGCAGGCTATTCCAGCCTCACGATTACTGTGAGTGATAGGAAAAAGGTGAAGTCGTGGGTGAAAAAAAGACAACAAAGGCAGCTTTAAGGAGACAGTAGGAAGCAATGACAAATAGACAAAAGCACCAAGATGCAAGCATGAAAGCCTTGAAAGGAATGATAAGGAGTTTAAGCTTGCTAGGCAAAGACGCAACGTATGAAATTTAGAGACTGGCATATAGTGACAACTGGCTCAGCATGCTGGAAAAAGATGTTATCAATATTCTGTGTGTGAGCTAAAACACACACACATACCTTTCCCAGTCCATCTGGGCTTGGCAATTTCTACCTTCTTCACTTCTGCCCTTTCCAGAAGTTTGCCACGCTGCCACGCCAACAAAGCGTGCAGAAAGCACCACTTGGCAGTGCTTTGCACACTAAGCTCTCCTGGCCTGGAGGCTATCAAGTCTTTCTTGGCTCCCCAAATGAAGTGAACTATCTTAGCAGCATCACTTTTGCTCTGCACAGGGACATCACTTGAACGTTCTGATGATACCATCAGCAAGCTAACTCTGCCACCATTCCACATTCACCTGCCTGACATCTGCACCCCCATCACACAAGCAGACAGGAAAACCTACTCATGGGGGAAAAACCTCAAACAAACACTGAATCACAGACCAAAGCGCCAAATGCTGTAGAATTTAACAAAAAGTTTGCTTCTGTGTTAGCATTTGGTTGCTTTCTTTGTGTTCTTGTTGCTTGACATGAGTTGCTCCAAAGCTAAGGCAATTCAAGCCCAGCACTGCCACTGCACAGCCATCACAGGCTCTTGTCTCACCCCAAGGAGGGAACACTTTCCCAGCTCCCACTGTCACTTCTCCTGCAACACTCGTAAGAGAGATTGTTCCTTTAACCATCCAGGGTCCAATTATTAATTGTTTTAATACAGGTTATCCCCTGAACTGCATGCAAAGCTTTATAGCAAACAGAACACAAGGGGAAAGCTGTCCTTCTGGCAACACAATGGGCATGCAATTGCTTAGCTTGTCACCAACAATCTTGTGCTTTTTGCTAACCACTGAGCGTGGGGGAGGACCTCTGTCATCTTAGTTTTCAGGAGGGGATTAGTGCTCTGGTCCAGTTTTCGGCGTTTTGGGGTCCACCAGATTTGAGTGCCTGGGTTAATGACATGTAAATCTCTGAAGATATTTGAAAGAAAATTATCATTCTTTAGTTTTTAAATAGGAACTGCTATCCCTTGAGAGCTGCTATTCCTCATTGGGTTAAGCATGCGGAGACAAGCTGCCTTCCCTTCTGCCTTCATAATGTATTTCTGACAAGTGATGATAATGCTCCATCCTGAATCACTAAAGTAAAATGTTCTCGAGGTATGTGGGTTTCCAAGTTCTCCAGGATGCAGGTGCACATACACCATACAATGAATTCACAGAGAGAATTGACAGGACAACATAGAGTTTCTTAGGACTCTCTGCCAGCCGAAGCACTGTGGTACCACAGCTCCTCATGTCCAGCTCCTACTGAAGTGCTCTGAGGCACAAGCAGATGCCAGGAGACAGAAAGGGAAAGACAGGAGAAATTAATCTTCCTTGCATGTGCTTGGTGCTAGTTACTGAGCTAAGTGCAGGAGTGGGTATGGGTAAGCTCTCAAACAGGAGCAGGCACAGCCCTGGAGTAGATGGACCGATGCCCTGATCTGACACGGCAGCTGAGAACGGAGGGCAATGAGAGCAGTGTGATCCCACAGTGAGCAGCCACAGGAGAGGAGCAGCTGCTACAGCTCTTCTCGGGAAAAGCTGAGGAGCAGAAGCCTTTGCGAACACCATTCTCCCCTCACCCTGTGCACTGCTTCTTCAAAGGGTGAGTTTTGATGAAATAGGCTAAAAATGTTCCTGTATAAAACTGCATGATCTGTATGTAATACACAGATCACATTACTACTGACCAGGGCCATAAGCCCCAAGCCTTCAGTTGCCTCCTCCATGCGTGAGGGTTAATCATTGCTGCAGAATGAGTTTTTAACTAGAACACTAATATAATCAGCAAAAAGGACCACTTCGCTTTGACCTGCTTCAGCCAAATGTGCACATACTCACACACCTGCCAAGCAATTTGTCTTGCACAGGACCACACTTGTTGCAGGCAGGATCACAGCCTGACCTGGCCTGCTAGCACATCCACACACTACTGGAAAGCCCTTGCAAACAGTCCTACTGCATGCAACATGTAAATATGATCATGCAGTACATTGCTCATTGACTTTCCAATGTCAACTTCACAGACAAACTTCTGTGAGCATCACTGTTAATTCCACATAAGCCAATGGGCTAAGAATTGCCAAGGGAATAGCACCACCTGTCCTTGCAGAGAAATCTTAACCGATACAGAAGCAACACAAATATCTGAACCCCAGTCTGGCACCCCAAAAGTGTCAGTGAAGCTCATCCTTCACCTGGAATGTTTTCTTTGCAAGCAAAGGAATTGCTCACTGAGCAACACTGCTGAGTTCCAGCAGTTTGTACTCTGGATTCAACGGCAAGGGAGTTGAGTTGGTCTGGTTGCTGGAATGAAACAAAGAAGACAAACAAGGTTTTCTGCCTTCAGGCCTGAGTTCTGACTGTCTCTCTTCATGGACATCAAATAAAGCGACATTCTCATTCCATTACAGCAGAACATAGCGACAGCCACCTCACAGCTCTTATGCAGGTACAACATATGTACTATTCTGTCAATGTGCTAGGAATTTCCAGGGAGGGGAAAAACCCCAAACATATAAGCTACTTATGCAGCCAGCCTATAACCCCATCCTCTTAGTTCATTTGGGCAGTTGTGGCTGATTATAAAACCTTGGAGGATGTTGCTAATACAGCAGAAGTTCCAGCAGAAGCTTAGGGCTTACTTCATCCCACGGGTAAGCTTATATTCTCCAGAAGGTGATGCTGAACACGAGCCTAAAAATTCCTTTACCTTCTCTCTTCATTTATTTTTTGAATACTAAACATATGGCTACTCCAAAGAATTACCTCAGGCTGAGTACTCTTCCTCTTTGAGAGGTAGCAAGTATGTTGTTGGATGGCACAGCTATTCCACAGCCTGAGCTACGGCATCCCATAATACCAATGCCAAATTCACAAAACGCCGTTTTCTGTCAGTACTAGCATGTTGGGTTATCTCATTCATGGCTTTCTGCACCAGAAAAGCTGCTGTTTCTTAGTGGGGATGCAAGATGAAAGAGCAGACTGGAGAAAAGCATGCAACCCACAATCACTCAATTCATATAATTAAAAATTAAACAGCAGACAGGAAAGCAGGCGCATCTCCTCCATGTGTCTGCGTGTGTATTCAGTTTTCAACAGAAACATCTGGTCCCTGACCAAGATATTTCATTCAGTAAAATATGTTGGCTAAAAGTAGCTTCTAAACTCTTTGGGTGCCCTGAAAGGTGCTAAAGACCTGCCAAGGAAGAGTTGGGGTGACTCATGCATGCACGGTGCCCACCAGCATGGCACCCCAGTCTCCCCACGGCACTGGATTATTGATGTGTTCTGCAGAAATACTGGCTGGAGAGAACAGTTCTGACAGTTATGTGCCTTTAATGCCTCTTTGTATTTAAAGGATGAAACCCTGTAAGGAAGGCACATAAAGTAGTAGTATGGAAGAGCAATAGCACAAGAGAATCACTGCTATTTACTCTTTTTTTTTTCCTTTTTAAACAAAGTCAGGCTTCAGCTGATCATTTTGTTTACAGTAGAAGTAACAGAAAAGAGTTTTACTCCTTACAGCCCATTAAACCTGTTTTTCTCCTACTCCTGTTCTCCTCCCCCTCCTTCAAGCCTTTAACAAGCCACAGGAATACAAATCAGAGAAAAAGCCCAAAATCTCTCTGCTGATGAACTGCTGAGAAAAGGTTTCAACACGGCTGGTATTAACAGTGCAAATTTCCGACCTATTTATATCATGGATAATTGGTGACTAGAAATATTTGCATTGCTAATTTTCCTCCATTAAGAACAAATCCAGGGTCCCAATAATATGGCTTAATAGCTGCATTTAAGTTACTGCCCCTTCCCTGTTTTTTTTTAAGAGGAGTTTTTCCTCTCCACACTTAAGTAAGTTCCTAAACAAAGAGCTCATTCTTTCTTTGCTCCCATTACTACCAAGTTTGCTGTTCTAACAACAAACTTGACTTTCACCAACCTAAGTTGAAAACAGAAGACACAGAGGGTGGCTAGGAAGAATGGTAATTAAAAATCCGTTACTCTGTGTGTTACCACTTCCTTATGATGAATTAAAAAAAAAAATATATAATCAGCACATTTTTCCAACACAAGACGAGACCTTGTGAAACTAAATTCTTATGTTAGGACTTCAACTTTAAAATTGATGCCCTAGAAATACCTGAGAAAGGTTTGAACATAATGGTTAAGCCAGGCTTTCATTTCCATGAACAAGGGCCAGCACAACCCTTTAACTGGAGCTCCCCGAAGGCAGGAATCCTGCTACAGATTGCCACTTGTGGGTGATCGTCCTGCACCTAGAGGGCTCTAGGAGCTGATTAGGAGGCTGATACGGTGGAGTCTGGAGTCTTACAAAAAGGCAATCAGACCAAGTGCCCCCAGGGAGAGGGAGAGCACGGAGCAGAGAGCCTCTGACTTCAACCAGCAGCTCTGTTTCACATAAAGGGACACTGTCAGGTCCCTTTAGAATCACTTTAAAATAGATGAAGCAGATTTGAGGGCTAAAAAGAAACTTTTCTTACGGTCCACTGGATCTGCATGCAAAGCTCATTGAAAACATTTGAGATGCATACCAAATTAACTGTACTGCGCAACCAGAATTAATTGTGTCCTTGACAGCGTGGCAGCCGATAACATTTGTTATCCCGTGAAGTCACTCAACCCACAAACAAATCCCTTCGCTGCCATTTATGCCCGCTGTGCTCCCATAAAGCATCCAGAACAGGTACCTACACCTATTAATAACCCTGTCACCGCTGCCACATTACAGGGGAATGTGAGCTATCATGATATGGTGACATTTAGCTGATCTCTGGTCCTGCAAATTCCGCTGACCGATACCACATTTCAGGAACAAGTTTTGTGTTGGTGAAGAGAGTTATATACTGAATAAGATGGCAACCCAGCAAGTACCGGCTGTGCTGATTTACTGGGGCTGGCGACTGTATTGTACAGTATTGTAACTGCACTGTGACAGCCAACTCTCACGCCATCCTGGTGGAAATAAAGGCTTCTGCCCCCCGCCGCAGCACAGAACAGTGGAGATGTAACACTTCAGAGCGGCAGCAATTCAATTCTTCGTGAAAAACAGAGGTCTTTTCAAAGAAGGCACCTGGAGCCTGCACAGTGCACCTGTATTAACAGCTAATCATCACTAGTACAAAAGGGGAACAGTCTCTTGCAACTCAGCCAGCCGGCAGCATAATCCAGAGCTCAGAGAGATAGGTGGCAAACATCTAACATTAATGCCAAAATCCAGAAGACTGGGAATCCTTTGAGAAAATCAAGAGGAATCCACGCAGGTAACTCCAGCTGAGCTGTAGATTGTAGGATGACTGTCAGCTGAAAAACAAAATCTAGCTAGAGTCACAAAGCCTGCAAAAAGAAACCAGTATGACAGGAAGAACGCAGATCTTTTTTTTTGTGTGTGTCATTGCAGTTACCACAATATTCCCTGCCACGTTTATGGAAATACCATAATCTCCTGAGGAAATCAGTTCTCTCTACAGATCTTCTAAGCCCTGAAATCACACCCTTTCTCTGCTACAGTAAATAGTAGGCCCCATGAAGCATCTGCATTCTCAAGAGATGAATGTATTTTTCCAGTTTAGTACTCTGATAAAACCATAACGGTGTAAGAAAATAACATTGAAATATATTATCGTTTGAATTCAAAGACCCCTGAACTCAGAAATTACCTTGCTAAGAAGTTATTCCCATGACCTCTTAGCCCTGCACTGACGTCACACTTTTCTAAATAGAAAAAGCAACCTCTTAACTGGAAAGATACCATTTCCAAAAGTGTCACACCAGAAAACATCACCTTGTCTGCAAACCACACCATCTAGCCAGCAGAGCTAGTAAGGCTGGTGGTAGTACAGCTGCAGTGCTCCTGGTGCCACAGGTCCTAAGCAGAGGGACCCACCAAGGACAAGCACTGTCGTGGGGAAAGGGAAACCTATCAGAAGACACCATGATAGCACGGTGACACTGTTCACGATACTCAAGTTGGCTCCTCTCTCTCTGGGCTGTCCCTGCAGAGCTGCTGTTTCTTCCAGTGAGGCTCCATGAGCAGCAGCGGGGGAAGCAGAGACGGTGAACACCAGCCCCTTAAATTGATTATAGATGGCTTTGTTAGTAATACATAACATATAGCTGAGCTCTTCTAAGTGATATAGTGCCAGGCACACAGAAGACTTCGTCTTGATAAAGTCAGACATCTTGAGTACGTAATAAATATGATATTCACCCTCTGTCTAATGTAGGTTATGTGAAGCTGCTAAGACTGCAATTTTTAGGCTATCACTGTCCTTAAATTATTAAGCAATATAGCATTAGAAAGCTAGACTGAAGGCTGTGCATTGCGGGTTTATTTTCTTTTTTTCCAATGTGTGCTTGAATAGAAGATGTGACTTTGGAGAAGGTATTGTGGTGCTAGTACGTATCAAGAGGATGCTTGGAGACTGACACTGTGTCAGGTGTCACTGTTGCTTACATTTTTATCTTCCTTCCTTTTTAGTGCTTGTGTGGTGAAGAAAGCACTTACTAACCTACACTCTAAGAAAGCAGAAATTCTCTGTCTCGGCAATATATTGAATTAACTGTTTACACATGTTTTAGCTGGGTTAAAGCCCGCTTGGTAACACGTCAGGATATTTTAAAGTCACCTAAAAATAGGTTTGTACTTTGGCTCTAGCTTATTTAAAGCCCAAACCAGAGATCTCTGTGATATCAATGTCTTTCTTATGGGAATAAGGAAAATAATATCTAAGAATGCCTCAGCACGTCCCATGTCACCTCCCCATTTTTATTCAGTAGCCCCAGGAGGCAGGTGTAGTTTGCGTGCATTTCTGTCAAGAGGCTTATGCAAATCCAGGAATCGTGTGCTAGCGCGTGTGTGTGTGTGCAGGAGGGAAGTCCACTCCTTGATCTATTTGCTCATCTCCCTGTCCTCTCAATACAAAGGGCAATGGAAGAAGTTTCATTTAAACTTATCCCATTCATAATCTCAAGGACTCCTGGGCACCCTGTTCCTCCTCCCAGAGGACACAGTCTGCAATTGAGTAATGCTCCTTTTCGGCAAGGAATATCTGTCTACAGAAGAGCTTTCCAAATGATGACAGTAAATTCATTCGGTGCAACTTCACCTTCCAGGAGATGTGGCTGTCTTTCCCGTACACATAAACCTACTGGCAGACTGTAAAACTCAGGTGCTTAATCCATGCTGAGCCTCTTAGTTTTTGCCTAATGAAAACATAATGTCAGCTGCTTTTAAGGGAGCAAATGACTCACATTGCTATCACCTGTGTATTATTCATCCTCCAAGACAAAGAGATCTAGAGCAACCTAGTTAAGTCTGTTCACAAAGAGACAGCATTAATCTGGAAATTACCTCATTCTCTGAAGGGGAAAAAAAAAGTTAAAGCTGAAGCAAAAGGATATGTGGGGGTGCTGAAGATTTCTTCCTATACCTGTGTAGTAATGGGGTGTTTGTCTCAAAAGCCTGTTGTAGACATGATATTTATATGTATTTTGAGACAGGGAGATGCTGTAGGACAACCTGTCACTACTGCAGAAAGGGGGTATCTTCATTTTCCTTTTATTGTTTTTACCATGTTTGTAATTCCAAGTAATCTTTGCTAGACAGTGTATTTTAAAGCCTGGTTTAACCATGAAAGGCAGAATCATGGTTGCTCTATGTGGGGGTGGCCAGGCCTGGAATAGGGTTTTCATAGTAGCTGGCTTTTTAACGCCAGGAGCTGTCAGCCACTTTTCTCTGGGGTCACTCTGAGCCACCTGTAACGGAGGGAGACTGCACACACTCAGCCTTTCAGACTTTTTGCTCATATGGCCCCTACTTTCAATCACACTTTAAGGGCTATCTGAGAAATTTTACCATTTCTCATGCTGGCTGCTGCTTATAGGCAGCAGTAAATGCACACTCATCTGACGCATGGTCAGAAACGAGCTAGAAATCCTCTGGGAAGGAAAGGGGAAAATTCTAGAGACTTTGCAACGTTTATTTCAGGAACAGCTGTCTGCAGAGACATCCCTGCTGAAGTATACGCTACCCTAAGCCAAAGACTGGCAATAACCAGGCTACTTGTTTTCAAGGGGCTTCTGCATCAAAACATGAAGAGCCCCGTGAGTCCTCTTCCCACTACAGACATATACCACAAAGATAAAATAAACAGCAGTGCCTGTGTTTGTGTGCGCACATGCATGTGTATATACTACCCATGCAAGCCGCTTCTGACAAAGGGAAATCTGGATAGAAAGCAAAACATCAAAACAGACACGGAGAGAGAAAAAGAAAAGGGATCTCTCCCACCCACGGCTCTCGCAGCTCTGCTTCCCTGCACACCACAGAGGGAAGGAAGTGCGTATTCAGAGAGCTGAGTGGTGCGCAAAGCCCTCAAGGCACTGGTTTATCTGAGCTTCTTCTAAACGTTACTAAATAAGCCTATTAGTTTCTGAAATCTGGCAAGCCAGAGAACAAGGCCCAGGAGTATGAACCGAGACAGGACGTACTATTATTTCAAGTGCATTTACATGCAGTACGGACTTCTCTGTTGACTGCCCAAAGGTCATCTGACAAACAGTGGTGAGTTTTTTACACCATGTCAATTTTTGATCCAATAGCACTTGCATACCAGATGGTTTAAAAATATGTATTCACTGCCACTGTTTCTGCTCTGTTCAGCAGTGCTTGCCAATGTCTCGAGTTTATGATGTCTGTAGCAAATGTTTTAGTGTTGACATCTTCTGCAATTTGAGTGAAGATAAATTGCATTAAACACTAAAACATTACTTACAGATGGAAAATAGACTGACTTCACAGACATTTGCAAGCAGGGCATCTCCAGTTACGCAGTAGCAGAGGCTGCAGCAGAGAGAACTCAGTTTAATAAAGAAAAATCAATTGGCATTAACTGGAAAAAAAAAAGCCACCTTTACTTTCCTTCCCACTTTGTGAAGTGCTGCTCTGCCAGCACAGGGTGCTAGAGAAAGCCTGCTCTCTTTGTGTACACAAATAAAGCTGCACAGGAGCAGCACCGTATTGTGTCAGAATGTGCAGCTTTAACATATTCTACATCACAGTGAAACTGGAAAACATCCCCCTGCTCATCCCTACATTTGTGAGCAAACATATTTCAGAAAAACACTGATATCCATTTTCTCCTGCCCCAATTTTAAGCCCTGCTATTTAGTCTGGAGCACAGAATGGGAACTCTGTGTCCTCTTCCTTCCACTGCATTCCCCACTCCCCTTCCCTGTTCCCTTTGGTGCAGAGGTTCACGATACAAATGTAATTGCTCTAATTTTTTCCACATCCTTTTGGGAGAGAGAATATTTCTTCTTTTAAAGGGTATTAGTAACCCTCTGGCAATTCCATTTATCTCTTCAGTACAGTGAATCTGAAAGTATCAGCCGGTGCTCGCTCTTCCTTTCACCCCCTGCCACCGTGAAGCCCACAGAGCACCTCTGGAGAGGACGGGAGCTTCGCCTGTGTGCTAGACGCACACACTGTCACAGCACGGAGACGAGGCCAACACACAACAACAGATGACAGTTTCATAAATATTGAAGGGCAGCTACTCTGTAATAATGCGGAGTTAACAACATGCATATTTTATTTATGGAACAGACAGCAAGAGATGTGCTTATTTATTTGCAAAAGCTAAAAGATTTCAGATATTCGTGGTGCAGCTGAGCAAGGAAGGGGTTAAAGCCAGGGTTTCCAATGTAAAACAAACAAGGCTAAGCCACAGTGTTCCTCCAAGGCTCCCTCCTTCCTTGCCCTCTGCAGAGGCTATAAATAGATTGCAGAAGAATAAAGGACGGGTGGGACCACCCTAGCCAGTCCCTTCTATTCTCCCAAGGGAAGGGGAGAAAAAAAAAAAAAAGAAAAAAAATCACCCGATTCAATTATTTCAGATTATGAAGAAATTAACACCCCATGAAAAATCTAAAAGTGATGATACTCCTAATTACAATATGCAGCCTTCTGATTTATCGTCATACTGAACATTCGTCTTTGAATTCTCCTTTCCTTCCTTTGCATCATATTCATGCATATTCCCAAAGCAATACACATTTACTGAATTTTGCAGTCACGTTTCCTATAGCCAATAGACTGCCTGTAAAGAAGAGAGATGTGCACAGACAAGGGACTGTAGGTGGCCAATATCATCTTTGCTATGCTCCGCTTTGCTAATCCTGAAAGAAAACCAAACCAAAACCCCACAAACAAAACCCCCACCACTCTACCCCTTAAATAAATCTGAAGTTTAAGAAAAATGCATTTTGCCCATCACCTCAAAGCTCAAGGGTCTTTACTCCAGCAGAGTCTTGTGGAGCAACACATTTAAAGGCAAAAGATTCAAATGTGAATGCTTCATCTATAAACCTATATACGTCAAGGTAATCAGTCCTGACTTATCTTTCCAAGCTAGTTCTTACAGCATCACCAAACAGCAGAAAAGTTTAGGTATTATTTGTTTATATTTGAACACAAGATAACTCAAAAGGGAACCACCAATTCTTGCCTGCCACCTGAAATCTCTCAAAGTGCAAGCTGCTCTTAATAGCTGGTAAAGATAGCACAGGCACCAATACCACCTTTTCTGACCGAACTGCTGGGGTGGATTAGCTCCATTTCTCTGAAATCAGAGTATGCCTACCTGCAGCTTCCTCAGAGTGGGAGGCATGAGGAAAAAAAAAGATATCAAGGAACAACATTAAGTAGTTAAAGCTCAGGCTTCAGATATTGCATCTGGGGATATACCCACAATGAATATTAGGGAAAAATTCCTAATTAGCACCAAATACAACCGTGGCGAGGGTCAGAGTTTCTGTAAGATTTTCACCTACTGAATTCAAAACATGGTTTGAAACAAGAGGATGAGTGGGGGTTATCATTTTTCTTACACTCTTACACAAGCACCTTGCAGTTTGTTTTCCCTTAGCAGCTTCAGGCCAGACAGCTCAGGCCTTCCAGCTTTGCCAGAAGGTCTGTCCTTGTGGTTGCAGGCATATCTTCCTTGGGAAAGAAAACCAAAATGCTCCAGCTACTCAGCACCTGCACAAACATCTTCACCTGCAGCTCTGGAAATGCAAGGAGCTGCCTTATACCTCATGCATATGAAGAATGCCTAAATCCTAACTTACTGCACTCTTCTCCTAAAAATTTTTTTGGAAAAAAAAATTCCATTATTACACTCTCAGGATTCCTTTCTTTAGTTTTTGTCTCCTTAACCCAGTCACCTCTTGAGATCTCTTTAAAGTCTGCATGAATAGAGCAGGCATGAGCACTTAATTGCAATAAGGCATAAGATTCATTAAGCATCCAGACGGGAACTCCCATCACCCCTTCCTAGCAGACATCTGTGCTCTGGGAGGCTGCATGCACCACCCAGTTTGCAGCAGTTCTTGTCACAGATTGAAGCTGGAGCAGGGGGCTGGGCCAGGTGACCTCCAAAGGTCTCTTCTAACCTGTTTCCCCTGGCCCTGTTCCTATGATAACAAGCCAGTGATCAGGACAGCAGATCCTTCACCCAGGAAAGGATCCATATGGTAGCAAAAGTCCTCTTAGGGGATCCAGGTAAACTAAGCTGTCATCCACAGGCTGCCCTGTTAGAGCAGAGAACCCTCTGCACACAGAGGCACCAACAGCCTCTTCTACTGTAAAGCCTGATCTTGGCTCTCCCAGCTGAGTTTCCATCAGGTTTTCATTGTCCAGTCTCTCTAGGACTAAAGGAGACATTAAACGCTATTGGTTTTACGTGAAGCATGAATACTGTGAACATAATGCTTTTTACAATTCTTTAATAACAACCTGTTTAACTGCAGAGGGGGCTATATAAAATGAAGGCCACAAGCATTCCTCCTCAAATGTGTAATTTTTATAAGCACTCCCATTTATGAGAGTTCATTATACTTACTCCACAAATGACATCTTTCAAAGACAAAATCAAACTGATGAGCATGAATTTGAGTCCTCCACCTGTGGGGCAAGTGTGCACACACGCATCCGCCACATGCACTGCTCTCCCTGCATGCTGGTGGGAAGCCAGGACACACCACACACATTTTGCATTTCAATCTCTTGTCCACATGTTGGAAACAGACAGGAAAAGTGATGGGCACCCATGCAAACACCCAGACAGGCATTACTGCCATAGGCCTGTTCAGGATGAGATGTGCAGAGCTGTATGCACAATTCATTTTGTTCAGAGGCTCTGTGAGGGTGTGAGCCAACATCCTAGCTAAGCAGAAAAACATGAAAAAGAAGAGAGGGTATTATTATTTTTAAGGTAATATAAATTCCAGTTCCTTCCTCCCATGGTTTTCATGTTTTTCCCACAGGCCACTGACATAAAGAATGAAACAGACTGTCACAATAAAAGCCCTGAAGGGATGTGGAGAGCAGAAAGCACACCTGGTCCCATCTACCCAATGACACAAAAATTCAGGGAGGCCTGGAAAAGGTGGGATTCCTGTTTCTCACATGTGACACTCCCACTTTCTCCTGCTCCCCAGAACGTCTCCTGCCTGCTCACCTCACCTTGGGGCTCTAAGCTTACAAACTGGCTCTTCAAGACAGCAAGGAGAAAGCCGCAGAAGCCAAAAATCACCTGAAAACAGAAGTGAGTACCGGTCTGCCCAGCAAATGACACGGTGTACTAATATCCAGTGCTCAGCTGGGGATAGCAGGTGCCTTTAATTCAAATAACTCTTCTGTCTGGTTGCGTCAGGCTTCTCTGCTTTTGTTTCCAGTCCAGGAACAATTTCCTGTAGGTCTGGCGTTTGCTGCTCCCAGCCTTGTTTTAAGGAAAAGCAGGTGCTGGTCTCACCGAAAGCACCCACGAGGTGGGAGTGATGTGACTGTGCATCACAGTACTGCCAGGCTGGACAGGATCGAGAGGACCGTGAGAGAGACCATATCCAGAGCAGGAAGCAGCATCTCCACTTCACTGACAGAGCACAATGGGTATTGAAAGAAAGACCAACTGAGTGACTAAAACAAGGAGAGATTGTTCTGCCAAGTGCCTGCTTTGTCTGATTACCAAAGCTCAGCAAAAGAAGTGTTGCTGTGTCTATAATCAAATGGAAAGCCACCTTCTTGGGCCAGGGACAGAGGAAAACAAGCACACACAAGCCTGGGAAAAGTCTCAGCTTTGTTCCTCCTGTCCTCCTGCAGCTTCTGCTTGTAAAAGACACCTTAAGCAATTTTGATTTGTAGAAATCCTTTCCCCCTGTATATATTTAGGTAGTTTTGGGAATCTGCAGTATGGAGAACCAGGCAGTTACAATAGAAGTGAGCAGAGAAAGGAGGTTGGTGTGAGATACTTTAGGAAGAACAGAAAGATTGTAAGAGACAAGTAGTAAAGAGACCAGCTTCAAAGCTTCACTTCCATATGATGTGAAAAGTCATCCCAGGAGATGCCAGCACAGGAATAACACAACCCTTGCTCTTATAACATTTAGATCTCGAAAGGATAGGACTTAAAAAAAAAGTTATCAAGATGTTAAACACCTTTACACAGATATTTCTGGCATGTACGTCAGAGAGACTGGCAGTTTGGGATCTTGTCCAGAAGGCACCTCACCGTGCCAGGAGTGCAAGCACAGCCTGCCCAGTCTCCAAGATCTCTAGTGAGTGCTGCCTGTCTGCACAGGCAACCGCTCCCTGCATAGAGCTGGGCTACTTCGCTATGTAGCCACCAACTTTTACCTTAAAACAGCACCAGAAACTTTGCTACAGGTCCATCAAGTGCCTGCTCCAACAGTACAAGTGTGTTTGTCCTATGTCAGTATCAGAGACCTCTTTTTAAATTCTGTCTTAGGAAACCCTATGAGGCCAGTTTAACTGCATTGCTAATACAATAGGTGGGTATTTTTCTTTGCGAATTATGGCCTCCAACTTGCTGCTAGCCAGTAATAACCAGCCCTAACTTGTCTGTTGTCTCACTGGGGAACCAGAACATTTAGCAGGAATCTTCACTCCCATTTACAAGTAGGAAACCCAGGTACAAAGAGATTAAGGAACACAAAAGCATGCAAAATGAGGCAGAACAGTAAAATGTACTGGAAAACCCCTCTTCTGTCCTTTGCCATCTTAACGCCTGGAGTTAATACCACAGCCTTAAACACCTGCAGTTCCGTCTGGTAAATAGTATTTCCTACCTCTTGGTCTTTGACCAAAAATATAAACACGAATAGAAGAGGTTGTAGACTTCTGTATAAAGATGTTTTAAACTCATTCCTCAGATAAACACTCCCCAAAACAGTAGTAAGTGTATTTCTCTCACTTAGAGCCCTTAATATCCTCACCGCTAACACAATGAAAAAAGCCAAAACTACTCATTTCATTACCTACTGCTCTCCAGATTAATCTCCATTCTGTGCTGCACAATGACAGGGTCACCACGGGGTTTCCATGCCACTGGGGCTGTGTAAGGAAGTACGCAGCCTGTACAAATAAAAGCAGGGGAATTCTTTATTCTCACTCTTCCTAACCTGGAGTTTAATTCCTTTTCTTTTGTAAAATGAAAACCAGTCTTTTCACAGAACATAAATGATCAGTGCCAGCTTTCCCAAAGGAAAAATACTGTAACTGTGTACAGCTTCTGCCAGAGTTAAAAATCTTTCTTAGAAGGATCTTGGCTTAAAAGTAAGCTCCGAGTGCTCTAAAATAGTCACAGATAGTCTAAAAACGAGCAGGTGCCTCATGAAATGAAGATTAAGATTTAGAGTCCAAATCTGGTGCCCTTCAGGCAAAGGATTCCCAAGGCAGAAGCTCCTAATGCGGCTTTTGTTAAGGTTTCATAAAAGTAGTGGGAGATTGTCAAAGACTAGGGAATGCGATTGCAGCTCTTATTACGCCTCACACAGCACCCGTTACTCTGAGTTTATCCCATCTATTTAATGAACCTACCGCTCCCTTCAGGCTAACACTTATGAAGAAGCCAACACCCCTTCACTTACGGGGTGTTTATTCAGAACTATGAGTGGGGAAATCAGGCTGGCTCTGGGTACAGCACAGCTAAGCAGCTCGGGGCAGCACAGGAGCAAGGCTTTCCTCTGCTGGGTCCTGCCAGAGTTGAGCAGCAGTAAGCCACACATCCCTGGTGCCAAAGGGATTGTACTGCACAGGCACGTGCCAGAGGTGGTCTTCTCCTTGGCCTCTTCCCACGTGAGTGGAGTGATACACAAGCCCATGATGAGAACACGCCCACCTCCACCTACCTGCATGCTGGTCAAGGCAGAATTTGAGCATAAAGAAACCAGCAGAGCTCAGCATGGTCAGGTTTGACCCTCTCCCACATCTGTGTGCACACTGTTCCCACCCAAATGAAGATCCCTCATAGCCCTACCACCTCCTGCTCCCGGGAGCTGGGGATGAGTGTATGGCTCATCTCCCCTGGGGTGCTAGGTCCCACAGAATCCCTGTTCTTCAGGGAAATACAGACCTCCCTGCCCCACAACATGGGGCAAGTCCCTCTTCCTGCCTCACACAGAAATGGAGGGGAGCAAACCCAACTTCCGTTCCTGCTATGGGAAGTATGAAATACAGCTGCACATGAGCCTCCCCCACGCTGGGCCCGTGAAAGGCACATAGCACTGGGGCTTCTGGGCAACTCTTCCTCCTACCACCGTCCTGCTGAGCGCTGAAAATGCTAATGGCTTAATGGACCAAGAAGGGCAGTGAACTGCCCAAAAGGCACTGAAATGGAATAGAGGGCTAGACATGTCATTTTTTCCTCTCCTCCTTGAAGATTGTTGTAGTTAGAACTGAATAAAACAACTGAGATTCAGGAACACAGATAGCATCTGAGATTTCTTGCTGCCCCTGTCAACAACTTTCAGACATTTGAAAGCACAGCCATAATCCCCCTTTCACTGCAGCAGAGAATATGAAACACACAGCAGCCTACATTTTTACTCGGAGATCCCTAACCCAGAGCAATGCTGGGTGAGGCTTCGAGAGCTCACTGGGCCCATCAGTCCTGTGCTAAGGAACTGATGATAATTTCTGGGAACAACCTTCTGCTTAAAATGCAAGGTTGATCAGTGATAAAGTTGTGTTAATATATAGTTAACATATACTGTCTGGTAGCAACTTGGACTGTTCCAGAATACCTAGTTCAGAGCAACTCCAGATTGTGAATGAATAAAAAGTTAATAAACTTAGGCAGACAACTTTACTTCTGCCCTCATTAAGTATCCCAGCTTATTTCTGAAATGAACACACTCTTGTGTCAGCCTTTAGGCTGACAGTATCTATACTACCTGGATCCATAACCCCCCCAGACCGCATCCACCTCCCACTTTCCTGCAGAGAAACCCCTCAGCTGCACCCTCCTGAGGCACACCGGGTCTTCTCTTGGCACAAATGACCCTGTTCCTTTGGTTGTGCACAGGCGGCTCCAGCTGTGTGTGTCCAGCCACATCACCACACCTAACCAGCATGACATGCCCTGCATTGCTCCACATGGCTTCGCCTTGCCCAGCTCTGGCACTGCGGTCAGTCTCCCCATCTCCGCAACAGCCAGGGACAGGACTGGCAGAGACGTGAGCACGTCATGGAATTCAATGCTTTATTTCTACAAGGAACTTCACTTGCTATTACCAGTTGCTTCTGACAAAGCAGTTTCTTTTCTGCACCACTGGAAGAGTTTAAAGATGGTGCAACACCTTCTAACACTATGAGGTACTACACACTCTTTCTGGTGAAACTGCAAACCGTTTATGGATAAATCTTCAAGGAAAAAAGGTAGCAATCAAAAGAAGGGGATGGGTGAGCAGCACCACCACGGCAGAGAGGCAGCTTCTAGAGAGAGAGTACATGCCTGCAAGCATGTTCTCACATCCTTCCTCCCAGGTAGGGAAAGCTTATGACAACCCTACTCATCACAGAGAAACTGCCTCCAAGGGAAAATAAAATCATGTCAACAGAGACCTGTTCAAGTACACATCTACTGTGAAAAGACTGTCCCAATCTGGCCTCTGGTAAAAATATTCCATCTGCTCAGGCTCTCACCTATTACAGAAGGAAGTCATGGATGTTTTCACTTCAAAATCTCTACACTTATCACCACTGGGAGAGAGAAGGGACAGAGGACTCAACAACATTTCAAGTGTGAGATAGCTATATTTTGATTTTCCAGGACAGCAGCAAGGTGGCTGAAATAGGCACATCTCCATAGGCAATCAGTGACCCTATGATCATCATGCCTTTCGAATGTGTTGTAGCATTTACAGCTGTGTAGAGGTTAAAATCAGAGGCTGTCACCTTCTATAGACTGTAAAGAAAATACGGTATCAAACACTTCCATGGGCTTCCTTTCAGAAATAGAAGAACCCTCATTCCTAGGTCTCTCTTATTTATTTTCACTGTCAAATCAAGCACATGCTGAGAAGTAAGAATTGCCCCAACCTCTCGCTAGATAACCCAGGGGAGTCTTCTCTCATCACCCACAAACTCTTCCACATGATCCCTGCTAGTCATGCACTGAAAACAACTAACAGGAAGCTCTATCTGAGAATTCTTGGCTTTTTCACTCCTGCCGAAAAAGCTAGTATGAAGCAAACTAGTTCATCACCTTTTCCCTACAGTATATAAATATTCAACACCCACTGACAGCCCTGGATAACGTGAAAACCAGTCACATTTTCAGTGCAAGCATCTGTTCTTCCCTAAAGTATATCTGCTTTTTTATATTACCTAGACTTTCCTTCAACCATTTGAAGAACAGACATTGGTGTTCCTGAAGGAGAACAGAAACGGAAGACCTGGATCCATCTCTCATTGCATCTGCTGGAACATCACAAGTTTTTTTCTTGCCTTTTCTGTAAATAAGTAAGCAATATCAAGATTTTTCAAGTACTTATGTTTCAGTATCAAAGTCAGAGATGAGCCTCCAGGTGGTGGAGAGGTGGCTGGGCTGTAGCCTTTCATTTCAGCCCTCTGTTCCAAAAGCAATTTCTGCAATGAATGGGTCTGAGATACCTGTGCAAACTGGCTTCTCTTCTGTACATCTACAAAATACGGAACAAAACCACAAACCAAAGTCACAGCCCAAATACTCGTATTCCTTGAAAAAGAATAGCCAGCAGTGAATGGAGTTCATTACATAATCTCATTGCATCATGATTATGGCCCCAAGAACAACTAAGAAGTTACCACCAGCATCCCAAGACCGCCTAAAGGAATAAATACTGGAGCATGCCTTTTTGGAAAATAAATAAATCAATCAATCCCAGAATGCCATGTATCTATTATTACAAATATTTTATTTCCTTCTTCATTAATATATGCAAAGCAATCAGATTAGAACCACAGGAGGTAATGAAAAACCAACTAAGAGATAAGGGTCTTTTTGTGTGGTTGTGCTATGCATGTTTAGTTCCTATTTTAAAAGGAGACCTTGAGTCTGCTTTTATGGTGCTTGGGGTAAAATGTGAACTATAAAATTTTCAAGACAGGGAGAACCACCATCCTGCAGAAGGAATATTGTGATCCCTTAAATAAAGCAGAACCCTGACATGATGAGCCTCATTGTTAGGCTAAAGGTGAGGCCAGAAGAATCCTACAGAGAAAGGATAGCAAAAAGACTGAAAATGAAGGTCAAAGCATTTGGCAACAGTCTTGATATAACGAGGCAGCTCAAAAGATGCAAGGAAAGCTAAGTTTGTGGGGGTGGAAGAGGATCTTATTTGATGAAGGGCTTCTCATTCATTTTTTCCATCTGTGTTATCTAGTCTAATAAAAATGTTATCTCTTCCTACAGACCTTGTGTCTGAACAGCCTCTCTGTGCAAGGGAACTGCATCCTTAACACAGTGCATGGTGCTATAACCAGGTCTCTAAGATAGAAAACCACAGGAGACAGCCCTGGGCAGCACAGAGACACTGGCAAGGAGCAAGCAGACCACACTACCTTCAAGTTTGGTACTCCTCCTAGAAAGGTAACACTGAACCTGTCCAGAGCTGTAGAAATGGTTTAAGCATGGAGAAACATACCATTTTAGAGAGAGGTTCCAGGGTCTCAATCTGTTCACCTTATCAAAGAGAAGACTGAAAGGTAACTGGATCAAAGTAACTAAATGCCATCACAGAAACAGGAATTTAATAAGAGTCTAGAGAATCTTAGCAGATAAAAGGGGAAGGCTGAAAGGCAGAACTTTTAACAGAGAGGTTAATTAACAACTGAAACAATATACCATGAACTGCGGAGGACTGCACATCGCTGACAATTGTCAAGTTAAGATGGGATGCTTTTTCTAAACCATTTTTTCAAGTTCAAACAGGAATTAATCCAGAGAAAGCCTGTATGAGAGATCACAGCTTTCTGATTTTTATAATCTCTGAATGCAGCAGTGCAGCAATACTGGATTTCAGGAAAGCAAAGCAAAGTCAGTTCAGGAAGGAGCACAGGAATAGCTCACTAATATCAACTGGAATATTTGCATGAGCTGGACTGCACCCACATTGAGTAACATGCAACCAAGGGGCTTAATAAAAGCGAAAAGCATAGAAAATAAGACTGAAGAAACCTACTACCTAATAAAATTAAAGTAGGTTGATTCATTTAGGAAAAAAGCTGACTTGTCTGAAGCAAGACATAGCCAATGGATCTTTCATATATACCAAGTGTAACAGAAGTGAATAAAGAGGTTATAGTGTATTATTTTTCTTCTGAGGTAAAAAACTAAGCTCGCTGTTCTGACTGGCAGGTATCACTGGCTCCTGCTGCAGGCCCTGACAGAAGAGACTGAATCCAAGTCTGGAGCTGGTACAGTATGGGATCATTGCTTTGGAAACTGATACTGTGATGCACATTCTTTATTTTACATAGTCTTTATTTAGAGCTGTGAGAGTTTTCCAGTTTGATTTATGAATCAATGGATCTGAAAAATGTTAAGTACCCAGATTTATGCACAGGAAAAGTTTAGGCTGAATCTGAAAGAAAATTCCAGGCACTGATCTCTGTTTGCTTTGAAACCTGACAGAAAAGCTGCTTACCCAGCAGCCCCTAGAGAACAGCCTGGACTCCAGACAGCCCAGGAGACCCGTGACTGTAGGTATTCCTCACTCTCCTCTCATGGGGTTTGCAGACCATGTACCAGATGTTTGGCAATAGTGTTTCCTTCTGTATCCTCTACCTGTTCTGAAAGCAACCGTGGCTTTTTCAGTTATCTGGAAGTTGATTTGTTGCTTTAAAAGATGCATCTGCCCCATAAGTCTGTCTTTTTCACTGTGCTGCAAACATACGCAAGATGTTTATGATAGCAAACAGCAGGAGTGTTGAGGAGTCTCACCAGCTCTAATTAAAGTAGGCTCATCCTACAATTTTACCCATGTAGAACTGAGCTTGCTTATTTGTTTAAGTGCACAGGCTTAGCTTGCAAATACCAAAATACAGGTGTCAGTATACGACAACCATAAGCTGCTGAGAAGGGAGTTTTCTGCTAATCCTTTTGAGCAGATGTGTTGCAGCAGATCAAAGAACACAAGCTCCTACGGGTTGGACTAGCACACATCCTGGGGACACGGCAGGGAAACACTCATTGCTTCCCTTAACGGGGACAACACCATTAGGATGAGCACGGTTACAGGCACACTTGGACTCTTATCCCCACCAGTCAGCAAATCCACACTAATCATCTTGTTATGGGCAATAGCCTGGTGCCCCAGAACACAGCCAGTGCCCCATAAGACTCTGCTCTTTTTCAAGGGAGCACAAGCTACCACGAGTGTTATGAAAGATGCTCCTGTGGGATGCAATGCACAGGAGGGAGAGAAGTTCAGTCAGGCAATGGACAACGCCTCCCATGCTACTTGGTGCTCGGAAGGGAACAACGACGTCTCTTCACATAAGCCCCAAAGGTGCACAGATGAGACAGCTGTGCAGGGACATGGCAAGATTATAAACATAATTTCACTTTGTTGCTATAGGTGAACAAACATTGCTCTGGTAGGAGTCCAGCAGCACTGCAGTCTACAACCCAAGCCTGCGGCACAAAAGCTGCTTCAGCCAACGGCTGTGCTGTCAGCACAAATCATTACCAAAGACAGACCACCAAGCAAAGAAGCCTTTCAAATGAATCCCTCACTTCTCGTGCTTCCTAGAAAAAACGTTCCAACAGTGGAATGCTCAGGCCATACCAAAGGCACCTTCAGGACAGGGGCTCCTTCTGAAACCCAACCACAAAGACAGAGAGCTCAGGATAACAAATCTCTGTCTCATACAAAATAAGAAACAAGAAGCAACAAAGGGGAGTCCTAATACCAGGCCTATGCCTCCTCTGTCTTTTCCTTTCTTAATCACTGCAACACTCTGCAGTGCCTCAGAGATTTAAGCATTCTTTTGAATATTACAGATGGAGAAGGTGTTTGACAGAGCAATCTTCCTCTGTATTAAATCGAGTTTTAAACAAACTCTCTCTGGATTCTCCTCAAGGTTCATGGGATGGCAGTGGAAGACTTCCAAAGATATGGCCAGTTTTCCCAAATCTTGCCTTTAAAATTCTGTAATGGGCAAATTGAATGTTTTGGGGTGGGGGTGCGTGTCCTAACTTCCAGGCTTTCTGCAAAGGACAGAGTCTGCAACTAAAGCAATGTACCCTCCTTTCACTCCACACTAAAACCGAGGCCCAGATGAATGTGTTAGCTGTGAAGAAACACAAAAAGGACAATGTTTGTGTATTCCAGTTCAACTTTTTCAGGTTCATGTCTAGTTCAACGACTGCTGTGCTGAAATATTCAGTTTTCCAGGGACTTCTCCATCTACTGCAAACATATTGCATGATTTTTTTCTCTTCCATAGCCAATATGACCTCTGCTGTTTAAGGCCCTCTAAATCTTTCTTACGCCAACAGCCTTTCTCGGTAGGTTGCCAATCTTCAACATTTTCCCAACAATGTTTAGGCACAACAATCTTTTTTTTATTACCCCTTGAGAGTTACTGCAGTGAGAGTTTAAGGAATGTAAGCAAATGAGACAGAGTGTGTGGCAGTCAAAATGACAGATGAATGACATTTGGGAAGGCCTGATGTTAGGTGGAGATATGCGTAAACATCCATGCTGCCGCTTGCTGAACTCAGCACAAGGGGCTTGGCAGCACTGGACAGACAGGCTGCCTTGGCTGTACTAACCAGCTGTGGGAACGCAGCACTTGCTCAACGGGGTAGCAAAACTTCTGCAAGATGATATAAGTCTCCAGAAAGCTACGACACTCATCCTTGGAGAAAAGGTAAGAGTTAGTACAAGCATTGTTTTGCTCTGAGCACGTGTTCCTGCACAGATGTGCTACTCCAGAGTGACAGCCCGTGCTGTTAGACCCCTTAGCAGCAGTTTGCACAGCAGTTTCCAGAGTTAAACGTGAAACATTCCTCCTCCTCAAGGTGCTTGCAGCCCAAAGCCAACACACAGATCGTGCAGAGAAATTAAAAACAGAACTTGGGGAAAGGAGAGGTGTGAGATAATGTATCATTTTATATGGCCAGTTAAGCATTAGCATTCTGCTATTACTACAGCACAAGAGGGGAAAGGAAGGAACAGGGCACTCGGGAATAAGGACCAACTGATGAATGCAGGAAGTACATCTCCAAGGCAGTGAAGGAGACAGTACGCAGGAATAATGTGGCTGAAAGAACAACATGAAAAAAAAAAAAAAAAGCCAGAGGACTTACACGAAACTCACAATGGCAGTAAAATGCCCGGTGTTACGCAGAAGAGACAGAGATTGTTGGGAGAGGACGTTCGGCAGGCACACAGGTAAGTGAGGATGGGCCAGTGCCACATTACTGTTGCACACGTGGAACCAATCCCTGTGGTAGCAAAGAATATCTCCTGTTTGGCAGAAAGATGGCATGCATGGGCAATGAACATTGCTGATGGTTTCTCTAGTCTTGGGACACCATATCCTGAAGGACTCACTTCCTGCAAGAAATGGCAGTAAGATTTGCAAGCTGCTATTAGGGTTCTGTCAAATTAATGAGTCTTAAGGGTATGGACTCCTTCTCATGAATACAATAAACTGCCGCTATACTGATATAAGCTCTTTCCAGTTCAAATATTGATAGAGGAGTTGTGGTCTACACTGGCATTACAATTTATGTCCAGTCTGGAGACATCCCTTGTTTTATAGACATAAGGCTAACAGGTTGGTTAGAGGTCAAAAATGAAGAAACAATTTTCATCATTCCTGATTATCTTTGAGAGATCCTGAAGCAGATGGAGGCTGCTCAGCCATTCAGCCGGTGTTACATATTTCACTCTGACAAGGCTCTGGCACCATGAGCACAGGGAAACCTGAGCAAGAGTATTCCTCCCATTTAAACCTTCTTTATTATTAAATCTTTCAGTCATCAGCAGGGCATTTCTTTGGTGAGTTGTGGGGTTTTTTTAAGCAAAATACAGTTTAAGGTACCTCCTTTTTACATACTCAGATCAGTCTTGTGACATGTTCTGGTTTTAATTAATAAGGCTGCCGGATGCTGTGGATCACTGACTGTAAGACAAAACTAATTCCTCTTCAGCCAGACACTGCTATTACGTAGTCCCATATATCCCCAGGTATTTGCTAGTGGAATGAAAGCTGGTTACAGCTATCTGGCTCAAAATTAACTGACAGCATCAGCACAGATGCAATTCATGACAAGCTCCATCTCTCAAGTCAATAATAACTGTTTAACTAGATTGCCTGGTTTGCAAGGTAGCCCACCCTGAGCTACCGCCTCATGTCACAACAGACATTTAAATAATAAATGGTAGCTCTATTTTATTCAGTGAGGCACAGTCAAGGCTTTGCTAAATTTAACCATCCAATTAACCTAGCAACATTCATGATTTGAGAGTTTTCAGAGTTCAATAATTTCGAGCATAAAAGCTCAGTTACACCAATTAACATTCTCTCTCTAAACTGCACAAGCAGCTACTTCCCAGGTCTTTCTGTGGTTTGAACGGCAACGAGAACAACCGGGAGCCTAGCAGCATCTTTTTAAGATTCCCAGATGAAGATGACATTCTTCCAGGTAATGCCAACCCCCTGGCTTGCTCTGGGCTCACATAAAAATAGACATACTCTACTGCTTTACCAGCGGTGAGAAACTGTTGCTGGCAAAAAATAAAACAAAACAAGTTTCAAAGACAAGTTAATTTTGTATAAAATTAACTATGATGTCTTAGCCCAAACCTTTTCATTAGCTGCAGCACACAAAACAGTCACCATTTCTTTTTAACCTTAGGCTAATACAAAACACACATATCTCCTGCTGGCACGACTGCACACATTTCTTCTGCAAGCTCAGTGCAAGAGACAGTATGCCCAGAGATGGGCAATGGAAATTCTTCAGGTCACTTCAACCCAACATAAATACAAGTCTACAGTATCTGAGCAGCAATCACAGTGAATCCTGTTACATCCAGCTGGCTTTCCCTCTCTATCACAAACAAAGCTGTCTTTTTAGAAAGAGCTAGCTTGTAGCATCTCTCCTTCAGTTTATGCAGATCACACTGCAGAGCACAAGAGTGCTCTGAATATTAAGCTACTGCATCTAACTTTTTAAAAAATAAATATATAAGCTGAAGAGGAAAAACAGGGGAGACTTGGCAGATGCTACCTGGCTATTTTATTCCAAACCTCTGGTATATCCTCACATGTCTTTGCAACTAGGACAAGAACAAGGCACCTGCCCCAAAGCAGTGAGGTCTGAGCAGTCACTTCCCAGCCAACACAGCTGCTACAAATTCAGAGCTTTTGCCTTTCAACAACTTGCCCCCAAGAACAAAAAGACAAAGGATATCAGGCCCTTGAGGCAGCACAGGGAATACAATTTTCCCAAACCCTGCTCTAAAATTCTGGGAATTTGCAATGGGTTTTAGAACACTCATCCCCGGATTTCACAAGGATGGATTCTTTCCTTGACCTCTTCAGTTTAATCTCCTTAAGCCTGGAAGTTAAATCTTCATCTAGAGTGAAAATATTTTACCACTGTAATCTAGCTACGAATATTTACACAATTTTCCCCAAATTCTCTCATTACAGCTGCCATTCTCAATTATTCACAGGTAGTGATACATGCAGTTTCCGTGGAAACCTGCAGCTCACGACCAACTGATGCGCAGCCAATTGTGGGCAATGGGCACTCGAGCAGAACTGGTCGGCTGCGTAATTATGCTGGTATTTGACCACCTCAAACGTACAGGTAGTAAAGGACTAGTTTGCATTTCAGTGTCTAAATTTCAAACATCTTAACTAGTCCAGGAAGCAACTAACACCCTGTATCTCCCAAAGCACAATAAACTTGATGAGGAGGCTGTAACTTTTATGACACATCGCGTTTTCAACATTTCACTATCATTTTCTGTATTTACCATTGAAAGTAAATGTCAAATTACACCACCATAAAGCTGGTCATAAGTGATTCACTCCATTACACTTCAGGACCTTCCCTACTTTTAACTAGTGAATCTGTGCCAGTAATTTGCCTGAGAATGTGCTGCCTTTTTTTCTTTCTTTCTTTCTTTTTCTTTCTTTCCTTCCAGTAGTAGCTATTTTATTAAAAAATTGAATATTCCCATGATAAAACTCCTTGGTCCTTTAAGCTTCTTTCAGCATTTATCACTCTGAATGTTGTGGAGCCTCAACAGCAGGTATCTTAAAAAGATTTGAGAAGCTCCTTGGAAATGCTCTTTTATACTAATGCCCAACAGAATAGGAGTATATCCTTGTCAGGCAGAGCTGTGAAGACATGCTATATTAAATTGCTGAAGTCTGGCCATACAGTGAGGGCTGCCCCGCTATTACCCCGTGTGCTCTAGGACAACAGACTGCACTATTTTTCTGTTTGAAAGACTCGCGCTTCTCCCTGATATACAGTGTTCTACTGAGGTGCTGACTCTCTCCACGCACCAGCAATGCTTCATCACCCACACATTTTATTTTCACACAAGCTCCTTCACATTTTTTCCCATGCTGTGCCCCAGGCTAAAGCATTGGCTCTTCCATAGCACAGGCCTCCAAAATCCTTCTTTTCCAGTCTGATATCCTTAGAAGTCAAGTAACAATTAAGCTGTAACCAGTGATAGTCCTGGCGATCATTTTGTCTCTGTGTTACCTCATGCCATAGATACAGGTTTGTCTGTACCCATCTACTGTCCTGTCTCCTGCCTAGACTTTCAGACTGCTGAACCAGAGCTCACTGTAGCAGTGTGCCTGCATGGCATGCTCTTTCATGAGGTCTTCTATGAGGCTCTGCAGTCAGAACCTTCGTCATTCTAATGATGCAGTTAACAGTGGCCTGTGAGATTGCTGTGCCCTCTCCGCAAGCTGAACCTGCCTCCTCTGCTGCCATCCAGGAAACCAACTTAAGTTTCACCACAAGACAGGCATCGCAAGAGTCACTTCACTTTTTTATCCAGGGCTTTTCCACTTCGTAGCAGATTATGTTTCTGGTGTAAGAGAACTGTGGAGTTAATCCCACACGAAGAAGGCCACCTTGGGTACAAGTTACAGAAGTAGCACCACTCGTTCACATCCATATGCTAAAGCAAGGAGCGCTGCTCTGACTGGTGGAAATACTCAGCTCTAACTAAAGGTAACAGATTAAAAACATTTGTTGCACCTGCTTTGTTCAGAGTTTAGAATTTGCGAAATGTAATTTCCAAACTATTTGGTTTGGAAAATCCTCAGAGCTCAAAGAGGGAACCCTCTATACATCACTTAATAAAGCCAGACTGGTAAGGCACTTGCAAAATTATCTTTATGAAAAACAACAGCTCTGTGGGGAGAGCAGCAAGTGGAATGCATGCCCTGCACTGCTGCACAGAGTAGCTGACATGATAACATAACGACACACATATCCCGAAAAATGGAACTATGCTCCCCTTCCCTGGAAAGCATCAGCAGATCATAGGCAGACTTCTTTTATAAAAATATTGTGACATATGAATAACTAAAAGGCTGCTATTAATTCTATTGTTGAAGTAGAGGGTTATCACCTAAGACAGCTGACCAGTGGGCTGCAGATAAGTGCCATCAACCTAAGGAGCTGTACTTCTATTTCAAACAAACTTTGGACTTCTGCATATTTACTCACTTAAATGGTACTCCGTGGAAAGGCAGCAGCATTTCAATTAGAAACAATGTTCACCTCGCCTTCCCGCCTGGGATTGAAAAATAGTCTGGGAGACAGGCTAGTTGATGGGGAGAAACACCACCAAAACTTCCTATGGTTTAGCCATTACTCTACTGAAACTTGTATTTAACTACAAAGCCTCATCTCTAAAGATCACAATCTTTAATGAGTATCTGTCAGGCATGTCTTGAAGATAGAATGGCCTACTGCAAGAAATGCCAAAATAACTTAAAAAATGCTGAAAGGGTCACGCTAACAGTAGCACTACAGAGTCATTGTTAACTGCGTAACTATGGAGTCTGGGTAATTTCTGCTGGTGAATCTTGTGCCTGCATCATTCTACCTGCTCTTCCATAGTAGCTGTAAATTAGCAATTAATGTCACAAGGAGAACAAGTTCAAAATTTGTTATTTGGCAGTGAGGTCCAGTTTCCATAAAATGCAGACCTTCATGTCTCAATAAACTGAAAAGTGCATGAAGTAATGAATCACTAGGTTATATTCAGATTCTGCAGATTCATTTTTCAGCCACCGAAAAACAACACTTGCCAGGCTTAGAATAGCAGCACTGATCTAAAGGACAACGGTGCTGCAATTTTTTAAAAAAATGTATACCATAAAAGAACAGGTTAAGTGATAAGAGAAGGCATTTCAATTCTATGCTTCAATGAATATTAGCGACACAGTTGTTAGGAAGGTGGAGAAGATGAGCTGTCAAGTTTTGTGACCTAACTTACGTTTCAGACAGTTTTGTTAAACACACCAATTTTTTTTTATGAACACCTTTTATGCATTTGCCATTGGTCAGGTGAGGGGACCGTATGGCAGCACAGGACTAGACAAGACACCCCTGAGGTCTCTTGCCTTTCTGTAAATAAAGGAGCAACAAAAGATCAAAAGGACCAGCTCTATCTGGCTCAGATCCACTCACTTCTCAATTTACTGACAAATAACATCTCACTTGTGCTAGGACTAAATGTTCTAAGAAAAAATGGGAAGCTGGCTTCAATCAAGTCTCAATGGGTTACTGTCACTTACTGTCCTTCATTTGCCTCAAGTAGCTCAAAATCTTGAACTAGGGAGCCTGAATATTAATTAGGGCAGGTCCACTGATTCAGGGTTGAATTTTAGCAAGGTGCCATTGTAGGGAGCGGAAAACCGCCTTGGTGTTTGGCAGCTTTCGAGATTTCTTTTTGCTGGGCAAAAGCCCTTAGGTCGTCTGGAGATGAGGGATGTGCGTGCTTCTGCTGCCAAAATCAATGTAAGAAAGACCTAGGTGCAGCCTTACACTGTTGCACAAAAAGGCCTTGGAGCTTTTTCCCCTCATCATAGCTACTGAGGCAAGCTGCAAAGCACATCCCGCTGCAGATCTGCTTCACAAACTGAGAGATTTTAGGATTATAAATTACGAAGACAGGCTACTGCTGCAAACTGCACAGAATTAAAGGGGCAACATCCAACAGATTATATCTGAATACAAAAGAGTACAAAGTAATCTGAACACAAGGAATTTGGAAAAAAAACCTCCTGAGTTACTGAGGCCACCCACCCCCAAGTTTCATCTTTTTATCTAGTCTGACCCTGTGCACTGACTCACTTAGAGATTTCGGAGTTTTCCAGATGTGTTCTTGGCTGCCACAGGAACAAGCAAAAACATATGCTCATCCTGCAAGATGGGAGACAGTGCTGGAAGACGGCAACTCAAAAGGCTCACAATACTCATTACGTATACTGTAACAGAGAGAGAAAGCAGCTCCGGGCTGCAGCCCAGCCCTGTTTCTACTGGATGAGGATGCACGATTTGCTGTTGCGAACAACGTATGTTAGATCACAACTAAATAGACCAACACTTTTTAGTACAAAAAAATAAAAAGACACAAAAAAAGATGGGTGTAATAAAGAGCTATTAAATCCAGAGTCCTTTCTAATAATAACAATCCATTGTGCCTTTTAATACCAAGACTACAGGGCATCAAATGATATTAGCAATTAACAGGTATTTTTTCACAGACCACATAGTTAAGCTGCAAAACGTCTTGCTATGGGGTATTACTCCCACTATAAGTTAAAAGTTCAAAGAATAACTAGATTCTTCTTGCATTAGTTTAACTAAAACCACTATCTCTAGCTCAAAAATACCAGAGGTACATGTATCAGTAGAAGCCAGAGAAGCACGTATTTGGAGGAATTGTTGCTATAAAGCGTGCTCTATACTTACACATCCCTGGCATCCAGCACTGGCTCCTGGAAAAGACAATGGGATAGACTGACCTTCGGTTTGAATCACTGAGGCTGTTTAAAGGCAGTAAAATACAGTGTGAATTGCAATGCATGCATTTCCAGAAGAGCACAGATATAGCACGGAGAATTTCAAGATGAGCTGCAAAAGCAAGCCAGAAGCTAGAAAACAGGCCATACAACAGAGGCTTGCTGAGCTCAAACCGTTCAGCACGTTGAAGGGAATTTACAGAAGCTTATGTGGAAAAAGGAAACTCAGAGAGACAGGGCAGAAAAGAGCGTTTACAGTCTCAGAAAGAGCCACATGGCTTGGATTAAAGTTGAGATTATAGAGTTTCAACCCTAGAACTAAATGTTGGAATAAACTGACCAGACAGTGTTGGACTCATTTCAGTTGCTTTGCTCTTTTTTTGATGGTATAGTATATAATTTCTTAAAGACATCCTTTAGTCTAGCTTTCAGAAATATCTGTATGGCTGAAACAAAGAAGATGCAAGTGAGAGATGCCAGACGTGGACCCCCTTACCACAGAGCTACGATCAAATTGGAAATGGATACAGAACCAGTTATGTTGTCTGGTATGTGCTTGAACTGATGCTCTGTGTAGTCCCCAAAAGGCCTTAAGCGAGAGGAGTCTTATGGGCTTGTCTGCACTAGAAAGTGGTATTAGAGACAGAACGTAATCGCTAGGAAATGCATTAACTACACAACACGGGCATAACCTTACCATAATTTAATAGTGGGCATAGCTTGCCTCATCAATGCAACGCCATGCTGCATCAGATAGACAACTCCTCAGATTTCTGCTTTGATCAAACACAAGTCTCTAATAAGGACCAGTCTGAAGAGTGGTTTTAATTAGGGGAAGAGGCCAGAGGTAGGTTTAGCAGCCAAGTTGTTTTACAGTGTTGCCACACATTGTTGAATTGCTGGTGCCAATCAGCCTGTAAATCAACACACTGGAAGTTTTTGAGGTCTTCTAGGACCTGCTAGGATGAGAAGCTTTAGATAAACTGAGTTGTTAGCACTAAGCTAGGAACCAAGTCAATGACTTCTTGAATTTCAAAAATTAAAATTTAGAATCCTGAGCAAGTCAGGAAACTAGCAAATCCTGCTTTTGAGCCTGCCATGTTCCTCATGACTCAGTGCAGGAAATAAGCCCATCTGCTGCAAGCAAATACCAGGAGAAAGCACATGACATTGAAAAAGGTGGCAGCCTGCAGAAAGACAGACATCACAACTCGCATTCCGCAAGACCAAGGTTGCTGGGAAAAATCAAATCTAGCTGTCTGAAATGTAGATAAAAGTAACCAAAAAAGTACAAGGAGAACCAAAAAAGTACAAGGAGAACCAAAAAAGTACAAGGAGAACCAAAAAAGTACAAGGAGAACCAAAAGACTTTCCCACTGCCAAACACAACAAATGTCTCAGTAATAGAAAATGTCAGTTGGCACTTGAAGCACAGTGGATGGCCAGACAGAAAGTGCATTTTTAAATCATTAACACATTGGGAACACACAGATGTGCAGTACAGCTACATCTGTGCATTGTAATTTCTACTGTAGTCACAACTTAATGATTCATCAATTGTGACAAGATCAATGAACCGAACTGAACAACAAACTAAACCTAGTAAATTCATGCCTGGGGCAAGAGCTAAGGGCTTATTTTATTATTTTTTTTAGCACTTCTATAATTTTTAGTGTCTAATTAGTAAAAACATGAATCCTCCAGAATCTTTTTCTTTTTTCTGTCCTTTTGAAAGTCCTACTGCAAAAGATAAAGATTTTATTCATGTTTGCTAAATTCAAGTCTAGATACTACTCGTCTGATCAGCAATTTCTTCCTCAGGACTACGAGCACATGGCAGGCAGAAGTTATAATGTTAGGACGTGTGCTACATGCCAATCAGGTGGACTCTGATTAAGCCTACCACCTCTAGGCAGAACAACTGCTATTTTTTCCATAAGACCACATTATTCCTGCAGGCAAAGCATCAGCTAAGGTTCTCTGCAATGTTACTTTTTGAAAGGACAAATGCATATCTAAAATCAAGCAACCAAATCATTTATTTGTAAAGAACACACACTGAGATCCGCCCCCCACGCTCAAGCCATTCAACAACTCAGTGCTGGGTTTGCTGATGAAATATCTACATGCATAATCTAGCTAGGTTTCACGTCAGTGATATTCTTGCAGGAAAAAAAAGCTGTCCTAATTAACCTCCCAGCAGGAGACAGAAGACAACACCCAATCTTCTTACAGAGAATGGTCCATGCAAGCAAGGGCACTCCCTGCTGACCTCTTCACTCTTCCAGGTGAGCCTTTTTGATCTCTACCATATGTAGGCTTTCCAGGGATTGGTACCTGCCAGGGGTTCAGCTGGGCTCTTTTCTCTCTTCCAGACGGGCTCCAAGGTACAGCAAACTCTCTGCTTTGCCTGGCTTGTTCGTCGCATGTTAGGCATGGAACTCCATCTGGAAGGCACTTCCTTGAACTGTAGAACTGCTGGCATGCACTACTCTTCACTGCTGCGACTCAAAGTGAAGATGGAGGCTCACTCCAAAAGGCCCATGCTGTTCCTCCTCTTGACCTTCTTTGTCTGCCTTTCATTATACTGGATATCCTGTCATTTTGGACTATGCATTCCCCAATTCATTTCCTTCCCCTGCAACAGCTTTTGTTAATACCACCCTGTACACAGTTTATGCATTTTTCATCAATATGTTTATGATTTCTGTTCTCTCTCCAAGGATTTTCTCCTCACTGGGCCCAACTGTGGCATTGTCTAAATTAAAGAGATATAGAAAAATAAATTCCAGTATCGCCTTGCTTGTAAACAAAGCACCATTTTGGAGCTGCAATACCAAAATACAAGACTCTGGGTTTTTAAGGTCTCCAGCAGGTTAATGTTTCCAGCACCTTTCCAGTGGTCTCAAAGTAGCTAAAAGGTCATAATGCCAGTTCTGTTGCGTGTAGCACTTTGTGCAGCTAGTTTTATTTAAAGCATTCTGCATCCTGTGCTGACAGGCACTCTTACCACAGGGAAATTCTCCCCAGTCCCAGCTTGGAACTGCAACACAACAGTGAACATTCATACACTACAGCTGGATAAAGTTATAGCTCTGATTGTTATTTAGACTTCTCCACTCAACTCGTACACCAAGAACTTGGAAAGGTTTCATCCAGGCTGGACCCTTGTGATAAAAGGATTGAAGGAACAGAGCACAGGATTAGCACAACAGATGAATACATTGCAGTGTTTTCCCATGGCATCATCCAACCTGCCTCATCAAGGCACTAGATGCTCTTGAAAAAACAGATCTTATTATACCACACACCCACTGGTTTTCCTTAGGATAAAGGATTTGAAAGAGCTATTCTGAAGCTCTGGCCAGAAAGAATCTGAGCAGGTGAGAGTGCCAGAAAGAGTCACTACTTTATTATCCAACTGAAATATCCACAGGAATAAACAGCTGTTAGAAAATTCTATGGGGAAGGTATCGTTTTACTACAAGATTAATACTTCTATGAAGATTCTCTAGGCTTCTAAGACAGCAAGTGGAATGCACGTATCTTTATACGAAACATATTTTAGTCACTAACAGCTCAAATAAGAAATTAACAATGAACGGTCAGAATAATTACTTCATTGCATCCAAAATTAGGGCCAATTATTCCTTTTGCTCATTATCTGAGCACTGCATTTTCATAAGCATCACAAATGTAGAGCCTTCCCGACACCAGACTGTATTAAAAAAAAAAATACGCGATCAACAAGAGATCCATAAGGACAACTAAGGACTTGTGAATAAGCATGACGCACAGAAACCAGCTGTCAGAATGATCAATATTGCAGGTCTTTAATGCAAAGCCAGCTTTGTTTTGTACAGTCCACATCTCAGAGCAAGACCAAAAGGTGTCCCATCAGTAGCAATTATGTGATTTTCCTTTTTCAGCAGGAGAAGAAGTTGAAGTACTTGTGAAATGTTCTTTTCCACAAGTACAGTAAGTGGCACATGAAGTGTACTATTCCCTACATGGACATCCTCTCTTCTGAACTCCTGTTGTTACTACAGATTTATTAGCATGTGTTGATATTCCAATTTCACGTATTTCTGGCTTTCATTTTAAAATAGTGATTTCTCCAAGAATAATTTAATTGGAGCTGTGATTTATTTTTTTTAGTGAGAGGAAGAAGATATGGCACAGAACATAAGCCCAAGATGACTGTATAGAAACTTTCTTGCATGTAGAGATTTACGCCTTCATAGCTGTAAGCACTGCATTCCCTACGGTCATGGTTATCACATTCTATTCTCTCCATGCTCCATTTTCCATTTAAGAACTTACTCTCCAGTTCTATTAAGTGGATATATTCTCCCACTTCTGCAGAAGAAGTTACAGAAGATCACTGTGGTGTTATGTCTTCTTAAGTGCCTGTGTAAGTCATGGCATACCAGCAAATGACAACAGGTCACTAAGCTTTGAGCAAAGAGTCTCTCAGTTATGAGCAGATACAGAAGATAATTTTGACAAAGTAGTTAAAGAATCAGAAAGGTTTTTCAGGACATCTTGCTCTTGCCCTTCCCTTTTTCCTTGGAACCAAAGCAGATAATCCATATGGCATTATCAAGCAGTGTTTCCCATTAATTTCCAATAGTTCAAACAATGAGCTACTAACTCTTTCAGAAAGCTGTTCCACAAGCTAACAGACTTCAAAGACTCTACAAATACATACTAGGAACTAACTTTATTAGTCAGCAGGAGATATCAGCAGGACTGACACACAAGCTACAGAGAGCACATCTGTCAATAACAGGTTGCTACAGACACTCTCAGAACGAGGCATCTTGAAAGAGATCCAGCAATAAGAAAGGTCTTTTGAAATGGCTGATGGTAAAGATCTATTATTTTAGCTTCTAATGGTCACAAGTAGATGTTAAACCTGACAAGAAATGTGATTTTTGATTCTGACAAGGTTTACGGTGACAGTTAGTCAAATTATTTAAAGGAACTAACTTCTTGTTTGCCCGTTCTAGATGAACTAAATACATTTCCATTAAAGTGCCTTTTATAGTAAGAAACTGATTAAGTTATAATTGTGGGTTTTCGTGTCTTTTTTTTTTTCTCTGAAAGACTTCTAGATGTATACACAATTCATTAATGAAAGTATTTTATTCTGACTGCCAGTCCTTCAAACTGAATTTATTATCTGAGAGTCACTAGGTCCAGCCTTAGCCTAGTTATTATCAGATAAACATTTTGAGAGCCAAATTAAGGCTCACTGACACCTAATCAACTCCACTCTCTTGTTCACAATTTTTTTTATTAGTAGTGCAACAATGGTCGCTATCAACAAGTTCCTCAAATATCAGTTTTGAAATGACTAGATGCATTAACAACGTCCACACAAAAGGCGGGTATTAAATTGACAGCGCTGTGGAGATGCTGTAAATAAAGAGGACGGTCAAAAAAAAATCAAGCAAGAAAAGCCAAATCAGCTTAAGTGACAGGGATATTAGAAACAAAGTAAGAAATACTAAGAATTTTTGCCATAAGCTGGCACATACTGGTTGGAAACAAGAGAAGACAAATGAGGGTGCATTAGAGAAACACAGAGAAGCTATGTTAGCCAGTGACCAACTGAATGAAAAAAGCAACTATGACCCTAGCATACATCTGATGGTGTATATCCAGAATGCACAGATCCATCAGTGCTTTTGAAAAGACACTTGCAAGGCTCCTTGTGTACACATCTTTAGTTGGGTGTGTTCAAAAAAAAAGTCCCTGAAATCAAACAAGAACAGGTGCAGACTAGGACCACTAAAACCAGGAGAACTGAAAAGAAGATTGGCAGATTGTCCATGAAATGGATGTGGGGATTTTACTGCAAGGGGAGTCTTAGCCACTTTCTGGTACAGATTAGGCCATCAGCTAGCACACATCTCAACCTAAACACACGTATTTTCCCAAAAAATGTATTCCCTTAAAGATTTACAATCTGTTACATTCTACCTATGTTATTCCTGCCTTTTCTTCCTCCATAGAATCTAGTCCGAAAAGCTTATGGGACATACATCTCCTCCTTGGCAGCCTTCACTTTGTTGCTCCACTCTCCCGCCCTTTTTAGACTACCACTCTATTTAGCCTAGGCCTGAGCCAAGGTTTCCGCCCTGGTTTACTGCCTACCGACACCATCAAAAATCCCAGCCCTGTCTAAGCTTTCAGACATTGTGGCCACGGGGCTCGGGGCACATGGGAATGCCAGCCTTTCTGCAGTGACATGAAAGCAGCACTGGTGGTTGCTGCCTCCCAGCTGGGACCAATGATCTGTTCCAACGGAGAGTCAAAACAGATTAGTTTAAACCACAGACGATTTAATCTAACCTGTCTGATTTCAAACTGGAACAGAGATGCAGAAGCAGTCATCTGTCCATTCCTGGGCGCAGCTGGGACATGGCAACCCACAGGGACGCCCTCCCCAACAAGGCAGGAACCTGTCTCCCTGAGAGCGTCTTTGCCAGAGTGTTAAACTAATCTGTTTGTGCCTCATTTACCTATTGGAATAGGCTGACCGTTTTGATAGCGGAGCAGCAGTAGAAGAACAACCTGACACACTTTCCACAACGATCTCCCAGGAAGCTGTAAGGTAGCACAGTGAGAGGCAACCTGTCTCTGTATCCTGAGCCCAGGAAAAAAGTGAAAATAATGCCCAGGGCTCAATTATCAATTTTCGTAACAGACAAAAGTTACCAGTAGGTTGCTACAAGGTTCTGAATATCTTCACAAGGGATTTGAGAAATGGAGCAAGTAGGAAGGAGACAACTGTTACTGGCAACAAAAATTCTTATCTGAACATGTTTTCCAGTACCAAAGTCAGTGCGTATAAACTGAATAAACTTGGAATAAATCATGTGAGGCAAGGAGCTCTGAGAAGTCTTTTTACAGGATATAATTGTACATGTACTACTACAACTGAACACTTACAACTTCAGTCTACCTAGTACTTGGCAATACAAACACTGCGTTAGAGCTTTTGTAGAATTCTGCAGAATATACTTCCTTCTTGTTTGTTTGACACTTAAAGCTCACTTGTTTTCATCTGGGAAGTCCTTCCTGAATCACAGGTGCTGCTTTTGGGTGTTGCTGTATCATTGATGCCATTAACTTGCCGATAAGAACGTGACAACATCCCATCCTGTTACAAATGTAATCTCATAGGACCTCATTTGAGATGCAATATGCAGAAACAGCCACTTGCTGTAAAAGAAAAATGTTCTCAAGATTAAGAGGTCAGTACCTTTTCAGACACCAAGTTTTATGGGTGTGCACAGCTTCAAAGGGTTCAGCTTGGCATTAACTATGTGATATTTCGTATAAAACTTTTCAAAGGTTGTATTTCTTGCTTCATAAACTTGTGGAATGAACCTGCATGTTAACCTTAGTGCATGGCAGTCTTCTGATGGAACTTGCTATCATGGATACATTATACGGTTATGTGCCATTAGTTAATCATTTTAACAGAGATAAGAAATGGAAATTATGGCATTTGGGTTTGATACGTTCTAAAGATCTGCTGACTCTCCTGTTTGGAGGAGAGACCAACAACACTTAAAACTTTTCTTCACCTGAGAAAATGACGACTTTGTCTCTCATTCACAGCCAAGAAAGCCTTTCTTGTTAAATATTATAAAAAATAAACTATAAGAGTAATGCTAACATTCTTATTGAATCGGATCTTTGAAAGTAAATAAATAAAATTAAGAGAACAAGGAGTTTCACACTTGGATTGAGATGAAGGTGCTCTGCAGATACCAAAAATTAAACAGCTGAAACAGTTCTTCAGATACTGTGGCAGCCTAGGTATTGACAGCATGGGACATAATGGTGATACAAGTAAAACAGTCTCTGTAAATTTTCTTGGTCTAATTGAAACAGATCACCAGGTCTGCTCAGTCTTCTGTGTGCTATGGGACCAAGAGACCACCTCTTTCCCCTTGAACTTTCAGGATTCTTCTAGCCACTGTTCAGTACCTGAGACACAACTAGACTTCTTAGCAGGATGACAGGTCTCCTAAATGGACTTACCAGACCAATAACTGGCAACCTGCACAATACACTCTTTCCTTGTGAACACCATTTATACCTTAATAGCATAAGTCCACATGAGCTGGGATTTACGTTCTTTTAGGTGACAACCTAAACATCTCAATGAGGCCACCATGAGTAATTGGCTTAATGGTTTCCTTTTTAACAAGCATGGGACTTGCATCTAACACAAACATACTCAGGCTTCTTCATTTCTCTGTGCATTTTCTCTGTGTATTTTAGGACATTTCCATAAGCACTGAAGCACGTGAAAGTTCACTGTGCTGCAGCTCTTGGAAACACAAGAGTTACAGAGGTCCATTAACTGCCTGCCTCATACAGAAAGAAAAGTACTATTGGATTGCTTGTATAGAGAGGAAAGAACAGGAGTAGGACCTCTGCCATCACAGCAGCCTTTCTTCCTGGGGAAAGACCAAATGAAGTTGGAACAGTTCATGAACATGAAACATGTAGAGGAAAGACCCATCCCCCATCCTCTCCTGACCAGAGACATGAAGAGAGTACTACCAATCCCAGGAACAGCAGGGTATGGGGAGCCTTAATTCATTTACACAATCAGAATGCGCGCATCCAAATGGATTCAATTTCTCTCCTATAATTGTTTCAATTTTATAACACATTGCTAGAAATTCTTGTTGGCAAAAAGATGCAAAAGCAATGAAGACAAACATGAGCCAAAGTACAATGATCCGACTGATCCTTTTGTAACTAACCAAACATAAACAAGGATTAAACATAGCTAACTTCTGTTTACTATTCCAATGACAAAATCACTTTTAGAACAGTGTTTACAAAAAGGGCATATTGTTTCAGGCCTTCTGAGATCTAGCTCTCCACAGAAATCATTTGTAACAGTCAAATGTTTATCATTTACAGCATTTCAAGCAGGGTAACCCCAGGAACTGGAATGCAGCTGGCAGATGGTGAAAGAAATTAAGCTCATGACATGGTTCAGTAAACAGCAAATTACAATAAGGCGTAGGTGCTTCCCACCCTGGGACAACTGCTGCACTCGGGAACTTTTTAGGGCTCCACTGAAACACACCAAAACTTCCCCAACTTCTGTCAAAACAAAGCCAGACAGTAAAACTTAACTTGCCAGGTTACCTTGAGACTGAAACCCAGTGTGCAAGCAACCCTTTCCTGGCTCTTCCGTCTGTCCTCTTCTCCAGGAGCTGCTCTCCTGCGGAGCCTGGCAGCGCTCTCCAGGCAGATAACTACACACCACATGATTAGGAGTCTGGGATAGGGGCATAGGGGATTTGCATAGATCTGTGCTCCAAATAGAAATTGGAGATGGTATTTTCATTTTCACTTAACCTACTTAAAAACAAAGGGAAATAAAACTCTGAACATATGCAGTGTCGCTTGGATATGACTGTATCCTCTGGGTTACAGAGGAGCAAAAAAAGACTGCTTCCAGAACATTAAAGGCCCAGTTGCAATTACGTTCCTAATTCTGGAAATTAAAACCTGTAACCAAATGTCCAAGTTGGAAAGTCCTGGGAGAAGGAACTGATAATATACTTTGTATTTGAGTCTTCTTCCTTTCCCAAAGAATTTATATACTTCCCCCTTGAAGACTTTTTTTTTTTTTTTTTTTGCACTTCTTTTCCCTATCTTCCTGTCGGGTGGAGACTGCTGGAAACCACAGACTGAAGGTACACTTCAGAGTACAGGTACCTAGAGACAAACACTGTTATCATCACCTTTCCTAATAGAGCCACGATGCTGAACATACAAGGAATCTTGTGGAAGGACACAAGGAGTTATGTTAAGGAGTGTTATGAATGCTTTGAACTTAATGATGGTGATAATGGGGTTGAGTGTTTATGGGTAAGAATCAGGGGCAGGGCTAACAAGGCGGATATCGTAGTAGGAGTCTGTTATAGACCGCCCAATCAGGATGAGGAGGCAGATGAAATATTCTATAAACGGCTGGGAGAAGTCTCAAGATCGCGAGCTCTTGTCCTCGTGGGGGACTTCAATTTGCCGGACATCTGCTGGGAATACAATACAGCAGGGAGGGAACAGTCTAGAAGGTTCCTGGAATGTGCTGGGGATAACTTCCTGACACAGCTAGTGAGAGAGCCAACTAGGGAAGGTGCCCTGCTGGATCTGTTGTTTGTAAATAGGGAAGGTCTTGTGGGGGATGTGAAGGTTGGAGGCTGTCTTGGGAACAGTGACCATGAAATGATAGAGTTTTCGATTCTGCGAGAAGCAAGGAGAGGGGTCAGCAGAACTGCTACCTTGGACTTCCGGAGGGCGGACTTTGGGCTTTTCAGGAGCCTGGTTGACAAAGTCCCCTGGGAGGCAGTCCTCCAGGGCAAAGGAGCCCAGGAAGCCTGGATGATTTTCAAGAAGGAAGTCTTAAAGGCGCAGGAGCAGGCTGTCCCCATGTGCCAGAAGACAAGCCGTCGGGGAAAAAGGTCGGCCTGGCTAAACAGGGAGCTAGTGTTGCAACTTCGGGAAAAAAAGAGGATCTATGGCCTCTGGAAGGAAGGGCAGGCCACTCAAGACGACTACAAAGAGGTAGTTAAGCTATGTAGGGAAAAAATCAGGAGGGCCAAAGCCCAGCTGGAGCTAAACCTGGCTTCTGTTGTCAAGGACAACAAAAAAAGCTTCTATAAATATATTAGCAATAGGAAGAGGACTAAGGATTATCTCTGTCCTCTAGTAGATGGGGCCGGCAACATAGTGACCAAGGATGAGGAAAAGGCTGAGGTACTTAATGAAGTCTTTGCCTCAGTCTTCAGCAGTAGGACCAGTTGTTCCCTGAGCACCCAGACCCCTGAACTAGAAGACAGGGATGGGGAGCAGAATGAAGCCCCTCTAATCCAAAGGGAAATGGTGAGGGACCTGCTTCAGCACCTGGAGGTGCACAAATCTATGGGGCCGGATGGGATCCACCCAAGGGTATTGAAAGAGCTGGCGGAGGTGCTCGCCAGGCCACTTGGTATCGTTTATGAGCAGTCCTGGACAACCGGGGAGGTCCCAGCTGACTGGAGGTTAGCAAATGTGACACCCATCCACAAGAAGGGCCGGAAGGAGGATCCCGGGAACTACAGGCCAGTCAGTCTGACCTCGGTGCCTGAGAAGGTCATGGAACAGATCCTCCTCAGTGCCATTACACGGCACATGCAGGAGAACAGGGTGATCAGGCCCAGTCAGCATGGGTTTGTGAAGGGCAGGTCGTGCCTATCAAACCTAATATCCTTCTATGATAAGGTGACCCACTTAGTGGATGAGGGAAAAGCTGCGGATGTTATCTACTTGGATTTTGCAAAGCTTTTGACACTGTTTCCCACAGCATTCTCCTGGAGAAACTGGCTGCTCATGGCCTGGACAGGTGTACTCTTCGCTGGGTAAAAAACTGGCTGGATGGCCGTGCCCAGAGAGTGGTGGTAAATGGAGTTAAATCCAGTTGGCGTCCAGTCACAAGTGGTGTCCCCCAGGGCTCGGTGCTGGGGCCGGTTCTCTTTAATATCTTTATCAATGATCTGGATGAAGGGATTGAATGCACCCTCAGTAAGTTCGCAGATGACACTAAACTGGGCGGGCGTGTTGATCTGCTTGAGGGTAGGTTGGCTCTGCAGAGGGATCTGGACAGGCTGGACCGATGGGCTGAGACCAATGGTATGAGGTTCAACAAGGCCAAGTGCCGGGTCCTGCACTTGGGTCACAACAACCCCATGCAGCGCTACAGGATTGGGGCAGAATGGCTTGAAAGCAGCTCGACAGAAAAGGACTTGGGAGTGTTGGTTGACAGCCGGCTGAATATGAGCCAGCAGTGTGCCCAGGTGGCCAAGAAGGCCAACAGCATCCTAGCCTGTATCAGGAATAGTGTGGTGAGCCGGACTAGGGAAGTGATCATCCCCCTGTACTCGGCACTGGTGAGGTCCCACCTCGAGTACTGCGTTCAGTTTTGGGCCCCTCGCTACAGGAGGGACATTGAGGTGTTGGAGCGTGCCCAGAGAAGGGCTACAAAGCTGGTGAGGGGCCTGGAGGACAAACCTTATGAAGAACGACTGAGGGAGCTGGGGTTGTTTAGCCTGGAGAAGAGGAGGCTGAGGGGAGACCTTATCACCCTCTACAACTACCTGAAAGGAGGTTGTAGAGAGATGGGGGCTGACCTCTTCTCCCTGGTGACAAGTGATAGGACGAGGGGAAACGGGTTCAAGTTACGTCAGGAGAGGTTTAGATTAGATATTAGGAGACATTTTTTCACTGAAAGGGTTATTAAACATTGGAATAGGCTGCCCAGGGAGGTGGTGGATTCACCATCTCTGGAGGTGTTTAAAAAAAGGGTAGATGGGGCACTGAGGGACACGGTTTAGAAGTGGCTCTTGTCAGGGTAGGCTAAAGGTTGGACTCGATGATCTTAAAGGTCCCTTCCAACCTCAACAATTCTATGATTCTATGACACCACATACAGTCCTGCAATCAGCCTGCTGCCACGTTCTTCCACCCTGGCATCCTTCCTACTCACATTTCATATAATCTCCCTATTTAAAAAGCTCTGTAATTCTCAACATTACCACAGAATAATATATTTATTAATGTGTTAGTGCCACTAACTGTCCCTGAGGCTTTTCTTGGGAATGTGTGTCAGCTTACTGATTCTAGCCCTCCCCTCCCTGCACTGCTTTCCTCCTCTGCCAGGCAGGCAGGAACATACTTCTGTGCTGCTTCAGGTCATAATTGGAAAAAAGATAGAAATGTTCAGTATGACTCATACATAATTCAGCTTATCAGCTACCCAGGAGAAATGAGAAGAGAAGGTATAGGCACGTATATTTCTCCTACTATCAACAGGAGAAATAATTTCCAGTTACACTAAGTATATGTAGTTTGGTCACAATAGGATTTGCAGTTAGAAGGGAAAAATGAGAGACATGGGAGCAGAGAATGAAAGGGTAGTAGGGAACCGAACTGTTAAAAGAGATTCACTTATGTGAGAATTCCTGATTCCTCCAGGAGACTGGACTCATGCTTCTCTCTTAATATTCAGAATGGAATAAGTTGGCAATTAGAAAGGATTATCTGCCTCTGATCTGTGAAACATTGCAGAAATCTAAATAAAATAAAGCTCCAGATTAGTTAGCTACAAAGACATCTAATAACAGCCTGCTAAACCCTGACTGCGACTTCTGGATTTAACGTTAAGGCCTATGTTCTAAAGAGCAAATTGTGAAGAAGCATTAAAACTTATTGTTATAAAGGATTTTTAATGTAAAAATCAATACATGCTGTGTATTTAGCAGCATGTAACCATGAGGACGTCTATGACAGAGCTTTGTCATGCACCAGGGACCACGGCATTAGTCAAATTCTTGAAAGGAAGTGCAGAATGTCTGCATCGTTCAAACTGCCACCTGAGAGCAATTACAGAAATTATTTTAACCCCAGAAGCAGAGGGAAAATCCAATCCTAGCTGACAGTCTTGAGGGTATCAAGCGTTTCACGTGAAATGTGTCATTTTCAAATATCTCTGCAAAATTCATGTTAGGAAAGTGATGGCATAGCAGAGAGGTGGGGCACTTACCATTATTCTTTGGAGGCCACTGAGACTAAACACAACCACAACCAGGGCACTGAGTTAAAATATCCATTTTGCCAACACGTAAGCAAACAAAGGAATATCAATAATAAAAAAATTTGCACTGCAGAAACAGCATAATGTAAGGCAGACAACACAAAAGCATAAGATAGCATGACTGAAAAACATACAGACCTGTCCATAGAAAGTCTCAGAAAAGAGAAATGCAAAATATTGTTTCTTAAATAAGCATACATCATAACAGAACTCATCATCTTCATCAGTTAAGCCAACATAAGAGGCACATGTAGCTCTTCACCCTCTGTAATCAAGCTCACAACTCTGTACGCATGTGCACACACAAACTATTATACAGTGAAAGGTTCTTAATTTTACCCATTATGAGAGTGTCCAGCAAGGGGTGAATACTCTTCAGTTAGAGAGGAAAACACAGCCCCCCAGCCTGCAGGTCGCTTTTGACCTCATGGGATCGGGTTAAACTAGCATTACTCCCGATTAAAGGAGGTTTCCCAAACAGAAAAGCAGTCTCTGTTCCTGACAGGTAGTGACTTTTGCTTCTGTGGCTCTTAAATTGTGTACACACACGTCTTTTCCTGTCTCTGGTGTTTCCTAACATTCTCTATTTATGTGGTGGTCTGCACGTTTTGCCTCACCAGAAAATCAGTGGGAGCACCACAAAGCTAAGAAATACTGTTGTGCTTTTTTATGCAATGCATGTCTCTGTGGGCCTTTGAACATTTAACACAGAGCAAATAAATTATTAGTGTGTGTGCATGTGCATACATATCTAAGGTACACAAAGGTAACTGCAACCAAAGGAAACAGGAATGTGCTTGGAACAGTTGGGTATTCAAGTATCTAGTATCACAAAAATCCAGTTGCAAGAAGCATTTAAATGCAGATCTACATGTAAGCTGCTGAAAAGAGCTCCACTGAGCTTTATGCACTCACGTACATGGCTGCAAAGGCAAGAAGTAACAAAAAAAAAAATCTGATTCCCACCCCCCCAGTAATTTTCAAGTCTATAGCACCTGTTATCCTATTCTTAATAATACTACTACTGAAGAGCAAGCTGATCCTTTAAGATGCCCCACCTCCAGAAACAAGATACACAATCACATCAAGTATTGAATGATTTCTGTGATTCCCATCACCACAGTGTCTGAGAACATCACAGTTGTTCAATGTATCCTTTGTCACAGAGCAGAGAGGAAAATATGATTACCTCTATGCTGTAAATGGGGATGGGAGAACAAGGGACAATAGGCAACTTGTCATGTATGGCTGGCACACTCACCGTTGGGATAACCAGTCTCCTCTGGTTCAAAATCATACAACAATAAATGCCTTCCAGTCTAGTTTTTTCATGACTTAAAAAGTTTCTACATCAATCCATATACACCAAGCACTTTGCCTAAGCCTTTTCTTGCTTGTCTTAGTAAATGCAAGTAAAAAAATACATTCATTCAGCCCAGCGGCCTGGATTTGTAACATCTCCATACATTTACAAAAGCCTATATATATAAACAAATAATGCAACACACTGATGTGCTGGAAAAAAACACATTTCCTTAAAAGCAGACAATAATTCCGACAATCTAATATAAAAAAATCATCAACTGATCACAAGACGTTTTACATCTAATACACTGTTCTTCCACAAAACATTCTGTTTGGAAGAAACAACATAGCAAGCAAAATAAAACCTGCTCATATAGCAGACAAATATCAAAATCTATTCTTTAACAGGAGAAACAGAATAACAAGTTGTGATTACAGCGAGAAGTAAAACCAGCTAAATTCCACATCAAGCTCAAAACCTGAAAATCTATTCAAGAACCGTGCCGATTTAATCCAGAAGGTGCAGCAACATAGATTAAGTTTCTGACTGTCAGATACAATTGTTAGATACCCTGAAGACAGATATTATGTCAAAGCAAGCAGATGAGAAAAGTATACAAACATCTCTATAGCTAGCCCTCCAAGTTAGAAATGACACACCTCAATCAGATAATACAACTAAAACACTTCAGAAGAAGTTCAGAATCTGCAATCCTTTCATGATTGTCTCGAAAATATTAGGTTCTATCACTGGGAGTAATTATAGCAAACAATACAGGGAGAACACAGCTTTTCTAAACCAAGCTAGAATATCACCATGTCACTTAAAAACATCACACCAACATGTAGCTACCAAAGCCAAAGCCATATCTTCTGCCACCTAAGGCATGAAAAAAACTTCCCACTTACCTTCTAACACTGTTAATTTGGCACTCGTGTTTATCTCCCCAACACTATTGGTTGCTGTGCACTCATAGATAGCTTCATCTCGATGAACACGCAGGGGCTGTATCCGCAGAACTGATCCTGATCCATCATCAAACTCAATAACCTTTAAGTTAAAAGAAAGCACTGCTTTATTCATATCTTCTGCAATAAAAACTGAAAGTCAAAATAATGCAGGGGTTAAAAACCAAACCAAAACAAGCCCTGTAAGCTATAAAATACCATGCAATTAGTCAAGCATTCCAAGTTCAGAAATGCAGAAATTTCAGAGTCAAGAACATATTTGTCCTCTGAGGAGGCCAGAACAAATGAAGATCCAATGAGGTTCTTTATGAATCAATTAAGGTTGACAAATTATCAACCTGGTAATAAAGATGTGGATCTGATGATTTAAAACATCTGAGCCATATTTGCACTAATGGTTTTACTAATCACACTGATAGCAATTTAGTGCCAACTTTCACCTTGATGGAAGAGCAGAATGATATACTCCTATGGGATTACGAGGAAAATAGTAACAAAACTAGAATAAAACCTTGAGCACCTCCACTGCATGCTAACTCCAGCAGAAAGTGAGGGTTTTTAATGTCCTTCAGCATTGGGTACTTTGCAACTCCAGCATAATCAACAATGATGTAATTACAATTCCTTCCCCAGCATAATAAATTAAGTCCTTAATAAATCATTGCCTTTCCATCCATCCTGCTAAGCTGTAACATGCATTACTTTAACTTCTACATGGTAAAAAGAGGTATTTGTTAGTTTGCAGCTGGATCAGTATAAGCTATTCCTTAATGGCAAGAATGTGAAGGCACAGCCTCAGGCCACTGTTAATGCCAAACTCATCCTTCTCCTATTACTGAGTACAGCAAAAGATGGAAATATTAACTCTACTGCAGATGGCGACAGCATGAGGGAAAGGCATAAGGCCCCCTCCCGTCACTTGGGAACTGCAGGGGCAGATGAATAGACTAAGCTATACTTTGTGCCAGAGACATACACCTCAGCCTTGGACCTGCACTACCCCCATGCAAAACCTTGACCCTATTTTCAAGAGCCCTTTTTAGGAGTGCTTCTCACGGCACAAAGACCAAATGAGTGAAAACAGGATGGAGAAAAATAACATGCACCACAAGGCTCTGCAATAACAGGAAAAATAGGAAAAAATCAAAAGGTAACCAGGACCACTGAAAATCTGTTAATCCTCATGCTGGAAGGAATAGCCCTTCTGTTCTAAGTAACAGAAACAGCTTGCAAAAACCCCTAATTTGGGGTCAAGTAGCAGCAGACAGGACAGAGAAACGTGAACATCACCACAGTACATTTTAAGGAATTACAGTATTATTTTTAAAATACTCAATTTTAAATTAAATGTGAAACTGTGTCAAAACACTAAACTTTCTATAACCTTTACACGGGATAGGGCTACTGCCAAATTTTAAAACAAGACAAAATCAGATGCAGAGATTAATTCACTTCAGTTGTAAAGACTAAAAAGCTAAGAGATGAAACAGCAGAAGAGCTCTTTTGCCCTTACTATCCGTTGAACAAACACTCTGTGTGAGAGGAAGGGAACTACAACTACTAAGCACCTGACAGACACTGAGACCAGAAATGCTGTTCATTTGCTAACGATGGATACCTCTTTTGTTTAATAACTCAGCATGTGTACATCAGATTTGTTTATTAATTTTTTCATTTCAACTGAATTACAGTTTTCCTCCAAATAAAGACTAGTTAAGTAATGAGGTAAAATTAATCGTTATCTAGGAAAATAAGAAAGATATTATTCTCTGTCTCCTAACACAATGAAAATACCTCAACTATGGATCAAAACTGATGTGAATAAAGGTATGAAATTGCTTATATAAATACTTATAATATGCCACAGCCCTCTGGCCAGCCATGGTAAGTACCAAATTCACTACAAGGTTATATTTACTCACAAATCAGAATGTTTAAATGGTTACTATACAACAAAACTTCACCTTTATTAGAGGAAAAATAACAATGTAAAACAAGAGTAAAACTGATTACTTTAATCAAGGTTTTCTGCTCACATACAAAATCATGATTAAAATTGGTGACTTGAATCAACCCATTCTGGGCAGCAAAGTCATCTTGTGCTCCAGTCAGAAAAGCAAAAACATCAAAGACAGGGGATTAGAAGAAAGGCAGCAGAATGGCAGAAGGGTCACATTTCCAAGGGCAGTTTTAGAGAAAAGAGCCCAACTCCAAAAAAGGGAAGTAGAGAAGAAGGCGGAGAAAGTCAGTGGAAAAGTGTTTGCTATTTAAAATATGAACCAAATTGGACCCTTTTTCAAAAGCATTTCTGATAACTGCTCTTGCCTCTTCCTTTCACTCAGACTTCAGTTCACAGGGAAGTCAAACTGCCCCTTCAAGATGACTTCACCATACCCTTTCCAAGCACATTTGTAGCCGTCACTAAGAAAGCCTTCCAATGGCATTTTGGCATCCCACTTCTGAATTTCACTAGGGATGGGAGGCGCCTTATCAGTTTTCACAATGAAAATTACTGCCAGATCCAGCTCTTATCTGCCACCCATTTTGATGCAAGCCCAAGTCTCCTATCTGAAGAAGGCCTTCCTATATTTGTGCTTCCAGCATCATGTTCGAAGGACACCTGCTCTACAGATTGCATTGCTGCAGGGAAGGAAACTTACTTTACTCTAAAGCTCTAGACTCTGCATTGTAGCGATGCAGATACCTGGGTTGCATTGACAATTACTGTGTAATTAAGATCTGCAAGCATTAGTTTGATTACCAAATTTTTATTTATTTTTTTTGGTAATTACCTCAAACCGCTGAGAACTGACTTTCTTCCCCTTCTTCATCCATGTGATACGAGGTTTGGGCTCTCCTGTTGCCTGACACACAAAAGAGGCCACTCCTCCAGAAATCCCAATCTGATCTTCAGGAGCTTTCATAAACGTTGGCTTGCCTGGAAAAATAACCAAATCACCCCCATGAGGACACAACATCAGATAAGCAAGGAACGTGTCATGTTAATCTAAATTATAAGATAATTGGTGCCCCTACTACAAATCCAGGTTGAATGGCCTCGGCCACACAAATTCAGCACAGACTGCAACATGACAAGCACAATTTCTGCTTGAGTACCTTTTTTTCCTGAAATGAATAAAGTCCATCTGGCTTGCCTGTAAATGAGGGCAAGAGAGGGCTCCCCCCAGCCCCCTGGGCATTCATTCAGGTATATGACAATTTGGAACCATTTTTACGGTTTTTTTTTTAATAAATGGATTTTTGCAGGTTTATAACATGGTCATAGCACTGGAAATTACAGAACAGCCGACGCACCAAACCTACAAAATGTACCATACATTGACATTAGCTTTCCTGAAAGCTGTTAAGACGTTAATCAAAATTAACAGATACAGTTTTAAGTATACAAATAACAACCTTTAATTTCATTTTACATGTGGATTGACATAAAAACCCTACAGTCTATCAGCATCTGGAAACCTGCACAGGCTGGCGTATGCTTGGTAAGAAACTAATCACTAGAAGTCAAAGTCAGCAAAGAAACCAAAGTGACATTCAGGCCTGAAAGACTCAGCAAAAATGAAAAAAAAATAGCACCTAACATTTTAATAATCAATAAAAGAAGTTTCATGAAAATACAGTTGTGTCTTCTGGATTTGCATGACAGACTTGAATGGATAAAACTAGGCATCCAGGTTAAACATTCCTATTTTTCTTCTGCATTCCTCGTACAAGAGAATTTTGCGGTATGTGAGCTGAGGGTCATTTTGAAACACTGCTTTGTCCAAGTGAGAACTGTTTGATGATCTTGTATCCCTAGAAAGCACTAAAACATGTAACTCCACAGAGGGAGTTAACAGAGTCCACCCATGATCTCATTCAGTGCACAGGTCACACTAAGGCCACGTTTCAAATACAATTCTCATTGACCACCTCAGAGATGAACCTGACCTGTAAATGGGGCAGAGACAGCTGCTGGGATGTAGAAAGGAGGAGGAGTGAGGGGAGAAACCTGTTCAATCTCAAGACACTGAACCAGCGTCCTCGGCGGTGGTTCCTCACCTTCACATTCTGGGCATGTCCACAAGCGTGTCCTTGAGGGAGAGAGGGACGACATCTGTAAGCCCAGGTGGCTTAAACACTAAGCTTTTGATGAACTGAGCGCCGAGCTGCCCCGATCTAGGAGGGATACAGATCCAGTGACCCCCAAAGACGACAATCTTTAAATGCATTTTCCTCATGTATAAGAGATTAGAATGCTAAGGGCACGGTTGCAAGTTGCAGCTGAGCCGGCCCAGCAGCCTGCGGGTACTGAGGGGGCAGAGGCCTTGCTCTGCCCCTCGATCCACTCCCCTCCTGTCTCAAGCCACCCAAACACCTACAAGCAGCTCTGGGGTCACCAGAGCCTCTGTGGAGTAGATTCAGGCCCCTAACCTGGCAGAAAGCTGCTTTTTTTTTTTTTTCTTCTTCTTTTCCAAGCAAGGTAGGGAGCACAGTGGCTCAGTGCAGGCTCAGACAGAGATGGTGGGGCTCTGCAGGATGGCGCTTCTCTCTCCCCTCAGCCGCTCCCACCTGAACCTGCAACTTTGCTCTTAAACAACAATCTCTGAAGATTTTGCTAGAAATGTGGGAATCTCCTTAATCTCAGTTTCACCTTCTGGTTTAGCCCACGCTAACTGTTTACACAGACCCCCACCATCCCTCCATGCGACTCAACACACACAGCAGCTTGACCAAGCGACACACTGCAACTGCAGCTTTTGACAAAGCCCAGAGGCTGGGCTCTGCCCTCCTCCAAGGTGTGTGGATCAGACCAGGGAGACTGCTGAGGGCCCAGGGTGCTTCTTGCTTCACACGCGCACCACCACTGTCTGTGTGGGGTGTAAGTGTCAGGGTGGTGGTGGTGGGGAGCTGCAGGGGGGTCTCCATGAGGAGACATCAGGGCTGCCCTGTCCACAGCCAGTTCCACAGCAGTGCACAGTTAAGCTCATCGTGGCAGTGCCTCTGTGGTAATAGGTTTAAGGGGCAAAACACTTCACAGCAGTGAGGAGCAAGGTAAAAAAATGTGAGAAACAGCCCTGTGAGCACCTAGGTCAGAGGAGGAGGAGACACTCCCCTGCAGCCCGTGAAGACGCCACGGTAGAGCAGGTATTTCCCTGCAGCCTGCGGATGGGTGGGCATCTGGCAGCCCACCAAGGTTAACCCACCACAGCTTCAGAGTGAAGGACAAGGTCAGACTAGCTGGCACCACATGGAGAAGCAACCACAAGCTGAGGACACGCTTAGTAGAGAGGGGCTGGTGGCATGCCACTCCTGAGGCAGCAGGACAGCAGAACCCTTCAAAACTTGCAACATCAGATGCTCAACTCAGACTGTGGTTGTGTGCTAGGGAGGCCCATCAACCGCCCACATGGACCACAGGCAGGAGGGGACACGCCAACCCTGAGCCAGGAGGTCACAGCTGAGATACTAAACTGCAGGCCTGGACCTCTACTACTGCTGCTTGCTCAGCTTTATTTCCAAAAGGCCTCTGCAGACAGTGGATCAGCCAAGATCAGCACTGTCCACGCAGACGTGGATGCGCGTGCCCTGTTCTCAACAGCCTTCTGAAGGAACATCAGACTTGACCACAGAAATTCATCACACACAGGTGTACTGAATTTTGCCATCCTTGGTGAAGAGAGCCCTGAGGGCTGCACAAAGGAAATAGCTCCAAACCCAGAAAATGCCTTTTATGACATGATGGTGGCTGTCTGCAGTCTTTGGCACATTGTCCTGACATGAACAGCAAGCAATTATTAAGTGTGCTTGCTTAACTGATGCTGATTTCACATATTTACTCATCTATAATCATGTCTATTTCTACTTAGTTTATATTTACATATATCTGTGTTTATTCACCTCTCATCTATCCCAGTGAAATGTTAATTTACTGTTCAGGCTGCTAGTGATTGCAGTGTGATTGACTGTTTTGCTATGCAGTATGCTGAGCTGATGTCTTGTATTGCATTTCAGCAGTTGATTTGTTCTTTTGATTTTCTGTTATTTACTCTGTGATCTTAGTAAAATACTGTAAATTTTTCAAATGACAGAGAATCCAAATACAACAGAATCCAAAAAACTTTTGTCCTTGAAGAATAAAATGCAATTATATCTCTCACTGTACACCTACTCCTCAGCTTGTACACTGAGGACTTTACTTTTGTACATTTTAAAAAAATCAATACTATTAAAAACCAGAACAAGAGGAAACTGAATGTTCACAGGCAGTAAAACCTAAAAATCCTGCTGCCTTGTTCAGCTTGAATTTACATTGTTGTAATGAATCTTTTTCCTCTGCACATTTAATTGAGCAACACTGATTTCTGGAAACCATCTAAATCCACCGAGACTGGCACAAAAGTATTCCTGTATATAAACCAAATTCTCACAGTCTGGGAAAGGGTACTTCTACAAAACCATTTTAAATGTTTGTATGCCCTGAAGTTTTTAAATGGAAGGAAAGTACTAATTAAGCAAACCTAAAATCCTGAGTCTTGGCCCCGGGACAATAGTCGGGCATGGGCATACATATTTTTATACTGATTGGTAACTGTTACAGCAAATCCCAAAAGTTATTTCAGTGAGAGCTAATAGAAGCGCGACAGATCATCCACGAAAATCTTGGTGTCTGTGGAAAATGCATGTTAAGTGGACTAGACTACCTCCACACCTCCCCTCCAACCAACAGCTTAACTCTGCTGCCTGGAGGAGGCTGCTTTGGGACACATCACTGGTTACCTTCAAAGGGCAGTAGTAACAACCACTACAGGTAGGGCCAGGTGATGGTCCAAGCAGTCCTTTTTTAACCTGTTTTGAGTGTTTGCACTCTTAGGGTAGCCCTAGAAATACAACCAGGAAAAAAAAAATAAGGTTGTGCTGAAAATAGAATATTTAACCAGTTACCTAGTCCTTCTCTTCTTCCCTCTCTGAAATTCAAAATAACGAGAGTCTCCACAGAAGGTTACGCATGTGCCAAGCTTGAAGTTAACTGTTTGTTGTTCAAACAAACTACAAATAAATACAAAGAACTGAAATGTCTTTTGCAGTGAAATCCTGTTTTTCCCCTGATGACCTAAGGACCAGGAAAAGCTGAAGATTTTAGAAAAAAAGAGTGATTGTATTCCAAAGACAAATTGGTGAAATACCAAGTTTGAGAGAGAACCTCCCAAGCAAGTCTTGGGTGACAGCAGGGAGAAGTGCTGGATGGCTGGGTGCCCATCACGCCCACCTTTCCTTACTCCATCATGTGGAGTAACAACTCCAGACTGGTGTATTTGTCATTTGATAACTCCAAGTCCAAACAACTCCAGCCTCTCCCGAGCCCCTCTGCTCAGTGGCAGATCCCTGGAGCATGTTCAGTCCTCACCCTCTAAACTAATTCCTTCTCCTCATTTCATAAGTTCCCACTACACCAGGAGTAGAAATTACTGCTATCATCATTTCTATTCACTCACAAGCTTCAGGCAGGAGAATGGGAAAACTTTCACCTTCTTGGCTTAGATTTTTCCCTATTTGACCTTTGCTCAAACGTAAATTATTCTAGAGAGCTTATGGGAACAACACAGTTCTGAGGAGGAAGACTGTGAAAAATAGAGTATTTTAAAGAAGAAGACTTCATCTTATTTGGCTGAGGGCTGAAAAATAGCAACTTGCTCAGACATGCTCTCCATTGAGAAACTTTGAAAAAAAAAAATCAGAAGAAAAGGACTTCCCTTTCACAGCTGATAAGTGTTGAAAAAGTCACTTGCTGAGCAAGCACAGATTCCTGGATAATCCTATAAAGTGAATCACAAGGAGGGCCTCATGGTGTGGAAGAGACGCTAGCAGAGATTTAGGCACACACGAGTCTACTTCACCATGCTGGAAAACAGCAGGAAACTCATGCAGAGCCCTGGGCTGAGCTAGGGTGTATGATGCTTTCAAAAGAAACGCTCCCTCGAATTACATTTTAAGAGGTCCACAAGAACATAGGTACAGAAAGCCAGAGGGAGAAGCACAAGCAGACAAGTTAGGTATGCACTCACCAGTAAGGCTGTTGTCTGTCCTCCCCAGCAAAGGGAAGTGTGGTGGGTTTGGGAGGGGAACCCGAAGCCCTCAAAGGCAGAATCTCTAGTCTATTGAAGAGCCACTGACACAGCCTTCCTGCAGGGCAACTCCGAGTCAGAGACAGCCAACCATGAAGATGCATCTCTCTCACCCATATTTTATATATAAAATCACTGTTGTTCTCTGCTAGTCCAGACAATTTGCTTCTTGTGAAACAATTGTTATAAATCAGAAAACCATCTCAGCAGCTATTTTAAAATTTGCCCTACCAAACATTTGTAGCACAGCAGTAACATTTCACTTCTCTTTTTCAGGTTTTTCTTTCTTTACCAGAGCAGTTCAGAGTCACACCATCACATGTGTTGTTTTTAAGCTGTGCAGCTTCTCAGTGAACCAAAAAGACCTTCCCAGGGAGAAAAGTCTCTTTTGCCAGATCTTCTTCAAGGCTGAGGCACAGAGGTGCAGCCTCCCTCTAACTTCGCAAGGTGTCTTTTATGTGAGCCATGGCCTTTGAGAAGTAACGTATGATCTGCATTACCTGACCTGAATAGCAGCCAGAGCCTTGAAAAACTATGCTGGGTTCTGTGTATTTAGCACAGATCCTTGTATTTTGCTACACATTAAGCACACACCAGTCACATAAAAGATGCTTCCTTGTAATTTTCTAAGAGCCAAAAAATTTCAAGTGGCTGAAACATAATATATGCCAACATAAATATGCTTCATATACCCAAATATTAACTTGTTTTATTTCAAAGACCCATCATTAGATGGTTTCTTAAAATAAATGGGAAAACTAAATTGAATCCTGACGCTTTTTCAGTATTTAGCACCCACATCAAATATACTTCATACAAAAATTTTAATTCAGAAACTGGCAATCATACTGCTCCTCCTGTTCTTGTGGATGCTATTTTTCCAAAGAGTTTCACAGAGGTTTGAGAAAAATGAATTATTAAACACATGTCTGCAATTAAGTGTTCTATGAACACTCACCTGCTGCGAGAGATTTTAAAGAAAAATATCTCTGTTGCCCACTGTTCTAAATAGAAGGGCAGCCAAAAATAAGACCAGCGTGGTAGGAGCGGGGAGCTTGTATTTTTATCTGAAACCTTTTATGACTTGGGCTAAATTGAGATTGGAAGTAGTCTCCTTTGTGAAGGAAAAAAATTAGAGTTGTGATAGGAGATGAACTAGATAAGCACATACAATAGGCGTACAGGGGTAACCTTATTCAGGTGCCTGGGCTAAAGGAATTAGAAGAAGTTATGGACACAAGCAGGAAAAGATCATAACGGGAATATTCTTGAGCCTGGAAATAGTGAATTTCAGGTTTAAATCCCTCCCTTTAACCTTCCCTGTCACATATGCCAAGGCACAACCGTGCCTCAGCTTCCACTGTAAAACTTGCCTGCTGTTCTCACACGGTTGCTGTCAGGACGAATACGTGAAAAATGATGATGTGGCTCAGTTGTTGTAACGCACTGTGACGAAACCAAGAATGACACAGACTTTCTCATGTTCACAACTGACTTTGAAGTGGAAATAAAGTGGTCTAGAAGACAGAGCCCCCCCGTTCTTACATATACAGCAAGGGTATTTCTCTTTCTTTGTTTCCTCTGTGATCATGGATGATTGATATCTGTGCACGGATGGATGCCTACAGGAAGGATACTTGGGTGAAACCTACTCTATGATTTCTCTCCTAAGCATCTGCTACAGGGCAGGAGGCAAGCCAGTGGGCTCTCCAGCTATCCTTATGTTTAATATCCTTACGTTTTCCTTTCAATGTACCCACCATTGTTTAAATACGTTTCCTGTCCCTTTGTGATCATTAGGAATATTGTTTAGCAAAATACAATTTTTCAAACTTGCACTTCTAGTTCTTGTAAATTATACAAGTAGGAAGAGCCTGTTTGAGCCTTGTAATAACAGCTTACTATAGCATCACTGGGTCTTGGTGATCACAATGCTAATTTATTCCTTATTTCCTCCTATTTCGGTTTTATTTCACTAAGATGACAGCACTTTGTATCTGAAACTTTTGCCCTTTATTGCTTGGTGCAAGGTACTTATTAAATAAATGCAAATATATATAGTGGGGTGTTGCATGCTCAGATACATATACAATTTTCTTTTTATCCAGTGAATGGATCATAACCCTTTCTCCCATCCATTTTAAAAAACATTTAACTGCATCCCAATCAGGGAAAATGGCATTCCAAATTCAACACATTCCTCAGATCACTCTGAATTACAGGTTACTTAACGTTACCTGCACATCCTCCTCTCTTGTTTTATCATCTTATTGTTATTAGGTTTTAATGCTTAAGAAATTCCCAACAGCTAGGACAAATGATTCTCCTATTTCAATCCAATTTTAGTGGTTGAGTTTTCCAGCTTCAAATGTGGTTATGATGATAATCAAATCTACAAACATTATCTCAAAGCAAGTTGCATGTCTCCTCACCTTCGTCTCCTGACTTCCATAGATACCTTTCGAGTTCGTACAAAATGAAACCAAATAAAGTGAATTATTAATATGCAAATCTCTAGGAAGCAGATCTTTTAACATGTTCAATGACCTCTGTAACCTTCAGTAGAAAAATTACATTACAAAAATAACAAAAGCAGTCATCTGGCAGAGGCTGTGATTTTCCCTAAACGCTAGCAGGAAATATGGTGAACTCAGATGCAAGGTACTCATTTCAGCATGAGAGACCCACTGTGCTTTGTTTATACGTAGAAAGTTTAACTGAGGAGAATGCAAGGGTACATGTTAGGTCAAATATATAATTTCATCAATTTAAAATGACTTAAGCTGACAAACTCTTACAATCTTTGATTCCTGCTTCTTCGCCATCCCAGCAAAGAGGTGCTGCTCACAATGTTTAAAAGCACTTTCCTTCCCATAAGTCCACCCTATAGGCAAAGCCTTGGAGAGACTGAGGTCTCTCTGCAGACGCACAGGTGGGAATCTTCACACCCAGACTGGCATTTTCAAGCCCTCTCTTCCCTTTTGCTAATACATTATTTAGACATATTAAATATGATGTAAAACATTAAATAGTATTTAAGTCAAATTTCTTCTTAAATATCTTAAAACCTAATGTGTCCTGTGTACTTCTGGTCAGTGTCTGGATGGTTATAAACCAACCCTGCACCAGTAGAAACTGGGCATCCACTGTTAAATGTTGCTGTTTCGATAAATAAACCTGCTTATTCCACAGAAATACAGGTTAAAAGCTGTTAGTTTACTCAAGTGTTAAGGCCACAATTACTGGATATTAATAAACTACAGCAACAGCCTGTCATCATAGTATTGCTCTTCAGTAAATTTCTAATTTTGTCTCTTTATGAATCACGGAAATTGCTGAAAGAGTTTAAACGTCTAAAATTAACTGACATGATACTGAAAAAGAATTGTCTCCGGCAACCATCACACAAGGATGCTGTGCAAGTCACTCAGCGGCACTGAACATTTTGGGTGCTGATATATTTGCGGTGAGAGTTTTAGGCAGGCAACTTAGACCTTAAGGCAACAGGGATGTGGTTTCTCTTCATATCATTTCTGCAGGGTGCCTACAGATTTTGCACACAGGGTGGCAAATTCGCTCTGTTATTTTTCAAGGCTGTTGTAATTGCAGTGTCTTTCTCAAAGTGCCCGGCTGGCTATCAGTGTGAGCTGCTTTACATCCTACTAAGAAAATCCCTAACTCTGGCTAATCCCTGTGCTGTGATTGACTCTTGTCCATGGCCTTTTTAAAGTTTTTTGTGTGACAGGAAAGGGGGCAAAAAAATAAATCAACCTCTCTGCTCTGACACTATTCTTGCAATTGCTTCCAATAACTGAAATAACACGTAACTAGAAAAAGAAAAATATGGCAAGAAGCACAAAGCAATCCTGCATATGACTGAAGAATACTGATTAAAAACAAAGCAGAAAAACAGCCCAGAAAAACATCCTTCTAGAACCTGAGGTCGTCTTCATTTCCCCTCCTCTGCTTTTACATTTCCCTAGAGCACCTGCAGCCTGTGTGTGCAGCTTGCCACACATCCTGGGGAAAAGCCAGACCCCCATATATGAGTTTAGCTTTTGATTCTAACTCCCCAGCATTTATACTAAGTATTATACAGAGTAGAAAAACAAGGGAGAGCAGAGAAACGCTGCTCTAACTGAAGACCTTCCAACAGCCTCGCAGAATGGCTTTCTGCTTTGCTTTAATTTAAAATTGAAACCTGAAGTCAAATTTCCACCTGGTAATAGCTTAAAGGCACTTCCAATTAACTTGGTAATACACACTTTCTGAGTTAATAAATTTTTCAGCCTCTGTGTTTAATACAATTAAACATTTGGGCCTTTGGCCTTGGACCTTATTTAGCTTGAGAAAGGACTGCGAGAAGACTGCCTCCAATTATCACCATTTACACAACATTCACTTAAGGGCTTTCAAATGCATACATATAGAACATTCACTTAATCATACACAAAATTCAGTACCTGAATTCAGGTCTCCTCTCTCTAGCACAGAATACGCGCAATGGACAAGAGAATAACAATGCCAGCTACCGGGCTCTGAAATCAGCCATCACAACACCGCCTGAGGTGGTACGTAACAGCTGCCTGCTCCTAGGAACTTACTTTTCCTTCCAAATCTGCATTTTGTTATTTGCAAATTTCTTCAAGACTTCAAAGTTAATGAAGTGTATTGCATAGTGTAAAGAACCCGTAAGATATGCAGGACCAGGAAACAAAGACAGAACTGAAATCTTGTGCTTGAAAAAACATGAAAATTAATTTTGCCAGCATGCCTACCACATTAAACACCATATTCTTTTACACAAAAGGATTAAAAGGTTTTAATCCCTCTTTGCAAGCAGCTAGTTCTCGATTCGGCAGTTCAAAAGGCTTTGCCAAGCTCAGGTTTTTCCTCTGCTTTTAAGAATTAAAAGTGAACGTAAATCTTATTTTGTAAACAGAGAGCATAGTACAATGATTTTAATAGAATTGGGAGCCAGAGTAAGTGACCTCTTCAGAATATCTGTTACTAAAGCAAAGGCATCCCAGGCTCTCGGGAGCGTCCTGCATTTCATTTTAAGGCCACTGTACGTTGTTCTGTCCTCCTCCTAGTAATGAACCAAATTTCTGCCTCATCTACCCGGGGAGGAGGAAGACTTTCTGCTTAATGGTAACAAGTGCACTCTGGCATTTCTGTTACACCAGTGATTTTTTTCTGCTATTTGTATCAACTGTTTTATCATGCAGCATCTGTAGCACAGTCTGCAGAAAACCAAGAAATATAATTTCCACATTTAAATGTTTACCAGAGTGTAGAAAATTTCAGCAGGTAGCTAGGCACCTGAACAAAATACTCTCAAGTGTTAAAAAAAAACCCCCACCTTGTTTCTCATTATTGCTCAATCTTACTTGAAATTCCACAAGAAACAGGAATATTTCCCCATTAGAAGGCTTCCTCCAAGTCAGACTCCTCGATAAGCCTGGATGGAGAGGTTCAATGCTTCTGGGAGACACTGGGCAGCATTTTTTTCCCTTTAACGGTGTATTTTAGCAGTGGCTAAATGAAGGCACAGAGTCACGGACAGCTCAAAAGCCATTTGAGCAGAGTTTCGAATCCAGGGCCACCACCTCCGCCCGGCAGCAGGACTGCGCTGGCAGAGGGCTGCTGAGCAATTCCATCCTCCACAGCAGAAAGACAAAAACCAAAGGCGGGTGCCAAGGCCAGGCTTCGCAGCACTCGGCTGCACGCTGACCTGGGGGCAAATGGTGGTGGAGCCGGGGAAGCTCTGGGAGCTGCTGTCTCCTGTCCGTGAACTGCCCCCGAGTTTTCCCCAAACAGCTCTGTATGTATGTGGAAAACATACGACTCCATCCAACATGAGTACTGGGTGCCCGAACCCCACAGTAAAGAGAAGGGTTGAGACACGCCAGGGTTTGCGGTTTTACGGTCGTTGCAATCCATCCAGCCCTGCTCCATGCATAAAGCAGGGCAGGAGCTTCATCCCAGGAGGTGCCCAGTCCCCTCCTCCACCCAGGGCTTTCTAGTTCAGTGAGGGCTGACTTTTAGAAAAGCATCAAAATTAATCACCTTCATGGTTGCTGCAATCTTGATTTAATTTTTCTAGCTTCCATTCCTTGCTGTGTTATGAATTTAACAGATAAAATGAAAAGCTCTTTTCACTTTAATAGCTTTTCTCTGTGCAGATGATCAGGTCAGCCTCTAACTGTTTCCAAACTAAACTCCTTACATCTCCAGCTACCAAGCATGGTTCCAGATTTGATTTTTTGTGGCCTTTTACCTGCACCAACTTTCACTTGATTTCACCTGATTATGCATAGAGTTGCAAGAAACACAGAAAGGTCCGGTCAACACAGAGAAGTTTGTTTGCCATGCTGTGAAAAGTTGCTGTGGCCACCAGGTCTATCTTGAAGCCCAGTTCATAATGCACTGGGACCACAAGGTGCCAAATTTGAATTTCCAGAGCTGGCCTGGGACTTGTGTGCAGGCTGGGGCGTGCACTTAAGAGGAAAGGCTGCATGCAGGACCTGCAGGAACAGGGAGCCTCTGCTGTGGGTGCTTTGTGCACGGGGACCGTTGGGAAACCCAGCATCACAGTTATTCTACAGGCTGCGTGGCAGCGTGCAGCTCTGAAGGGACCGAATCTGTCTAAATTTTATCTTCACAAAGCCAGAAACACTGTCTGCTACCCAGAAACAAAGTTTCCTAGTTAAATGCACCAAAAGTATAATCTACACCAGTTTAGGAGGACACATTCCTTGCTCACCATGGAGCTCTGCTGCAGGTCACGGACCTTATTGTGGCATCAGCTCCTGCAGTACCTGATGGGACATGAGCAGACCAAAATCCAACAGAAAATAGTGGCAGAGAGTTACAGCACACAACCAAAATCAAAGGAACAGGCATCCCTGACATGGGCTTTCAGAATGGGTACCCTTCAGCAGCTGCCTTCCCTGTGAAGACCTTACTGCTCAGATCACACTCAGTTGTGAGCCACACAGGCCGACGTGGCACCTAAAGAGTAATGTTTATCAAGCTGACATTAAGCAGGAGCTCAGTACAAAGACTGGGAATGTCTATGAACAATGAAAAGCATCCAGTAGCCCCTCTAATTTTTCTTATTGTATTCTCTCATGCATCTTAATTCAAATATGTTCTTTATATTTTAGCCACGACCTACTTACAAATCACAGAATCACAGAAGGGTAGGGGTTGGAAGGGACCTCTGGAGATCAAGTCCAACCCCCCTGCCAGAGCAGGGTCACGCAGAGCAGGTTGCACAGGAATGCATCCAGGCGGGTTCTGAATGTCTCCAGAGACGGAGACTCCACCACCTCTCTGGGCAGCCTGTTGTCTGGTTGTCCCTCAACCCAGACCCAACCCTGGACCCAGAACTCCAGCACCTTCTTACACATTTCTCCTCAAGTCAGCAGCAAGTCCCAATTTCATGCAAGATTCACACAACCGCAGAGAGCGGCACTGAATTTTGAGGGACTCTTCCACTGTTGACTCCTCACCATACATGCACCAAGGCTAAGCCCATCAGGGGGAGAACCCAGAACTGGCAATGCCAGCTCTCATACTGACTTTTGCAGCCTTGAAAGATGTTTACCCCCAAATCTGAGACTTGCAAATACACGGAAGGCTGCAGGTGCCCCAAGAGAGCTGTAAACCAGTACGCTGCTTACAGAGATTTGCCATACTTAGCGTTCACCTGCATCACTTACTTTCATTCTCAGTGCTAGGCAAAAACTATCACATGCTACAAGCTTCAGGAACATGCATCACGCACACAGATGTCAAACCTGCAAGGTTCAGCTTGCTTTTAAGCTCTTTGTGGAGACTACCCAGAATATATTTATAATAGAAAACAGATTTTTCTTTAAAGTGCTGTGTCTAAGTATCCCTCACCTGTCCTCACTCTGTTGACCGAATCCCGAGGTTCCTGGCTTCACACTCAATTTGCTGAACTAAAATCCACACCAGCAAAGAGGATGACAAGCTACCTCAGTGTGAGCTAACTGCACTTCTCAGGTTTTACATGCGTGAGAAAGAAGGCACTGTTTCCACCTCGGAGATCTGACATCCCAGTATATTTCGTGAAGGACGTACGCCAGGGTGAAACACAAATCTGTATGTGAATCTGAAGCTTGAAAGAAGGGCAGCCTTCCTTGCCTACTGCAAGTCAGCGCATCCCTAAATTGTAACACAGCCTAGAACGAACAGGAAGATGAGACAAAAGAGCCTTTCCAATTATGCATGCCTCAAGTGAGTATTATTAGTCTCTCAGCTCTGTTAATGGTGAGGATAGCATAGCTGTATATAGGAAAATGGATCTTGCTTAAGAATTACCCATGCAGGAATAATCCCCTGCCTATCACCAATCTTTGATTTTCATGTTATGTTTTAAAGACCGACTTGAAGGTAGGTGCCTGCCAACTCTCCTTGTGTTCTCCAAGAATAAATGTTTATCAAAGGGTGGTGTCCCCCATTTGCTGAGTTGGAATGAGTTACGCCAACAGGGTATCAAATAGGTTGCTGCCTGTCACCGTTATCAAAGAGCAATTTGAAACAGAAACACTAAGCAACAGCAACCGAGCACTGGAGCTTGTCACAGCAAACGTGACACGGGACAGACAAAAGGTTCAGGCACAGGGGGCTGGAAGGGGCACTCCGAAGCAGAGTCCTGTCCCTCGACCTCACAAGGGCTGTGCTGCATAACCGCTTTTGTGAATGGATCACGCACCCTCTTAACACAGGTTTGAGTTTCCGCCACACGTCTCTTACTGGAAAACTGTCCAAATTGATGGTCACGGAAACATCAGCTGGAAAACAGATTGTGGTTTTTAAAGTTATTTGTTGTCAATTATATCCACTTGTTTGTATGCTAACATGATCCTTTAGCTGAAAAGGTTTCCATTCCATCTCCGTCCGTTTTCTCTCTTGCCCCCAATGTATACCTCTGATCAATTTTACTCCCTTCTTAACAGTAGTAAAATGTTCTGTCTCATATATCCCCTGTGAGACTTCACAGACTAAAGACCTCCTCTTAAAAGAAAAAAAAAAAAAAAAAAAAAAGAGATACTGCATGTTGAATTCTATTTCATACCCTCCATAATACTTAGTCACATTATTACCACCACCTTATTGAAAACCAAGAAAAGGCATGCATTTGGGTTTGGGCATCTTGTGAATATCATTCATAATCTTATCATAACCTTTTGTCTCCCTTCCCCCCCCTTTTTCTTTTTAAGTCATGCAGCCGAATATAGCTTTTGTTAATTATTCTATATAATTTAAACTGTTCAGTCTTAGTTTAATTTGTATGATCACGTCTACGTGTCCTCATGACATACGATTTCCAAGTTTCAAAAAACCTTGCAGTTCTGTTGATCATGTGCAGAAAGTGTTTGCTAACAGGGCTGCTTGGAAACCCTGCCCGCACTTTTGTATGCAAGCGCGTGTCCAGATCCCCACTTTAACCATGATTATGGAAAGAACAAAATTTTATTTGTAACTAGCCAGAAGCCTCAAAGGCATGTTTATTGTGCAAATTAGGAACTATGCTGCAGAGTCATACAAAACATGCAATTCAGCTGTTGTTAGAATATAACCTCAGATAATTAAAAGTGAGATAAAGGTAGAAAAGCAGGAGATGAACTGTAAACTGGGAAAAGAAGCCCACCAGCACAACAGCAGTTGCCCACATTCTCAGTGCTTCGACCGTAAAAACAAGGCTGACAACACGATTTGCAAAGTGCTAAAATCACCCAACAGCACCAGTCATAATCTTAGACGCACATTTCCTTCAGCCAAGCATTTCCCTACTATTACTGCTGATAAAGCTGGCATATGAATTAAAGGTTTGAGAACGGATGATGACAGTACAGAAATTAATCACACATTAATTTAAAACTTCCAACTGTCTTGGCATTGTGAAGCCATCACACTGCCACATCCTGGAGAAAAGTGACACACTGTCCACCACCATAAGGAAATACAGCCTCGTATTCCAGGTGACTGCGTCTTAAAAGCTATTAAGTGTTTTCATTGAGTTGCATCAAATCACAATTCAGAGGCCAGTGTTTAAAATTCCAAGTATTAGAAAGCCCCATTCAAAGAATTATAAATTAAGCAGTGGCACTGCAGCAGACAGGGATTTATCTTTCAGACTGCTGCGATCGTTATTAATAATATTACGAGCCACTTTTGTTTTGCTAATTTGGTGCTTCACCTATGAATAAGTGAACTTCATGAAATAAATTACACAGAACAATATTAGTGTTGTTCTTACTGTATTAACAGGCATCCATGTATGTAATTCATCCACAGCGGTTTGTGAGTATATCCACGCTGCACGTAATGCCATTAGGCACTGATGGGCTGGCTTGCAACCAAGCACACACTTTATGGACTCCCTTCCGGACGGCAGCGCAGCTGAAGTGGTTAGGAAAGCCAGTGCAGAAGGGCAGCAGTTCTCTAACACAGAGTTAGGAACTCCAGAAAAACTCCAGAGATGCCTTTCTCATTCTTATCTCCTTCTCATATGCGGAGATTTGGGGTCTGTCTGGCTTGAATAACGATTCTTGAACAGATCAGTCAGAACGCCGATTGCTAAAATTAAAACAGCTTAAGTTGAATGCAGGACTCTGTCACACGTTGTCAAATGTGCTACAAAAAGGGAGGAGGACAGAAACAACTTCATTGGTGCTTCACTGCTGTCCAAGTGCGACTTTGCAGTTGCAGAGGAAAGAGAGCCTGAATTTAGGAGCTGATAGGCAGGACTAAGGAGAAATGTATATTCTTTTAGACCCCTTCTCTCTTCCAATTCTTTGCTCATCATTTTATTGAGGAACAGACCTCAGCTGCTTGGGACATCTGCTCTGTAATTCCTTTCTCAGAATTCTGAAGTGTCTTTAAAAATCCAGGTTTGTTGACATTTTGGCATGATTTAAAGAAACTGTATCTAAATGACTCAGAAGTACTGCAAACCCTCTTTTTTATTTTTTTCCCCTTTTTTTTTTATATTGAGAAGCCCATTTCATTTATGAAAGAAACAAAGAAAACATTGCATTAGGAGTTTTGAAAGGGCCATTATCTGCAGGAAACTGTAGCAAAGCAGTAATTGTGTCACTCAGTTCCTAGAACTTGCTTTTTCTATCCTTCTATTAACTTTCAATATAAAATCAGAGAAAATTATATTATTAACTTCTTAGCCAGCATATTCTAAGTAAATACTTGGTGTTGGTGTTGGATTTTCAAGTTCTTTAACTTTAGGAATTTGAGAGGAGGAGACGAATGTTTTTTGTTTCTATGGTCTTTCATTAATTGTTGGTGACAAACAGCCAAGACCATGCAGCTGAGATAACTCCTCCCTGAAAGGGCAAGATATCCATTGCTCCAAAGGCAGCTCAGCTCTTCCCACCTGCCACCGAGTGTCCAGAACATGCTCTGCTTGCCAAACGGGACACACTGAACCTGATTTCCAGTGCTACGGGCCAGGCTGAACACCAGAGCAAACGTTGCAACAAGCTTGACTGTAACTCCTCTGACATAAACAAGTGACAGCTTGCTAAAATATTCTTGTCCTAGTTACTTGAGGAAAGTGAGTGTTTTCAGATGTCTTTTGATTAGTACACCTGCCAAGGATGGAAAAATACGCGATACAAATAAAAGCTGGAGCAGATGTAACTGTCCTCATGGAGCCTGGCACCACTTCTGCAACAATACAGGTAAGGAAGGAAGGAAAAAGGAAATAATTTTCTTCAATTGTTTATGGAAAAAGACTGCATTGAATCACAAAAACGTAGTTGGGAAGAGACCTCAAGATGTCTCCAGTCCAACCTCCCGCTTGAAGTGGGACCCTCACCAACACTAGATCATTCGAGCAGTGGTGTTGTCTAGCTGAGCCTTGGAAACCTCGGGAGAGGTGGAGAAGGATGGAGAATTGACCACCTTGCTGAGCAGCCTGCTCCAGTGCTGCTCTACCCTCCAAGAAAAGCTGTTCCTAACCCCATCTGATCCTCTATTTCAATCAGTAATAGTGAACTTCAACACAGTTTCCTCTATCTCTGCATCTCATCTCTGCTAAACTTCTCTATCTATTATGACAGCTATTGAGCAACTGGATGACTAAAGATGGCAGATACTATGACTGTATGCATGCATCGGAGCCCATGTTTAAATAAACAAAAACACTATTTTCAAACATGGCTAATCACCACATCAATAGACTTATTAATGGGATTCCAGGACATGGTTGAATACATGTTGCAGCAGCAGGGACTGGCTTCAACAAACACAGAGCTCCATTCCAACCGTATGTCTCAAAGATAAAAGAAAAACTGGAGTGCAATCAAATGCAGTGGATTAAATAACAAAAGAAATTAAACAAAATGGACAATGAATTTGTTTCATCATATGCATTCTGTGCAAACACACCCTGCCACAGTTTTGAACATGTCAAGAGTTCATGAATCATAGAACAATGTAGGTTGGAAGGGACTTCTGGAGGTCATCCTTTCCAAACACCCACTTAAAGCAGGGCCAACTTCGAAGTTGGATCCAAGTCGGAAGCTGGATCAGGTTGCCTAGCATCCTGCCTAGTGAAGCTTTGAGTATTTTCAAGGACAGACATTACAAAACCTCACTGAGGCTCTGGTACAATGTTTGACCATCTTCGTGGTGGGGAAACTAAAAAATAATAACAAAAAATCATTATATTTCAATATTTTCCATGATGAAGCTTACGTCTGTTGGCTCTCATCCTATCACCACAAACCTGCCAGAAGAGCCTGACTACTCCTGCTCTACACCTTCCCATTGGGCAGCTGAAGACAGCAATAAGGTCCTCCTTTGAGCCATCTCATCCTAAGGCTGAAGAAACCCAGCTCCCCCAACCTCTCCTGGTACACCTGGTGCTCCAGAGGCCCCTCCCCAGCTAAGTACCAGTGTATTGCGTGCCCATACACTGCTCCATGATGCTGCACTCCTTTCCTCATCACCTCATCAGAAAATGGTATTCTTTGTACCTGCCTTAAACAGGAAGGGCTGCATTTAGGAGTCAGTCTCCCTCTCCTGTCTTTCAGTTTGTGGCTCTGTGTTCATAGGCATCTACAAGCTGTAAGCATAAAGTATGACCATCGCTAATGAAAGATGACTTCTTACAATACCTCCAAGACCGTATGAACTGTGCAGGATATCAACCTGCAAATTTATCTCCCTTACACAGAAATATTACTTGACTAGCAGCCACAGCCCTTCCAAATTAACTTCACTTACAATTATTTCAAATGTTTTCACATCTTGCAACACTAGCACAGGGAACGGCAAACCCCTGAACACCGTTATTCCCAGGTACCTGACGCTTGTCATATTCCTCACAACCCGGGCTAGAGGGTGTCATCAATTAATTTTTTTAATCAGATTTCCACTATTTACTTCCACCCCTCCACTGGTTGCAAGACAAACAGTTCTTCCGCTGTGCTTACTGACGCTTATGAAGAGCACCACAAAATGTGGGGGTATTGTTATCATTTCTGACTCATCATATGCTGGCACTCTAAAAGAAAAGCAGTTCAATGGAGCTCCTGCTACACAGGACTGCTACACACACTACTGACATGAAAACACTTTCAAAGACACTTCCCACTTCCGTTTCAACACATCACCTCCATTTATGTTCAGTTATTATGCTAGTCTATGTACCAAATGAATCCCAGTACTAACTTTCACTACATAATGAAGTAACTGAGCATTTTAGAGCCACAAACAAAAGATTTTGCCTTTTTTGGATATTCTAAACCAGCCCTTTGTCACTGCAAAAAGAGAGCTTGACATCTGAGATATAAAATGCTCAAAAGAAGGCTGTATCAGTTAATCAAAAGAGAGTGATGACTGCAACAAACTTTATCAGTTCTGACATGGCAAAATGAGAGCAGGAGACCACTATCCCAGACTGGCGATTCCATTAACTCTTTGCATTACTATATTTCTATTTAATTTTGACTGTTCACAGACTATCAGTAGCCACGCGGTGAATAAGAAGAGCAGCAGCAGCACGTAGAGACCACTGTTGTCAAGCCTCGGTTTTCAGGAAACCGCCTTTAGCACCTCCCAGTCCAGCGAACGCCAACTGTGGAAGAAGGAAAAGAGCAGGCTCTGCTGCCAGCGGCAATCACAGCCTTTTTCTCTAACCCCAGAATTACTCTAACTTTGTCCATGAGAAACTAAACTATTTACACTCTGGCACCATCACAAGAACTTAATGCCATGGGAAATACATAACCTATATGCACTTTATATAAACAGATCTTCTTGATTCCTCAAGTGCTCTTTCACTTTCCATTGTATCCAGCTCTTATGGACGTTCCTAATTCCCACTCACACACAAGTTCAAGAGCTAGTTCATAGATACCGGGGAGCAAACTTTCAAAAACACATTTGTTACCGTCAGATCTCTTGGTATCATCACAACAAGTGAGCAATGAGAAGCAGTTATGGGTTTCTCACTCTTTACATACAAGGCATGTGAAATTCCTGTTCCTGCCAGTTTGTCAAGAAGTAGTGCTGCTGGCCTCAACCTCCCTATGGGGGAGATTTTAGAGAAACATCTGGAGGAGGATGACATGAGTATTAAAACAGCACCAACAAAAATGGAACTTACTTGAAAACATGTGATAGAAGCACAAAACCAAAACATCTCTCCATTTTTTTCTCCCTGCCTAAAGAGAAACTGCATTTAATGGTCAGGGCTCTAAAATTCTCCCTGGACAGGCTGAACCATTACTACTTATCAACTTGATAAAGCCACTTTGATTATACTTTGCATGGCATAAGGCGAAAGCTTAGCACTTTGTGTAAATGGAGCGCCAAGAACAACAAAACCTTTATGGAGGTTTGTGTACAAGTACAGCAGATAATGATTAGACTGACAAGGACTCAAGTCTGTGCACTGACGAGAGAAACCGTCTATGTGTAACCATCAACTGTGCTCACAACTCTGATTTTCTCCTCATAGTTCTGAGATCCCCAAATAGTAACAAGAGGCAGAATTAATGAAATCCATCATTTGCTGGAAAGCTCTTCCTTGATTACCCATCCATCAGGGTGTACAGACATGGGTATTTGCAGTCCTCTTACAATGGCTAACTACTTGCTTCTTGGAAGATGGAAGGGGCTTTGCAGAAACAGCAGAAGTGCCCATCTGCAATCTCCAGGTAATAACCTACACGCTGGAGAAGGACTTATGCACCCTGCTTGCCTGGGTACCTAAGACAACCTGCTTTTTGTGGTGCAAGTGACGGGGTTATTAAATCTTTCAGGTGGAGAGCAACGCTACCGAGACTAGCAGAGCAGCTAAGGTTTAGCCTCTTTGAAGCTGAGCCTGGGAGCTCAGACTGAGAACCAGCTGTCCGGAGAAGGAGCTGACGAATGTGTTCAGGCTGGGCAAATCCTTTTACTTTAGTGCTTAAACACCCAGGACATGGCACGAAAAAGGGCCTTTCTCACCTGCTGCATCCTCCTGGAGGAGGAATGAGCAACTGTCAGGAAATATGCTCTCTCAAAAGAAAAATATTAACCGTAGAAGAAGCATAATAGCTTCACTGGAAGGCAGGGAAATGCGGGAGCCTGTTCCTAGCAACAGTCCTTCAGCCACGGCAATTCAGCCCCTGCACTGAGGAAGCCTCTCCCCTGACAAGTCTCTCCATCTAGTTTTAAGGTCAGCCACTAGAGACAGAAAGCCTACCCACAGTATGCAGCTAAATACAGTAACTAACATCCATTAATTGAAGAGCACGGAGCAGCAAGGCAGCAGGCTCCGCAGGTGGGAGGGATGAGGAGAAGACAGGCTGGGCCACTGCCCCTCCAATGTCTCTGGGGAGGAGGGAGCAGGCGATATCCTGGGTGCGGTAGCCACCCCAGACACAGTCACAGTCTATTACCTGCCTGTACATAGACATGAACAACGGCTCGAGGTGCAACAACCAAGGTGCATTAACTGTATAATCCTCTGAATTATTTCCTATCAAGTCAGTGGTTATCTTCCTGTATTTTCCCTGTGTTTCTAATGGAATTCAGTGACCCCAACAGTAAATTGCATCATGTTGGACTGCAAGTGTACTCACTGTTCTCACGGTGTGAGGGTACTACTAGGAACGGTCACGAACACTGCTTAGTGTTGGAAACCTTGGCTACTCTGAGAAAGCAAACGAGTAGAACGGAAAACATCCAACAACTTCTCCAGCTATGTGGGAGACAGCTCGTGTGAACAGTGGGTGAAACTACCAGAGGGGAGACTTTCACAGAGAGTCTCAGCAGTCAGGAAAGGCTGGATGAGAATGGGAAAAACAAGGTGACAACAACAATGAAATCAAGTTTATCTTGCTTAGGAAGGAAAGAAGCAGCAGTGGCAGCAGGGAGGGGGAGAACACGAGAACAGCCTTCAAGGATCTGGAAGAAAACTGCAAGATGAAAAGGAACATTTGGTTTTTTTGCGTGTCATGCAAATGGACAAGAATTCATAGTCACAAAACTGCAGAAAGGGGGTTTAAGGTTAGGATGTTTGGGGTAAACTCCTATACCATACTCTCATGGTATAAATGTACTGGCAGTTAAACACTGGAACAGCTTGCTGAGGAAATGGTGGGCTCTTCTCTCACCACAAGTCTTTTAAGAACACACTAGACAAACATCTGCTCCAAACAGCTTAGAGCAATCCTGTCTGAGTAGAGAAAGGAGGGACGAAATTACCTTCTGACACTATTTGCTACAAGTAGAAGTCTCCTATCCCTTTCCAAAGTTCAAGAACCCTAGCTTTACTTCAAATTTTGCAGAAGAGTTTAGTCATGGCCACAGCTGTAACCTCTGGGCTGCAACGTACCTGCAGGAGGACAGCTAAAGACGAGCAAACTAAGGCTCCAGCAGCTACAGTGCTGCCAGGTACTCCCGCACCCCTTTGCTCCATGGGGATGAAAATATTTGGCAATGATGAACGATGCCCTCATAGTCTTTTATCGTAGATACGTTTTAAGATGACCGAGCCCCAGCCTGGACCCAGGGGAGCCTGCAGAGCCCTCCGAGCCACCCTGCACGCTTGGTGATGCCCCTTGCGAAGGGCAGCCCTGCATGGAGCACCTGGTCACGTCTGCAGGCAGCCCGCCTCCCACTGTAGGCTTAAACAGACTGCAGACAGAACCACCTCAGATTTGTACTAGATTATAGGAGTAGTTTATGAATTCATAGCACTGTATCAGACCACTAAATCTATAAGCTATGCAGGTAAAACTCCTGAGCAGTGTAAGAGATTATTGGGCTGGAGGGGAAAAAAAAAATCTCATGCAAGGAATCACATTAAAGCTTCCCTGTATTTTAAAAACAAGCATTTACAACAGTAATATTTTGGACCATTCATTTACTGATTATCTTAATTCTAAAGTATCTATCATCTTAACTCAAAACCAGCAATAGCTTAACCCTTTCAGATCTAGTAACTGGATTTTCCACAAGCTTACCAGCACTATTATTTTTTACTACTCTTGCGTTCAAGAGAAGAGTTACTGAAAAGGAAAAAGCTCCTGCTTTCAAGACATTTAGAATCAAATTTTTGGCACGCACAAATGCTGTTTAGGTACATGTTCCATGTCTGAAAGACGCAGGTCTCAAACTTTGTTGTTGTTTGGTTGATTTGTTGGTTAAACAGTCATGGAAATCTTTACAAAAGAAATAAATTCCCGAACAGCAGCTTTCATGACTCTGTTTCAAACCAGACAGTAGCAAAAAAATAAAAAACTTGACTCTCCTAGCGATTCCTTCTGTCTGAACCCCAGCAGCATTATTTCCTACCCAATCAAGGTGGCGTGCTGCACAAAACGGTGCTGGCCCCTACTGCTGCTGCTCTGCGTGGCACTTGCGCAGCCCTGGAAGGTTGCGGCAGAAAAGAAAAAACGGTTGGGTAACTCCTAGCCATAGCGGTGGCCATCGACATGTGAAGAATTCCATCCATCGGAAGTAACACTGCCCACCCTGTTGCTTGTTTTAAAGGCTGCTCTGGAATAATCTCAGTCTCTGGATGGATTTGGGTTTGTCCCGAACTCGGGTACTTTGACCTGGATGAACCAAGGGCAGCTTCCCATGAGAGTGAGCAGCAAAGGCTTGTCATCTGCAGCTGCCAGGACACAGCTCCCTCCCACTCATGCCTAAGGGCTCCCCTCTCACAATCCTCGAGTCCTCCACAAAAGGCACAGCAGCATCTGCTTTTTTGTGATTTTCTCTGAGCAGTATTTTCATGCCCTGTTTGCTACCTGGTGAAAATTCCCAATATGACCTGGATCTATTTAATTTTTTAGCACAGCAAAAAGACCAACACTGCGGTGCCCCAAAGTTCTGACCTAAGACTAATGCTTATTATTCAGTCAGGAAAAGAGGGTGAGCACTAGAATAGCCAGTTCTCCAAGACGGAACTAAATCAAAATTATAACAAAGTAGGGTGGGTCTTTTTTCCATGCAGGAATCCATGGTAACAAACCCTCATTAAAATGGTCAGTGAAGGCAGATAAAAGTCAGCATTGTCTAATTTAAGATAATGCATTTTGTAGGGAATAATTTGAACTAATCATACACTTTTCTGGATTCTAAATTAACCGTAACCACTCGGGAAGGCACCGGACATTACCTAAGTACACGCTTTCAGTGAGCTGCTCAGTGCAGGCACAGTCATAAAAGGAAACCAAACGTTAGGAAGTGCACAGAAATGGATATGGAACAACACAAAAATGCCCCATTGTAAAAAGGCAAGAGAATTTCTAAGGCAAAATAATCTAATACCTGCATCAACTGTGACTTTGCCCTTGGACAACGGGGTTGGCAAAACTCTAGAGAACCGTCCCCAAGAAAAGACTGAGCTCGGTGCTCCTATTTCATACTTGCAAGGGAAACAGAACTTCAACTGACTGTAAAAGTGATAAATTCGAAACAGCAAGTCTTTTGTTTTAATAGCCACACAGCAGATAATTAACCTCTAGCCAGGGAGGTGCCCCAGAGCAGCAGCAGAAGCAGTAGTCTTGGGAGAATCCCCTTGCAGGACAACAGCGTAGGGCAGAAATGGCATTAATCAATGACCTCACTGTACTCTATACTATAATAGATGCATATTAATATTCATAGATTTTTAGGACTGAATGGTCCACTCTATCATCCAGTCTGACCTCCCTCCTGACATAGGACGTGTTTTAGCCAGCTCCTCCAGCCTCTGGTCCTTGTTAGCTTCTTTCTGCTAGGTCAAAAGAGGTGGCTTTATGTGAACTAGCTCCACGTTGTAATACAGAGACCGCTGGGAGGATGTAATGCAAATTTTGGCACTGCAAGACCTGGTGATAAAGTACTGAGCTGAGATCCGAGTGTCAAGAATGAAATAAACTCTACAGTTGCGTCAAATAATCCCAGAGGCAGGAAATGGAAAACGCTCTCCGGGCACCCGCAGTAGGTCAGGAAATCACATTCTCCAGTGCTCTCGTTCCAGGCCGTCACTGCACTTTTATAAGGCCACCCACAAATGAAGTGTGGGGCTTTCCATGATGCAAATCAGCAATTTTTTTATGTTACAGATGATGGAATCAAACCACTCCCTATTAGCTAATGCTTTTGGAATGGCAGTATGCTGAAGCCATTACATGTTTTTAATCAATTCTGGACGAAAAATACCCAAGGAAACAAACAAAAACTTTTATTTAAAAAAAAAAATATTATCCACAACCTCTTTGACACTGGAAGAAAAAAAGGAGGATTTGTATTCCTAATTTTAACAGGGTTCAGCTTTTGGGTGACCCCTTCCTGGAAAAGGTTAATTCTTATGCACTTCATAGCTTAAATATGGCTCAATACAAGCATTAAGATCCACCCAAAAGGGATCCTTTCATAAAGTAAGAACCTAAAACTTAGTATTTTATTTTTAAAAAGTATCTAATTTCCAACCGTTTCTATCTCATTATGGGTTTTATGGAAATGAAGAGCAGCAATCCCTACTCTGATGCACTTTCCTTCAAACTGATACCTCTATGGCAGAAACTGTTTAAAAAAAAGAGTCTGTTTCCCTGTTTAAGAGCTAAGCAGTAACTGAAGTCCCTCCAGTGAACTCCAGGAAGGGAGGGAAGAGAGAGGGAGACTCATTCCTGTATCCCACCCCGGAGCTGCAGAAAATCTGCGCGTGCTCCACCACCTCCACCCCTGCGCTCAGCCGCACTGAGGATCCCACACTGGGACATCCAGCTCTTTTACACTTCTTAGTCAAGAACAAAAGCAGCCACGTTTTCATTTGTCAAAGCAAATTTCCTGCCAAAGCAGCAGAAACTCAGCTATTAATGACAGCTGACAGATCAACAGAGAAGACCAGTACAGTGCTTTAAAATGCTACCTCCTCTCCGGTGCCTGAGCTATAGGTCTGCCTGCCATCTCTTGAGCCAAAGCAGGGAAAACCCCGCCAGACTCAGGCAGGACACAAGTCCAGTAAAAGCACTTGGTGACTACGATGTACAATCAAGCAAGTTATTGCACTGCTGCGCTTGTTTCCCCAAACGATAGTCTTGTCAATGAAAAAAAGAAGTTTCAACAAGTGCAGGCAAAATTTAGTTCAGAGGAGCCTGGAACAGATCAAGCCTGATCTCTGAAGTGGCAACCAAGTCCTGCTCATCAGGGCACACCACGCAGGGAAAGCCCTCTCCTCTTCACTCTGCTGCCTCCAAAATGCTGAACTTTCTCTCCAGCTCATTAAACAACATTGTAAGGAAAGGGCTGCAGATCATATTGCCAGTTCAGGAATATATTACCAGTATTGGAATCTGGTTTAATAAACAAGAACCATCTGCCCCCAGAATTACAGATGCTCACAAATGCAGTTCAAGTTAAAGGGCAACCACTTTGGTCAGAGATGCATGGCATGGAGGACATCAATCTTGGCACTGTGGAGGGATAAAGGAAGAAACACCAACAACAGCAGAGTGGGGTTCCTACAGAAGCTGCAGGCTGGGCTAGCTGCAGTATTTAAAAAAAAAAAAGTATACGATATGTGTATCATGAAGTGGAGCTTGTGCCTTATGTGGAGAGATCCTGAGTATGAAACTTACGTCCTCCTTCAGGAGACCTCATTGGGCATGCTGATTTTTCTCCTACTGCTGTTGTGCAATGAAGGAGTTCATCAATACGGGAAAGAAAAGCTTCAGTCCTGGAGGCAGCACGAGCAGAAACCCTTGACAGCATTAGGAAGTCTATAAATCCCATACTTTCCTAGCCAGAGCCTTCCATTACTTTTCCTGTTACATTCGTGATAGTAAAAAATGTTGAGGTTTAATCTCTGAGTGTTCACTTCTCTGTTTAAGCTCCATACAGACCCTCCTAAGGCTGCAAGAGGGGAAAAAAAACCTAAAAACAAAGGATCCTTATGTCTGTGACAGATGCTGAGTGGTTTCTTCAATGCTGGCAGGAGCAAGATGCTGCTGCTGCTCCAACAGAGCCAGTGTGAGTGTGTGCCCGGAACTCCCAGGAGTAGAGCCCAGCACCTGCGCAGGGACCCTCCTTCCTCCTCAGAAAGCACCAAGGCTTTAAGAAAGGGCTAGCAAGAGCCAGCTTAGGTTCCTGAGAAGGACCCCTACACAACTGAATAAAACTAACAACCCCAAGATGCCATGAAAGGAGGTTGTAGAGAGGTGGAGGTCGGTCTCTTCTCTCAAGTAACAGGCGATAGGACAAGAGGAAAAGACCTCAAGTTGCGCCAGGGAGGTTTAGATTGGATATTAGGACAAATTTTTACACTGGAAAGGTTATCAAGCGTTGGAACAGGCTGCCCAGGGAAGCGGTGGAATCATCATCCCTGAAGGTATTAAAAGATGGGCAGACCTAGTGCTTAGTGATATGGTTTAGTGATGGTTTTTGTCAGTGTTATGCCGATGGTTGGACTTGATGATCTTAAAGGTCCCTTCCAACCTAGATGATTCTATGAAAGCCCACAAACTATTTAAATTATGTCCACCAACAAGAAAGCTGGCTTCATTTTAAGAGGAAAAGACAGCAGGTAGAGCCTGTTCGGTAGCAACACTTCTGAAGTCAGCAACCTACAGTGCATTTTACCTATGCTTTATCATGGATTATCAACAGTTTGGTGAGCTTTCTCCTGCCTTGGACAAGACCGCAGCAAACAAGGGCTGTGTTAAGAGAGATCATGTACAGAGAATAGAGATGGCTTCACCTGCTCGTGCTGCTCCGGTAGGCAGGCAGCCGTACTCTACTTTGCTTGCTTGTTCAAAAAGGCAACAAATGCGTCCCGGTTTATCCAGAGGGCAGTAGTAGTTAGTACAGGATATACTGAGCAAGACTTTCCAATAAAAGCCTTTTACCAGCACAAACAGGGCTTTTGCAAGTGGACTCTGCTAGCAAAACTTTCTTTAAAAAACCACAACAGTTTCAATCTGTGTAGTGCTCTAGACTATATTAAGAGCATGAAGCACTTCTTCAAAAAAGAAGAATCAAAGATATTTTATACAGAAGGAATAATATTCTATATCTACTCATTGCACGTGCTGGATGTGCTTTCAAAGTATAATTCTGCCACACTGACTCTTTTTGTGGCCACTAAATAATTTGTTTCAGGCTGAGATGTGCGGTGCTCAGTTTCAGCACATGGCACATTACAGACAGGTCATAAACATTCCAAAACTCCCAATTTCTGCAATCGCAGAGCGGATTTTGTAGTCCCTTCATTTTCTGTCTCCACTGCTTGCTCCCTCCCCATCAAATACACTTTACAGCTGGGCTTCGTCACAATCCACCAGCAGACTTGTCCCAGTCCTGCTCTCTGCAACATCTTTACAGCCATGTTCCGCAAAACGCACATCCCACACCAGGGCTCTTCAGACCGGAGAAGTCACAGTGATGGGTCCAACTGCCATTTCCAAACAGCCCAAGACCCCAGCGGTACTTCTGGAAACCCAACAGCCTCCCCCTGACAAGTGAGCAACAGTAACTTGGGTTGAAGAACCTGCAGTAGAAAACTTAAAAACATGGCCAACGACTGATCCTCAGGAAAGGACAAAATTTAAGGCAAATCATCCAAGCTAATCTCTTTTAGCTGACTTTATCTTCACATACACACTTGTTGCACAAAGCAGTAGCAGAAGTTGCTGGAACAAGCCTATGCTGGGCTCCAGAGCAGGACTTGGGAGATGCAGCTGACGTTTCGGAGTGACCTCCACCACCTCCCAAAGCACAGCCCCCCGCAGAAGCCACAGAGACCAGTAAAGCTGACACCCCAGGGCTCAGAAGGGAATCAGTTATTTAGCAAGATTACACTATCTGCTAATCTGATTAGCCCCAGAGACTTCAGATAAACACAACAAAGAACAGCCGGACACCAGCTGTATAATCCATCCAGTCAAGCAAATCACACAGCTGCCCAGAAAAGCTCAGCATCTGGGACCTGTCGCATGCAATGCTTTTAGGGAAATGACAGACTCGCTGCTCTCACGTTAGACATGGGAAAATGTGTTAATCTGTTTACCTTAAATGGATTTAACCTCAGTCTGAACAAGAGAGGACTGACACAGATATGCACGGCCAAGACACTCCGGCAGCAAAGCGCAGCAAACAGGAGGCGGCAATCCTCAGCACCACTTACATGGGCTCGAAGGATCAGGCAGGACACAGGTCAAACAAGAAACGCTAAGAGATTAAACAAGCACATTTATAATTAGGTGTAATGTTGATTGCGTTCTGCCCCTGAAATGATAATCAGCTCCCAACATCTCATTGTTGCAGCCGCCTGAGCTTTAAACTGATGCTGACAGTCTCCGCAGCCAGCCCCTTCCCAGCACAAGGAACACACGCGGGGCTGGGGGGTGGATGTAGGGAGGAGGGATTTAAAAAGAAAAAAAAAAAGAAATTTCTATATGTCAATATATAGATATATATCAGAATAGATAGATATATAGACAGACTTAGATAGACAGATATATATCTCAGAATTAGCAGAGAACCTACCAAGCCTTCCTAAGAGAGAATGGGCAGCTGAAAGGAGAGAGACCAAAGTCACCTGACTCACTTGCCAAACACCGGCCGCCACTTTTGCCAGTGCAGTAGGGAAGGCGAGGGCCATATTTAATGCGTCCACTTGACATTTTTAAACACAGGAAAAACAAGAGAAACTTGCTCAAGGACTGCATTCATCACTGCCTGCCAATTACAGAACAAAACTGATCCGTCAGGAGGACACAAGTGGCACCCCTAGTCGGCACACCGCCGCCACAGAAGCACAAGCGCCCGGGTCTTTGAAGCGTCCTTTCAGATCAGCAGGCATTATGGATGTATAGATGCAGGTCTAGAGCTCTCCAGCTACTCTGCGGTAAAGCGCTGCCCTCCCTTCCTAATTAGCAAACACTCTGCAGCAACCTCAACCTCCCCCACAGCTCTCACTTGAACTTTTGACTATCATATCAGATTTTATTTTTTTTCCTCTGCAAATTCACCCCAAGACTCTCCAAGATTGAATTCTCATAAACACTCATCTATGCTGAGAGAATCAGCTCATCTCCCTCTGCTCAACAAGAAAGAGAAAAACCTTTATTTCAGGGTGACTCAGGAACAAACTGGGTCCAAGTGACTCCCCCACCATCGGAGGCAAGGTCAGCCCCATGGTGTCACCATGAAACCTGGCACCAGCAGCCAGGACAAGGCACAAGATCACCAAAGACAAGGATGCCCAAGGGGGCTCAACACTCAGCTCATTATTTCACAATGGTTTTGGGATGTGGGACAAGAAACAACAGTGTTTGAGGCCATCTCAGGAATGTGGATACCCCGACAGTGTTGGAGACTGACTCTGGAAAGCAGCTATCACTCGAACGCAGACCGAGGAGGAGTCAGGGTCTAGCGGAGTTCAGAACGGCAGGGACACCCAAAGGGAAAAGATAAAACAGTTCTAAAGAAATTGGCTAAAATATGCATTTGCTATTTTTATGGCAAACATGACTAGTTACTAGTATTCAAATGCAATTATGTAGAGGCTGATTTATAAATAATGCAAAGCCCAGAAAGGAGAGATCAACGCTCATTTACAGCATACCGCATGCTGTACTGAATAACGTTACGCACCAGCTTTCGCCATCCCCATAAAAAGGGAATATGGTGGAAAAGCTGAGAAAGGAGAGAATGATCACCCCCATTCCCCCTCCAAAAAGGGAAGACAACATCTAAACCATGGTAAAATTTAAGGTAGTTCTATTCTGTACTACTCTTGTAGATAGAAAGCTTCATTTCTTCATTTTCAACTCATCTGTTTTCACACTCGTATTTCAGCTCACCTTGCTGATGCCATACAGAACCCCACGGCATCAACAAAGTTGTTTCCCAGATTTCTTACGTGAAGTGTCTTAGTCCATTGCATAAAGGCCTGAATAATTTAAGTTGGAAGGGACACGGGCAGGTCAGCTACTCTAACCTCCTGCTCAGAGCAACATTAAAGCAGCGTTTAAAGCAGGTAGCTCAGGACATTGCCCTGCTGAGCTCTGAGTATCTCCCCTAATGAAGACCCCCCAACCTCTCTTGTCCCCTGTTCCAACTGGGCGCCACTCTCACCATCAAAAAGTTTTCATTATCCTGGTTGCAACCTGCGATTTTTCACTCTTGTTTTTCAGTGTGCTCCTCTAGGAGAAGCATTTCCATTTTCCCCCAAAAGACTTTTACTTCTTGATTGCACTACTGAATTCTAAAACAGTTCTTTGATTTAATTTTTTTTTTAATTTATTCATCTAATATCCTTACAGCAACAATACCTTCCCACACATCCTCTCTGCACAATCAGATTTATGCCATTTACCTTGAAAAGTAAGGTCTTTTTTCCCTACTCAGTTAGCTTTGTTATAATGCAGTTTATAAAATTACATTTAATGGAGAAGGGAGCAGGGAATTTGTTTATTTCTGAACTGTGATGGCTAATGGATGGGGTGGGAATAATGACAGGATATAGATTATGTTATGGTCGAACAATACAAGGAGAGCATGCATGACCTGATCATTTTTATCCTTCATTAAATCGTCTATTAAGCTGCTTTTTCTCCATATCAGCTTTTAAAACAGAAAAAGCATAGCAAAAAATAACATACTACTTCAAATCGCAAGATTAGTCTTAATTAAAGCAAAAATTACTCATCTGTTTCTTAAATTCATTAGCGATTGCTCAAAACATATCAAAAAAAATAAGCAAATCAGCATAAGGAGACTAACTGTAACTAGCCGTGGTAACTACCTTCCTCCATAAACACTGAGGCGTTTTAATTCCCATGCCTGGAAGGACAAATAAAGTCTGTGCCATGCTAAGCCTCCTTGCCAAGTCCTTCCTCCTCCCAGTGAGCCAAAAGCAGAGTGGGAAGCAGCATCCAAACCTCCCCACACGCCCAGCTGGAGTGGTGTCACCAGACCTACATCTGCTTTTAGACCTACATCTTGGCTTTTCCAAGAAGAAAACGGGTCAACAGAAAGTGGAACTGCTTCAACTGCCATTCCAGGTTTTCGCTTCCTTTCTTCAAGGAAGAAAACAGACAGGTTACTGGTGGTTTTGCTCATGTTTCAGACAAGGGGTAATACACCATGGGCACATGCCTGGAGCCCTGCCTGGGGAATAAGCAACAAGGGAAAAAGTTCCCAAGGACACGCGGAGAAGCGTATCTCACCATGCAGTCCACCGCAAAGGGAATCCCAACCAAAGCGGAGCAGCACCCTGAGGCTGACAGGTTGAATCAACATCGTGTGTTCGGAAAGGCACCGACACGTAAAAATCCACAGGAAACAAACAGGTTTGCAGATTAAGTTGAGACCCAACCTATATGGCATGCAAACTATCTCCAGCACAGAGCAACACATGACTGAAACATGGAGATAAGGGAGGAATGGGAAGGAAACTGGATTAGGCTCCTGGCCTAACGCTTGAACATTTTCATTTCCTGTAGGGAAAATGACTGATACTGGCCAGCATTAACTGATAACAGGATGGCTATTATGGGTTTATGGAGGTTTCAAGAGAACTTTGATCCAGATCATACATCCCATTAACAGAGACAATAAATTAGTCTCACTTTCCATGACACAACGCACAGAAACACAACTCACACATACAAATGAGATAGAGCTCCTTAATGAGTAAGAGTGCTAAAACATCAGCGATACAGCAAAAACACACAAGCTCACAGGCAACACAACTACAAAAGAGCAAAAACGAATACCACTGAAAGAACATGCATTTCTTTTTGCAGAAACCACCAAAAGGGAGAGTTTTTTCCCTAAGAATTTCCCCTATACTCAAGTTTCTTCTATTTCTGCCAAGTGTGCTCATATGGTAACCGAAAAACATTTGTGGCATTTGATTTCAAAAGTCCATATACTTAAGGAAAAGTTTTCCTAAGGAAGTGCTTAGATTAAAGTCTTTTTCTGTGGTTTAAGCAGGAACACCACTAGTCAAAGTAAAAACATGGAGCTGGCTGATGGGCAAAACGCCGGCACTTTGAAGCACTGCAGAGGTCACATTGTGGCAGAGAAATCTTGCTCCGTAGCTTTGATGTAGAGCAGCTCACAGAAATACCTTCGTTATTTCACAGGAGTGCATTGCTACTCAAGCCTCCTTCTCATCCAGTGTTAAATAAGCTGTTATTGTTCTTTAATGTTAAAAAAGAAAAGATTAGTTTCTTTGTCAGCGTTTCAGATGAACGTGCAGCAGGCGATACGCCAGGTCCTACAAGGGTCTAAGGATTAGTACACCAGTGATTTCCAAATTAAAAAAAAAAAAAATAAAAAAATCAGTCAAACACAGCATAAATTCAGCTTGAACTCATGCCTACCACACCACTAGCACAAAGCCAGGGTAAGAAACCCAGCATTCAGAGATCAGGTAATGAGGTGGAAGTGCAGAAGCTCACCTTTCCACTCCACCTCCTTTTGCTTTTGACTTAAAGAGGCTTTCTCTTTATAATGTAAATGATGTAATTTATACCTGCAGAAACACACACTGGAATGTTCTTTTTACAAGTTTCTCTAGTGAAGGTTAAATATTGGAGAGAAAGTCTTGGTTTGGTTTAAAGTACTGTGGAGATCCCCATAAAACAATTTCTGAAGAAAGCCACTGCAGTGGTTTGAATATTCTGAACGCTGAAAGTCAAGAAGGAAGAACATCTGCACACGTTTTTATGGTCCACTCAAACCTTAAGTGGTTTCAAACATACAGCAGCTACAACACTGCTTTAGATTTAAAAGACACAAGTCTATAAACAGCCCACACCATGACCTTCTCAATTTATCAAAATTTTCCTCTGCTTACGTTTACCTCAACCATTTCCAGCAACAAACTCTTCAATTTCCCCGTCTCCTCCACCCTTCCATGAGACCCGGAACAGTCAAAGAGCTAAGTCCCAACCAAAACCCAGAAAAACTATTTGAAATGAGTGAATTTTCCCTACCCCCAACTGGCAGCCAGTACAGATCCCTCCAACACCACCTGCCCTGACCAGCCAGATTTTTCCCCCCCCTTAAACCCTTCCTGTTCATTCATGATTTTGTTCCTTTTCACTGAACTCGTACAGCTGCAAACGCACTCCTATAATGCGATGCTCAAAACAAGAATACCAGAATTTTCTTGAAAAATGGAGAAAGTTGGTGGGGGAGCACGACCGGCACCAGCTGCCCATCAGCATTCAGGGCGCACAGCTGCTCCCGGTGGCATCCCTGGAATTCAGCTTGGCTGGGGAAAAAACAACCGTCACGGCTTTTTTCTGAAAATTTCACCTAACCACTGTAACATGCCTGTGTAGTTCTGCCCAAATTCTTATGTGTGCTTTAAACACTTTACTGAAACAGTTAACGTGCAACGTTTATTTTGCAGGAGTGCCCTTGTTTGCACCGCTGCCTTTGTTGCCATCTGTCAGACTTCCTCATTGATGCTTCTTACAGGGAAAACATCAGTTATGGCAAAACAGCAGGAATTTAGGCAGCCAGCCACTCCCTCCTCCTGCCCTGAAAAGGTTTGTGTCTGCATCATTTTAATAAGGATCCCTTTTTGCTCCGACACAGACTCTGAACATGGTATCAGCCACATCCAGATGGTGCCAGTACTTCGATACTCCATTTTATGTTTTTTTTTCCCCTCTAACCAGTGCAAGGCCTCTTCATTTTCCGCTTCCTTCTAATCACCCACCCAGATATCCCAGGGCTGAGGCAAGAAGAGGCAACACAGCGCTGTCAGCCCAGCTGTTAAAGCCCCAAATCATACGGGATTGCAAGGAGCACCCTGTCCCCATGCACAAACACACAAACGTTACCAGGCTCGCAAACTCCCCTGCCTGCTCATACACACGCTCAGGAGAAAATAAAACAGTTACGAACGCGCGTTATCTCCAAGTTTCTCTGCCAATTCAGTATCAGGATGGGCCCCCGCCTCCCCCTCCACATTTCAGAGCCAGCCCCGCAGACAAGCCTCACACACCATTTCAGCACAGTCCACTACAGCTCTCACGGGACCTTTTTCTTCGTTCTTTTTTTTTTAAGGATGGAAAGACTTTATGAGTAGAACTGCCTGCATTAGGTGTTTTCTGAAGTGCTAAGCACTTCACTTGAGCTATGAATCATCAACAGTGACAGCAGAAGAAACATCTTGTCATAAGCAATGAAGAAACTTCAAATTAAGTATCCCACCAAATAATTTACAGAGATTGCCGATCCACAGTCAAGAGGATTTGCTTATAAAAATCATTTATAATTTAGAGAATGGTTGCAGGGACAAAGTATAACTCCCCAAAGAACTTCAAAAACGTTAAATCACAAGCAGCAAAGGCGGAGGAGGGAGGTGAAGATGGGAGACCAGCGTGTTTCGAGCACCTCTTGGAGCTCAAAAATGCAAACATTTCTCACATACCTGTAAGGTGATCCATCTGCACACACGTTGAGAAAAGGTATTCAGATTTCCCCAGGCAGATGCAGCTTTTCCCTCCTATTCACCCATTTTGCATCTTAAAAACTTGATGCTTCACAGCCCAGTCTCAATCTCTCCATAATTTTTATTAAATCTCAGAACAGAAAGCAGCTCTTCATTGTTCTTCCAAGGAATTTGTAGTACGCGCCTCAGCATTAACATTCACATGATGGCACACACTAGAGACAATTTGGAACCCTGTAATCTGAAAAGTGATGTGGGTTTGTCCCTTGAGTAAATGCTCTTCATGATCTAACTGGAGTGGCGCCATCTTTTGTGTTTAGGTTACGTTTTATCACTTACCTTTAAAATTTACCCCCTTTATAGATTTGCTCCCTTTTCACTATTAGGGGCACCTCCATGGCTGCTGGAATTCAAACCTCTGGGACACCAAAAACGGCTCTAACCATGAGACTTTTCCCTCCCTGCCGGAGCCCCACGTCCTATTAGTTACACTCCTTCCAGCTTCTTCAGCAGGAAAACCCTGCAATTCACACCACCAGTGTCCTTCCCCGCGCACGGATCATTCATTCCCAAAGCCCTTCTGCCTCATGCACCAAATAAAATGGGTATTATACACAAAAAGGACCTGCCATCGCATACTTCCGAGTTTTCCAATTGCTCAAAAAACTAAAATTAAGCTTGAAATGTCTTGGTTTCCTTGATTTCACTGTAGCCAGCTTGCACACATACCCTGGCTATGTATTCTACATCATTAAAAATAACTTTCTATACTCATGATATCTTGCTGCCCCTAGCTACGCAAAACCCGAAATGGATGTGCTGACTATTTCAGACACAATATAAGTATTCCTCTGGTTTCCGGGCCCTTTCACCTGCTTCCAAACCTCTCCACAGGAATGGATGTCTCGGCACTGCTGGGTCTGGCCCTGTCATCTCCTGCAGGGGGGTGGGGGGAAATCTCACCCATGTACAATCCTGGAACTTGAGTCCTTGTAAAAATGTTGAGTCTTGGGAGAAATTTTATTTGTTATTCACTACCCAAAAGAAGCAATTTCCTTTTCTAGTAACACATCCAGGTGCAGCAGGCGCTAAAAGGCAGCAGAATAAATTATTTTAGGCATGTGCGTATGCATCCAGACTGACCTTCCAGTACACAGCCTAATGAAGATCAGAAATCATCAAGCGCCCTGCTACAAATAACTTAAAGCCTGGCATGTAGGCTTAGCAAAATGTTCGAGTGACTTCAAAGCCCTCTATCAATACAGAAGTAAGCTGCATTAAAATTCTGAGCCTTCGAATCTATTAAGCATTTCCAAACACAGGAGGACGAGCACCAGGAATTGTTCAGCTGCCCTCACCACGTTGTTCTCAGGCAAAGAGAGTCAGCTCACGCAGCCGGCACAGCTCCCTTCCATTCCATTCCAAAATACAAACCTAAATTGGTTTTTTTAATTGCATTTGTAAAAACACTGTTTTAATTTGGTGAAAACCAACGTGTTACACCTCTGAGGGATGAGATCACGTTTTCCCCCCAAAGCGTGCCACCCAACTTTGGTCCTAGACACGGCAGAGCTGGGAGAGGGATGGTGGAGCTCCCGCGATGCACCAGCAGTGGTACAGATAACCCGCATCAGCTTTGTCTTCTGCACCATGGCCACCCACTGACCGCAGAGGTGAAAGCCCCGTCCCCAGCCGGAGGCACTGGTGGTGGCCACCGTGGTTCATCAAGGGCCATCCTAGGTGACAGAGCTCGATGGAGGGGAGCGGTGAACACATACGCAGGCTGGTAAATGGGATTCATTAATCAGGCTTCAACTGCTCCACTTCACTAGACGGGAGCTCTTTATAGACATTGCCTCATTTATTTATTTTTTAAATGCCTAGATTAGTTTACTGTGAAGCTGTTGAGAGATATAATTTGTCTGAGCAGATGATCTATAGATCATTGAATGAACACTAACCAGGCGCTCGCAGTCCAGAGAAGAAACCCACCGTGCTCTCTCTCATGGCTGCAGCGCAGGAAAGAGGAACCTTATTTTCCTAAAATTTAGCCACACGCACGCCATCCCCAGCAGAACGGAGGTCAAGGAGTTGGCACCTCTTAAAACATGCTCAGCCCTGACTGCAGGCAGAGGGGCAGCCTCCACTTACGAAGAGCGGATCCCACAAATCAGAGGGAAATCAGCAAGTGATAACCTGGCATTCAGCTGGGGACAGGCATTTCGAACACAAACAGCCCTTTCCGCTCCCATCTGTGAATATATGCATATTTAAAAAATAAATTATCTTTCATTCAGATTAGTTACTAGAATATCTCTTTCTTTGCTGAAGCAGATTTGTTCCTATGGTTGTATCTACTGCTATTCTGGGACCTGGTATTGTCTTCCCGCTATTGCTGCAGAAAATGTTCAGCAGCTAATTGCACAGTCAAGTCCTTTCACGTAATTTTCACTTTGACAAGAGTAATTAAAAAACTAAACGGCTCAAGAACCAATTGATTAGGTCTGCGGGCAAAGCTCTGTTTGGGCGATCCCGAGGTGCACGTGTACCGAACAGCAAGCTTTCACAAAACCCCATTAGGAACGCGTTCCTCAATGTTTATGATTTAGTGTCAGATCTTGCAAGATTTCTTTTTTTGCCTAATTCCTATCATACGTTATATTCATATATGTGCTGCGCGTAAACCATGCTTGCAAGAACCAGGAAAATTAACCTCATAGGACAAGTTAAAGAATATTTTCCTTTCGTCTCCTATATTCGCACACCAAATAGTCTACATTTGCAACTAGACTCCAACACCTGCCATCATAGGAATAGAACTACATGAGGCTATTTTGTCACTAAATTGGAAAGACCATGAATAACGACAACTTCTGAATTTTTGCCACTTTGTATACCTGCGCCACGGGAAAGACATTTCGAAGAGCAGAGCAGTGCTGTCTGTAGACACGCTCTCTGTCATACAGTGCTGAATCATCCGTTTGCCTGCCTGAAAATTGCTCCGAGTCCTCCATACCAGGACTTCTAATATTATTACTTTTCAAACTACATAATTGAAGTTATAAAGTAAAGGGCTACAAAATTACTAGAGATGTACCAAAATAACGAGCTTATGAACAGTAATGAAATGGAAAGTCTTGGAAGCGTGAGGTTACACACAAACTTAGAGATGCTCCCTATAATTTTTTTAAATAAAGCTAATAATTCTACTCTAAAAAGAGAAGTTGAAAGGGTTTTCTTTAAACCACTTCCTACTCAATAAGTTTTGGTCAGTTACTGACTGCACATTTGCAAAGCTGTCATGAAACCTGCAAGGTTTAAAGCTGATGGGAACGTGGAGCATCTGTAAATGAGAAACTCCCTCCATGCTTAAAGTACAGTGGCCAAACACCGGACACCTCCTGGTGCCACCTGACGAGCAGGAAGGTGCTGGTGCTCTTCCAAGCCAACCGCTCCGGCCTCTGTGTGAGTGTGGGGTATTCGGTGCAGATTAGAGGACAGGTTCATGGCAGAGGTGGCCAACAGACATGAATAGATCTTTGAATACAGCTGCAGTACCACTGGTAAAGAGCTGGGCACGTGTCTGCACTGTGGTTTCAGACAAGGGAAATCCAGTGCCAGCAGCACAGAGTCTCAGCTCCTGCTCTCTGCGGTGGCATCCCATGCCACTGCTCCAGGTAGAACAGTAGCCCAGGGACCAAAACCCAGTTTCTTTGGTACAGAAAACCAAAGGTTGCCTTAACGTAACTGTGCAAGTTAAATGCCAAAACTTTCAAGGAAAGTCGAAGACGTAAAGAGAACTGTGTCTTCACATAAGTAGATATGCTGAAAGAAGCCATAGGAAGGTTTCACACATTTGCAAATGTGATAATTTAGATGACAAATGTAACAAATTAAACCCAACTTGTTAGCTAACAGAATATTTAATTACATTCTATGAATGATCACTTAAAGATTTGGGAATTTAACCAATTATTTTCAGAAGGCATGAAACGTTCCTAAGCACGAGGTTATTTTAACATCTCAGCATCGTCCCCCTGCATCTCCTTCCACCTTACCTTGTTTATAACTCTATTCAGTAATAGTTTTTACTTGTTTCCTTGATGTCTTAATTTCCTGCAATAATACATCTGCCATGAATAATTAAGCAACGCATTTGCTGCTCGCTGAAAGCTGAACAAGTGCTATAAATCAGTTCTGGAACCCTCTGCCAGCACAGACACAATCCATGATCTGCTAATGTTGGCATTTCTTTTTGCAGGTGAGGGAAACAGCACAGAAACACCTGAAGAGCTGCTGGGGCACTTCAGGAGAGCGCTTGTCTGCATCTTCTCTTAAGCTGCAAGACTCTAAAGCCCGTTCTAGCATTTTCCTGGTGAGGGACAGAAAACTGAAATGTACTATATTCTTCACATTTACTCATTTCTTACTTTCTCACATTCCTGGGTTGTTCTCTCAGACTTCCCTGCTCCCCAGGTAGAAGGAGGAGAGTAGAAGACGGCCTGAGTGTGCATCATTCCCTTCTCAGCACCAAAATGAAGGGCTGCCGTGGGTTCTTTGCTGTATTTCCACCCGTTTTCTCCCGCTGCTGGTGGTTCAACACAAGATACAGGCTACAGGATGGTAGCAGAGCGCTGAAGGATCATGTGTAGTCAAACCCATTACACCCTCTGAAGGTTTATCTTCCTGATTCACATTCGCCCTCAGACAGCTGGGCATGCTGCATTTCTCACGTTTTTGTATATGAAGACTGATGGAAGATAAGAATGAACTACAAAAACAACAGCGATAACACTTCCCTACAACACTCCACTCGCATGCATATCAGGGGAGAGGAACAATAAAACAACTTTCCATTACTAGAACAGCATCACCTTTTAATTGGAATGAGGTTTACACCGCAATCGCTTTAAAGAAAGCTCAGCTGCAGAGCGCGCGAGCCTCTCCAGCTTGGCAGAGCAGGTACATTAGAAAACTAATCAAGCCCAGGTATCCAGCCAGGCCTAGGAAATGTCAGGATGGCCATTAGGATTCCACATGTCTTAATTTGAGAATCTCCCCAATTCACTAGAAAGTGCAAAGCCTCAGAAAATTTTTTTTAAAGGTCAAAATGTAGAACAGTTCACCATTAAATTTCCCTACAAAACATCCTCATGCAGAAACAAACCATGTAATGTTCCTGGGTTTAATTCTGTTGACAAAAGATTGTACATATTTTAAAAATGTAACGTTTAGCAGCTGCGCTGCCAGTCTGCAGAGTTTGCATATATAGCTGTGATATTACCATACTCTATTATTCATAACAGGCAACAGACTTCATTCTTGGTCTTGTGAAAAATAATTGCAGTTTGAAGCCAAACTCTGACTGCAAAAACCACCCCAACATAATGGCTAGAGTTTCCAGAATTCAAGAACTCATGTAATGGCCCGCATCTTGATTTAAATCAATTCATTAAAAAGACAAATTTCCTCTGATCTGTTTTTGAGAAAGCTTTCCAAGAAGTACATGGCTCTTACATGAAACCCAGGAAAGGAAAAGCTTAGATGGGCAAATACCTTTTTCTTATCGAAAACAAATACACAATGAATTAACCATAATCTTTTAACATGAAGCGTGAGGCACTCCCATCCCTCACAGTCCTGGGACTCCACTGACCAGACAGAAGTCCATGGGGTTGATGCATAGTTATTCACACAAAGAGTAACTACAGGAAGAAGGAAAAAAACCTTGCACATCTTCCTTTCCACTAATGTTGGCATTAAAAGTATTCTACACAAACACACATTTTTAATACATTTTTCTCTTTCATACACACAAATAGGCATTAAGACAGATTTTAGTCAGGTCTTACAAGACCTACAGCATCCTTTGCCGTTGTCCCCCGAAGCATTTCTTTTTGCCAGAAGCCGTTTCGATGCACTCCCAGGGGCTGCGGGTCAGCACTGCTCTAGACAGCAAGCAGCATCGCCCCCCTGGCATGGTCCGAGAAGCAGACCCTCCAACCTGCCCCGCTGCAGAATGCGCAGTGTTAACACTGTCCAGCACAACCACACCGGCTGCGTTATTCGGCAATCACTGCAGAACAGCAGAGACATTCGGTGCTATGACAGAGACAGGCTTTCATGCATCACGGCAGCAACCACCATGCAGGCGCCAAGACTCCCTGCCGTGGTGCAGCAAAGCTCCCGCAACCGTGAAAGTTCAGGCACAGACCTCTGTACACACACATCGTGTGGTAAAGTCTCAGGGCAGATGGCTACCACAGATAAATACATAACATGCACGGAGAGGGGGGGAGGGAACCAAAAAAACCCCACATAACAAAACTGGAACTACCTGTTACAATTTGCAGAGCTGAATTTACTGTATGGCTTCAGAAAATGAACCACGCACCATAACAGGCAGCTGAAAGACCTTTAGTCAGCGTCCAGATGTGGGCAAAAGGACAGCAAACCTATGAGGGTTCATGAGGAAACTACATACAGAGGATGTTTCAAAGTCTCGTTTTCTTAATGGCATAGTCTCCCCCATACTCTCCCCATCAGCTCCTTTTGAGGAGAGCTAGAAAGTCAGAGAAGGGCACTGAGGAGGACTAAGGGCCTGGAAAACACTTTCACACAAAGTTACAAAGTCAGATGGAAGAAAGTGATTGTCACTTGAGAGAGGGATGAAAAAGGACAGGATAAAAATACCAGAGTAACCTAGAGAAGACAGGCTGGGAGCCTGTACCTTCCTGGTTCATAAATGAAGGTAAAGAAACATTCAATTTAAGAACTAACACTGGCAATTCAAAACTTATATGAGGGAACACTTTCTCTGTTTGTATATGAGATTCCAGAAATTCCTCTGGAAATTCAATTCAGTGCTCGACAATCCTTCACGTCAGCAAGTGTTGCTCAGTGCCTGACCTGAACTTCCCAGCTGCAGTTTAAGCACATTATTTCTTCTCCTAGCACCGTACGGGGAGGACTGACTTATCCTCAATTAGTCCTTCCATTCTGGCAGTGGGATGCTCAAGATGAGATGTCGTTTCATTGGAGGCCTTATCAATGTGAGCAGAGCAGAAAGGCTATCTAATGTGTCTTCAAGATGGTACTCCTCATTTCTGCATATCACTGTGATATCTGTCTCTCTCAAAACAGCATGGCATTGTTAACTCCTCTATGGTTTCTGATCCATTAGCGCTGCAAGACCTTTTCTGTATACCAGCTGTCTAGGCAGTTGTTGCTCATTCTGTATTTATGTAGCTGATTACTCCTATTTTCAAACATCTACCCACATTTCTCCTTATTGACATGCATCCTTTCAGACAGTTTCTCCAATTTGTAAAGATCATTTTGAATTCTAATGGTATCCTCCAACATGCTTGCAGCTCTTCCCAGCTTGTTGTTGCCTGCAAATTTAATAAGCATGTTCTCTATTCTATCAGAGAGATCATTACTGCAAATGTTGAATGCTACCAAACTGCCAAATACCCACCCTATGAGCAGATGTTTCACAAGAAAAAGTCTCATGAGGGAGCACTGAAAGCTTTACTAAAGATAAATGACATCTACCACTTCTCCATTCACAAAGCCTGTTATCCTGTCATTAAAGGAAATTAGATTGATCTGACCTTGACAAATCTACGTTGGGTATTATTCCTTTGCCCATGTGGATATAACAATATTTAGGGTTGTTGCGATTAATAATGCTTTACAGAAACAATAATAAAAGTCTAGCTTCTTGCAACAGTGTCTAATTTTACATAGGAAATGGAAACTAATTTGTCTGGGATGAGGAAAGGCAAGAGTATGGAATCTTCCTTTTTGCACCACCCTAAAACATGTACCATTTGTTGGTCATGGTTGGAACCTTACGTTGGGGCAATTCTGGGATAAATGGACCTTGAGTTTGACGCAGTCCAGCAACGATCGTAACACAAAATAATTCATGGTCTCTTCTGCAATTTCACATAAACCTGGAAAACACTATGTGGCATGCTGCATATTACTCTTTATATGTTAAGTGGAGTTTCTTAAATTCCTCAAAATCATACAAGGAACTGTTCTCACGCAACATACTACAGATTAAAGACAATGCCAGAAATTTTAGCTTAATTTGCCCAAAAAAAAAATGCTTTATCTGCAACAGAAGGCTGCATGTCTAATTGAAAAGACGTTGAGCAGTGCATAGATGCTGACTGAACAATACGTATTCACAGGATTCTGTCTTAACGTGTAAAAAAAACCCAAATCATACTCTGCTCCTAGAATAAAGGCACAGAACTCTGCAGCCATAGGAAGGGGGGAAAAAAAACCCCCAAACTTAGGCAGTTAAATATGTTAAATGTTTCATGCATTTACTACAGCAGAATCAAGGTTCAACAGGCATCGTCAAGAAAGCCAAGTCCAAACCCTTGTGGCCCACAGTGCAGCCGCACAGCAACTTCAACAAAGAAAACTCTCTATTTGCACAATTGCCTCAAGAAACAGACAAACACACTAGAACACAAACTCCACGGTGTCAATGTGAATTAATTCTCTCTGCCCACGTTCCAGGCTGTGCGCTGGAGGATCTGGAGGGCTGCCTCTGCTGTGCACCTCCGGGTTTTGGGAAGGCTGAGATGAGAGCAGCTCTGGCTCCATTCACAGAATGAATATGCGGGCAATTTAGTTACACGCAAGCTCAGACAGCGTCCCTTACTCACATGCACCTGATGATTTAGCGTGAAATCCCCTTTATATTATTCATCAGCTTATTTTTCTATGGGTCACTCCTTCCCACAAATCTATTTCCATTTTCTCTTGACTGCTGAAGGGCATCTGTAGTAATGTCAAATGTTTTCACAGACGTTTTAGACTTGAGACCTATGAATAACACCACAGGTTTTTTTCACAGGGTACAAAAATATTTTTCCACTCTCTTTGTTTTTAAGAGCATCCAAAGACAATTTTTTCAGAAAGATCCAAAAAAAAAATGTCCAACTCATAAAATACAGTCCCCCTGCCTTAAACTTTGGCTGAAGACCAAGCAGGGCGCATTTCAGCCATGAAACGAACTCGTAAAAAGCTGAAAACAACAGGTTGTAACTAAAGAACTTTGTGTAACCTGATAAACTGTGTGTAATGGAGCATAAAAAAGTATGTTGGAAGTCTATATACAGCATGTATAAATGACAAGTCAACAGCCAGGACCATTACCTGTTACACCGAACAGGAGCAAAGGGAGCCTTTCCAGCTCTTGGAACTACCCTCATCATCCTCCCGAGAGCCACACTAGACTCTCTGCAGTCAGCATGCCAAGAATGAGAACGCTGTGCCAGGACGAGGCATCCCAGTCCTTTACATGGGAATATGAACGTATTTTCTCTGTTTTCCTCTTCAAATTTTACTGATTTCCTCTGCTAGAGTACACACACCTCCACCCCCATTTATTAAATTTATTAAAATACATAGTCATCTTCATCCTATCAGTTTTTTAACTGTTTGGGGCTTTTCTCAAGATTTTCACACTACTTATCATTCAGTTTTCCAATTAATCTTCCCTCTTGTAAATTAAACACTGTATAAATACAGTATACCTATAGCCTTCTCACTTCCAAGCTGTGTTTTTTTGCAAATACAAAGATCGAAACCCTTTCTGAAACCGATGCATGGCAACTCTCACATTTACCTCAAAAGAGAAGAGCTTCAGTTTCATGTTTCAAAAGAAAGGAAGGGCCACCTCTGCCTTACATATGGCCCCACAACGAAAGCAAGAGCTTGGCCACACGCTCACGTCTCCCATCCACACAAGCCATCAAATGGGTTTGACAAGCAGTTGAAAACAAACCGTCCTACCTGCCAGGCACAGTTGTGCTAACGCCAAGACTCCAAGACTCAAAATGGCTACGCAACAGAGTTTTTCGGGGGCAAAAAACCTACACAAATAAAGCTGCTGAGTATTTCCTGGCCTCTTTAAAACGCCTTTTTCAAAATAACAGAAGTAACACAACAGCAGTTGCACTAAGAGCTGAAGGGAATTTGGCTAAAAATAAATCACAAGAAAACACGTAGGTGTGTTCTGCACTCTGATATCTAAGTATGGAGGCTCAAGAGTCATTGTCTTCTCCTCCCCGCATGGCAATTAATTCGCAAGGGCTTTTATCAGTCAACTTTGAGGTGAACTAACAAAGTCATCAAATGTAGACAGAGTTTATAATAAAAAAAAAATAAATAAGAAAAGCAGCAAGAGCAAGCAAGAATTCCCTGAGTGCAATCTTCCTTTTAAATCTGCAGTACTAACCAGTGCCAACAGTGGACTGATTATGGTCCTTTTTATGAGACCACGGCTACTTTCAGAGAACCCAGTATCGGCTCAAGTAGAATAAGCACACGTAGCAGAGACAAACCAAGTCCAAACCTCTTCTTGGCATCCCGACTTTATCCAGAGCACCAACTCACAACGGTCACCCTTGGTGACATGAACCTCTGTTGGAAAACGGTGGCATTTACATTTCCTTTTTCTGTCTCAATCCAATTTTACAAAATACATTCCTGCAAGTTGTATTGTTAAAAAAATTATTGTGAAAGAAACGGAAGTAATGAGCAATACATTGCATGAAGGACCATCTAAAAGCACAGCATGACTACAAGTTCATTCCAGCCTGTACTACATGAAATGGAATATATTCTGTCATTGTTTCTTTTTAATACCATGTGAGAGAAAGCCCAAATGTAATTGACATTCAGGGCAAGGTCTAGCATTGCAGGCTACGGTTCATATCCAAATGTAAAGCCACGGTCCACTATAAAACGTGCTTTGGTTTAATTCAGTAATCGTATGTCAGTAAAGTGTGCGAGGTAAAAGACAGTTCTATGACTTAAAACTTTCAGTAAGCACCCTACGGTGTTTTCACACCAACAAAATAAATGAGATTTGTCTTTGGAATAGACAAAGCACTGATTCTCACAAGGGGCTAAATACAGCATTCAATTAAGAGTACACCACTGCTTTTCAGCTACTGATACGTAACGATACACATCTTACCAGAGAAAAAGCATCCATGAACAGATGCTTTTTTTCCTTCCCCCCTTTTAAAACCAAATGTGTTCACCATCAAAAAAGATTGACTAACATTTGGAGCAAACAAATTTCATATTCTTGGTTGTTCACGAAAATGAGTTGATCATCTTATATTACAGTATAGTTCTGAAGCACCAATATAACGAACGGATAATCAAAGAAACAAAAAAAAAAAAGGCATCCCTATTACCACTTCATTGCTTTTCACAACTGCTCAGCTAAAATACTGAATGCTCCAGCAGACCTCATACTGTTCCCCTATCTGACGTCAGTACTACTAGTGGCAAGCAGCAGCATGACAAACCATTATTATTTTATCAGTTTCCTGGCACTCCTTTCCATCTGCAAAGAATGTGACCATCACTATGATAGGATATTTTAAGTATTTCCTTAAAATACTCACAGCAACCTCTGCAAATAGTCACACCTGATTAACATCTGTGAATAAACGCAACTAACTTGCAATTAGATTTGGAAAGGAAAGGGTAAGCTTTACCAAGACTGGTAGTCAGCTAACAGCAGCAAGGGAAGATTATCTGTACAGAATTACTCGCATGACTGGATGAACTGGGATCCAGCAAAATGCATTTTGATGTTCTTAAGGGCAGATATTCACAAGCAAAAACCCAAAGCACATTAATGAAATAGGCGTTTGCTTCCTGGGAATCAGAGGCCCAGAAAGGGACTCAAAGGACATTGCGGAGAGACCGCGTTCCCAGCTCAAGGCTATGGGCAAAAGGGCTAAAGCGCTGCTGTACTCTGGCAAGATGTGGCCACTTCTCTTCTTGGTCCTGGTCGCCCGACTTCAAAAAACATACTGAAAAGTTTGGAAGATTAGTGAAGAACTATTAGAATTATCTCTGACCAGAAATATCAAGACCAACCGACTTTTCTACAACAAAAGTGACAAATTTTCAGCTTGTCTAACTCCTACACTCTGACTTGCTTCTCAGGGAGATTGCATTAAATAGCAGGAGTCTCCAGCCTAGCTGACACAGTTTACAACATCCAGTGTCTGAACCCAAAATATGCATAAACGAAGCTTGAAATAAATACAGATGTGCAGAAGTAATGATTACTTGCCATTTTTACAGATCACATAGGAGACGGGTAGATTCTCTACCATTTAGTTTTCAAATTGTGATTTGATAGCCTCCTAAAAGCTATGTGCTAGCTCATCCACAGCTGTTAAAAGTAGATGCAGAAATTAGTAGCTGAAATTATACAGCCTGTGCTGTGGAGGTCAGAGTAGACGAGTATGCTGATCTGATTTCTGGCCTTAAAATCTATGAATCTACACTGAAGATAAAATTTTAAGCAGGTAGTTTTACTGTTTTTCTATATCACCGAGCCAATAAGCGCGCTGTCTCTCAAAGAACGGGTATTAAATATATCAGCCCCTCAACATTTGCCACTGTGCCGCATAACTTACATGGACACTTAAACATAGGAACTCCCTTGTGAAGGCAAGAGAGTAACTCTGGCTACGCAGCTGAGGCGTAGCGATGTCAAAGGCAAGTGAGACTGCTTTAGCCCCGCGCAGCAGCAGCAGGTGGGTTAAACACGGAGACGTGGGGTAGAGGCAAAAGGCAGAGCCTACACCACGGTCTTCATGCAAACCACTGGCCCCAGGATGTCCCTGAAGACTGACGATGTGCTCAGAGCTGCCCGAGAGCAAAACCCAGAGCGAGCTTGTCTGAAGTGACAGCACCACCTCTCTGGGCTCAGGAGCCACCACTCGCCGAAGGTCAGACGGCGACACTGGGAGGGGATCACTGTATATTTATGCTGTTCTTAACATCCTCCATAGGTCTTTGTACTGACCACTGCTGGATGAGGGATCTGGGGCTAGGGGGACCTCTGACCTAGCAGCTGATGTTGACTGATGAACGATGTTTAGCTTTAACAATTAATAGAAAAAGACAAATGACAATGCTGTGACCTGTTGTAGGTAGCTACCCAAACAAATTCATCTGACTCCTGCAACTGCTGGAGCTAAAAGGGGCATGGCCATAAATGCAGAGAACGATCTGTCGCCTACTCTATACACAGTGTTTGCTCTCACAGCATCCCTCCTACCTTGATGCCTGCAATATTCAGTTACAAGCAGGCAGCGTTGAGGTATTTTACAGAGAAGTGCAGAATCCATTTATACCTACATATATATATGATGCGTAAGGACACCAAAAATAAAGCTGCACAGTAACTGTGGTTAATATATCAACCTGTCCCTTAATGATGCAACCTCAATGCCTCAGGTACAGGGGTTTTCCTAAACAATATTTTACACGTTCTTTTCACTGATGGAATTTGTCAAGCTAGTCAAGGTAGAATTGCAGAAAATTAGTATTTACCTGTGCTGCAATACCTGGATCTGATCATACCAATCACACATAATCGCTACGTGCACTGTTTTGGGACGGGCATGCAAACAAAGAAACCAGGAAACAGGAACAGATGCAAGGCAGCAGTGGAGAAGCCTCAGGTCCAGCTTTTAGGATGGGACCCTGCTGCCCAGCTACGCAAAGTGGCTGTTTTCCAGACCTGCCCAACAGCAAGTCCATCCCACAGGGTGGCCCGGAGCAGCTGTATTTGGAGCATTGTTTGTTGAGGCATCGTTTGGCTTACAAAACAAAGAAGGTAGAGCTGAATCGGGAAGTCAAAACCTGCCACGCTACTCCCATGTCCCAGAACACAGAACAGTAACGGCAGAGCTGGGGCACGAGGGGAACTGAATGCCATAAGAAATGCTCCAGCGCTCTTCTGTCCAAAATCTCTAGATGCAAGATCCCTGGAAAAACAGAGCTCACCTGTAGCCACCTATCTAGAAAGGCCATCGGTATTCCTCCTTTGCCAGGCCTTCCAAGATGTTGACACTACCAAGTGTCAACATCTCACCTTCTCATTTTCTTTTTTAACGTGTCTCCTCAATCCAATTAACATCCAAGAAGCATGTTTGATTGAAAAAAAAAATATAAATCTGCACAACGTGCATACTTATCAGATATAAAGCAACTTCTCTTACAAGGGGCAGGGCAGCCTTGAGACACTTCAGACTTAGGGTCCTTGCTCACCAGAGCTGGTGGGACCCAGAGACCTGCCTTCTCCAGCCCCAGCTCCGGGCTGCAAGCTTCCCCCACCCCCTCAAACAAGAGCCAAGTTTGCTCTATCTTTAGAAATCAAAAGGTGCAAATTGTTTGTTTACCACGTGTCACTTCACGGGTAGTTGGCCTAATACTGCCTTAGTTCTTTCCTTCTGCAAGGTCACTTTTGAAGTGGTTCTCTTCCTTAAGCCCTTTGAAATTCTGCGCAAGACAAACCAAGATATATTTTGGGTAGAAAAGACTTTAGATGGGTCACCTGGTGTCTTCCCTTGGCTAATGGAAGCTGTGCCCAGGACTTCAAAAACAAAGCCTAATTTTTAAAAAACCAAGCCAACAACGAAACACTTTGCTGATGATTTCTGATGACAGTATTGATTTTTTCCTCTTTTCTCTGCATTTTGTTTTGAGAGGCGATTTTTTTTTGTTGTTTTTTATTTTATTAGAGTAAATGACATATTTCCAAAAACTGGAAAAAAGCTGACAATTGAAATGAACATTAAATGAAATCTGCAAAGCCATTTTTCCCATGCACAATCAAAAGCTGACAGACAGGGAAGCACAGAGTGCATAAAAAAAAAAAACTCAACACAAGCAAGCTGAGGGAGAAAGTGTAGAACAGCCATCCTGAATCAGCTCCGAGCTGCTCTAATGGAATTAGGGTCACCCTGACAGAAACACAGTCAGATCACAGAGAAAATTTAATAATTTCTTACTGCAGTCTGTAAAAGCTGGGGAGGATTTCAAAGTGTTTTCTGCCAAATTAGCACTTCTGTATCAACCGTTCAGGCGCCCTGCTCACCTTCTCCTCCCGCATCCCACCAGAGCAGCTGGGAAACCACCGCTCCCCGTCCTGCTGGCAGGGGGGCACCTGGAGAGCCCCCCTTTTTCTGACACACTGCCACACGCTTAACCTTTGGATGCCCCTTCAATTCCTCAGCGCTGACGTTATTCACAGCTCCTGTGAACTCGATTCCAGGAGAGGCACCGCAGCGCGCGCGCACCCGGTGTTAATTCTGCTCGGCGGTACATATTCAATCTGTTTTATCTCAGGCATTAACGTCTAGCTATCTGCCAGCTGCCTAATTGTCAGGAAGCTACGGTAGCGATGCTGAAATGTGTTGCGACAACAGCAGCTCCAAAGCGCAGGCGGGGAAGGTAGGGAAGCCCTGGTTGTGGGGGCTCCCCGAGCACCCGGCCACGAGCCCCGCGGCATCCTGCTGCTGGGGATGCAGCACAGCCCATCACAGCCCTCCTTCCCTGTCCTTGATCCTCACCGTTCCCATAAAAAGTGATTTGGGGGACTGACTCCAGGAATTCAAACACAGGGAGAACCCTGCTCCCATTATCACGTTGCTTTTAATTAGGGAAATGTAAGAACGCTTTGCAGATAAGGAGCCTCCCAATCCCTCCACTGCCCCCAAACAGTGCTGCAATGGGGAAAAGGAGGCACCCCAGTGAAATCCCAAGAACAGCCATATTGTATCAGGAATCCAGCCAAATAAACTGCCTTTGGGCCAACAGGATGCTTTGGGGACCACAAAAATTGAAGAGGGTGCATATGGGGTTGCTCCTTTCACAGCATCCCTTCTCTAGCTCCAGTGTGCAGATATTACCATACCTTCCCCTTGCCCTTCACTTCTCTCCTGAACCAGGGCTTCCCAACGCCACATTCACTACTGTACCTTGCCCATCTGCATCACTCATGGCAGGACATGAAATACGCGGGGTTCGGGGATGATTGTTTTCACCCCTGCAGGGGCACAGAGCAGGCCCTTTCACACAGCTCCCGCCACTGAGAGCTGGCAGCAAGATTCAGTGGCGTCAGATAATAGAAAAGCTGTAAGTTGCCAAAATACACAGAGTGACACTTTCCATCCTAAGAAACCCCCAGTTAATCCGTGGTGGCTGTGGCAGTGAAAAGGTCAGCATTCTCCAGATCTGCCTTCCAGATTAGAAAAAAGTAATTCAGAGTCAGTCTGCGCCAGAGAAAAAGGCGCACACACAGATATGCTTGCTTCTCAACACAGAAGTGTTGCACATCTGAGACACCAATATTTGGATCTGGGCCTGTGAAACAGGGCCAATTTTGTTAAATTTAAGCATGTGGAAGTATTCCACAAACTTAGCAAACCATGTCTACTACAAGTTATCCTCGGGCCAAGAACTGTTCTAGGACATCTGAAGCTCCACCAGCTTCTGTACACCTGATGCAGTGATGCTTCTCTCCTTTGCAGGGGCCAGGATAAAGATGATGAGCTTCAGGGAATTTTTATACACCTCAAGACATTAACCATATACTTCCCTGTGCCAGACTCCAAAATGGGCTACAATGTGTGGATAAAGTGATCTGAATAGGAATATTCCATCAGCACCAGCAGCTAGGGAAGAAAGCAGAGGAAGGAGACAGCTGCTGCCCCCAGTTTAACTGGGCAGCTCAGACTCATACAGACTGCATGCTAATCCACTGCCTGTGCAAGTCATCTTAGTGACAACAAAAATAGTGAACTCGTATCTTTCCTCACATCACCCCCCCTTCACTCTTCTCTCCAGCTACTCTAAATTTGCTCCTTCCCCTTTCAGTCAAGGACATTTAGGACCCCCAATCCGTTTCCTCCATTCAGCCAAGCTCCTACCAACATGAATCAAGATCTCCTTTAGCTTTCACAAAATTACATCTTAATTATAAGCCTGGCTAAATTGAGCTAAAAATGGAGTGAGAAGCAGACGGTTGGTGGCAGCTCAGGAGGTGCATCACGGTCACCCCTCTGCTCTGACTCAAGCATCCCAGGAGCCCTCGGCGCTTACAAAGGCACAGAGTATTCACAACTGCTGGAGTCTGCAACGAACATGCAAACGTTCGGACACTCTGGAAAAACTGGTTACTGGTGAAAAAAGGGGAAAAGGGACCACACAAATACCTGGGGATAACCTAGCAAATACACACAAGGGAGTTACGCAAAACAATACTGTGCAAAGAACCCACAAGGTTTACTGCACTCTGCGTAACTCATTTGATGGGAAGTTCCTACATCAAGGTATTTTCAGTAGGCCACCATCAGCCAAGTTTCTCCTCTTGCGTGTCCACAAGGGCGTTTTCGCACAGCTTTCTCCTTGGCCTGGATGGGGCTGATCAAAGCCACTCACAGCGGCGCTGTCAGACTACCAGGGGAACAGGCACGGACACAACAGCTTAAAGCACAACCACGAGGAAACGTGCTGAAATACAGGTGTAGGAGAGCTACACGTGAAGGTAAAAACTTGCACCCTTTCCCCAACAGCTCTCAGACACTTGCTGACTCAGGAGAGATGTCTCAGTACTACACAAACTACAAGAGCTGGTAAAAGAACAAGGAAAATAAAGTAACAAGGATTGCCGTGACCCCAATATTTCTCTCTTCCTCCGCCCCCAATTTTCTTTACTCGTCTGTACATGTTAAAAATCAAATTGTCAGGTTTTGATCTTGCAGCTACTACAGAAACTCTTCCTGCGCTTGAATAAATTTTTTCAGCCTTTTTAGTTCTAATTTTGCCCCTTCACACACGTACTGTTTATGTGCATTGCGTGCGTTGGAAAATAAGAGATTTGGGGGTGGGGGGTGTTCGTCCCTCAGTCCTCAGGGTTTCTAATGCAAACCAAGAAGGTTTAATATCTGTTGAGAAAAAGTCTGCAAGGTATTCAATCTTTCCAAAACGGAATGTTACTTACTGTCTGCTCCTGCTAAAGGCAGCATCAAGCAGCAGAGGATGGCTGCTGGCACAGTGAGTACTGGGACGCAGAAGTTAGGCACCATATTCCAAAGCAGAGCAAATCCTCTTCAGTCTGAGGCAAGTGGTCAGCACATCCAGCGTTACAGACACAGACTTACTCCTGCAAACCAAGAGATGAAAAGGAAAATGATCAAATATGACACCACACAGATTAACTGCTGATAAACCAAACTACGCTGTAAAGACATGATTACAGATACTTCTACAGTGAAATTTATCTTTCCTGCTTGAGCAGCATAGCTCCACACTGATGCTCCCAAATCCAACCAGCTGTTTTCAAGGGTCATGAGGCATAAATGCACACCCATCTCAAAGTTTATCTTCATGTCCAGAATCTATTATGGGATATAAATACATCCTTCAATTGTTATTCACAACAAATAGTTCTCAAGTTGCATGTTACAATGGAAGAAATAGTCTTAAGCTCGTGTAACTCTTCCTCATCCATCTGCCCAAGCGAGATATGCTTGATTGCATACGTAGGGTGACTTGCGGTCAACTACATGTTAAGCGTAGGTTGGCCCATCCAGCTGGGCTGGTGTACACCAGACAAGTCTCGACAGGTCCAAGCAGGAGAAACAGAAGCCAAACTGAATCAGCTGTCAGTTCACAGGGCTACCAGAGTCCCAGTAGAAGGTTAAGAACAGTGTCTATAAAGAGAAGCTTTACCCAAAGCAAACACCTAAGGTTCAACCTCCCAAAAATGGAGAGGAGAACCGTCTAAAAGGACTGGAGATTAGATACTCCTTCTCCAGAACAAAGCAAATTATCTTGGAAATTGGCTTAACTTGGGCATCTGCTTGGATATAGAAAACACAGAAAACTCCTTGAAACCCAATCGAAACCGGCAGGTATTTAAAAAGAACACAGTTTCTGTATATCTGCCTTCTTCATCTTTTCAAGAGAATATACTCATTTTACTTTCACCTGAAAGTCCAAGGTCTGCCCATTAAGACAGACTGTAACAGAGTTATCAAGCCCCATTCCCTCAAAGCGAAGATGCTCAGCAGGGACAGGAGCTCACTCTTTCAGTGCTGGGCATCCCAACGCAAGCTCAAGAGTCATTCAAAAGTCAACGAGATTCTCCTTCACTAAGCTGCAGGAGTTACCAAAAGTTGACAATACAGCATTAATAGTGAAAAAACCTCATCCTGGCAGATGCCAGCCCAACATCCAGCAGCCTGCAGAGGGCAAAGGACTTGAGACCTGAAGGTTTCCCAAGTCTTCAACAGTGCCTTGGTGAAATGAGGTATCCAGTGGTGTATGTGTAAGTAAGATTCTGGATGCCATGAGTATCCTCAAAGCAAAGTATCTGCAAGTACACAGACTGTATGTGGCACGACCCACCACTCTATTCATGTTAGCAGACATTTCAAAAACATATTCAAGACTGCTCTAACGAAGGTATGTTTGCATGTTGCCGGGGTTTTCAAAGATGAACTATGTTACTGCTTTTTATTTTTTCTTTGAGAACCAGGAAGCTTTTGATGGAGGTATCACATGTTACAAACATGTTTACATCTGACAAAAACACAGTGTTCAAAGAATGCCAGCAATGCTGGTGCTCAGGGAAATCTGCAAGAAATCTCAAGAGAATCTACCTAGGCAAATATTTACATCGCATCATACTAACAAACAGCAGATCATGATTCTTCTCCATTCTGTTACTGTATTTGCACGGTAAATCTTTTCACACGTTATAATATCACACAATACAGAGAAATCTTTATTTATGCAATGTCTTCTACAGCCAAGACATCTGAAAATACTTTATAAAATAACGTAGTTCGAACCTAGATGCAGAGAGAATACTGATCATCTCATCCTGCTTTTATTATCTCAATGAGAAAGCATAAATCCAAGTAAGCTCCACAGCAAGATTTTGAATGCTGCAGAAGAGGCTTCATACCAGCCACACACTCAGTTCTCTTTGTTGCTCTCCAACCTCCATGTCCTCATTCATCTCTCGCCAAAGAATTACTAAAAGCACCATTAACAAGTCTTACACCGCAGAGACAGATACAGATAGTCGTATCTTTATATTATAGCTGTATAAGCTCTCTTCCAATGGGAAGCTCCGTTCACTCCCCAAGCTGTTTGCCCGGCATTAGCCAGCTCTCCAGACAGGGCCCACACGGGAATGGGAAGAAGTGCCTGGATTAAGAGTGAAGATTATGTCTCTAAATTCTGCATGTACAGTGCTAATTTGCGCAGCCTGGAGAAGTGAACCCACTGAAGCATACTTTAAGCAGCAGTACATCTGGCTCAACAGCAGCCAGAATCTTAAGAGGCTACTCTTCTTAGGGAGGGGAAAAAAACCACCACTGAGGGTTGAAATTACTGTGTCAAAACTAACGATGTGTGTCAAACTCACTCAGATTAGGACAGAGAACAAGTTTTACAGGTGGTGCTGAAAACATCTTAGGTATGTATCAGACCAGATTGGGGATGAATAGCTTTCAGAGAGCTTTTCCTCTTTCATTCACTTCCATTAACAACAAAAGCGCCCGATCTAATGGTGTACCCTGAGCGCAGATTGCTCAGAAGTCATGTGAATGGCACCTCCACAGCCCTCATTCAGGAGTATAACTCTCAGGAACACAAAAACCTCAGCTAAAGAATAGGTCTGTCTCTCAATTTCTCTCTTCTTTCAGCAAATGTGATCAAGCTTCTCTCCTGTTTCAAGCTTGACAGATTTACAACTTTCCTCTCAAGCCCATGAGATACATACAACATGCATCATGCAAAACTGATGAATTGTCAGTTACCCTACCAGATGCTTTATAGACTTGATCTTTTTGCAACTGTTTAGTGCTCTATAATAATTTACCATCTGGCAGAAAAGCCAGATTTTCTTATGCAAGACAGCTGTCTGTCCCTCCAAAGTTAATAGAGCACCTTTGGCCCTTAACAGGATCAAACTTTGCCGCTTCCTCTTTCCATGGTTGCTCTGCCTATGGAAAAGTTGTCTGTATTCAATATTTAAAGCCCTTTAAATTGGAATGTTTTAAAATTTTATAAATCTCAGTAGCTGTCATTCTCTTTTGAAACTGAAAATATGAAAAAGCCTCTCCCAGTGGTTCAGCTCTCCCATTTTCAGAAGGGAGGTGCTCTCTCCCAACAAGACAACACGATATTCAAGGCAAGGTGTTAGCTGAAGCTCGGTTAACCCTTAGAAGGCCGGTGTTACTCTGACAGTTTTGAACTGCCATCTTGGACCAATTTCTCCTGGGGCAGAAAGGCAGCATAAGACAGAAAGTATCTATAAATAAAATAACGTGGGTAGACTTTGGTAACGAGCTAAAACAGATATAGAGTCAGTATTGCTTGGGTAAAATCAAGTCCAACAGCAACCAACCCACTAATGCTCTTAAGACTATCAACATTTCTTTTGCCCCAACAACCTCGTGCCTCTTCAGGCTGCTCTCTCTCTCTCATCTGGAATTCTCTCCTGTGCATCAGATCACCTCAAGCCCCTGCATTTGAAGGCCCCCTTTAATCCCACTGATTTGACCAGCCCCTCACAACCCATACGGCATTTGGGAGCCCAGACACTGTACAAGAGGGTTTTTCCAAAACACATGTACATTCTCATTGCTACTTCTGCATCTGGTCCTGGCAACATTATAAACTCCAGACCACGTAACCCAAAAGGAGGTTGAGGCTAAGCACTCCAGATGGCTTTGTAAAAACAGCTTTGAGTTTAGCAAGCTAAACTCCTGCTTCTGCTACAAACTCAGTGTTAGAACTACCGAGTGCTAGTTTGGCAGAAAACTAGAAAGCGGGATAGCACAACAAAAAATACAGCAAACTTCATTTAAATATAGCTGATTTTGCCATGGGGCAGGTGGATGGAAAAGAGGTGGTCTTGAGGACGTTTTTGAAATCTACATGGTTTGATTCTTTCAGACAAGCAGAAAAAGCTGGACTCATTTAAAACAGAGCCAAGAATACCAACAGCTCATATGGTACTAGGAAATTCTGGCAATGAGTATGTCCCGCAGGAGATGGCAAAGAGATTAGAAAAAGCAGTCAACTTTAAAGAGTCAAGAGGAATTTCAAACCAGCACTGAATAGCTCATGTCCTCTATGAACTCTTCTGGAAACCAAACCAAACTGAAGCAAGTGTCATGTGGGTCACTAGCCGTGAACAGCGCGGTGAAGAAACGCAGCCCCAAAGTAAGCCTGCCCGTTCCAAACCAGGGTCAAAAACATTGCACTAAAACCGCTTTTTAAGTTAAAGCTACTTTGCAACCCAAAGTATCTAAACAAGTCAGCACAAAAATATTCCCTCCAGGGACCCCTGTACATCCACAGAACTGCCAGGTTCGGTTGTGTGTCTGACTACTGACACTGCACTTGCTGTGAAACACAGTTAAGAGGCTCTCTAGACACTTACAGGGCAGAAAGGTAAGCCCAGTACATACGCAATGTCCTTATCTGACCCGCAGACATAATAATATCTTTTCAAAAACGAACCTGAAACAATTGTGTTTGCTTTTCAAGGTGGAAACTTCTTAAAACATTATCACCGTGAGCCCAAGGATGCCAGTCAGAAGATACCAACTGGATGCCACCCAGATGATAGTGAAGAAAGGGCTAAAACCACATCAGTTTCTCCCAGCTCTACCGCATGTGTAACCCATAATGAAACCCAATTTTCCTTCTGGACACCTACCCGCAACTTTGTATTTTACACAAACACCCTGAAGGGGAACCAGTGCTCTAAAGGGACCCCATCACCACAATACTTTGGAGTGTGACACAAACGTTGTTAATGAGAAACTGACCAAGCAAGGAGGGGGCACGCGCCACACAGAGCAATGAGGCAGCTATTTAATACTCTATTAAAAATGAGAACAATAAATGGCCACAGCTCAACTGCTTCATTCTGTATATAACACCTCATCTGTGCTCTGAAGGAAGATGACGAAAACCATGAGGCACCCTAGAATTCAAGATCATCACATTGCACACATTAAAAGTTGTGGAAGCACAGTTACACACAAGTTAATGACTTTTGAATGTTTCACTTCGCTACATTAGTATTCCTTTAGCATAGATTTTTTCGTGCTTTTCTGCGAGAAATATAATATAAAGAGACTTGGGGAGTACAACAATATGGCCAAAAAAGACAAAATGAGTCTCATTTCACTCCAAACTCCCACATGCAGGGAAGGTATTAGAAAGATTCAGTGGGGAGATATATGAAGATGGCAACATGAGCATAAAGGAGGAGGGAGGAACTTCATATGAACTTGCAATACAGAAAAAAAAGGGCAAAAGCTAAAGCGACTGCTACATGAGCAAAGGTATCATCTCCAGGACCCAGGTGTGAGCAGGCCTAGAGCATCAGTTTGAAGACTCTCAAACCATCTGGAGAGAAGGGATGAGCAAAGCAATGCGAGAACCGGGAAGGATAAAAATCTCTGTCAAGTCGCAAGCGCTAGACAGACTGGCTAAGCAAGATGGGAATTTGATAACCATCTGTAAGTACATGAAGGATACAAACACCAAGAAAGGAGTGGAGGAGTATAATTAGCCACGGGCATATAACTGTGAGTAATGGAATGAGGCAGAGCAAAAGAAAGTGTATGTTGAATAGTCTCAGTAAACTCTCCAAAAAAGAAAAAAAAGAAAAAAAAAATCCAGAAGAAAGAACAGACCCCAGCAGCAAAATGTTTCATCATCTGTTTGGATGAAAATTAAAAACTGAGTGGTGGGGGGGGGGAACCACAACCGAAAAGAAACACTCCAAAATATCCCATAATCTAGGGGAAAAAAAGACCTGAACAGAGGCAGGTTGGTATGGGGAAATATATACAACGGCAAGAATGATTCAGAGCTACTTCAAAAAGATTCTCCTTATTTTGGCAAAGCATTAAAAAACCAAGTGTGAAGGCTTCAGCAACAAGCTGGCCCAGCCACAGATCTCTCTGATCCTGAACACAAAATCACAACTTGACCCAAGGAGAGGAGCAGAGGGAAAGAAGCATTAAAGTAGGATGCAAGAACAGCTTGGATACTCCTGTCTGCCTTCCTGGCTACATTTGCTTCTGAAGGTATTAATTTCTGAAGGTGTCATTGCCTACAGACAATCCTAGATAAAAAGGAGGATTTTTTCCACTAGAACAAGGATTATGAAGGGCCCCGTTAAATAACTACGGTGATAAGTCAAAATGTCCACTTAAAATATAGATCAGCCTTGAGCCTCACAAGCCCAGCCATCATTCACAGTGAGCACTAAATACAAATCGCTGTAGATCACCCTACCCAAGTGCACAGGCTCTTCATGCCTCCTGTAAAGTCTCCTCAAAAGTAGTAAACTATTGCGTATCGCCCTTTCAACAGAGGTCTTCTACATTTACAGATAGGCCCAGCAGCACAACCAGATGCATGGATTAAAGGTCCAGGGCAGTAGAAAATCCTACAAAAATTAAAAAGAAATGCAGCTATTCCTTAGCTATCAGCAGACTCTGCTAACGTGGAGGAATGTGCTCATGAGTCAGCCACAAAGCAAGAATTCCTGTGCTTTCTTGACAAATTACCACACACACGACATATATTCTTAATACAAATGACCGTGCCATCACGGGCTTGCTTTCAGCACAATGGAAAACGCTGTAAAGATTGAAATCCCAAGGTACCAAGTCCTCTCCTCTAAAACCCAACTCCTTGGCATCAAGTTCTGCAAATCCAGCATGTAGAGCAGAAGGTTTTAAACTAAAGAGAGGGAGAGATGAGAAACATGGTCCTTCTGGGCTTGCTGCTGACAACACACCGCAGCTGACTGCTATTTACTGTACAGCTGTGGTACTGATATTTCTGCATCTGGTTCCACGCTGGTTCTGCATCTCAGACTGACAGAATAGGCAAAGCAGAGCAGATGTGAGATCCACTGAGCACCAAAACTAATTTTAACCAAAACCGCAAGAATGCAAAAGATCAATCAGATGAGGGATAATCTCTCCTTCCTTCCCTTCAAGGATTTCCATGATGTCTACTGGCTTGGGACCAAACTAAATCCTAAATCAAATCCTAATTGAAAACTAAATCAGTTTCTTCTTTGTAAGAATGCTTTTGCTCTACCTACATATCTACACAGCTTCGTTAGCGGCCTCAGTGCAGAAAGTTTTCGGAGGCCTCCTGGAAACTGAACAAATTGTAAGGCCGTTCTCAGGGGCTTGGGCATTTCAAGGAACTACTAAAACAGTTTTCCTTTGCAGAATCCACGAAAATTTGGACCCTATGAGAACATGATCTTTCAGGTATTCTGTTATTTTCACAGTAATTTTTGCCTCGACCAGAGTATGAGGTATATAAAGAACTTCCTTCTGAAAGAAGTGGCTCTTTTTAATGAAGAATCCCTTACTTTTGCTGGAAGTTCAGCTATGTTTTACGTAACATAGCATGCTGTTGGGATCTGCTCACTTAATGCTTTTCAGATTAATAGCTCACTGCAAATCTGCTTTTGCCAAGACTTCAATTTCTGAAATTTGCTTATCTTTTATATTTAGAAAGACTGGGCACAAAACTAGTACCAAGTCTTCCACAACATTTTTAGCAGTTAAAAACTGCTGCAAAGAAATAACTTCCTTTTTTAGCAGTACCCCCCTCTTCCTTAATTGCTGTCTTTAACCTCCTGTCATCCAGTAAGCTCCATTTTCACATGAGACAATGGCACTGATTTGCCTAAATTATTTATCTTCTATGTATAGTTGTCAATTCTTCAAAGCCCACCTTGGGTCTTTCAATTTTCCTTTTATACTCATTATACTTTATACACTCTACTAATGCCTGGGAGTTGGGTTTCCAAATTTTCATCTCAAACAGCTTCTCAAACCTGCCATCTAGCTAGCGTGAATTATCCCCAGCCTTGCTAATTTAACTGCTTTTCTCAGCTTGCTTTCTTACGTTCCGTTATTGGCTTCAAACCACATCAAGGAACTGGTTCACTCCCCCCTCACCACCTTTTTCTTTTCTACTCTTATGTTCTCCCATTTTAATTTTAGGGATCCTTTGAGTAATTTGTTCACTTTCTTTTAAGTTGTCCTTTCTGAAGTTTAGCGTAATTCTCAACATTTTGATCTTCTTGGCCCCTCCGAGCTCAATGACCGTACTCCTGCACTACGCACACCGTAGTCATGGCCACTCATGAAGATGTACGTGAGGATCTTACAAACAACTTGAACTTTCCTGACTCAGCAGCAGCTCGACAAATACACAGGTGATTAAATAATAGTGAGCGACTGCTCATGTCCAGAGCTATTTCAAGTCTGGCTCTGGAAAGCGCACACGCGCTGGCGACAAAACCTCCACCCACCATCTCACAACCTCTGTCCTATGTGGCAATCGAGTAAAAAGGACTTACTGCTTTGATCCTGCAAGCAGAGACAATAATCCTTCTCCACAGGTCCAACCAAGCACCCGTGAAGCGTCAAGTTCACACAGGCATCTTGGCCACCATCCTTTCTAGACATGGTCACCACCAGTAGAGGAGCAGCACGACTACAGCAGACCAGACCCCAGCCCCTGCCAGCCCCACGTGCCTCCCATCACAGCAGCCCATGTCAGCTGCCTCAAAGACCGTGCAGGAGAAGACAGCAGCAGGCTGCCACGGGGCTGGTTTCCTACCAACGCCATCATTTAGCAGACAACGTATGCCCTACTGGAGGGTTTATATATCCAATTAAACTTTCTGTAATTCTCATCTTGTGAAACTATGAACATTTCCAACGCTAGATTTTGGAATTATTCTCTCCTAAAGGGTTTCAAAGTTAATTATATCATTGTTGTTATTACTGTCTCAACCACAGATACCGCTTGAACCCCATTATTGTGCGTGTTACTGAGGGCTAAAATAAGAATAGCTGCTGCTTTGGTGTGCTCTGGAGCTAGCCTTTCCTCCAAACTGCTTCTCTAACCTTTGCCCAAACATTATGTATGCTCAGTTTATATGCAGGTAGTTAACGTAGCCTGGTAGGATAAATGCACTTATTACATTTATTAAACCGAATTCTCTCTGTGCAGAACGCCTCCAGCATCCTGCAGTCCTCTGGCTCTGGAGGCATTTGGCTGTTACCATGGAAGACAGCACCCAGAAATTCCCTTCGCAACTAATAAGCAGGAACTATGAAAGCAAAAGTTTCATGCAATTGCCTTCTGTATGAAAAATGAAAACTGTTTCTGTAACCTATAAAGGAACCAAGATGCAATCAAGCTTATTGTAATAAGATGCTAAATTTATGATTATTCTTTTTGTTTTTTCCCTTCTACTAAGCCCCCCTTGCTTTGCTTTGGCAAATGGAAACACCCTCTGAGGTAGCATATACCACATAGTACCCGAGCCATATTAAAGGGATGTAAATAAAAATCAAGCCCCAAGTGTAATACAACGCTTATTGAAGATGAAGCAGCCAAAGTTCTGTAAATTAAAAATCCTGAATTAATGGTAGCAAAGTCAGTCTTAACTCTGACTCAGTCCAAAAATACAATTTCTCTCCTTCAGTAGCACTTCAGACTAAAAATTAAATTCTGATTTTTTGCATCATATTCTGTACAGTAAGACACACAAAACATCTAGACATCAGATTCTGTCTTGTTCAGATCTGAGACTATACATTCAAAACAGTTTGATGGAAGAAAAATCAATTAATATATTTTACAAGCCTTCTTTGCTTGGCAGATGAAAGCCGTAGTTTCCTAGTTACTTCCTGGCTAGAGGGACCGAGATAACAGCTGCATCCAGGCTGCAGCGAATCCAATGCTTTCTGGACAGGCCAGCCATCTTCCATCTTTCATGCCACAAAGCAAATCCCAGGACTCCACAGAGTCAGACAGGCCAAAACTTGCTTCCACACTCACGTTTTCGTGCACATGCTCTGCAAGAAAAGCCGGACGCGTGGAGCACGCACTGCAGCGCACACAGGTGCTGAAAACTTAAGGGGCAGCAGACAGCAAGGCTCCACATGGCTGCGGATCTGTGCTGCCTGCCGCCTTATCAAGGATGCGCAACCCCATCTGCTTCTGATCGGAAAGATCACAGAATTGCCTAGGTTGGAAGGGACCTTTCAGATCATCTAGTGCAACCATCGACCTAAAGATGAGAAAAGGTGGGAGGCTAGAAAGACTGTGCACATTTTAAGGAACTTGTGCCATTGCCCCTCCCAACCTCAGAAAGAAATCCAAAACACACAGCAAAAGTCAACATCACCACCTCTCAGGTAAATTGGGCACATCACCATCCCTGCATGGGTCTCTTTGCACCTTGAATAATCCTGTACCTCCCATGGACCCCCATCCACCATAAAATCCACGTTAAATATACGTGGGGGTTTGCAGCATTTATTTTTTTTTGTTTACTAGAAATAATATGCTTTTCTAGCCAAAGGTATTGAGTGCCTGGCAGCTACGTAGCTAATTCCAATGGCTCTGGCATTTCTAGACTCAAGAGGCAGCAGGAGAGATCAGTTTTTACATTTCACACAGACAGATACGGGATATTCTTCACCCTTCATTAATAATTCTCCATGACGTTCTATGGCTCTAGAAGCTTCAAGTTTTGCGGTTCAATCTTAACTAAGGTATCCAAAAGAAAACAAACAAAACTCCCCACCATAACACCTCTGCTTCCGCAAGAAGGTAGCTTGCTTTTGTTTTTTATAATTCAATCCTAAAAATTCCTTTTCCCCCAAACTTTGAGTGCGTTTCCCCTGTATCTCAGTTAGATCTTACAATTTCTATGTGTTCTCTTTATCAGGGGAATGGTCCTGGGACAGTCTGGGTCAAGATAAACCTGAATCCCAATAAAAGATCAACCTTAAAAAAAAAAAAAATTATGTACCTCACACAAACTGCCCTTTCATAATGGAGACGTCTGCCAATAGCAGATGGAAAGACCTTTGAAAAATAAGACTTCCCATATGCTGTCTGTGGCAACTTTGCAGCTTTACTATTGAAATCATCCACTTCTTTCCTTCCAGGCCACCACCTTTAAGTGACCTTCAGTAAAACATAAAGGCGATACACATAATGTGCAGCTTCTTGGGATACCATTCAGTAAAATCTAAGGGAAGAAAATTACTGCTAGCTGATTTTTCAATCCTTGCGTACATTAGTCTGCTGAAATGCATACTTGGAGCCATCGAAATCAGATTCAATCTACATTTTACAGTACTTAGGAGGAAAGCTATTTTAATTTTGTTAGTTGCCAGAATGTAAAATCCTAAAGGCAAAAAGCTTCCAGCAGAAAAACAAAACAGATCTTAAAGGGGAAAGACATTACCTAGGCTTGATGAAAAACAAAGGAAAGCTTAAGCAAGACCTAGTTAAGTACAGGTCCAAGGAAAGGAAACAACTCCTCCTCTTCCATGTGGCTGATGCTGGTGTGGGGCTCACAACACGAGATGCAGCACCTTGTTCACCAAAACTAAACATACCAAATTAACAGTGCTGCAGAGTAACTCCTCAGCTGCCAATAAACAACGGCTCCGAGGCCCTTAGTGACGTATGAAGAACATGCTCCAAGTTTGAATGCCACCAGATGTCCAAGCCTTTTCTTACCTGCAGACTAATGCATCAAAGTGGTTTTGATGATGTTCCCTTTGAAAGCTCGTTTGCTTGGAGACCACAGCTCTATGTCCATCGCTTCTAGACACGTGCCCAGCCCATTAGTTAAAGTGGACCTGAGCCAGGCGTGAGCAGAGGGGTGGTTTTACCAAACTAGCTAGAGTACACAACATGTGTTTGTGCCAATTCTGTGCTTCAGTCTGGGTACGAGAAGGCAGGACAAAGTTATCCTCTCAAAATATTTTGAATCAAGAATTGACAGACTGTGCTTGCACCAGTACAGCGCTCTGCATCGCATTAACTAAGGCAGTCCTGATCTGGTAAGACATGACCCTGAATATAATGGATTTTCTAAGGCCTAAGGCATCTGCTGCTACTTGAAGAGCTTTTCTCAATGCAAGGCCCCCTGCATTTCACAGAGGCAATAATCAAACCCCAAACAGTTCCAGCCATACCTTGCTCTCAAAGACACCCATCTCCTTCCGAATCCCAGGACGGTCACCAGACCGCTGACTTTCCTTCCTTCCCCACTGAACAGACCCGATGTTGGAGCTCACATCCCTGGTTGCTTGACCTTCAGCCAGCGTATGGATTCTGCATCGCCCAAACCCTCTCCAGCAACACGAGGCAAAGGACACAGTTATTTTTACTGGTACATTCTTTATGAGAGATCTTTGCTTTGGTTTTATCCTTGTGGGTTTTAATAATTATGCACATGCACAGAGAGCTCACAATCAGTGTACTTTGAATTAAATTTTAACCAATTTATGAAGTATTAAAAACCACAAAATTTTTTATAACATTTTAATTTTAGTATTACAGAACTCATCTGGTAACACCTAATTATAATTCTAAATGAGCAGCAATTAACAAGCTATTTTATGGTGCCTAAGTCCAAAACAAACAAGGTCAGGACAGTCCTGGAGAAGGGAGGCCAGTCTGTCTTTGGGATGCACTCATGCCCCGATTTCTGCATCAGAGCATTACATTTTAGAAACTGTAAGGAATATCACCCATCAAGTACAGGACTTGCTGTACCGCTGGATCCTTGCTGTAGCATGCACATCATCAGGATAAGCTCATTTGAAGTGACGTGTGCCAACATTATGTCACTGGTGGGGAAGGCAGGAGCAGCTCCAGCAGAAGCAAACGCCCCCTCCCATCAAGAAGCAAAGACCCCAAACCAGGATGGGGGTTGAGGACAGAGCAATGAAGGAGTCTCTCTTCTTCATGCAGAAGCCATAAAACTCCCTGCAGTAAAGGCAGCCCACCTACTGTTTGGAAAAAAATTAGTTCATCCTGGCATGGGGAACGCTTCAAATTTCCCCAACACCTACTAGCAGGAGGAAGGCTGATACTGCCGACAGACACACAGATTTCAGGTCAGAAATTCCAGGACATTCCCCACTGACCTGGATACTGCCTCAGAAATCCCTTGGGAGAATCTTGCTCCCTCGCCCCTTGGCTAGTAAGCGAAGTCTTTCTACCTGTGGTAAGCATCCACGGAGTGTTTCAAAAGTAGCTATAGCAGGGAAGTACCCACCAGCAGCACCTTAGAGGTCAACTGGCAAAGGTTCAAAGCCCACAGGCTTTGCTTCAGAATGCATTACCCTTTGCTGACAGTTTGGGCTTCAATTTTATTTTTATATTTTACGCTTTTAAAAGAAGAGTTCTTTGGAGTTGAAATGTGAAGGGAAAAAAACTGAGCCTAAATCATATGCAAGGTACAAGGTAATTTTCTCTTCTCAGAGGGAAGAGAAGGCTTCTGAAAAGGGCTTTGTGACAGACTCATATAGCCGTCTTCTGCTTTTCCCTTTCCCATTTTTTTCCCTGTCTTCTAGTGAAAATGAATCTCAAACCACTCCCAGGAAGAACAGGGGCCGTTCCCAACTGTAGGAGAGGAGGCAACAGAACAGGAACTTGCCGGATGCAGCTGGTATCCTCTCTGCCTGCAGGAGCAGTGCATTAGATATTTTGAACTAACATTAAAGACATGGAAACATTTGGAAAAGTATCAATGATCAGCTCTTTAAGCAGAAGAACAAAGTACCCAGGGCACTGTCAGGGCTAAATCAGCAATCCTACTCTGGGAGATGCTGGCAATAGAAAACTTGTTTTATGTATGCAGGTGGTTTATGAGAAACAATTTGTTTACAGCCCTTTTAAAAAGAATACATGAAGGAATTTGAACAGCTATTCGTCATGAAGCACTGCTGTTCATAGTAAAGCTTATTCTGTCCTACAAGCATACAGAGACAATTCCTGACAGATTAACCTCCTGCGTCACACCGAAGGCACCGGCAGTAAAGGGTTGCTTAAGGCGCTGCAGATTCCCCACCTCTGTCGCGCTTCTGTCCCACCCGCAGAAGCACTAAAGCCTCGCACCAGATGGGCCACGGTGGCATAGATCTCTGTGCAAGAGTATTCTGGGCTTGCTCTTCAGCTGAGACTTACAGGCTTCAGAAAACTTTGCAGTCCAGTCAACCTGCCTTCATCCAAACTGGAGGGTGCCGGCGACCTGGCACCTCCTAAGGAAGCCAGCACTGTCTAATGGAATTTTGACAAATGCAAAATAAAGTAAAAAGTATGTATCCTCCTTGACAACGTTCATCAAGAAACAGTTAAGACTCGTATCACTAGCTGAAACAAACTGATCTTCTCTGGCAAATGGAAACCCTTCCTGAGCAAAGGCAACAGGAGAGCTCTGTGAGGGCTGAAATGGACAGTCGGGATTTCTCAAGATACAAACATCCTTCTGCCAGCAAACATGGAAAACCACGTCCCTTGAGTATACGGCAAAGCTTCTGGATACACTGCCATTTCTTTTACTTATTAGTTCACCACTGACCACCAGAAGTTTGACCAACGCTTGCCACGTGCTTGTCCTGGCCTCCTTCCCCAGGAGGGCTGGACACGTCAGCGTTGTGCTCCAAGTCCTGTTTTGGCATTACAGTGGATAAAAAGCTGAAAGATCAATCCCAACTCCTTAACGCAACTGGGAGGAGGGCAACGTTTCGAGGACCTAGCAGACACCCTTACCCAACATGCAAACATCTCCTCAAGAGCCTTCACTGCTCGGCAGCATCAGCACTGTGAGAGTGATGTCAGAAGGAGTTTAAAAAAAAAAAAATCTCAACTCAGTTTGTAGTTTGGCTTTTGCACACCGGGTGAAGAACCCTTATTTTCTGGGACAAGAGGAGGAGCCAGCAGCATTTTCTTTCTTCACTGTGTAGACAGGAAAGGAAAAGCTGATCAAACCACTGCCTGAGGTGAGGATGCACCAGGAAGGCCAACCGAAAGTACTGGCACAGCAGACTCATAGGCAGCAACCGTTGTTAAGACCAAGACCGAATAACTACTGACAGACAGCTGTATGAAGCAGGCAAAGTTGATTATTCCTTTTCAAACAGACCAACAGCCCTGGGAAAGCCCACCATCCCCAAACCCTTTTCCATCAACTGTCCAAGAGAGTTTCTTGCAAGTTACCAGAGGCACAAAAGCTGCAGACGCTTGGCTCTTCATCTTCGAAAGTGTTCTACTTGAATTTATCACACTACATGCAAGTCAAACTTTATTTAACCGAACAAGAATCCTATAAGCCCCCCTTTCCTCACCAGAGAGTGGGAACAAGCAGAACAGCTAGTGCCTTCTTGCTTTACTGAATTCATTATATTAAACCAAAAGCAATGTCATCTTAACTTGAAAGGACTTTTAAAAGAGCTTGAAGCAATTCTGCTGCTGCAGCGTTTTTGTATTTTGGATTAACTACAAGCCTTCTTAACCCCTCCGAGTTTGTAAACGCACATACCCATATCCTCCTAAGCTTTCAGAGCAGTCAGCAATCTCTAAAATGTTAGCAAGCTGAGAGTTAAGGCATACACCATGTACAACTACTGTAATTTGAGCTCCCCTGCAAGTTAAAGAAGTCCAAGTTTTAGGTATTTTTGTCCACAAGAAAGGACCTGCAAAATTTGGTAAATTATCTCAGACATTCCTCACGTCTCATGTGCGATTTCCCAGATTAACATCCCAGGCTCACAGGGGCAATGAAAAGGTCAAAATCCTACTACAGGAGACAGTGCTAAAATATTATTAAATGTTACCTTTAAAACATTTCCAATTAGTATTAATACAGAAAGATTTCTCTCTCGAGGGATTTTGTAAATTCATGATTATCATCACAGACTTTTTAAGCTCTTATTCAAACAGGATTTGGGGGGTATTTTTTTTGCCAATAGAGTGTACCAGAAGCTACAAAAAACCCTCTTAGCAACTTTATTGAGTATTAAAAAAAACCTGCCACCAATAACCGGTTCTGTTTGATGTAGTTTGTCATTTTTTTTGGACAGCTGAAAGCCTTAGGCAAATGTGCAGGGAGAAACAGTGAACCACCTCATCTGTCTTTGGTTTATTAAACCCCAAGTTTATTCAAGTGGCTTTGAATCCTGAACTACACAAAGCCTTGGGAGCCATTCCACGCTCAGCAGTAGACACTGGGGGACAGAGGGAATCAAAAATGTCCTTTATTAACTTCTGGAGAAAGCATCAGATAACAAACCCTTTCATCCCAACTCATGCAGCTGAAGAATGGTGAGAAACGACAGCAGCCAGAAGCAGACCTGCTCCAGCATGGTGCTACCAGGAGATCTTCTCAGGTGCTCGATACAACCCCTGCCCCAAAAGCCTTTAATGGCTCTGTACAGGCCAGGCTCTCTTACCCTGCCTGTGGAGGACACCGTTTACAAAACAATCAAAGAACCCATTTAAACTTTTAAGCTTTCTTCTGACTCTGCCATGTTTTCAGAGGAACGGGTGCATTTCGGAGATGGCTCTACGTGCTGAAAGGATTCCAAGCAGTGCCAAGTTATCTCAGACAAATTTAGAGGAGACGGATGGAGTCCCAAGATCAAACTGTGAACGCTCCCAGCTCAACATCATTCTGAAAAGGGCTGTCTATACCCTGCCCATTCACACAAAAAAATGGGAGAAGGAAAAGCCATTTTTATTTACAAAATTCTATCCAGAGAGTGCCCTGGGGGCCACTGTATCATTAATTTCCATACTAAATTCAATAAAAACACAGACTTGTTCTTTAGATTAAACAGCTGCAGCACCAAGGGGTCTTGCTGCAGCATTTAAAACCTTGTTGAGAGCATGCCCTGCCCTAATCCAGGCAACAAGCGCACTCAGAAAGCCGACACGGGCAATTTGACTGGCAGTAGGTCTAGCCCCAGAGGTCCCATACTTCACTGCCTACGTCTGCATTTCCCCTGCCTTTGCTATCTCTCCTCACAGATTTCCCAATGTCCAAGCACGTTTCAAGACAGCAGAGAGGGTGTCATTTGTAATCTCAATTCAGCGCAACATGAGGTAGCCAAGAAAGAAGGAGCCCAACTCTTCCAAGTTAGTTTATTGCACCTTTCCAAGAAGAATTAATTTCTATTCCACAGTGATGTGTCCGGTCCAAACACACAGCAGAGGAACAGATGCATTCATAACAGGCTCACATTTTGCATGCCGTGTGTTAGAGAAGCTGTGTGTCCATGAGGATGTACGCACTACAGCTGGCTGCATCCTCTAACTGATCCATTAGTATTTGGTCAATGACAAGAAAAGTACAGCCTTTCCTCCCCTTAAGTAAGACACTAATCTATTACAACTCTACAAGCTAGGGTAATTAATCAAAAGTCTATCATACCATATAAAATGAAAATGGCTCTAAGATGTGCCTGTATACATCAATTAATTATTAAAGGAACATTAGCTGAAGCTTTTCACCTGCCATTTAAAAGTTAGGGATAAAATGACATGACATGCATACAACTAGTGCAGCGCAGTCTGCACCCACATTCACCCACCCACCGCAGACACCCCATTTGCACCAGCACCTGCTCTGCTACTGCAGACCGGTTCCAGTACACCCCAAGAGGGACCGGAGCCTGCCTGCAAGGGATGCTCGGTACACACAGCTGCGAAATCACGGTGGGGAGCAGGCGGGCAGCCCCTCCAAACAGCGATCTCAACAAGCATTTGCACATGTTTGCCCGACATTTCCACTTCTGTTTCAAAATAAAGTCCTCAAGCAACAAGGGGAGGGCTCGGTAAACGGTAGCACAAGCGTTCCTAGAAACCACGAACCGTGTTGTTTTCAGCTGTGTTCGCACTGCTGTAATCAATGGAAGCACTTAGCAGTGATGAGTACGTACCGGCAAGAAAAAAAAAAAGCCCATCCTTTATGCCATAGCTGTATCTTCTTGCAGACCAACCAATGAATGAAGATCACTGACTGCACTAGGAGACCAAGCACCGAGAGGGCTGGTGCTTAATTACGCTGATGTAAATACACCCCGGCTCAGGAGCAGACTGAAATCACCTCTGTAGCACATAAGCCAAGAGCAGAAAACAGCACAGCAGCTTCGGTTCTCTCTTGTATTTCTACCACTTATGACCTGAGCTTTATTCTAATTGCACAAATTGAAGCATGATTAGCAGTTTTGTGGACATTAAATGCCCTGTTGATGTAACCAAAACAGATTTGCTTTATTCAGAATGATTACTTAAGGCCATAGCTGTGAAACTAGAACGAATCAAAATAAAAACATACATTAAAAACACAAAGTATCACCTCAGAAACGAGGGCGATAGCAATATAGCTCTAGTAATAATTTAAAAGCCGCACACTTTAACATCATGCTTTCTAGAAATGGAGAGGCAGGCACCTTTTTCAGCAAACACCATAAACCCGCTACAATGAGCTTCTCGTCCTTTACAGTCTCTAAAATTAACTTTTATGAAGATGAATACTAACAAAATTCACCCCATCTATGTTTTGCATGAGGTTTTTTCTATCTAAGAATCCATACCCAGTTTTATGACGAATTTATTTTATGGCTGAAAAGTGTTACGCACAACTGAAGATCTGCAGAAACACAGGGTCAAGTCAGAGACCAGCTTCCACGAGCCTGGAGGAGGCGAGCGGCAAGTGCAGCCCTGGATAGACCGCAGCTGCCTGTGCTGTGACAGCACTCCACGCTGTTGTTTGGGAAGTAAATACTAAGCTACAACTTGAAACATTTTTGCCTCACCTCCCGTCTTTCACAGATGCTCCTCTTCACAGCTTATCTCCCAGCTGAACAGCGAGAAACGGGGGACCCCAGACGGGCTGCCAGCCAGCCAGCCTTTTCAGGCTTCAGTTTCAATACCATTACCTATGAATACGTTAAATTTGCTTGGCCTCTAAGTCACCTCATTAACCCTGGCAGCAAAGCAGCTAATATAAATACAGCTTGCAATATACACTCGATAAGAAAGCCATACATTTTTCCATAGCACTTCATCTAGAAAGGTAAATCTCGAGAGGTAAGTTTCTAGCTGTTAACCAGCTATTTCCCTTTCCCCACAGAGGAAGAAATTGTGTTTTTCTCTGACAGCAATATATGATGTTACTGTCATTACAGCTGTTTTAGAACAGCTTTAAACTACACTTGTGTTTCAGAACTGCCTGACAGAGCCCTTCTTCAAAACTTTAATCTCTCAATATATTGTTTTAAGGGAAGCTTTTAGTTTCAATTGTCCAAGTCATCAAGTACACAAAAGAAAATGCATACTTCAAAGTGGATGATACAATCCTAGCTGCTGCATTCAAAATACAATCCACAATTTCCCTTCCTGGGGCTTTCCCAGAATGGATCACCAGATTTTGTGTGTGCTATGAGACAGCACCACAGGGCTGAAAAACCCCAGAAAAGGTTCCCTAAAGGCAGGGACTGGCCAGTGCAAGAGATCTTGTTAGACATCCTCCTCACTGCCATTTGCAGCCTGTCTCAGCTGCTGTGCCTCTCCACATGTTACTTAGTGAGCAGATTCACTTTCTTTTATTCGACTCCAATATAGACCCTGCTAAGAGTTTCTTTCCAAAGGACTTTTAAACATGATCCACACATTAATTTTGTGTATTTTGCTTTTCCATCCGTGTATTTCTACAAAAATGATACCACACATGTATTTTATAGACAACGCATTGTAATTTCCCTTTGAACGGCTCCAGTGCCACCGTTGTGCTTTGCTGCGAGGCCGGAGGCAGGAGAGCGGAGGGGCTGCGTTCCCAGGAGCCGGGCAGGTCCGGAGCTCCCACCCTTGTGCCTCTGAGCACAAGGACTCCCCTGGCCTCGCCAAGCGCCTTCGCTCCTGCACCTCACACTCCCCAACTATAAAAGCAGCGATAGCGCTCTGCCTCCCCGATGCTATTTTGTGAGAATAGATTTAAAAAAAACAAAAAAAAAACAAAAAAAAACCAAACCCACACCCAAACCAAAAACACAACTATGAAACTCTGAAGAGTAAATACTGCTACCTTGAAAACATCAGAAGCTTACTCCACTTACTAGGCTCCTATGAAAACACACAAAAAATTTTCCTGTAAACATTTTCTGGACTAATTTTATTCTTCCGTTTCTTGAAATTCCACTAAACCTTTAGTTTTAGTACAACAATTAATACCACCACTTCGTCAAAAAGCTGTGAACCATTTGAATTCTATTTTTTACACCTTAAGAGAAGCGTAAAAATATACAGGTTATCTCATAACCCTGTAACAACAGAGGTTCGGCCCCAGCAGAAGAACAATGAGATAAGAAATCAACAGTCATCTATCTGCTGATGGTGCATAAACACTGTATTTATTAGCCCTCTTCACATACTGATTTTAGACTAACCTCTTTCTATCCATAGTAATAGCAGAAATGACCATTTCAAAAACACCGTCATCCAAATGTCATGAGAGAGAAAGAGAACAAATGATACCTCCTGCAAGAGATTTACTTCCCGGCATCTCCTCTGGCATTTAGAGGCTGGCAGGTGAGGCGAATCACCCAGCACCCGTGTCTCATCTCGCCCTTCAAAGCCGAGGCAGGCTGCAGGACGGAGCGAGCCCGGGAGCTGCACCAGGAGGTCCGGCCAAAACTCCCCGTCTCTCGGCAGCCTGCTCCAGCTCCTCCTCCATTTCGCAGAAGAGGATCCGGTCAGCGCTCATCTTCCTAATTACACACACCAACAATTAGCTGGAATCTCGGTGGGCTGTGCATGTCACCTGTTAACCGGGCTCCGTGAAAAAGGGCTAAAACTGGATGTGGCAGATGGAGCTATATATCCTGCCCGTCTCTGGGGAGCGGATTTGTAATGCAAAACACTGAATTCAAGATGCGACCCATGGATACAAGGAAGCAATCAGAACCAAAGTGATTAAACAAGACCCAGGTCTCAGCACAGCGTGCAGAATACTAAGCAGAAACAAAAGATACCTCGGAGATGGAAACACCCTGCACGCCCAGCCAGGCACCAGCCAGATCCTCCCTGCACTGGATGACTGTCTACTCAGGAAAAACAGACTATTCTTCTAACAATGACGTGAGAGACACCCGCGTCCCGATCACTCCGTCTACCTCAGACACATACAGATGAAAACACCAGGTTGTCGAGTTGCCCGTTTTATAATGGGGAAGCCCGGGGCAGGGATGCTGTGATCCACACGGGCAAATGTGACTTTGCTCATTGCCAACCCCTCCAATTCAGATTTTAATTATCCCAGGTCAGAAGACAAGTCTGGATTGCTAGCCTGGCCTCTCTCACAGCCCCAGGGACATCACGTTTCATCCAGTTACCATGACAGTTACCATATCGGTTACCGTGATCCTGATCCCAACACCTGTTTGACTAAAGCACACCTGGATTCAGAACAGGAGGAATCCGGACCGATGCCAGGGACAGACACCAGGACACTGAGGGGACACACTACTCCTCCTCCCTCTCCCAAGACCCCGAGAGGTGGGCTTTGCTAAAGTTCTAAAGTTCTGCTGGCTCCAGCACCCAGTCACACCTTCTTGCTCTGCTTTTTGCTGCGATAATAAAGAGCATTTTTAAATCCTTGCATTGGGAACTGTGCTTTCCCTTATCAACGCTGATCTGGCTTCACAAACCTCCCACTCGTTTTGCTTCATCGGTTAATGGAAGAGGAGAAGAATTAAAGAGCCCTCTGAGATCCTGGAGTCACTCTCTTACAAATACTCCTCTAACACACACGCACGCTTCTCTGCAACACCCTTGCTCAAAGAGCCATCAGGAAAACCATAATTCAGACTTTTAACAGCTCCTCCAGTGAAACACAAAAAACCAGCCACCCTTAAAGGTGGTTTTGTTCCACTTTTGCTCAGTAAAACGCTTACTCCTCAGACAGCCGGAACCAGCCTCATACGTTATTTCGCTGTCTTACACCTCCCTGCTCAGTGGATGATGTCACGGAGCCTTACAAGAATAAACATATTCTGACATGCACTGAAAAATGAACCAACTAAGCGATAAGCAGAGACAGTTTACGTAGTGCTTTGTAGATACCTTTACACTGCCTGGGCCCCACAACCGAGTTATTTAATTTTTTTTTATCCAGGGCTTAGAGAGAAGAAAAACTTTTGAATGCCAGCAGAGTGCTCGCCTGCTGACTTATTACCAAAGCACGTCCTGCCAAGCCGCTGCAGAGCCTGCACACCTCAGTCACCAAGTGCTTTTGGAAAATTCCTGTTACATGCATGCACACAAAAGAGCAATCTAATAATCAAGATATTTAGAGACACATTATTCATAGACACTCATATGGCCTCTAGGAGGACACTTTTGATCTGGGTGAACTGACGTTAGACACAAAGGATGCCGTGGCACCCTTTCTCCTCTCCTCCTGCCCTGCCAATTTTTTCAGGGTTTGAGGTTTTCATTTTTTATTTATTGCCTTTCTCAAAGCTTGACAGAAATTTTCTGTTATTCCACCAGATTTTATCCCTTTCTGTTTGAAAAATGTTGATTCTCCCCCACCCTCCCACACGTCTCACATGGAATTGCTACAGCCTCTTTTGTGTAACAAAAAAAAAAACAAAAAAAGAAAATAAATTGTGTACCTTTATCTTACTACAAAATCTGCTGTTTCAACAACACCAGCACCACCTAGACATCAGAGTTCAGTGTCTAAATGAACCAAAGAAACTGCATCCCACTGTTCTCGAATGGAAGGGGCCAGAGAGCCCACCTTCACAGGCTGTGCTGGCATCGAGAGGGTGGCAGAGCCCTGGGTCCGAGGGCAGGGAGCAATGGCTACAGCCCCCGTCTGCTGCCTCTCCTGCAAAGGACGCCAGCACTCCTGCACTGCATGCAGAACGTGCAGCTGATGCCCCTGCTAGCTCTTGGCTGACGCGATTGTGTCGGTATGACACAGGCTTATAATAATGGAGGCCTAAAATATCTAACAGTCTTCCCCTGCATTTAACTCATAGGAAAACCAATGATAATTTCACTAATGACTAGCAAACACTATCACCCAACCTCCTTGTCAGGGGGATGGAGTGACACTGGAGAAGGTAACGGATGGGTAAGGGTGGCGATACCCGTGCCTCCACAGGCTCCTCCCAAGTGAGACAGACTTCACGCCTTTCTGACAGGCGCCGTCTCAACCCTCCCACCCCAAACAAGACCAGATTTTTAGATTTCTTTTTTTTTTTGTTGTTTTTTTTAAGACGTACCTAAATACTGAACATGCAGCTCTACTTCTGCATTCCTGATCTCCACTATCTGTAAACAAGCGTCAGGACTGGCAAATGTGGAAGACGCATCAGGATATGAGGCCAGCCTTGGGTATTTCACAATTCACGTTCAGATGTTTGGATGGGAGATGGTAAGTAAAAAGCAAAGTAATATTACAGAGTACAGCAGGCTATCTCTTGTACAAACAACTTAAAAATCACCTTTTAATGATAAATCTCACCATCGGGAGCATCAAGCACAGCATGACTGTGCTGAGGGAGCAGGGAGTTAGTGAAGATAAGGTGTTTTTTCTTTCTTGAATTTTTTTAATAAAAATGTAGCTATGAGACTAAGTTTATTTTTGCTAGGAAATCTTGAGAGTAAGACGATTGCTATTTCTATATCCAGGTGCTTTTCATGTGTAAAAGTCAAGTCATTTGAGATCCAGCAGAGGTCTGCTCTTGAAGTTAAAAAAGCCTGTCCCTTACTTCCTCTTCACAAGTAGGGCACAATCAGCCGGCTTCCATGTAACGTGGACAAACGTAATTTCAGCATTAGTCATCACTCCAATTTCGACAATGAAATGAAAAGTACTCCTCAAACTAAAGGGTTTAAAAAAAATCTAACTGTCTCCCATTATCTTCCAGTCCCCCAGAAGAAATTAAGTTGATATCCTCCAAGGGATTTAATGGACAATAACAGACTCTTCCACAGTCCATCTCAAAACACTAAAGGACTGTTCCTGGAATGGTCAGTTGTCTACTTGGATAACACTGACAATAAGCCCTAAACCCAGCCACCAGTGAATGCATTTTCTGGAAAAAGTAACTGTAAGACCCCTTCAAGTTGAAAATTTTATCAATCACAAGCCATCACTGCAGAGCCAGTATATCCACCTGTTTTGAGGTTATCTCCATTTAAACTAGAAATATTTTGAAGAAAAGTCCAGAGTTCATCCATAAAGCTTTAAGTGATAACATCACTGGCAAGTCACTGAGAACACGACTGGAAGCCAACCACCCAATACCTACAAAGCAGAAAAAAAATCCAACGACCTTTTCCTTTTTTCAAGACTTGACTTCATAGTCCCAAAACTTTTAAGTAAAATAGGTCAGTACTAGTATTCACACCTTTGAGAGTGTAATCATGCACTTTAAAATAGTAGAAAATTTTTAATTCTTATGTCAATCCTTTCAAAACCAATAGCAGGTTCGTTCAAAACAAGTAGAGGACTCTTGCACACCAACAGGATCACTGCTACCCAGGGTACGTAGTCTGACTTTTCACTCTAGTCTCTAGTAATGTAATACATTCGTCTCTTGTAACTAAGGCTGTAATTTACTAAGTGCATCTTTCAGCAACAGTGACAGCTTCAGCCGCCACGGTGCCCAAGTCCAGCCACCTCCCCGGCTGCGTCAATACGCTTTTGTGCAGTGGATTGGATCAGGGAACCGATCTGAGTTAAAAATAAACAAGAGAGGGAAACAGAATACAATTCTCTTTAACCTGAAGCAGACTCCTGATTTATTGCCCCGCTGCTAGTGACAAAGCAGGTTTGGAGCAAGCAGGAGATGGGCAGAGACTGGTGAAGCCCAGATTGTCTCTCGAAGAAATGTTCTAACTACACACAGCAGCTCAATTACTTCATACTGTAAAGTACTTACTAACCTCTAAAAAAAGATTTCATCAAGATTTTGATTGATTTTCTTTTACAAAATAATCCCCCACCCAGGGTCTATGGTAGTATTTCAACAACATCAGAAAAAACAACTTAAAACCTACATCCTCTGCAGAAAACAACCTCTAAGGAAAGCACCAGCACTCTTCCACAGCCAGAGCAGTGCTCCTCCCTCCTCATCAAAACTTCCAGGAGCTTAAAGCCTTTGCCAGCTTTTCCAAAGGAGAATCTTCTGCTAAGTGGTGTGTTCCAACACAGCACTCAGGAGTTTCTACTCCTCTTTCAGATCAGAGGCAGTGCCACATGCTTCCTCACCTTTTATGAGAGGTTTACTGAATAAGGAGACAGAAGACTTCAGGATTTACAACTCATCTGGACTAAGTTCCTTCAAGCAACACAGCTACGTTTGATAAAGATCTATTAATGAGGATAGCCCCTCTTTGAAAATACGCCTTTGAGGATTTGTCTCCTTTCTCTGTCAGACCAAAGATTGTGTCTCTGCCCTGTCTGTCGTTTGACCTGGGAATCACAGCTGATGGCACTGCGGAGGCAAGATAGGACCTGTAATTCCCTAACAATTGGGCAAAACAATGGAGAACAGCCCATGGAGAGTGCATTATGTTATTGAAACTTCTTTAAACGTTTTCCCCTTTACTCTGGGAAAATGTTCAGAGCAAAGTGTTCATCATCAAATTCTGATGAGAACAATACAAGGTGGCACATGCTTTGCATCCAATCCTTAGATGATGCTTCCTGGACAACAGCTGTCCAAGGCAACAAGGCTGTGCGCTATCAAAAAAACCTTATTTTTATATAGCTTTAATAGAACGTTACAAAGACACCATAATTAGGGCCCCCATCCTACCTATTAGAGCCTACAGATTACTGGTCAACATGCAAAAAATAATGATGCAACTGTGGAAAAAGGATATTTGGTAAAGTAAGGAACACAGTGAATATTTTCTTTCTCTCTTCCTTTACCAAGTGATTAAATAGAGCAATCGGAGGCTCAGATTTCAGCAACAGATGTTTAATTCTGAAGGCTTAGTCCTTCCTGGCCAAAAACTTTGACATTTCACTACATTGGCTTATTGATCAAAATAAGAATATGTATCCCAAGTAACTTTTGTTTTGAAATAATGAGATCATAATCTGACTTGCAACATACTTGTTATATCACCAATGAGTACGGTCTTTATTATCTGCTTTTATAATCCTCTTTGTACAGTCTGGTTCTTCAGCACCGCATGATTTCTGCTCACAGTGGCACCAAAGTGTCTCCTCTTAAAACACTATTCCCAGCTCAAAACTGTCGTAGTGTATTTAAAAACTATACAAGGAAAAGAAAACAAGCTGCACTGTACAGCTCTCCTGCACTATATAATTGACTTAGTCATTTCCATAAACCCCAGTGAGAAGTTACCAGTTTGTCAATCTATTCTCTTCCACGCACCAGATTCTGGGAAAATGCACTGAAATAGCTGATTTACTAATTCTGCCCTAGGTGCTACTTCAGTAGCAGATGCCACCTAGCCCAAGAGAATAGTCTCATTTAAAGGAGCAAAATGCAACTACAAAGCTAGTCTAAATTTAGTACAGATCAACCACCAAGGAAGGAACATTTATGAGGACGTGGGAAAGGTCTGTCTTACCAGTACAGATGTGACCCACATATCTCACCTACACCAACATGAGGTGCTATTAGGTGTAAAACGGAACATTGAAATATGGATATACGCAGGGCCTACTATATCTTAGTGTGATTGCTGGAAACTCCATTAAGGTCATAAATATAGGGAGAGCTGACAAGGAGTTCAACAGAGGCATAGATATTCTGCCAGTAGCAGAAAATGCTCTTAACAACTACCTGTGGGATTATGAAAATAGGCTACTTAAGTATCTGCTGCTATTAGTGATATTGTACTGCCTGCCAGATCTACGAGAGTTTTCACTTTGAACTCATGCTTGGAGTGCTTTTTCTTTTATCAAGGGAGTATAAACACTAATCTTTGGGGAGGACAAACAAAGCAATCCACCCAGCATGGAGAACGGACGCACTCATTAGCCCACCAGGAGCATTAGCAACTTGTGGTATCAGCACGTTATGGGAGAGACAGTCATTAAATCGCTGCAGTTGTCACTTGTGAGCGTGAGTGGTGTGGACAGGGGTGTCCAAACACAAAGACATCACCGACCCGAGGACCTCGCCAACCACACAAAGCAGAGCAGAGGAGATTAAGCGCCATGGGAAGCAATGAAGGAATCCTGCAAACACCACTGCTGAAGGCGTTCAAAGAGAGAGAGAATTCTGCCCAGCCATCGCATGTGATTCTTTTCCCTGAAACTACACATTTTTCTTCTGTTTGCACACTAATTTGGCACATTTTCTTCCTTCACCTATGAAGGAGCTGGTATATTCGAGTGTTTACAGAGTTTACCATTTTTCTCATTCTTTCACCCCTGCCATGTCACTGGCATAAATCTCACTCTTCATTCTAAAAACACTTTATACAACCTTGTTGGGTTCACATGAAGACTTTCAGGGCCACCAGGAAGACCAAGGAGCACTAGATGCGTCCCACAAACCCGGAATTACAGACTGCATCTTAGGTTTCTAGAAAACAAAGGTTTGAGTGATTCACGCATAACTATTTCTAAAATTAAATAATTGCAGAGAAACAGCGCCGTTTCGTGAAACTGAGAACTCCATACTAACAAAAATTAGAGGTAATTATAATGTATCTATAAAGGGCGCAGCATTCTGAGCGTTAAATCACCTTTAATTATGTTTTCTGGATTTGCAACACTGACACTGGAATTCCTAACACTACACTGATATACCACGTTAAAACCAATAGGCCAACAACTCTACTCTGAATCACCTTGAAGGCTTGCAAAACAGAGCGGTGTTTGAACACATTTGTCTTTTTCCTTACACTCTTTCAGCTATTCAGGGAGACCACAATGTATACTTCTGGAGTCATAATTGGTCACCAAAGCAACAGCCTGGATGCCAAAAAGCAGGATTTCAACTCAACTGCGCAGGGCAGCGGGGAGAGAAAGGTGACCACAATGCCTCCATTGTGGCCTTGATCCCGCAACTCAGCCCCACGGCGAACTACAAGTCGTTCATGCGCTGAATCCAAAATGAATAACTGGGAAAGCAACTGAAAGTGAGACTTTGTTTTCTTTTAACTTCTGTTCCTCCTACTAATGGCCTTTCAAAGGGCCTGAGCATTAATCTTAGGCAGTAACAAGAGAGATGAGGAAGACCCCTAGCTAGATTTTTGTCTCTCCAAGTAGGTCAGAAAAAAATATAATTAAAAAAACAATAAAAAAATTTCCTCTTTAATCAATTCTCTTGAAGCTGTCAATTTTATATTTAGCACCAACCCTTAGAAAGGGAGGTTTGCACCACAGTTGATGCACAGTGCTGACAGCAGATCTTGAGTTCCTTCCTCACAAGGAAAAAAAAACAGATATCTACATACCAGAGGCCTTTTCTCATGTCGTCAGCTAACTGTGGCTGTATGGATGGGTACGGTTGTATGGATAACCCCTCCTCATAATTTTATGGCTTAACCTCTTACAAAGAGCTTAGGTTTCTTTCCAGTTGATACTCTGCTATAAGAGGACTGAGAGAGAGTATTTGTTTTCAGGTCTTTTTCCCCCATTTAGTGATGTCCTTTTCCTCCCGTACTCCAAGGCAGCTGTTTATCAGGTTTCACAATTCAGCTAAAAGAGGTTAAATTTGGAAATTTCCCTTCCTTGCCACCTCTGTTTAAAAAGTGTTACATTACTCTCTTCGCAGTTTGCAGTTCAAACACTGCAGCTGCTAAATAAAGACGTATTTATGCACATACACACATTATTAGAAATATTTACGTTAATTCAATTGTGACAAAGAAATCCTGTCCCAACTAGACAGCAGGTTGCCATGGTTCAGCTGCTGCAGAGCCAGCACAGTGCTGGAGAGCCCAGGGCTGGGGATGGGGATGTTCCACTAACAATTTTCCTGTGTGCCCACCCTGCCTAAGCACCGGCACACCTGGACCACCCCAGTGCCCGAGCAGTGGCGAGTACCGTTGTCCATCAAACTCACCCACCCAACTCTTAATGCTCCTGCTAAGGAGTAAAGAGGGATGAAGGGAGACAGCGCTGATGTGCAAGCGAGGGCAAAACCCCTCTCCATGCAGAGCTCAGGAGCAAGCTGGGCACGCAGAAGGATGAGACGGGCAGGACGGGGAGCACCAGGAGCACCGGGAACCTGCTGACCCCAGCGCCCTGCTGGCACTTTCCACGGCTGCCCTGGGTGTAGTGAAAGCACTTTGTCTCCTCCGGCTCCCGGACTAACAGCACAGCTTTGTGAATGGCACTTAGCACAACAGATTTTCACTTTCAAAACCTCCCAGCTGCTCCTTTTGAACCTGCCACTGTCATGCGTCACATATTTCCTCCATTTCCTGCCCATAAATGGGCTTCAAACCCTGGAGGAGCAAAAGGCTTCTTCATTTCGAACTAATAGATTAAGAAAGATGGTCTGTCGCAAAGTGACCAGCGTTAACCCTGATGGCCCCAGAAATATTAAGGAACAATACAAAGAATTAAGAGCCAGTCTTGAAGGATTTCAGAAGTGAGTTGCCTGCAATTCTTTCTCTCTGAGGCTTCTACAGCTGGACACACGTTGAAGGCACATGGCCTTACCAGCAGAGCGAGGCAAAAAGCAAAGCCCGTTTAATAGCTCCCTAACAAGTCTGCAAAAGCCTTGGCATACACTGTAGACAAAAGGCAGGCCAGGCCAGGATTTCTTAGTTTTTTCTTTGCAATCACGTAAAAAGGATGAGAGTTTTACCTACATAGATAAGATAACAAGCCATTACCTCACTCATATGAGTAACGCTTAATAAAAGATTTGATTTGACCTCATTATGGCTGCATCGGAGAAAGGCATCACAACATCATTAAACAACAAAACAGTTAATACCAGCACTTGCTGAAATGCTTCAACCGTATCTGCCATCCCTAAATACCTCACAGTCTGCAAATGGGATGGTTTTATTGTTTTTAAATACACAGAGGCATGTATTCCTTAATTATACTTTAAACCAAGAACAAAGGTCGCGTATACGCTCTTAGCAAGAGGCAACCATCCAGTCACTGTATGTTCTGTAAACAACTCCCATCACTTCAACAATTACCAGTAGACCTTTAGACTTATGCATCTCTTGGCCCCTTTCATATTGGAAAAACATCATTAAAACAGATTAAAACTGCTATTCCAGTCAGACCGCTTACCTAATGCTTGAAGAAAATGTGTACCTGCAATTCCGTCCTTCAAAACAAATGATAAAAATTGACTGTTACTTCAGACTCTTCATCTTGGAAGAAAATATACTCTCTAATCAGAGACTACTAAAATCTACTCTGTCTTCTATTAAAATTATGTATTCGCATAATCACAAAACTGTTTCAAAGAAACATTTTTAGCACGGATAAACACAGCAGTCGAATGTATGTTCAGATATGCTGAATTAGATGAAATAACTTTAATAAGAAAAAATGTACATGAAGTACAGTTTTGCAATTAACATCTGCTTTATCTCTTTTTTTTTTTTTTGGTAAGATGACATTTAAGCTATATGCATGTATCAGAGCCCTTTATCTCACAGTGCCATTTTCCCCTGGAGCGTTCATGTCTCACTTCAGTAAAATATCAGCACACAAGGGCCTGAAACCGGCTTTACCTGCAGCAGAGACAACTCCCAGACTATCAATTTGGAAAAGCATTGGAAAAGCAGCAAGAACAATATTGACAGATGGGCTCTCCCACACTTCCCCTGCAAAAGCCTCTCCTCTGGCACCACCTTCCCCACAAATTAGTCTTTGGGGAGTTGATGGATAATGATCCATTTCAGTCTTTCAGATCTCAAAAAAGCGGACATGGGATATTTCATGTTTGGGGGGCATTCCCCCCCCCCCCCCCCGTAAATTAAACTGTGACTTACACTTTCAGGAAAAGATAAACTTAGCTATCAGTGCAATTCACTTCTTTCTCTAGAACTTCAATAACTCTGGGGGGGTTTACTCAAGGTCTTTGATGTCCAAAGCTGTTTCCCAGAACTCTGAAGCTCCAACCCATGGGCAACACTCATCCACAACTAGCGCTTGGTGTGTTGGCTGCTGAAGCATTGGCAAGTCTAGGGACGGCAGCATCACCAAGCCTACACTTTTTGTTTTAAATTACTTTCATCTCATTTGCACTCCCTCTTTCCATCAGGAGTAACAGATGATACCTTTGGGTCTTCTTGCAAAGAATAGGCACTGCTTTAGTGATACAAAATCAAGGACAAAAGTGAAATAATAAAATACCAACTCAGTTCAACAAAACGTTGGCCGTCCTTCCACTTCCCAGGAGGAAGGCAGGGATGTACTCGGGGAACAGAGTCATACACTCCCACCTTATCTATGGACTGTGCTTTTAACCTTGAGCCTGCATTGAGATTGAGGGCTCGTATGAGGCAGCGATGGGCGCTCCCCACCTCAGGACACCAGTGTCCCCAGCAGCAGAAGGTGCATCAGGTCTGTTGTCATTACCAGGTGTGTTTAATTACCACTATTACCAGCAGCCAGGGAAGGGCTGCAAGGCACCTACTCTTCAAAGGAAAAAGGCAGCACAGGGCAGCACAGATCATTTCAGAAACTGTAAATACTTCACCATCTGCAGAGTCGTTGGAATTAAACAACAATTTCGAAAATGCTCATTTATTCCTGCCTGACCACACCACGCACACAGGCACCTTTGCTGACCCTATCGCCATGGTATCCGCAGCATCTCCATACCTGTGGTCTGATCGACGGGCCGCAGAGAGTAAATACAAAGAAATTTAGGCAGAGAAGCACACTCATGGGTGGAGCCCGCAGTACATCCATGCATAAAAACAAACAATACTTCAACCAACTGTTATTTTTATCTGTCTGTAAACAGTAACACACAGAGAAAGTAAATCTCCTACCCTGCTCTTGCTGTAAGACTGCGAGAAGAGAATTATTTAGTATTGCAATGGAAAATAAATTCCTTAAGAGCTCAGAAAATCTGAGCCCCACACAGAAGGTGGGCTGAAGCAGAGCGGAGTCTAAGATACCCAGCCGTGCAAAGGGCTCCCGCAGATACGATGATTTCCCATCAATTAGGCCACTGTATAATGGACACAGCTGCCAACGGCTGCTCTGATGCCAGGAAGCAGCAGAGGGTTTGGAATTGGCACCGGATCTCTAGGCAGTGGTACGGACTGCATTGAAAACATATATGGCTTTCCAAAAAAAAAAAAAAAATTATGGCTTTCTGAAAAAGTGTGAAGTATGGTACCAGGACCAACAAAATCAGCAGGAAAAAAAGTTAGGCCAATTCAGCATTTTGGAAAAATTCCACTTGAGTTTCTGTCCTGGCAGTGGCTCTTGCTCAGCCCCTGTGGCGAGCAGGCAGCTCTGCCAGGAGCCACTCCACCGGCCAGGAGGCAAGGGAAGACCCTGCCTTCTCCCATGCTTGGAGACAGCAGGAGGCAGGGGAAAAAGGTGCCACGGCAGCTCCAGGGACATCCAGAGAGGTGAGAGATCCTGGACCATCCAGGGAAGTCACACTCCTGCCACCAAAAATTAGTACATGTGTTGGAAAACTGACATTCAGAGACACTCTCTTGTTTCTGAACAGGTATCACAGGTTTCTCTCTTCACTGGACTCATGACTTGCTCTGATCTGATTCAGCTTTTCAAAGGATAATGAAAACTCCTGACTTCCAAATGAAAAAGCTTAACAGATCTTCTGTGCTTCAAAGTAGGTGGTTAAGCTACAAAGAGTTATTCATTCTCCACAGTCTCTGGCCATTGCCGTTCCTGTAACAGTGTGATACCCATCTAACACATACACACACCTATGTGTGTTAATTTAATCCACAGGTCCCTCTGCCCCCGGATAAAGGACCGACTTTAACCCTATGCTGATGCCGTAGCGACAAGAAAAGCTCCAGAGGAGCAATGGAAAGAACTTGTTTCTCCACCTGAAAGCACCCATAATTAAGAAGTGATGGATGTCGCTAGTAAAAGTGAGTGATGTTTTTCAGGAGCTCTCTCATCTGTAACTGCACTGTTTTCAGATAAAATAACCCTTTCTGTCAGGCAGTGTCAGGAATGTCTACAGCCAATCAGTCACTCTGCTACCCAGCAAAAAATATGACGTTCTTGTCATAACATCTGTAGCATGCGTTTTATCAGCCCTTCTTCTTTGTGTACCTCATCAGTTAGGGTCTCCAACTCCAGCAACACCAATAATCCATGCTGCTGAGATAAACAGATAAATCGAAACTTCCAAAAAACCTCATCCCCATTGCATGTGAAAGAGAACTTCGTTCAAACCAAATACCTTTTACAACAGCATAAAATGGTATTTGCCATCTGGAGTTAATGACTATCAAATAAAACCCAGGAGAAAGCCCCGCTCACCACTCCTGTGTGCTGGCCGGCAAAGCAGAACCACCACAAGAAACAGCTTGGAGGAAAGTCAACAAGATAAGCGGGATCATTTCAGACTTGGACACCATAAAATTTCACACTGTAGCAACTTCATTTACAAGACTTTAACAAACATTAAACAAGGAGAACATATATCTAACACAATTAACCAAGATTACACATATGGTCTAACGTCTCCATGCCACTGTGCAAGTGCCAGGAGAGACTGTCCCAACAGGCAGGATGGGGCAGCTCCGTAATTACGTGTCCCTACAGATTGTCACAGCTATCATGGGAAATAACCCCTCAACCGCCGCACCTCTGAACAAGGTAGCCTTGTCAGCTTAATGGCACTGGTCAAAATCAAACCAAAACAAAAAAACCTCATCAGCATGATTAAGGATATGGGGACAGATGAGCAAGACAGACCATTAGTCTTTGGGAATGCTTTATGTGGTTACCTGTCGAGCAGCCTGGCTATGTTAAGTGATTAAAACAGACCTCGACAGAAACGTTAGTGTCGATTTCTCAATATTCTAACCCAGAAAAACAGTTGCATTGAATTGTTGTTAAGGATCACGCAACAGACAACCACTCGGAAAGGCAACACACTCCCCTTCCAGAAGTTACCTTACAAAATTTGATGGAGCTTAAGAGAGAGTTAACGTTTCATTACTTAAGAGCCATTCTTGATCTTTAAACACAGCCAATGTATATTAATATTTAACCACGGCATGTTAAGAGATTGCGTATCACTATTACAACCTTATAGCTATTACTTTTGCAAAACACTAAGAAGAAATAGATGCTGAAGTCACTGATCACATGTTTTCTACTTACTGTGACGGGAAATAATCAGCATCTCTGATTAGGAACATTGTTTATTACAAGGCAACAATCTCCCTTGAGCACCCAATCCAATCCATGTGCTTGATGCAAAGGTTTCTTAAAGGCTATGAAGTTAAACACCTGTATCCTAGAAAACACGCTGGTGCTTCTAACAAAAGAAAATGCTGAAGCATTGAAGAAATTTAAACAGTTGATTACAGTGTTTCCTCTTGAATCCTGATTGAGAAAACAAACATTTTTATGTTATTAAGAGACACTACTCAAAGGGAAGCAATCTCAGTAATACCTGGCCCTTCTGAACTGTTGATTAGCATTTCCTGGAGGAGCACCGCCACTGACCTGAGACCTACCGTTCACAAATTTCATCCTCTAAAGACAAGGATGACAGAAGTAGTTTATTGAACCTCAGAGTAAAGCAGGTGGGAAGCAACTCCTGCAGATCCCTGGTCCAAACCCTGCTCAAAGCAGCGCTAACTTTGAAGCCAGACCATGTTACCCAGAGCCTTGCCCAGCTGATTTTCAAGTACCTCCAAAGATGAAAGTGCCACAACCTCTTTAGACCCTTGTTCCAGTGCTCTTCCACTCTCGAGTTGAACTATTGGAACTTCCCTTGCTGCATCCTCTGAACTTTGCTTCTTTTGCCTTCCGTGTGCTCCCGCAGAAGAGCTGGACACCGCTGTCACCCCAGCTGCCCGTTGCGGGTGGGTGACTGTGGTCAGACCCTTCCTCCCCCTGCTTGCACATCTCCTGCTCTAGTCCCCAGCCAGCCAGGCAGTCCTCTGCCTGATCCACTCCAGTTTTTGGCACCTTTCCTGACTTGTTGATGTCTTTTTCGTACTTGTGATCACCGGTGGGATCCAAGTTACAAGGCTTGCCATAAACTGGGAGGACCTTTTGTCCATCCCTTGGTTGAGACAGCAACCGCTCACTCAGTCTCCTCATCCACAGGCTGATCAGACCCAGCTCCAACACCCTCCACATCTCATCTGTCCTCCAGACCCCAGCCACATCCAGGGATGCCCTTGGCCAACCATGCTCCCTAATGTACCATCCTTGAAGCCGGTCACAGCTCCACGTCTAGGGCCTGAGCGGCACTGACCACGACAGAACCGTTACCTTTAATTACAGTCCTCTTAATACATTCCAGATGGAAGTTGTCCTCTCTGCAACTGTTAGCTTGTGCAAAGGCGGTGATCCAGCACACATCCCAAAGAGCTCTTCTGTGGCTGTGCAGCCTAGCCACGTCCTCAGTGTTTTGTATTTCCTCATTTCAGCTCATTAAGTTATATGCTGCAGATTTCCAAACGTTTTTCAATCTACAGTAGCCATTTAATTCTGAACTATGCTTCACACCGCTTGAGCCCCGCTCTGTTCAGGCTTACTTGCAGATTTAGTAAGTATTCCCTTGTCCACATCAGTAAAGAGAAAAGCAAATAAAGCTCAGCCCAAGACAAACAGGGGTGTATTCACACAATTCCTCATGCCACCTCCCCCCTTCTTCCCCTGATTTTCACAGCAAGTTATAGGTAACTACTCTTCAAACACAGTCTTTAAACAGTTATTTGTTTACTGTACAATTAAATACATACATTTCCCTGTTCCCCAGAAATGCCACAAGGGGTTATGTCAAAAGTTACTGAAGTCAAGGTAACATCACAGGTACTGCTCCCCCAGTCTTTTAGCATCTCGTTATCCTCCAGATTCCCAGAAACTGATTAAAAATTTTGTTCCAATTCTCTAAGCATCGCAGTTAGACTAACTAGCCAGTAATTCCCTGGATCTCCCCTTTTCAAAGGCAGGTACCGCATTTGCCCTTTTCAGTCCTCCAGGACCTCTCTTGCTCTTCACAATTTCTAAAAGATAATTGTAAATGGTTCAAAGGTTGCTTGGCTAGTTGCTTATGTACCCTAGGGCAAATTTCATCAGGCTCTGACTATTTGAATACACCTATCTTATCTACTTTTTCTGATCTATCCTTTTCCTGCTCTGCACTATACTCCTATCACATTGTTTAAATTAATTTTAATTAATGTGAAGACACACTCAAGCAATACGATAACTACATGAAACACATTCAATATTTTATCTTTCAGCTACAATGTTAGCAAAAAAAACCCCAGACTGTTCATGTACCATTACTCTAGCTTTTAGGAGATGCAGAAAAACATTTAAATAAAATAAAAAAAAAAACCCAAGCCAGATTAAAGACTGTATAAGGCTTAGACCAACCTTCAGCTGAGATGTCTGAAGCGAGAACATTAAGAAATGTCAACAAACTCCTTGTCTGCAAAGAAAATTTAACTGCTTTTTAGAAGGGGCTCTTTCAGTGACTAAACCAGACTGTTTTGGTTTGGTACATTAAAAAAGCCAACACTTCCCCAGCAGATAAAATATTTGATAATCAAATGCGTGATTTCCTGTACCATTGCCTCAGTTATCCGGCACTGATCATCGCCAAGGGTAGGGTACCGAATTACACTGACCACTGGTTCAAACCAGCACAGCGAGTCCCGCTCCTCTGTGAACACAGACAGGTATCTTGAAGCACATTACGATTTTAATGCACCCACCTGTTCTAGCTATAATTTACCTTTCATCAACTGGAAATTACCATCCTCATAGCTGAGACGTGGCAACTTATTACAGGGGCATAGCTAGTCTGCTTCTATGCAAAGCAAAACAGACAGCCTTAGATCATCCTCTGTGATTTCTATTTTGTTTTTCGGCAAAACGAACCAGACACAGTTGCGTATTGTTACCACTCCCCAGCTAAAGCACAGGAACTTCTTAAACTACTCCATTTCCATCCTCAAAGACACATCAGTCTCTGTTCTGTGATCCCCTAGGCAGAAGGATGCAACGTTAATGGAGGTTCTGGCTGTCATTCTCAAAAGCAGTTAGTGATTTCAACGTCTCAATTTCTAGTGTACCCAACCTGAAATAATTTAAAAGGTCCGATTTTCAGGAAATGATGAGCACTCAAAAACTGCTGGGAGGTGGTTCTCCCCCTCCCCCACAGTGTTTAAATCCAAAATCCATTTTACCTGATGTTTCTACCTAGAAAATCCTTCTGCAAGACTAAAACCCTAGTACTAGTCAAAAAGAAGGGGAAAAAAATCATTTTCTTTTGCTAGCTGTGATGAAAATGCACCAAATTCATACATTCTTCCACTTACATGGAATACAGCCGTCTGCTGTTGAATATGGATCTGCGAATATCTTCTTCCAGAGTGATACTCTGAAAACCTCCTCTAACAGAATACTATAATCAGCTGTCAGTGAAGCCTGCTTTACTGGACATAATAACAAAGCTTGATTTCCAACACTGCCAGGCCAAAAAAACCCACCCAGTATTTCCAGCCCACATATACTTGTATTTGTTCTTGACAGAAACGCAACCATCAGTAACCCCTGTCTGCCTGCCTCCCCTGAAAAACAAATCATAATTAGAAGAATCCTTGGAAATTATCCTTGAGCTAATAATGATGAATAGAAAGAAGGTATGAAGAGAGAGAAAAGCCAGACCAGTGAAATATTGCGTATAGTCTTCTCTGCTGCTGCTCCTTATTTCGCTAGTGGAAAAATTCAGACTCTATTTTAGTCAGGGGAGTTCGGTATCATACAACTGTTCAATCACAGCTTGGCAAACCTCATTATTTCAGGAATCAGAATTTCAGGATTTCAGAAACACAGAGTTTTGCCTGAGAACGGGACGGGATGGGTATCTGCTCTGCCCTCGGGAACGGCACCGCCGGGGCTTGTGCCCGGCACAGCCCTGCTGTTCCCGCAGAAGGCAGCCCCAGGAGCCGGCACAGCCAGCACAGGCACCAGGAACCTCTGCACACTAACAACCCTGTGGTTTTTAATCCACCATCCCGCCAGGCTCTACTTCAAACCAGGAGCCTAACCAATACTGGCTGGTTTCAGCCAAGCCTATGGTGATAGCAGATAGAACGAAACCAAGTTAATTAGAGTTAAAAGTATCCTCAAAGGCAATCTCAGTACCAAAACTCCTTATGCACATTAACTTATGTAGCATGTATTTTTAATGAGCGCAGCACTAGTCTTGGGTTTAGAAAACACACAGAGACGGCGTGGCAGCTGCTGAAACCCATTGCGCCAGCAAGTGCTGACTCCGTGGGATGACAGAGTTACGCTGCCAGTTATGGTGATTCTACCTTTATTGCATAACCCTCAGAGAGCCAAATTAATTAAATAGGTAAAGTGACAAAACAAAAGCCACCTACCAATATGCTGATTGTATAATAGAAAAGGAAATGAAAAAGACCAGAGGGCGAAAGCTCATGTTCAATTTCACAAATACGGTTAAACCTTGTAACATCTCCAGCTTCTGCTGATACTGTTTTTCATAAATACACTTTTGAAAATGTATAACCCTGTAGACAGCTAAAGCACACACCTTCAAAGCAGAGACGAATTTCACTAGTCCGAATTTGGAGCTTTAAACCCCACCCTTCCCTCTCCACACACATTCCCCAACGCGCACCGTGTGGAACCAGGTAAATGGCCAGCCGTCTTGCCCTTTGGGCACCAATATATTAAAGCACTCTGCTCATTCCTAAGATAAAAAGACCCATAAAGACTCTTAAGTCCAAAAAAACATATATAGCCATACATAAAGAATGCTGAGCTATGCCAACCAATGCAGCCAATGCCCTTTTGAGGCTGTCATTTAAATGCAGCCAGAAAATATCATTCACCGTGTTACAGTGAAAAGTAACGGGTAACTCGTCATTTTGCATTAAGTATTAATATGTTCCGGCCAACGTGGCATCAACACACAAACAAATCACATTGAATCACATGAGCTTTGCGACAACGCTTTGTAGAAATACATGACCTTTACTACAGAAAACACCCCTTAAATTAGAACATGGTATCACAACACATTTTCTAAAATGAAAATAAATTAAAAAATAAAGATATTTAAAGAATTTAGAAGGGGACATGTGACCTGATGACAACTGCTTTATACTGTAAAGTCAGAATGAAGAAAAATAATCATGCGGAATTCTCAGTTTTAACAGCGATTCCAGTCTTCAGCTTTCAGTGGTAATGTTGCACGTATAAAAATCCTCCAAACCATAATCATATAGATATACAGCATTTCCCCAGCAATAGCCAGTTCAAATGGAAAATACTGAGTTTAGGTTTTTCAATCTTTTCAAGCAGTCTTCAGTTTAATAAATTTATTAACTTCAGGACTGGAACATTCAAATGGAAACTTTACGTATTTTTGTATATCCCTGAAAGAGCAACCATGTAACAATTTTAGTTTAAATTAATGTCAAAAGACTGCTTCAGGATGCACTGCAGTCTCCAAACTCCTGAAAACTTAATCTGTATTCTGCTAATCTAGGTTACAGTTTATCTTCAGGGGTTCTCCTGTAATGTCATTCCTTGATGCTTTAGATTCAGCCTGACATGATTGAAAAGGCTTCCTTTTCTTTCTTTCCCATTCATCTGAACAGCAAAAGTACACTTTTTTTTTTTTTCCCCAGGTTCCTCCACCCCTCCCAATCAAATGGAGTTTATTAAGGAAATTAGTTTAAAAGAAAACCCTACAGATAAACTGTGACCTAGATCAGGGAGACTGTGCCCAATTTATGTTCAAAACAATTGATTTACTTTAAAAGATGTTGTTGCATGCCACTCAAACCATACTTTCAGCCACATTTGGTATGGACCGAGTCTGTCATCTTTTATTTCTTAAAACCTGAGTTTACGTTAAGAAGGATAGAAGAGCTTCTCAGGGTCAGCTAAAAGCATAAGTAACTGCACATACCAGAAAAGAAGGGCTATAAAACTGAGAAGCCCTCAAGGCCCACTCTTTTGCTGAGGAGCACCACGACCAAGCTGCTGGGTCAGCTCCCGTGCAACGTTGTCACCGCTCTGGGTTCAGTTTCGTCACCACGCAGCAGCATCCTCCCAGGGGAATGGCTGTCTCTAACCTGGGACTGCTCTAAGATGCTTCCAAATACAATATAAAACTGCATGCAGACGATTAGTTAAGAAATGTCATCCTGAAGACGACAGACACTCTCCCGTAATGCAGATACTGTCTGGGTTTGACTCTGCCTCTCACCAAGTTAACCCATGGTGGGGATGCGCTCAGCCCTGCTGCCCGTGCCAGCCTGTTTCGTGCCGACTCCATGGGGCAGGTGAGTCTGTAAGGGGAGGGGGAGCTGGTGGGGAACAGGGGGTCTCACCTGGCTGTACCTCTGAGCATCCCTCATCTCGCCTGTCCTGAGCCACAGGAGGGAGAGGGGGATGCAGCCTTCCCACTCTGCTCTTCAGTGGGCACAGCGGCCCAGAGCCTTTCTGCCCATGCTCCCACATGCATCCAAATGCAATCGTGCCAACCCTGGCCTCCCCTCTGAGGGGAGGGCGTGCAGTAAGCCCTGCCAAGACGTTCTTCCCTGCCCTGCTGTTTCTGTGAAACACACGGTTTCTGAAACCAGCCCTCCCCATTTGTGCTGTCTTTGCGTAACCTCTCGGCTGGCACATCCCACCACCTGAGCACCATCTCCTCACCATTTGCCAGGGCCCAACCCAGCGCCATCCATGCCTGGCAGGGTCTATTCCAAAGGGCTTTGAGCCCAAAAGCTCTTGCTCTCCGCCAGCTTCGCTAGCAGGCTTCTCTCACTCCCCAGACCACGCCATCAGTACTTTTCAAACACACATACGCAAAGACATACCTACCGTAAGGGCTTCGATCTCCACTTAAGCGCCAAGACCAGTTCCTAGTTTTAGAGAAATCTTGTTTGTTTCAAGCATCAGCATCTTAGCTAATGAGTTTTCGCTTCCCTTCTGCACTCCACAAATACCGGGCTGAGTAATGCATAGCCTAATTGACTGTTAAGGTCACTGGCCAGCTCTTTAATCTTATTTAGTACACTTTGAGACAGTTCATGAGTCATTAAGGCTTCATTCTTGGGGACACAAAGACATGTAATATACATTAATAAAGAGCGTAAATGTAATCCAATGTGTGTATTTCAGAGATTGCAAAATTAGAAAGATGGCATTAAGTATTTCTTCGCAATGTTATCATTTTAATAATGTTGCTTATTTTAATATACAATAAAAATGTTTAATTGTGAGAGCCTGTGGTGTCCTTGTAATTTGTAATGTTGCCGTAGCTCTAAGAAAATTCCTTAAGTAGTAAAAGTCACACTTTAAATACCAACTTGAAGGGAAAGAAGGGCTCAAGGGAGACCTATCTTAAAAATTCCTTACTTGAAGGGGGAAAAAAAAGACATTTTTCAAGCTGTTATTCATGATATTTAATTTTATGATGTAAATTGTAATTCAGTGCGCACACATGTGTCAAGAACTTTGCAATACTTTCAAAAGGGATCAGCATCACTAATCAGGCACTGAAATCCAATTTCTGGGAGAATCTGGGAGCTCAAAGCTGAACATTGTAGCTAGCTTGGAAAGACCTTTGAAAAATAAAGTTAAACAGTAATTACACATAAATGTGCTTGAGAAACTTTACACCTGTCTTGACATGAATCAGATCTTTGCATGGATGATGAAATTCTTGGCATTGCTTTAGGTGATTGCGATGGCATTAGCTTAGGCAGGGTAAGAATTCAACAGCCACAAGCCTGGACAGGTAGGATAAAGGAGTTACTGACTCAAAAAAGCATGACAGCTTATCTGTTGAAAGTCTAAACACGTTAATCATTTAACATAAACAGATCTGCTGATATTTTTAGCACGGCATTTCAACTCATAAGTAACAATGTTAAAAAAAGGACACCAGTAACCCTAATCGTATTTTCCACGGGTCCTCCCAGCCCCTTGCAGAGTGTTTCTACTAAAACTCAGACCAGCAGAAAAAAGAAAAAAAGACAGAAAAGAGCCAGAGACAGGTAGCTGGGTTTAGGGATTAGAACAATAAAGAAATTGCTCGCAATCAATGTTTGACTGCTGGCTATGCTACAGACTCCTCCTGCAACCTTTATCTCCCTGTGCCTCAGTTCCCAGTCCGTAAAACGAAGGTGATAACGTTTCCCTACCTCACAGGAACGTTCTCAGAATAAATCCATAAATGCCTGGGAGACACTGAGACACCACTGTGACAGAGGCCATAAAAATACCTAGGAAAAAAAAACAAACATAAAAATAAGTGTCATAAATTACTATAGCAGCAGACACATTCACAGACTAAATGTAAAGCAAAGGTTAAAACTTCAGTTAACAACGTGAATTTTCCATCCCGGGGAAGAAGCGATTTGGTCCAGCACGTATTCGCATCGGGACACTCTTAGAACTGTGACAGCTTCCCCTTTCCTACTTGGACACAACACTGTTGTGACAACCCACCACCACAGACGGACGCAGCCAGGAAAGGTGTTTCCTTCACAGATCACTACCTCAATCCCTCCATTACGAGCACCACATTGAAGAGCCCCAACCACAGCAACGGACCCCAACGTACTGACAATACTCTTCCTCAGTCTCCGTGTCCGATAACTACTGCAGAACCGAGTTCCTCCAAGAGTTAAAAAAACTTTAATTTTCAGCCTAACATTTATTCCTGAACAGCTTTTATCCATTTGTTTTCATGCCAACATTGATCCAGCAGCTTAAACAGCTTTTCCCTATCCCTGAAGTTTATTTCCCTGACGATAAAAAATGAATTACACCACCTCCCTGTCAGGGCTCATTTTACCGCCCAACCCAAGCAAGTTCTTGGAGTTTGCTCTCAGAAGGCTCCCCATCCTTGAGGTTACCCACCTCCTCTGTTAGCCCACTTCACCCTGCTCTGCCCATCGCCATTCCCTGCAGCTCACTGTCACCTTGTGACTGCACAAAGACGTGTTTGTCCAGTATTTCCAATCGGTAACACACGCCATCCTCCAGAGCTCAGAGCAAAACTGTCTTTCTCCTAATGCCTCCAAAGGTCATGACCCTGCACGCTATCAGCATGGAGATACGTCCCACTTCCATTGCTCCAGGTTCTCCAGCCCTTTCTGAAAGACATCCCGACCCTTCATGCCTCCCCGTGTCCCACACGCATTGCTCCGAGCCCTCAGGGCACCGCTTCACCGAGCCGGGGACGTTAAAGGGAACATGCACTGTCTCCCCAAAAAACACACCTCCTATCTTCAGTGTCAACTCGGCTCGGCAACCAACGGCTTGAGCTTGAATACACCGTTAAGCATTCTCTAACGTGAGCCAAATGACTACAGCCCTCAGAAGGATAAGTGATTCAAAATTATGCAAATGTGTAGAATGCGTTATTTAGTCTTTATCATTTACAAAGTACTCATTTCGTAAACAGTTCCAGCACACTTTCAGAAAGTGTGGCAGTGCCCTGAAACCTGCGTCTCTGACGGTTGCTGCATCACGCACCGACCGCGTCCCTGGTGGGAGAGGGGAGGAATGCCGCCGGTGCGCTCCACCTCTGAGGTGGGACACGGGGCTGGGACAGCCTGCCCATCCCATGCCTCACAAACTTACTGATACCCCCACCTCACCTACCCTCTCATCCACGCACCGCCTAGAGACCCTCTCTCATCCCCTCGCAACCTGAGCAGACTGGGACAACAAAAATCCCTTCATTTTGTTTTCTTTCAGGGGAGAGAAGGCAGCTCCCCACCTCCTGGCGCAGTGAGTGGAACCAGCTCGCAGCTGGTCAGACAAGCGCTGGAGCTGGTAGGAGGGGAATGGCAAGCTCACCCCTTCTGCTGGCCGTCTGCCGCCGGATCAGACTGGGATGTATCGGAAACCTCAGCCCAGGGAACTAGAATACAGTCACCTTTCCAAGGACTCGGATCCATTTAAAACTGTGCTCTAATAACCTTGACAAACAAATATATTATGCAATTTTATGTTATGCAGCGTTGACTTCAGTGACTCTGTAGCAGTGCTTACTCTACTATATTTACTTCTGGCACACACCGGCAGCGTTCGCTGCAGTCATTCAGAGCCTGTTCCTCTTTTAAACCTGGAGGTCCTACCCTGCCAATATCTATGCACAAAGCTCCTCAATGTGCTTTTCACAGCTTTGGCCACGTTCGTCCCTCTTTCTTCTGTCCCTGCAAGCTCCCTTGTGCACAATGCATCATAAGAGATTTTTTTTTCCCTCTCACACAGGATGCCAATTTTCTACTCCAGCATCTCTCCCTCTATGTCAGGTCCCCAGCTCCCATCTTCACCTGTCCCACACTGTCACTCTCCATCCCTCGGGTCAGAATTTTAGAGAAGCGCCCTGGGACCTCCTGCCAGGCTCCCTGGGGTTTGAGGAAAGCCTTCTTTTACAGGCACACATCCACCTTGATGCCCATGACTAAGACTAACATACTGAATGAACAGAAGATAGGTTATACAAATCTGTTTTCTCCCTTCCCCCATGACTAACACGATGACCATTTCGGTACTGGCTCCTCTTGCTCTCTTCATCAGCCAGTTGCTCTTGCAAGAACGGTAATCACATCTCAGTGGAATCCATCCTGCGGTAAGTGGTTTGTTAAATCCCAGGACATGTTGTATACACAGGATACTTAAGCTACTTAAATGGCAACCCTTTATTAAATGCATAAAAAATGCTCGAAATTTCTGTAAGCCAACAATTTAAATTAACATCCTCCCTTAAACATATCAGTCTGTGCTGCTAATTGTTACATTGCTTTTATACATTGCTTTTGAATATATTATTTGGAAACCCTATGGAATTTCCTATAGTTCTAACACCCATAGTTGCAGTTGTCTATGGTACGCATGCACGTTTTCACTAAAAACTCCTCTCTCCCAAAAGCATAAGTAGATTTTGCATTTGCACAGTAGGGGCAGTTCAAACCAACTACTCTCAGCTACACCACAGGGGCACTACTGCCAGAACAGGAAAGGGAAACACGCCACCAAAAAAAACCCCAATCAATCTTTTCTACACTGGAAATATTGAGACAGAGAGCAAAGAATTTTAAAGATGAGGTTAGAAAATACTCTCAATCATATCAAGCACTGTTCAATATGCAATTGAAGACCCCTGGACACCCCTGCCATGACAGGACCTGCGCACACTCTGTATTTCTTCGCATCTGTTTGCATGACATGTATATTTAAAATTTTACACTGATTCAGTTTTGGATGCCACAGCCAACTTTTATAAAACAGATGTTCTGCTTATACAGGGAGAGGGCATATAAACATTAGGCGTTTGCTGTTGAGGATTAAACATTAACAAAAAAATGTAATCAGCAATGACGAAAGCGGTAATGGCAGTTCACAGGAGATAACCCTCTCCGTGAAGCACGCTGCAGTCTCCATCATGCTAATTTAGGTTCTTAGAAGCCTAAAGTGACTAAAGAGAGACCATACCAGTGGGATTTTAGCACACTAAATTACACACAGCTTTCCTCCCCTCTCCCAAGTTAATCCCGAGGCCCGGGGAGAGGCTGCCGAGAACACAGCGAGTGCCACCCATGCTGCGCGTCCCCTGCAGCACCCTGGAACAGAGTGCAGCACCCACAGCTCCACCCAGACACCTCCGCAACCAGGGGCACAGGCCCCACCACCACCGGTTCTGCCAGTTTCCCCTGTGTCAAGCCCAGAAGCATATTTTTCTGAAACTCTTCCAGGCTGCTTTTTCAATCTACACGATAGTATTTACTGAAGTAGCCATGAGCATTTCATGCAGCGTTGACAACGGCAAGGAATTCCTCGTTTCTTGGTAAGCTCCCATGCTGGCTGACACAGCAAGAGGCACTGCAAGAGGCCAAGAAAAGCTGCAACTTATCACAGGAAAATGGCAAATTGTGAGAAGCCTGCATCGCAAGGTTAGCTGCCTAGGCACAGCTTTAATAGAGCTCCATAAATACCTCAGTCTAACACTGACAGAGGTTAAAAACCTATTATCTTTCCCAAATGACAGTGTGAACATATGTTCAATCGAACACCCCGCCCCACCATGCTACAAAGTAGATTCTGCTCTTTCAGTTCCACAAACACAAACCACAGGGAGCATTTTAAATGAAAGCATTATGAAGATTACATTAGGCAAGTTTGATCTACTGTAAAACAGTCGCACACAACATTAAGAGGGAGAACAACCTTTAACACCTGCTTTCTCTTCAAACATAGCATTATCTCTGTGCATGGCTTGGCTCTTAATGGGATGAAATCTCAAGCTAAATTGCATGGCTTACTCCACCAGCAAAGAATACTTTAAAAGTTTGGGACCTAGTGGCCCACTAATACCGAACTGGTGAGAATATTGTTCTAAAAGCGTATACTCCGCTGAGCTGCTGGTCTGGCTGCCGCCCTGCAGCACGGCTCGGCTCGGCAAAGGTTTTCACCCCATTGTGAAACGTTGTGACACCAGAGGAGATGCGGCAGCTGGAAAAGGACTGCGCGAACCAAGCAGTGTTGAAAGTCATCATCATAAATATTCACAGGCAGACTGATTTGTTTTCCTACCAATAGAACATTGTTATTCACAAATATTAATTAGTTTCTAAATACCACCTGTTACTCAGCCCTCCCTTCCGCTGCCTGCCACGAGGCTCCCTGGCTGTGGAGGCTTGCAGCCCCTCCACGCTGCTCGGGGATTTAATGATGTTTCGACTTCCACAGCTCACTCAGCTACTGGGGAGGAGAGGCAGGGAATAATTACTTACTCATGTCTTTCTCTGCCGACCTCTCTGGAGGATGAAACGAGCAACTTTAATGGCCTCTGAAGGGAGCCTGGTCCAGCCCGTCTCAGATGGGAAGGATGACGACTGCACTGGTATGTCTTTGGAGTGGAGAATGGTTTTAAAGATCCAAACTTCAAAGATCTCAACGAGGGGAGAGTTCAAGCTCAAACACTCTCCCCACTGGAGGTAGGAAAGCTTCTAATGCAATCACTCGCGTTTCCAGCCATCGCTCACACTTCAGACAGAGCTGAGGTACCAGGAATTGCCTGTCACATCCTACAGTATAAATAAATCTCCGTCTGCCAGCAGGAAAGCTGTTACAAGCCTAAGCAATTTTCTTTGGATTTCTTTAGACCACTTCCTCAAAGGATCTCTCTGAGGGTAAGAGGTTCAGGTGTAAGCAGACGGCCAACGCCAGGTACACAGGGTTCCTCCTCCCCACTAGCAATGGCAAACATGTTCCCTCCTCCTCCTCCTAATTATATCCATCACCCATAACACCAGAAAGTTGGGCAGAGCACTGATAAAATGCACGAGTTGGCAGCACACTTAAGGTTGAAGAAGTGACACAGGTGAATAACTATGTCCTGTTTTGGTCTCTCTACAAATCCTGGATGTAAGATCCCTCAGACCTCTGAAACACGCCCATCCTGCTCGCTGTCAAGCAGAGGCAGCTACAGAGGACAAGCTTAATTTGGTGAATTCAAATAGAGAGATATGGGACTGCCTCCTTGAGTCAGGGTTCTCACCTAGTTCCATTGGAAGAGATGAACCCAAAGCATCCTCCTCACAGACATCACTCAAAAGACTCAAGCTCCAAAACCCAGCATTTGGTATTTCCATCGTCTTCAGAAGGGGTGCTGCCTTTTCAGTGCAGGTGCAGCATGAAGGTTGTTATCCCACATCTGACAGACTTGATACCAAGTACGCTTCCCAGGGAGGAGACACGATCTATTCAATACACCTTCCTACAGCATCAGATTTTTCTTACCAGGTACAGAATGATTTCACTGGTACCATCCAATCTGAATACTTCTTAACAGGTTTTTTTAAGATATTATGCATCATGCTATCAGCTCTACAGAACAGATACAGAGTAGTACAAGTAATAAATAGCAGTTTTAAGATGAAAAAATCAGAGCAGTTTCTGCTGGAAAACTTAACTATAGGATAATTTAACCTTGTCCTTGCTAAATATGGAACAGGGGAGTTGCGGCCAGGGTTTGCTATCCTAAAACTCCTACTAGGCAAAAACCCCTCTGCAATAGTCCCTGCAGGCAGCAATAACCCAGGATTATCAGGATTTTCTGAGAGTTTGGTTAACCTCATGTTCAAGTTCCTAAGACTGTAAAACTCACAAGTGGGAGGGCAAGGAGCACGCAGGAATGTCTACAGTCATTTCCCCAGTAACTGACAAACATGGTGCTGAATTTCTTAGGGACTTGAACGGCTAAAGCTGAAGTTAAGCTTCACTAGAGCTATATTTAGTTCTGCACAAATACAAATTAGGAAACACTTTCTTCCCAGTTACTAATGCAGTGTGACAGGAAACAATTATTTGCTCAGTGTCTAATGTTACCTTTGGTGAATATTTGGCTTGCAGAAATTGTAATATTGTATAATAAAGAACCAAGCTGATATTCTGCAAATCAGTGAGAAAACCCATTTACGGAGATGAAGAAACATTTGATTTGCACATGTCTGAGCTACACTAGTCTTAGCTATGCAGATAGAGTTAGTGTTGAGGCATCTTTTGCTTTGATACTAAAGTACAAAGTGAGTTTGTTTTCCAAATCGTACATTAATTTATTCAAGAAATCTGTGGATATCTAAAGAATATCATGGCTTCTCCAAAGTGTAAAACAGAGCTGGGCAGAAAGACAGAACAATTTAAAAAAAAAAAATAAAAATCCATCTTTTATGATTTCAAGTGCCAGTTTATCACTATGGAAAATGCAATTCTGGGTCACAAGGGAGCTCTCAGCTCAGCAATCACTTCAGACTTCAATGTCTACAAAACACAAAAGACAACAAAATGCATGATTCAAATGAACGGCTAGTTAGACCGTGGAGAACCATGCCACGATTGTATAGAGGAATCGCACGTGCTTCAGAAGAGCTCAAAAGGGCTGCACTCAAAAAATCCTAGGCATGTGGCTGAGAAGAAACCCTGCTCCTGATTACTGCAGCAAGAACACCAACTAACAGGCTTGGAGTTTCCAAGCCATCTAAGAAGCATCCCTACACACTAGGGAAGTTAAGAAACCATACAACACTGCAGCAGAAACAACATATCCGTCCTTTTGGCACCGCTGGGCAAATATTTGCAAGGCCCTTTACCATACTGAGTCACGCAAGTATTTCTAGAGCTGGAGGAGTTGACATTTCGTGCTTGGCTTAAGTGATTAAGACTCAGTATAACCAGAGAGATGCACTGAGCACCTGCGTCCTGACATGCTGGTGACATTTCCAGTTGCAGAACCCTTCGAGATGGAAGGCGATGAGCACTCGGCACCATCCGAAAGACCACCAACACCCAAGACTTTTTTAGCCAAAGCAGGACTACTAAAATAAACACGTATCTCTTTGCCTAATCTTCCACAGCTTGCTTCTGGAAAAAAAAAAGGAATGAAGCAGATATTCAGTTTCTTGGTAGTGTTTTGTACAAGATTATCTGTTATTTTGGCAGTAGGTTCTCAGGAACAGGTCAAACAAGGAAATGCGAGTTCTGGCCACAAAGCGAACATATGTCTCACCATAAGCCAAAACATTTCTTAAGACGCTCCAATTCTGAGCAATCCCCTCTTACCTACAGCACCAAGCATGAATAATTTTGATGAACAAGTTCCAAGGCTCTCCATGGAGAAGTGACACCTCTACTACTCCCACCTGTATGAAATCCAGGAACACTGTTCATATGCTTTATCTTCTTTGAGAATCCTGTGGCAAGGGGAAAAATTCATGCCCCAAATGCCTATAAGGTCAAACGTATCAAAACTTCTCACGTGAGTTCACCAGCAGCCAGAGCTGCAAACCGAAGATGCCTGTTTAACTGTGTCCTTGCACCCAACTGGGATACTCAGTAGGCACAATATTTTGCCTTGGGGAACTCAAGGTTTGACGAGGAATTTGACTTCTGATGCCCATAAGGACCCTGCCTGTGATTTATTTGCTACATTTTTACTATAACAAGGTAACTCCTACAGTGCTTTATGTATTGATCAGCAAAAACAGAGCTGAAGTCAAAGACTGTTATCTTGTCTACGCTGCTGGGGGGGGGGGGGCCTAAATTTTTTTTCAGATATATCCAACTAACATGCTACCATTTCATCCGAGCACAGCTGAACACCTCACCCTCATTCCCAATACTGTCAAAGGAGCAGGAACAATCGCAAATCTGCATTGCAGGGGTTGAGGAGGTGCACGTCGATACGCAGCCCACAGCTCTTGCCGAGTACCGAAGGGCAGCAGCGACGTCATCTTGTTCAGAGATGTACTGGATTAAAGGCTTTTCTATATTCCAGCGGTACCAACACAGCCAGACTGGTAGGCCAACACAGGCATGAGCCTGATAAAACAAGATGTGGCTGAAGCTCGTCGCGCAGCTGATGCAATATCAATGTATTTTCTCACTGCTCTTGTGTTATTCCTGTACACACAGCACTGCAGCAATGTTCTCGGTGACTAAACAAGAACAGTCTCTGTCAAACTTTGCCAAAGAGACCTGACTGGACTTTCAGCAGTGAAGCACACGTAGGCCACATTCACCTTCTAGTTGTGTAGAAGCTTTTATTAAGTTATTATATGACTCTACACTTCTCCTCAGCTGTTCTCTCAAAAGACAGGACACAAAGCAAAACAAGACTCCGGCTTGGGAACAAGATGAACAATTTCCCTGGAACTAACTTATTTTTACTAGAAGTCTCCTTTCCCCCTCCATCAAAGACTCATCCTCTTACCCTCTTTATCACAGTGCTGAAATAATCAGGAGGAAAAGTAGGAATAACCTTTCTGATACGGGTTGCCACATAGCACCTGCTCTCCCCCCTCAAAGAGCTTTTAAACAAACGCATAATGCAAATGGAGTCTCCAAGAACTTAACAGAGGTTTAAGGAATGAGGAGACAAGGATGACAGGCATACAAATTACCATTAGCTACCGAGTAATCAAAGGGATAAAGACACATGTTTTAGGAATTAAGAGCAGCTAATTATTAGGAATTAGGATTAGAGTTATTCTTTTTAAGAAGAAACTAACTACTACACATGGCCTACTGTGCCTTTCCTTGCACGCAGAGAATTTAGCACTGAATAGGATGCTTCAGCAATGACTCCCGTTTCATCCAAAGCATCCATTCCCTAAACAGCCAGCCCAACCTTGAAGTCTCCCAAGGGTAAACCAGAAGGAATATTTCATTCTTTACATAAGATCTCAAAATCCTAGCTCTCCACATTGTATAAGTCACGGTAACACCATTGTCCGAGAAAAACCTGTGCTGATACTCAACTAGCTCAGAAAAGAGAAAAGGAGCAGAACGTGGTTACTGCTGTTTTGTCCAGGATGAGCTAGAAAGGAGCACTCTCCAAGCACTGCTCAGTGGTTCCCCACCTCCACTTTTGCAGAATTTTAACTCCGCATCGAGCAGACTCTCATACAGAACTGACTTCAAGGGAGTCTAGATGACTTTGAAGGTTTCTAAAACGAGAAGACCACACCGGTATCTTGTCAAGACCAGAAGAGCAGAACACCTCTAGCACACGGGTACAGAAGTGAACTGGAGATAATAAAACGTCCAAACTACACTACCAAATGAACTTGCAAGAGTGCCACTGATATGACAGACAGCATGAAGTCAGGACTAGTGTTGCTCTTTGAGGATTTGAGGCTCTCTGCCTTCGGTTGTCCAACGGCTTACTCCACAGGACAGTAAATTCTGACCGTAATGGAAAAAAGACTTTTATGCTATGAGAAACAAATGTTACAAAATTAAGGCAAAAATATACAATGGAAAGGTTTGTTTCTTTTTAATCCATTGCAATTCATTTGATCAGCCTATCACAACAGAATAATCTTCCAGTAGCTAGCGTTAACATCTTGCTACAGCATAAATCTAAGAAAAGCAATAAACAGCATGAAGGAAAATTTCAGAGGAACTATTAGATCAAGTTCACATTAGTGTTGCCTGAAATGTGTCCTCCATTGCACCCAAGAGCTGATGTTTATCTGTCTCTCTACAAGGCTTTTGACACAAAGCCCAAAGACCCATAAGAATGCATTAACACTGGAAAATTAGCAGCAACATCCAAACCGGCAAACAACCACCACCAGCAAACCCTCATTCTAAGTATAATCAAGCTTTCTTAACTGCTCCACAAAACATATCTCCCTTAAAAGGGTAAGAAAAAATTAGAAATAAAACAGCATCAATCTGCAAGAATCCAAACGGTTTTCCTGTCAGCACCAGCAACGCTGCTGTCCCAAACAAAAGCTGGAATTGCAATAATCATTCAGACTGGAATATCCAAATCCCTGACAACTGTCTAAAAGTGAGCTGCAGCTTAAAAATAAAATACACGTGTCAAAGTGAAAATAGTGAACACGCTTACTATATCACACATCCATCAGTACAGAGCATCTATTATAAACGCATATTAAACGTGGATAGATATACTCACGAAATCGACAAGCATATTTTTAAACAAAGAAACAGCTTTCCCCACTCCCATACCAGAATTATCATGAGTTATAATCCCCAGTGAGTGATCTGCTATAACAGAAAGTATTAAAATAAAGAGCACTTTAAAAAGTTATTTACAACACAAACACTCTATTTTTTGCTTAGTAAAATAAGCCAAAATCCTGTCTCAGAGCTGCCTCTATTTCAATTTTATATATGTGAATAAAGCATCAAAAAATGGAATATATTGATAACAGTAAAATAAATGCATTGCATATCCATTTTGCTCTACAATTCCACCTTTAGATCATCATGCACTGAAATATTTGTGTCTTAAACTCACAGAGAATTGAATGTGACACCAAACGTAACCAACACACTGCAACACAGATTTCCACATTAATTATAAAGGCTGTATCAGCACTACATATTTAGAAGAATATTAATGGTACCGAGTACTACAGTAACCACAATGATCAACTCTGGATAGTCCAAGTTCTTATTTCTTGTAATCACAAATACAAGAAATTGTTATTTTCTTGTAACATGCTTATACAAGTGACACCGAATAAAAGAATCTCCCGGATACATGGATTTGTCTTTTCACATTATTACGGGTTTTTCCTTGAGAAGCCAAATAAGCGTTTACTTTTAACATATATTTAAATAATGTCTTAAAGTAGTAAATAAAAATTAAGTTTTATGTTTCTAAAGCATTACAACATATTTTATATATTTATAAGCATGCATAACATTAAAATGAATTTACATATCAAAAGTATTCAAATTTAATATACGTTAAAAAAAACCCTACATTTGCTTCCCATGCCTTAAAGAGAGGCAAATCACCAGGGCAAACTACTGAAAGTAATGCACTAAACCAACTCTAAATAGTGATTGACCTTTTTGCCTGATGTAGAAATAGCTTTTTTCCTAATTTCAGTCTATTCAGTTAATTCAATTCAATGACTGGATTTGCTCAAAATAAGAAATCAATTAAGAAATAACATAGCATGAAGATTTGTTTTCATTTTCCAATCTAGAAATAAACACTAAATGCAAGAGGATGAGATCTACCACTTACAAAATCCTCCAGGGCCAAAACCATTTTCCAGTTGCTATCCAGAATTAATACCATAACTATTTTAAACTTTGAAAGCACTCCCTTACCAATTTGAAAAGCAAAATGCAGTAAGTTTGCTTTTGATTTGTGTATCCAGTAAATTTAAGAAAACCGTAGTTAACAATTTAATATTGTTTCATGCATTTTAACCGAATTCAAATTTCGACATCAACACAACTATATATTCAGCACTCAATATATGTTAAACAAGTATTTTACTACCAAAAATATGAGCATGAAGGATCTGAATGCTTATTTGGCATAGTTAGACAATTATAACGTATGCTTACAATGTTGACAAAAGGTGTTACCTTACTGTAAAAGCTGTACTTAGCAGCAAATCAAGGCAATCTAATAATTACCAAACTACTAATAATTAACCTCTCCTTTGAGAAATGCAACAAAGTAAGATCAAAGTGACTGATTTACATCAAAGTTTCTGCTTGATTTACATCATTATTTAAATCATGTTACAGAGAACAAGATATTTATTACAAAGTAGCAAAAAAAGAGTGGAAAGATTTAATGAACTCTGACAATGATCTCTATTTTTAGCCTCATCCAAAATTCACCATGGATTTGGCAGAAAAATGTCTGAAGATCCTTGAGCTACCCTACAGGTTGTGTGGCTGTTACAGTCTTTAATTCCAGAATATTCAGATGGCGTAAAACTCAAGAATGAGTTTTTGTACAATTACTTGGGAGCTGGAAAGGCTGGGATACTTGGATAGATTTCAGCGTACCCCCAACCACACTCGGATCGTGTTCCTGCTGGTGAATGAAGCCTCCTAAGTACCTCCTACTCATCCATGCACCAACAAGTACCATCTCAAAGCGCTTCAGAGCCCGCGGTGGGATTAAGCAAAATATCCCAGAGCTCCGACAAAATCTTTTACTGATGAGGGGAGTAAGGAGGGAGGACAACCTCTTATCTCAGTCACGGTATTTTTCCTTTATTACAAGAATTAAAGAATTACGAGGAATGTACAAAGTTAATGCAGACAAATGATTTTTTTTATCTTGCTAGTATTTTAATTAAAACCTTTTGTCATGTCTGCTAAGCAAGTTCAAAGTGTTGCAACGCGGTAGCAATGGGAACACAGAAGTCTTGTTATGCTTGGGGGAAAAAAAAAAAAATGTTTTCGACTTTTACCAAATCAGCAACTGTAATTACTACAGGAATAAATCAAATTTATAGCAGGCAAACACAAGGCATAATCATTTTTTGTGTGGCCATAAATGAGTTTATTTTTGTTGCAATGTGATAAAGTTTAACATTTTCTGCATGTCAGACAGACTATTTTGATAGTATTCTTTACATTTCCTCCTTATTAACAAGATGAAAAATTTGCTATTAAGATATGCAAGTCATCTCAATACATCTTGTTACTGGATAAGCTTTAACAAAATCTTAAAGCACTTTTTTCTAACCACATTAACACAATAAACGCATAGAAAAAATTCTTGCTTTGCTACTAGACAGTGTTCTGTTCCTGCAAAATATCAAGAAGTGGAATTCAGCAAACTGCAGCAAATCAGTTGGTCTTTTTTTAAAAACAAACAAAAAAAATCTGTTCAGAATGCTACAACAGGGGAGACAAAAGCAGTTTTAATTTTCATTATTACCAAAGATTATTTTTTTCAATTTAACTGAATGTGAGACAAAAATGTTGCCTTTTATCATGCCAAAGTCTACCTCTGCTATTTAAAAGTATTTCCACATCTCCACTTTCCCCACTAACCTTTTGTGAAGAACAATTTCTGATTGCTAGGCTATTTTTCATTTGCCTACCTCTATTCATAAAAATAAAAAAAAGGGAGCGTGTAAAACGGCAGATTTGAGAGACTGTTAAATAACTTGAATAACTTACATACATAAAACCGACTACGGTTCTGCAAAACCTAGAAGTAATGTTATCAAAATATGGGATCGCTTCAGTGTACAATGGCACTGCTAAGCGTGGAACAGCTCAAGCGCTCATTGGCATCAAACCACAATAGCACGTCACCAACACAAGTTAATTTGTTCTGTGCTTGAACGTCAGTTTTGAAGAGTAAATATGTACGTGCACATGCACACGTATGCATTTGAGCACACATACAAAGGCTGCCCACAGTCAAATAAACCTGACAGCTCCTTCCTGAAAAAAAAGCAATTATATGAGACCGCATAGTTGAAGTCAGCAGAACAGTTTGGACCAAGTTATCCAAGAACTCTCCATTTACCAAATTCAGCTTCTCGTTGACATGGGCTGGCAAATTACCATGGAAAGATACAGCGGAAAATACTGCAGGTGGGCTGTCACCTCCAGTGCCGGGAGAGACGGCTGAGCGATGCCACCGCAATGGGAAGGATGGCTCTGAAAATGTTTCTGCAAGACCGCTGCGGAAAGACCTTTATCAGCTAGTGACTATAAATTTATTTTCTGCAAAGGAACCTTCTGGCATAATGTGCGGAGAAAGGACATAAAACGCAATCTGTCTGCCAATGAAACTAAAAAGCAAACGCGAAGGCGGTAGAGGCAGCATATTTTGTTGAAATATGTAGATATGCCACTTAGATCTCAACGCATGCCACTGTCTGACACCAAAGGGTGAAATGTTCTGATCTCAGCTGACAGTATTTATACTGAGAAAACCTCCAATATTTCATTCAAAGTTCCCAAAACGCTCATCATCCTCCCTCCAGAAGCAAGAGGGTGGGCCGAGAGCCCTCTGCAAGGCTGGCGAAGAAGCAACACAGAGCCTATGGACCATCTCGCCAGCATCGCTTGCTTCCATCTTAACCACACTCTTCCAGAAGACAATTGAGGACCGTGGAAACTAAATTCACTGTGTTTTCTACAGCAAAAGAGTAAATAAAATCTTTCACCAAGAAGGACCACTGCAGCCCACACGGCTCACAGGGTAGGAGCCCGGCATCACCTACACCGCTGGCCCCGGTGCAGGAAGACCGGGACTCTGCAGCAGGGTAGATGCTTCTACTTGCAAACAGATTAAGCAAATCGCATCATCCAGAAACAAATTTACGGATTTGGCTTTTTCCTTTATCCTCACCTTAGCTAGATAATTTGTGTAACCTGTAATATTAAATAAAAGCCATGCAGAACAGCAACCATGTCTTTTATGAATAGTTCTTAAAGAAGTAAAAAAAAAAAAATAACCAACCATCACCCTCTAATCTAATAAAGCTGTTAAACAAACCCAGTAATATTCCATCAAATAGGCATGCAGAACTCTAATGCAAGTTAAACAGACACATATACAGAAAAAAAATTAGGATCTGTGTAATACAACTCAATTTTCAGCAAGGCAATATTAAAATATAATTAGCTAAATGTTTTAAAATACAAATACAAAGATTAAGTAACACTGAAAAAGGGCACAGGATCTAAAGGGCAATGGATCTAAAGACACACTTTTAAATATTTAAGCCAGTTTTTGTCCTGAGGGCACGGGATCTAAAGGGCAATGGATCTAAAGATACACTTTTAAATATTTAAGCCAGTTTTTACCCTGAATTTTTATCATCCTATTAACATAAGTTTATACATTTTGTATAATAAGTTTGTGCATTACAATGTTTTTTTTTCAATTGTTTAATCTTCCTATTTCTGTTTTTTAAACATCCAGCAATTGCTCAAGCCTCTGGGTGTATTTATTTTAATTAAATAACGAAACCAAATGAAAAGCTTTTGAATCGTTTGAAAGAGGAGACCACTCAGAATCTTCCTCCATGTGCTGCAATAGCGATCTGTCGGATACATCCCCAGAGTAACCCCCGCCAAAGACAATAGCTGCGCCAACAGCAATTTGTCTGCATTGTGAAGGGAAACGTTTAACAAAACACAACACACACAAAAAAAAAAAAAGGAGAGTAATTTAATATTTGTATTGTGTTTCCACAAAGAACCGCTGATGAGAGCAAGTATTAATGGATGGGGTAGCACCTTCCACGCTGTGCCCGTACGAGGGCACACTCCCACAGCCCGGATGCAACAGGGGATGGACACACTCCAGGACAGACTGACGCTCCAGCTGTATAGTCCTGCCCTTCCTCCTCTTTAATCATTTATTCCATGGAAGACGGATGTTGACATGCTTTGGTGAAAGACTCATCCCCCATCAAAACCCAAGCAAGACACTGCCTTGGACAGCCTCTCCCACGGGCCAGCTGGTCCTTGCTCTACCGGCTTGCCAAAGCATCACTTCTCCTTCTAACACCTCCTGCCAATGCGCCTGTGGTATGAGCCTTCATTCCACATCCCATTCACCAGCTTCACAGTTTTTTGGTTTGTTTGGGTTTGTTTTTTGGTTTGTTTTTTTTGTTTGTTTGTTTTTTACTTTTTGTAAAGGTACACTCCAGTCTGTGGCCACATCAACTTACTCATGTGGAGGCCAGTCTCTAGGCTCACCCGGCAGCGGCTAATTCCAGGTTCTGCCCTCCCCTCCACCCGCTCCTATTCACTCCCACAACCAGATCAGCGCAGTTCCAAACACAGGAGGTAAACAGAAAGGCTTAAAAGGCTTCCTCTCAGTATCCAGCCAGAAAAATATCTTCTCAATATTTATGCCTTTTCAATGCAACCAATTTCTTTTGTAACAACAGGCTGCTTTTGAGGTAAACGCCTTACACTGCATTAGGGCAACAGACTCAGCAGCACTTTAGATGCTGTTAAAAGAGGTTTTCTAAAATCCTACATAAATGCACAGGAACTGCACGTGCAAGGAAGAAAACAGGATCTCTGTGGTCTTTCAGCCCACCACTCTTAACAGTGTACATATTCAACGTAGACAAAGGCACACAACACTCAAAACTACTGCTTCAGAATGGTATTTCATAACATTAATAAATGCCAAAAAAGCACAGTGGTATTTAGGAAAGACTTTTTTTTTTTGTTAAATAAGCTTACACTGATTAGAAGGTTTTTGCCAAACTCCCCATTTTATCTAACATGCAAATGCAAGTTCTAAATAAACTGCAAGGCAGTATTTTAGGGAGGCCGTTTTTGTTCACGTACATGGATCTAGTTATTGAATACAAGCAAAGTGTAACAACAGTAGTAGCAAATAACCAATTTCACATCATACAAATTGCCCTGTCCGTTTAGGAAATAACCTGGAAGTAGTCTCCTTCAGCAGAGACTGCAGACAACTTAGAAATTACTTGTTTTCAAAGTCTGAATAAGACCGAGGGACAAGCGGTACCCATCTGTTCACATGCAGCCTATCCAAATGGCGCTGCTGGAACTCACATGATTTTTCCTCCCCTTTAGACAACTTTAAAGTCACATTTGCTTTAACTGTATTTCTCCTGTGCTAACAGACAGCCTTTCTGGATATTAGGTTTCAGCATCAATTTCACATCTTTATATTAGTCTCACCTAATTTTCAGACTTCCACTAACCTATCGCAGAAATCTGGAGAAATGATTTCCCAGAGTGAATTACTTATTAGAAAGCAAACATATCAATGAAAGAGCCCAAACTAGTCACCGTGTGAGGCCAGAGTAATACTCCCAGCCCCGTGATTTCTCCCAGTAGAATTTGTCAGATCACTTTGAACTACTCATGAACGCTGCCAGTGATTTTTTTTTGATAGCCAACAAAGGGGCAATTACACAGTAGCGCCAAGACACAGCTCACATTTTGGGAGGATTTCACCCAGAAACATGCCACTGATATTCCCATTTAAGCTCTCCCAGAGCCCTATTACTTCTTGGTTTTCCAGTAGTATCCAGGATTGCTCTGGCATTTGAAATGAAATCAAGCAGTAACGAGCCACAGCTTCTCAAAATTTGCTTCCTTTTAATTATGACAATACAGAAACTCATGCTAAACCATTCAGCTATCTACCTGGTTAATTTTACAGCTGTATTCACACTCTGAGTGAATCACATTTAGAAAATTATATATATTATATATAAACATGGTATGACATTCTGTCAAGCTACTTTTTATTATGTAATTCCATCCTTAAAAAGACCTGAAGATAGTTTAGACAGTCATTTGGAAATTTAATCCTGGGACAGATGTCTAAAAAGTGTCAGAGAATCAACCCTGATCATCAGAGGAGTTTCCAAGTGGAGGGTAACTCCCCACTACCCCAAACCTCAGCATTTCGGCTCATGGGCTCCTGTCTGGCACCGGGAGCACTGCTGGGACAGAATAGGCTCCTGCACCAAGACCAAGGTGACTTCCAAAATCAGCAACCTGTCCCCCAACTATCCCTCCTCCCACACACTTCATTTTGGGGCACTCTGTCCTAATGTTAAGAGCCCCACTCAGACATTACACCTTTACTACCTTGTTTCATGGCTGCCTGTTATCATCCAGCTTGCTTTCATTGATTCCCAGATTTTCAAGAGAAGGAAGAGGTGCATAAAAAAAGCAATGAAAGCCCCCTGTAGGGTGACAAAAAATGCAAAGTATTAACCCAACAGGTCATTCCCAGGTGCACCTGACACCACGGGTCGCGCATATCAAGGCCAGAGAGGACCACCTGCCCTCAGGTATCACAGGCTCCCCAAATTAACCCCAGGTAGAAAGCTAATCTTCAAAATAATCAACGCCTGCCCCCCAAAAGCCCCTCAGTTCTCCAAGTTCCTAATCATGCTAGAAAACAAAAAATAAAGAACCACCAAAAAACCCCACGGCTCAATTTTGTCTTCTGATAAATGGCCAGCAGGCAAAGGAGACCACAGTTCCAAGCCCTCACCCCAAAACACCCCATCCCTACCATGGGGTATGAACAAGGCTCCACCACAGCCAGGAACCACCAGTAGGACTCACTGCCACTCTGTCAGGTTTATTTCGTAACAGTCCTACCTTCTCCCCCAGTACTAAAACTCAGCAACTTATCTCCAAACCAATTAGGCTGACCATAAAGACACACTTAGTGTTGCAAGAACAAATTGCATTTTAGTAGAACTGTCCATTTTACGGAACTTTAAATTAAATTTCACATAAAACCTCAGCTTTAGATGTCCCTTAAATCGGCCTCCTGTTTATGACTTCACACAACCCTACCCAACATAAAAATTTGTCACACACAGTAATTTCTTCAGTAAGATTCAGCGCAACGAATGCTTCCCGTGCGAATCAAGAGATGACCCACCTCCTCCCATATGAAAGCCAACAGAATGCTTTTATGCTTTTTTTTTTTTTTTTTTAACAGTTCAGTTAACCCTAACCCCCTATATCTCTTCTCTTTCCAGTCAGATGGCTTCCTCAGCTGAAAAATTTAATTCCTGATAAGACAACCTTTCAACCAACACAAGATGGACTTTTGACTAAGGGCAACAAGCTGCGCCAGCGGAGGTTGTTCAATTCTGTTTAGAAATATTTTTTTCCTTCATCGTATTCGCAATCGCGACGACATCCACGGACACAAAAATTAATTAAAGTGCCAAAAAACAAACAAAAAAACCCCAACACAACCCTGATGTGCCTGGATTGCCCAGGTGCTCAGCAGCAGGCTCAGCCTGGCATCTCCACCACTCACAGCGAGGAGGCACCGGTGGCTGCAGGGAGAGGCTCCCACGTCAGGCACATTCGTTGCAAAGGTAACTTACCATCCTATTAACGTGGCTTACAGACAGCCGTAAATTTTCAGCATTACAACACTTTATGATGTTAAATAAATGCATCGTATGTCGCACGGGTAGTTTATTGTACATTTTTCCACTTTGAAGACTTTCATGGATCCTGTACAAATTGCACACAGCTGCATATTACTGCTAGTTGACAAGTTATTAAAAATTACATTATCTGATCATCTGAGAAACGGAATGCAATAACGCCGCTGAATACTACACTTTAACACGTGCATAAAAAGGAATGTTGTGGTCCAATTTTTAAGCGCTTACCCTTATGAAGAAATTATTTTTTTTAAATAAAGATCTACTGCTTTTACAGCATCTGAATGTGCATTACTGCATACAAAAATCACACTGTGAAGAGCTGTATTACACTGCAAAAACTGCTACTAGAAATACTGGAATTATCTGGTTTTCCTACAAGTAAAATCCCCAAATAAATGTTGTATTGGCATACCTGTTTGTGCTTCATTTTCTGATAACAGAACTTGGTTAAGACTCAAGAAGCAGACAAACGACAGAGCAAGCACTAAAACTCAGGACAGTCAGCTTCCAGCTTGTTTGAACTTGACTGTATATTGCTAAGCTCGAACAGAATGTAAACTGCTGCCCTGTAACAGTTTAGATCATATGTTAAAAATCTTTCAAGCATAGTTATTTGTATTTTAATATTGCCTGAAGGTCTTAAACCAAGATCATACCCCACAATCCTGGATTCTCCACCATACGGTTCCTGCCTTGAAGAAGTTATGATCTAATATAGACAAGATGCAACGAAGAAATACGACGAGCAATCAAGGGAAGAGAAGACTGGGAAGTCATCAACTTAAAGGTACAGTTAGTTAGTTCTCTAACTACTGAAAAATCCCTTTAGGCAGGGAGAAAATAAAGATAAATAGTAGTAGTTACCATAGTAGCCCTTTAAGGAGTAAATGCTTAAGTGGTTCTGAGAAGTAGTTACAGTGCTTTCAAACTTGAACCTTAACTAGTACTATGTAATATAATTTATAATCTTAAACATTATCAATTTGTGGCAGAGGAATAATAAGCCATCTACAGTCTTGCCATTTTTCTAGAACAACCAAAAAGGAATTGTTGCAAGTGATGAAGCAGCAAGAACTCACATAACCCCTTATAGTCCTCTTGGTGCGTTCAGCTATTCCCATGCCAAAACTCAAAGGTTCTTAGCAAAAAGGCAGTTAAGGTCCATCTAACCTAGGAAGGGGGAATTATAACCACTCATTTTCACTGTATTTTCAACAAGAACTACATTCACCAAGGTTTCTAGTTGCTTTAACTAAAGGCATTTACCTCTTTACCAAACCAATCTAAGGAATCACAGGTTTCTACGAACACCCTTGCCCTCTCGTCTTACTCGTCCTTTGCAGATTTAAATCTGCAAATTATATTTGCAGATTTAATTTGCAGTACTCGCTTGTTTCCTACCACCACCAACCATTTTGTAAGCCTAGTTAGAGATTCTTCCATGTGAAGAGATGACAAGAGGCCTTCCATTTTGCATATCACCTCAATAAAACTTATGTAATACATATTGAATTTCATATATTCGGTGCAGTAAGACTGGTAACACACAAAGCATGTAACTGGATCACAATAAATAAATAAACAAAACAAACCACGAGTTCAAGTCATTTTCCACAACCACATTCAGTTTCCTGAAAGCCACACTTCACTGTGACTGATTCGTCCTTCCTGCGTAAAACAGATTCTGTTTAAGGGCTAGTAGTGGCATTTGCCACATGTCGTGACGGGGATGGAGGGAACCAAAACCCATAAATCCATGCGGAAAGCTTGCCCAAGGCTGTCGCTGCAGCGTAGAACCTCTGTCTCCAGGATGAGTAAGGTCACCACCAAATGAAAACCACCACCAGTGACAACAAACCTTGACACTGCAATATCACAGGTGGAGAGACAAAAAAACCCCCGCAATCTGCTAAATAACCATCAAGACCCAAGGCTGTAAAGACTATGCACTGATTACAATCTTCATTCTGGTATTTTTTTTATTACTGAATGCTCATCCTCCAAAAAACATCATTTGTAATACACTGAACCCAAGTTTCTGAGCAAAATATATGTAATATGGAACCCAGCCAAACACCACTGATTACACCACTGTCTCGAAAGCCTGCTGGCAAGTTATGCGTTGCTTCAAAATAATCCTAAATTATGGAGTCTTCATTCTTTATGAAAATAAAATAACCTGTTATCTCTCGCTCATCTGAACTTGACAAATATTTATTTCCCTGGTCAAGGAAAAAGCAGACCTTTTTGAGGTCCTTTATTCCCACTGAGCGGCCATGAATATGCATAGCAGTAGAAAAGGATATAACAATAAAGAGAACATACAAAAAAACACTACTATCAATATTTGAATAACAAGGCAGCTTTATCTTAATCGGTATATCAATTTATTCACATGGGGCGACAAGCATATATTAACGCTATTCTGAAGTTGGGCCACTAAATTGCTTAGACAACCTGTTAACCAGTGCTGTTGGCAATTAGGAACGCGTTTTCACTGGAGGCTTTCTGTAGAGCCATGCTTCAAAGGTTCAATCTGCAGTATATTAACTTACCAAGAAACACCCTGAGAACTGCTCCTCTGTCATGTAAGCTCATTGCTGCCAACTAATTAAACCCACAGTTCATATTCTTAAGGAGTCAACGTCCTTCTGCCAGTTTAGCATTTGCACAACCATGAGAAAGGTAACTGTAAGCAGCCAAGCCACGCTAACCAACACTAAGTTAGCTATAAATGTCCTCTATCCCAAAGCCATTTTTATTTACTCACAGCACATTTGGACTAAAGTGGTTTTATTTGAGTCTTCTGCAGCACTCATGATTTTGTACACGTACTCATGTATGCACACGTACATGCAGGAAAAGGCAAATTTACTCGGACTTTTCTGTTAAGGGAAAACTTGGCATTTCTCTAGCACAAAGCTGTAAAAGCTAAGTGGAATGCAGATCCTAATCACCAGAGAAAAACTTGTTGAAAGAAGGGATCCACACCTCTGCAAATAGAGCTGTTCCACAAAGACTGGGGGGAACAAGACACGAGCTCAAATAAATGGCAAAAAAGACTGATGGCTAAAGAACAAGCAGCCTAAAACCAAAGTGACAATCACCACAGTTCCAGTTTCTTTTGCATTAAGGGAATTGAGTAAAAAAGGTTGTCAGGCCCTATGAGTAAACCAGAGGAAAAAGGGGTTGTTGAATGCACGGATAAATTACCCACAACTGCCTGGATAGTTGGCCTCAGCGAGGGCAACAGCCACAAGAAAGGTGGGATGAAGGCAGGATGCTGAAGGAAGTTGGGATGGACATGGGAGCTTCATCAACCAGAGAGGAAGCCCAGCTCTACGATACTCAGTGCGCCGCAGCTCAAGGACCCAGAAAAGGCCTTTCAAAACATTCCCATGGCATGTGATTACTGCAGGTCTGATAGCAAATACATCAAGCTAGACTGGTACCAGAGGATTATAGAAGAGCAAATGCAGATGTCTGTTTAAAAAAAAAAGGTGGGGGGAAAAACTAATTTTGTTATCTAAACGTTGGCTGATTTGATCTCAGGAGTAATGAAATGTTTTAAAACATTTCAAAAGGCAGATAATTAGCGATCTGAAGGAAAGAGGGGGGGGAAAAAAAAAAACCAAAAACACAAAAACACCAGGATAAGACACAACTTGGGTTAACCAGCAATAATTCATGCCACATTTCCCCAGTATGTTTTGCAAATAAAGCGCAAGATTTCTCTAAACATAATGCAGTAGGTCTCGTTTATTCGGCTGTCAGAAAACAACACTGCGATGTTATGTAGGAAATAACTAATTTAGAGGGAGAAAACAAAAAACAGTGTAAGAATCCTAAGATAAATAAGGAAAGGGGTTAAAGTCAAAAGGTCAAATACGAAAAGAAAAATGAGGCTTCAGTGGTTACTAATAGATTTTTTTCCCCAAGGGTTTATCCTGAGAGAGAGAGAGAGATATTAATTATACATATGTGCATATGTATATATATAAAAATGAAAGTGACTTGAAGAAAAAAGGAAAACACTAATCAAGCCTGCTGCATGTCAGTGGAGAGGATGACATCTGTCATACGCTAAGAACAGGGTAATTTTAAGGACAGGTAACAAACATAGACCCAAATACTTAGTACCGCACACAAAATTGTGCACTCAAGGAGAAAACAAGGAGATTGTACCTCATACAATGAGGTAGAAAATGCTTAAGAAAAGATATGGTGCATTAGATGGAGGACAGATAAGTGACAAAGCTCTGAGAAAAGTCTCGGAGAAGCATTTTTTTGCTGCTCGCGTCACTCACAGCTCAGTACAGCCTCACGGGCAGCCCTGGTCACTCATAATCACACAAAATTCCTTCAAAACAACACCCTGAGGACAAGAAATCCCTAAATAAATTTAGGCTAGAAACTGGAAATTTTTTTTAATATGAATGGTTTGCCCATTCAGCAAGCAACTGCCACCAAAAAAAAAAAAAGATACTATTTTTGAAGTGGTACTTGATCAGATTACAAGAAGGACCCTGATGCAATTGCCTGCGACAGCAGTGGACTAGATGTGACGTGTATCCACACCAGGACAAAAAATACAGGGAAAAATCTGAAGTGGCGTTGGCATTGCTTTTCTCTTTAAAAGCAAGTTCTTCAGCACATACCTGAGTGAAAGAAAATTGGTACTGGTAAACCAGGAAGGACAACTAGTGAAGGAACCAGAGAGCAGGCAAGTGAGTACACAGTTCTCTGTATTCTCTTCACAAAATATCACTGAAGCCGCTCTTCAGACACTGGTTTCATTTTAAAAGAAGAAACAGAGCAGGGTGACAGGAACAGCAAGAGGGGATTTGTTTTGCTTTAAAGGAAATAATAAAAAAAAAAAAGAATCCTTTGGCGTCACCCAGTGTCTTCTGAAAACCTGAAAGGTCAGAAGTATTTCTTAATTCACTAATAAACTCTCCCTCTCAAAACATTTTACTTCAGTTAAATTCTAGCTCCCGAAGTAGATCTCACCAAGATCTTCCAATCTGAGCTTTGCTACAGGCCCTTCAATAACATGAGGATGAGGGCACAAGGAACGATGCATTTTACTTCATGGCTAAATTATTTTTTTTTTTAATTTAGAAAGAATTTTTTAATCCCACTGGAGAGAGTTCTCTTAGATCAACCTAACGCCAGAGGTGAGCGCTCCAACAGATAACTGATTTGAGAACTAACCATTGCAGTCACATTGCCTTACTCCAACTGCTTTAACGACTCTTAGGTAATGCAACCAAATACCTCCCTTGCATAAGAAAACACGCACCAACACCAGGGAATCACCAGGGCAGCCTGGATGGTGCATTTAGCACATGTGGATTGCTGACAATTCATTGCTTTTTTGATTTTTTTTTTTCTCCTGATAATAAGATAATAAACCTAACAGCACCGCTCTAGTACAACAGGAGTTATTCAGCCCCTACAAGTCTCCACAACTCCTAACAGGAATTAAAATGGATTTAAAAGATTTAGAAAGGACTAAATTTAGTTTGTACAGTTGCACTTAAGCAGAAGAGAGAAGATGGCCTCCTGCACATGTACAAACCCTGCTGTGGTGACCAAAGCCAAATCTGCAAGCCACTAGCGTGCCCCACACTTAAAATGGGGGAAAGGCACATAAGTGAGCAGCAAAATATTAGACTCAGGTACAGTGGCACCAACAGGCTCCTGACCCCTCAAACAAGCAATCCTATATTCTAAAGAAATGAGAGCTGGTTAAAATTATCCTGTGCTGCATATCTGTTACTGTTGGCAATCATATCATCATCTTTTTATTGGGTTGGGGTTTTTTGAAGCAGGGGAAAAAAAATGAATCTTTCTTGCAGCAAATTCCAGAAATGAAGTGATTACTGTGTAAACATCACTTTATTAATTCTAAATATGTCAGTAGACACACACACTATACATAGATATAATATATATAAAACAGTTATTTTCACTTCTATTTTCGTAATTGTAAGTAGTGCAAGTTCTCCTCCTTTTCAGAAATAACCCTACTTGAAGTTCCACTGATGAAAAGGAAAAGCAAGCCCTTTAAATTGAGCTATTAAGTCTTTTATATTTCAATTTGAGATGAGCCAAAGATGCATATAATTATCCTCTGTCCAAAAATGATACATTTCCAGTACAAAGTTCCTAGAGTCCTTACACTGCATATAAACAAAAAAAGTGAGTAGTTTACATTAATTGCTATTTATTGAACAACATATTCCCTTGGACATTTTTTTTAATCCAGCAGCCGTCCCAGGCTGAGCCAGCCCTATAAAGAACAGGAAAGATGGAGTCAGGAGGCAAAAAATGGAGAAAAAACCCACAACCTGGATTGATACAGACCGTTGAAGGCAAGGTTGAACAGCTGTACGCAGACTTGCACGCATTCGGTCCCCGAAGCCTTCTATAAACTGCAGACACCATGATGAAACACTTTTCATTTTGTAAACACACTACTGCTTTCCTGGAGTTTTTTCTTGTAACAAAAGCAAATATACGCTGCCAGAAATACTAAGTAAAAATGGTCCTGCAGGAGCTGGCAAATTCCATCACAAACCTCAAATGAATGTGTTGCTGAATGGTAATAAACACTCCAGCGTTTGCAGTTCTTCTTCCACGCGCCAGGATAGGAGTAACAATATGCATTACATCCCGGCTGTGCGTGTTGCATGCATCCAAAGGAACGGCTACGTGTCCAACACAGTGATCATCAAGAGCAAAATTTCAACCATAATGGGAAGCAAGGGAGAGAAGTCAGGACATCAGATGTCTAAAATACAGCATTAAATAGACAGCTATTGCCAGAATATCAGAGCAGATTTTGGACAAGCGGCTCAAACCCATTTTTCCCTTCCTCACATCAAGAAAACAGGTAAACTTGGGAATCTGGATTCTTGATCTTGAGCATTAATATCTTTGTTTCTTCTCCTCTCTGCAGCCTCTGAACATTTTTAGTTTCAACATGATGAAGGTGGCAGAAACAAAGAATAATTTGAACAAGCTGAATGTTCATTATCTTGTCATAATGCACAAGACTCACATGTTCTGAAATGCCTCTATTCTTTCCTTTAAATATTTTTATTCAAATAACCTCAAACGCTGTAGAACCTGAAGTTAGACTACAATACCCAGAGGGGAACCCATATATTCTCTTTTCCACCGTTAAGAAGAAAATAGGTATTTATACATCTGCATGCCACAGAAGTACAGCCCACCATGCCTTTCCGTAACGCTGCTGTAGTAACTGAGTTACTGCCAATGTAAAACAGACAAAAGTATCTAGTGGCCACACCGGATCCAAAAGCCCAGCTAAGCCCCCTGCTCTGGTTAGTGGCCTACAGCAAGTGAACTTCAAGTTGCAGGTGATATGTGAAACTTGAAAATTAATAGGCACTAACCATCCGCCTTGAGTTCACTCCGAACATTTGACCACTCTGCCATGAGTTTTAAAGTATTCCTGCCAGCGGATTCAAGCCCGCTGTCTGAGAACCCCAGTGGCAGGAGTCATGAAACTACAAGAAATCACAAAATTCCAAGAAAACATAAATATTTTTTTTTCTTACACCCTTTTCCATATGCATCTGAACTGCACAGAGCCTACTGCTGAGCTGTGACTGGTCAAGCAGAGGCTCTACCTGGGAGTCCGGAAACATTAAAAGCTTTCAGTGAGGGACCTTCTTGTAACCTTCCTGGAAAGCTGCTGCTCCTGCCGTGCCAGCCAGCTCGCCTACACCCACATACTTGCGGGCTCCTTCAAACAACTCTCCTCTCCGAGAGCTAATATTGACTCTTCTCCATGTTTTCATTAAGTCTATTCTTTATTACAGTTTCTATCAATATGCCCTGTACATTTACTGTCTGCAGCTCCTTGCAATACTCACCAAGCTCCAAAAGAAAAAAGAAAAAGAAAAAAAAAAAATGCGAAAAGGAAAAAAATCCTGGCATCGCATTTGTAATCTTCTATTCTTCAGCATCAAGGCTGACTTAAGTAATAGGTTACACACCAGAGTCAGCGGCTCATCAAGTTCACATTCAAATGCTTTTAGAAATCTTGATTTATACCATCTGGTCCTGATGATTTGTTACAGTTCCTTTCACCAATTAATTATAAATCCTATTCCACTGACACTTCAATTTGAGACAGTTCCTCAGAAAAGTCTTCTGGAAGAAAAAGGCTCCAATGTGCACAACTCACCCTACAATCCTCTCACATGCAAAGAAATAGTTTAGTTTCTACATTTGCTTTCCTATCTTCCTGAAATGCTCCTTTTACACCTGGAAGCCAATCTATTTGGAAAAGGTTTTATTAGTGGCTTTTACTTACAGTCGTTAATAAGCCCATCTTCAATCTCAGAAGCAGACTTTCCTATTTCTTTCTTACATTCAACTTTCCAGAATTCATGCCCTTTTCTAGTTTCTTTGTTTTCTGATGGCTGCCTCTTTGTGAGATGTGTCTTTTGACTTCTAGTAATCATCTTCAATTTAACAATATTGGCTTTTCCCCTCCCAAAAAACCCTTTTTTTTATTGGTGGCATAAGTCTGCTCTTCACCACTGTCTTTAAGCAGTCACTGTGCATCCTGTGGCCACTTTAAAATTTTAGCTGTTTCTTTTACAAAGGAAAAAAGAAGAGAGAAGGAATTCTTATCTTCATAATTTTCATGTCATTCTCATCACAGAAGTTGAATATGACAGTGTTGGGGGGGTTTATTGCTCTAAAATCCAGTAGAAGACAGCCGCTGTCGCAGTGGCTCTACTTCCACCTCAAACCGACCGCACCAAGACATGATTCTCTTCTCAGGGACTCTCCACCGAGCTGCTCCACGAAACAGTCGTTTACGACACTTCATGCATAATCCCTGCATAAAACTTGTCTTGACATGATGGCAGCCCTGTAAGGGTAACAGAGGCTGAGTTTTTTGTTCTTGGTAATCTTTTAGCTGCATAGATCAACTGCTATTGATGCGACAAAATAGTTGTATTCGTTCAACTGAAAACAACCACTATTAGATATATCCAGAACCCCAGCAAAAAACGAAAAAAATTCAGTTTCCATCCACTACACCTGGAGAGGTCAGATGGCCCTACAAATATTATGCAAATATATTGTGTTGATTAACCCCAAGTACCACCTTTGGTTTCACCCAAAACATTTTCCCAGAGGAAGGCTGAACAATCAGTCCAGAGTGTTGAGATGATTAGTACAGAAACACCACCAAAACCTCCAGCTGAGATCAGGGCTCACAGTAAAAAAAAAAAAAAAAAGATACTTCACAAACAGACAGGAATATTACCCAATCCATACATTTCAGTTGTAAAAAGCCTACAAATAATACTGAGATTTGTAGTTGCATTGTCCCAGAGACGGGCTGCATGAGAATTACATGATCAACACTATTCTTTCACTTACTTTTGCCTAAGAGCAAACCATAAAGCTACAGTAATAAAAAATGAAAAATTACTACTTCCAGCAAATTATATTTTTTTGGTGACTTTACTTGAATTTTCTCGGCTAGAAAATTAAAAAAATCCCAGAAGTCAGAGGCAGAACAAACCTGTAAGGTTACCCTGTCCTCAGATTGCTCCCACTATGTATTTCCTAACAGCCTGCCCAATACAACTACTTACTGCCAAGTTACAAAGACCTGTACAAAATTCAGACTACAAATAAAATGAACATAGTTTCTGTAAAATGTTTCCTCAACTTATTAGAAATCTTTGCAAGTTTGAACAGGGAAGAAAAACCAAACCCGTCAGTAATTTCAGTGAAATATCATGGGGAAATTAATGAATTTATCATAAGGCTACCTCACCAGGGAGAGCAGAAAGGTATGAGATAAAACAAACTTCCACTGTGGACTGGAATATGATTACAAAATAAGGAAAAAAAAAAAGCTGGATCACTTTCCAGTAGTAGTTTAATTCTTGGAAGGCTGTTATTGAAAAGCAAGATTCATCAATATGCCTTGCTATAAAATCATGGAAAAGTGGGCAAGAAGCAAGCTAGTAAAATAACTAACGTGATTTGTATGGTCACTAGAGATTGCTTTAAACATCCCACTGTGTTAGTAGAAGCCATTTTTCAAATCTACTTTTAAAGAACAGCTTTTGAACATGGCTAATGCTCACTGGAAAATTTTTTCTCCCCAGATTACTCGGGCAGAGAAAAAACAAGCTGTATTCTAGGAGCATACCAAATTATACCGAATAATTAAGGAACACAACTGTGTATGGATGTCAGGCGAGACAACAGCAGAAGAAATCAGGTGAACGACTCAATATCCAGAGGTCTGAACTAGTCATTAAGTTTGATCGTGATGCACCAGATGCAGAAAACAAGATGTGGCTCTTAGGAGAAACCTGGATCTCTCGCTTGGGAAGTCTAGAGACAGTGGGCTCAAAGGATTTTCCTCACTACGAGGGATCAGAGAATAAAAAGTCTGAGCATTTAAAAAAAAAAAAAAAAGGAAGCAACAGTAGGGATTGGAATTATGTTGCTTCTTAAACAAGAAAATTAACAGTCCAGTACTAGAGATGGGTGCCAGGACTCTGGGTCCCCGTTCTGCCCTGAGCGCACTTTTCCAGGAATTACAGGTAATTGGCACCACCAAAGCTAACTCTTTTGTATTTCAAGCCGAACTATTCTACCTCAAACTAACTTGCCCATGTTTGCCTTGATAGCATGCCTCCACTTTAATCCGGAATCGGCTTACAGCACTCTTTCCAGTACCTGACACGCAGTGGTGACCTGACTGCAGCACAGCGGCCACAGCGCCGGCCCACAGTCACGCCTCGCAAACCAGCACAAGCTCCGGGAAGGTCCCCACCACCGCCCAGTATGTGCAGCATCCCAGGCTTTGCAGCATCCTGGGATTTGCACCAACAGAGCCGTCGTTATTGCACATCAGTCTCCTGTAAGCAACACGAGCAGGGTGGGCTGGAAGAGGAGGAAAGGACATTTGTCAGGTGGGACCTTTGAGGGAGGCATTTGTGCATCACAGGACTACGTAAGAAAGCTAAGATAGCAATTCCAAACCTCTCAAAGAAAAAGTATCTGCATCACAGTGCTTGACAGCACTAGGTTTTCAGGAGACAAAGACCCTAGCAAGAGGAGAAGCAGGAGATGCGAATATCCATCTTACCCAGAGCAGAGTGGACTTGTTCACGCCAGGGGCTGAGGAACAGCAAAGCAACACTTTGAACAGCCCTTACCCATCTAAAAGTCAACCTGAAACGGGAGAGAAGTCAGAACCCTTCCCTGTTTCTGTGTAGTGTATTTTTTGTTTGAGATGTTTTGAAAATACTAGAGGAAATTATTTACAGCACCATTGATATGTTAGCCAACTGCTAATACACTTCCATTGACAGTCTTCTAGCAGAGACATCGCAAACTGTCCAGAGTTGCTGCTACAAGTACAATATATCAAAATTAATCTGGCACCTGTGTAAAATTTGGCAGTCATACCCAATAAAGCGTTTCGACCATGATGTAGCAGTGACTGACAACTCGAACAGAGAGAGCTGGGGACAAAGCTCCTCTCCACGCCTCATTACAGTGCCGCACCAGTCAATATACGCAGCACTACCTGCTATCGCTACTACGGCCATTATTCGTTACAGCGGTCTACAGAGAAACCAAATGCCCTCCGGAATCTCAAAGAGTGCAATTTGCCTGTAAAACACCAGCAGAAAATGTCAAGTTACTAGGAGAGCCCCTAGAAGGAAACGGCAGCAGGGCCGTACGCATCACCAATGGGTTGCACCTTGTACAGCAACTGGGGAGGAAACATATAAAGGAGAGCAACTCAGCCAATTTAAATTCAGAGAACAAACACATCCTTAACCAACGCACCACCGTGTAGCCATGAAATATCACACAGACGTTTCATTGCCGTTTTATGTTCTTGACATTGTTGTGTTTCTCAACGCACTGCCTTGCCAGCAACGATTAGCAGAAACCTGAGTGCCAGTGGAGAATGAGTCCTGCGCCTCGTGCCCCCTTCATGGGCATTCTGCAGTCACAAAAATATGTCCTATCGGGATAACTCATTTGTTCTTCGTTTGTACTGCACAGCACTTAACGAGGTTGTGCATAATCATTTGAAGGCATGCAAATCATTTTTATTTTGTGTATTACCTAGGAAATTAAGTGCTGCCTTCTCCTTTATCTTGTTAGCACAAGTCATTACATCTTTTTCATATGCCAAGATAAATTTAACACATATTCATTGGTTTCCAAGGAAAAAGAAACTGTAGGCATCAAATTATACCTAAAATGCATTTAATTCCTTCTGCTCTTTTAATTGTATGTAAAAAGCTTGATTTTACCCTGGTACAAACTTCAGCTTCCCCAAGCTTACTACTAAAAATGTTATTTTCCTGTCAATACCACCCGCTTCCTATTTTATTTTTTGAGAAAGCTAACTACCTTTGAAAGATGCCACCTTTTTTACTGACATACTATTTTCAAATTATAGCTCTATCTCTGTTAGTAAAACCTTACGTGACCACCGAATACAAAATGGGTTTCCTGGCCCAAACCACCTTTTCCTTTCTGATGCACCGAGGTCTCTCCTGCTGCAATTTTAATGAAGTTCCTGCTCCTGCGTTCATGTATTGTGGGCACACGTCCATCATCGCTCCCCATGGGGGGGCAGGCAAAGCGTTAATCCTTGCCTCTGAGCCAGCAGAGGGAGCACAGAACATATTTAGACCAAGATTCATAATTGATTCTTTAAAAAAAAAAAAAAAAAGGAGTTGGTCAGAGTCATTAAAATCACTTGGATTTTAAGCGACATCTTCAATCAGGCTGCAGAAAAGCACGGAGTTAAATATGGGGTTAAAGCCCAATAACAACAGCTCTTCTAGCACCATAAAGCACTGATGAAGCCTTACATAATAACGTATTTTCAATTATTAAATGAGCAAAATATGGTTTTGTTTTGGAGCCACGTTGAACAGCCACAAGGGTATTCTCTTTAAGCACTCAGCAGAGTAATGAATTGATCAGCTGTGAAGGCTGGCAGAGGAACAGCGGCTGCCTCCAAGCGCCACCTCTTCCAAGCAGCTCCGTATCTGTCAAGGTCTCGACTTCTGCTAAGGGTCCAGCGGACATCCGCCCCGAAAATAGATCCTGGCAAACCTGTTTAAAAAAAAAACTACTCAAGCCTCCACCAGAATGGGAAGAGAAATCACACCTTGCTTTGAGTTTTATTTAAGGAAAACAGGGTGTAAGAAGGAAGGAAGGCAGGCTCCAATTTTACTTTTCCAATAAAAGCTAAAAAATTAGTAAAAAAGAGCAAGCAATTTATTTCTGCACCATCCAAGGTCTGGGTACTCATTAGCGCATATAACCGATACATTTTGTGATGACCGTTTTAGTACTGAGCTTAATTTACTTTGTCTTTCAATAACACAGTATTTCTTTTCACAAAAATGAACATAATGAGGAAAAAATACATACAAAACATGCAAATTAAGAAATTCAAAGATGTAACAGTACGCTGGGCGTTGGTACAAAGAATGAAGCCTCAATTTTCTTGACTTAGTCTAGAACATTTGAATATTTTTCCTATTAACTCCACCATCAACATTTTCCTAATGAGCATGCCCAGACAGAGTAACATTTGCTATTGAAGTATGTGTCAGAGCAGCAAGTATAATCCAAGAGGAAAAGGACGGAAAAAGACTGGGGACTGCAAGATGACCGGGAATATTTTGTTGTATAAACGCCTGATACCCAAATTATGGAAACGAAGGTTAAGACCCTCCCATAGGATGCCTCTACTAACAGCCAGCCTGCCGGGAGCCTTCAGGGAGCATCAGAGCCGATGCAAATGAGTCGGCAATTAAGGTTCACAAGGTCACTTTCACTCTGAGAGCCTTTTCCCGCGTTCATTATTACGACCTCATACTGTTGGAGCAAAGGACGTACTCTGACATGGGCAACCAGCCAAATGCATCCCTTTCTCCCTCCCATCTCCCATCGCAGGGGCAGCTGCTGCCCAAAACCCGGAGCTGCATCGGCTCAGCCAGCACCGGCTTATCCAAGTACAAGCTTCTCCACCCTACACTGCTCCCAACACGTTCTTGCAGGTGTCTCCCACACTTTTCTAATTTTTTTTTTTTCCCCTTTTAATTGAATGAGGCAGACCTAGCGGTGGCCAAGAAGGGTAGGTCCTTCTCAAAAGCTCACAGCACAGCAGGCTCCATGCAATTAACAAAAAAAAAAAAAAAAAAAAAAGTATTTCTAAGTGTAGGTGAAGTTGTTCCAGAAACTAAATAAGAAGTCAGGAAACCTTCACAGGAGACACCAGGGCTCAACTCAAGTTTTGGGTTTCTTTTTAAACTAAGTTTTATGTACGCTTTTTGAATGGGCATGTTAGTACCTGATGCAGAGGTCTCCTCTTGTCCTATTCCAAGATCATGGAGGGAAGAGAGTGGATTTCCTTGTTTTCATCTCCTTGCAGATATAATGATTTAAGAGCTTTTCTCTCTTTGCTGGCTGAAGACTGGAAAACTGCAATTTTTCTGGAGAAATGTCCTCACTCTTCTGGTCGCTGTATCTGGAGGGAACAAAGGGGTCCCCCCGAGCCTGCCCAGGATGGGGGTCCAGCCACTGTGCTGTTGTCCTTAAGCATTTCCAAGCAGCTGGAATGCTGCTGCCTGCCCCAGCAGCCAGGGAGGTGGCTTCACGTGCAGCCACCCAGGGTCCCACTGGGATGCCTGCACACAGCACCGGGCACACACTGTGAGCCTCCGCACCACTCAAGTTTTATTCTTTTTTTCTTTTTCAGTAACTCACAACTGCCAGAACTAACAAATATCGGTGACTCTGCAGCCCCATGCACGCCTCGGCCACCTCCCCCAGTGTGACACCGGGGATGTTCTCTCTCAAAACAGAGCATCATCATCAATGTCAGTATGCTCAAAACCATCACTCCATTGCAGCTGTCCCAAGGCACTTTCCTTTTGCATTCACCGGAAATAACAAACAGTAGCAACTTTTCTCCTTAAATAGCTCATTCTGTTGGCACAGTGTTTAGACACATCAGCTAACACCAGCTAAACGTCCACGTTTTCTGTATCCATCAATAGTTCTCCAGAGTACCGGCACAGTAAGGTGTTTTGTATAATCCACTCCCCACAGTTATGCCTTTTAGTGATGCATTGCTCCTAATGGCTATTGCCAGAGGCTTTAAAGCACTGGGAAAGGGTGGACGGCCTTGCCTGGGGTCTCTCAACAGTGTGAACGTTTTGTGCGTATGTAAATTGCAGATTTCAGATGTCACTGCTTTAAACAGAACGGTGCCTCTAATCAAATTAGGTCTGATTCTGGACACCCAAGAGACCCAGAACAAGAAGTACTACTTCACCTCCACGTCTAAAGCTTTTGCAGCATCTATCAACACAGGAGTAAACAATGAAATAAATCTGTGATGTTCCACACATCAAGAAAATGTGCCTTCGCATTTCTGACTTTTGCAAACACATTTAGATTAGATATGCCTGTCTCTCAGAGCAGACCTTAAATTCCAAAACGAATAAACAGGTAAGTTATTTTTCACACAACACTACATCTATATCGTCTTAAAACATAGCAGAAGCAAACTGATCGTAAAATTGGGGATTTTTTTCCCCCCCTCTGCCTGCACGCACATGGTGTACACATTACAGGCACTTGCTGGAGGTGTCATTCCTTCGTGCACTTAACAGCTCCTCTGGTCTACTTTGCTGTGAAAAATTCTAAACCATGCTTGAGTCTCTCTCATGCTACAGAAGACCGTTAAATACAGTTTCCACCACAGGGCACCTGATGGGTTTCCACATCTCTGCAGTGCTCGATTACATGGAGAAAAGTAAAATGGTGAGACATATGGAAACTAAACTTTAGGATACCAAAACACAGACACTGTTGCAGCCTTCCTTCCTGCTACATGACTTCCACCACACTTGTCAGCCAGCCTCAAGATGCACAACCTGAAGATGACGAAGCTCAGACTCTCCCAGCCACTACAAAAACCTTGTCTATGTGCTCCAGTGCTTCTCACCATCATTCTACGTTTGTGGACATTTCAAACGGAAGTAACTTTACATCAAAAATATGAATCATTTTTCTGATAAATACGTCAATATTTCTTCACTTTTCTGCATTAAGTTTAAATCAAAAGCCTCCAGAAATCACGCAACCATCCAGTAAGAGGCAGGTTCATAGCAAAACTAATGAATGACTTACAGTGACAAAAAACACAAGCCTCCCAAAACGCAGCTTCATGGACAGCCCAGCATGCTATCAGACCTCAGTGGTCAAGGCAACAGAATTTAAAACACTCCAAAAGACTTTTTTCTCCAGTGAGGTAAGACATCATATGTTAAAAGTTTTATAAGTGTGCTAGTAGACTCATCATCACAGCCAGAGATATTTGGATTAATATAAAAGCTGCATAATTAATTTCCTCTATCAATTTTGTTCTGCGATGATCTCACATCTCATGATGTAAGCACCATCTTTTTTGACTGATGGCCTATGAGCTGATGATGCATTGTCACCTGCTGTCCTGCTGTTTGGCCACACAGTACATGTGTTTCAAGCTAAATGGAAGAGAGCCTCTTTTTAATGGCAAGAGGTTTGAACTCAGAAACCGGCCAGTGTAACCAAAATTACCCATAAATCCATATCACCCATTAACCTCAGACCCCCCTGCGTACCACCCTTCACAGGCAGGCTCTGCTATGCACATCTCCGCACATATGGACCGATGGAAGAAACCACCTCCCTGGGGCTCTGCTCTTATACAGAACGAGTTTGGTTGTGCCCAAAAACTGCAGCTATTAGAGCCGGGGGAGGGGGGGGGGAAGGGACACGGGACACGACACAGATGCTCTCCCTCCCCAGTGCTGGCAGGTTTTTCATTTCCTAGTATCTCTATGTAACTAAATCCCTAATGAATTTCCCACATGATCCTTGCGCAGCTCCAAGCTGCCCCGAAACACAGCCTTAACCCCCCTCCTGTCCCCACCCAGATGCTCCCGGCCAAAGACAGACAGACGGTATTGAAAGGGCCGGCCAAGATTTCCACCAAACACTTGCCACTAGGAAAAACACGACATCGTTCCCTGTATTTCTGAATAAAACACCTTACAGAGGATCCAGTCATGACATCGGGCAGGGAAGCAGCACCCAGCAAGGCTGATGGATGTAAGGGGAGAGTTGACTCTGCAGGAGAAGGACGCATCGTTGAGATTCATATGTTTTTTTTATCTCCCTATTACAGATGGGGACAGAGCTCTCTTTCAGAGAGCACTCTTCCTCCTGCCACCCTCTTACCCGCAGGGAAAGGCTATGGCAGAGCCACCCTCTCCCGAGGCTGTGTCATGAGCCGAGCCAAATGCCAGGAGAAGACAGGGCTGCCCAGCTGTGCTCCTCTCTCCACCCCGCAAGGCATGTCACACTAGCACGGCGTTTCCTTCTGGATAAGGAACTACGGATCCTCAAATTATTGATTTGACTTTTAGGGCTGATAGTATGCTCAGCTCTAAACCTGCATTTGCTAAGTTTTACAAGGCTTAATGTTACAGCACGCAGCAAATTAACCAGGGGGCTGGGTCAGCTCGAGGAGAACTGAAGAGAAATTACACTTCTACAAAATGTGTTTCTTCAAAGCTTACAGAAGTCAAAAGGCGCGTGAGGACGAGCAATTGGTATTTGAGATGCAAAACTGGCAGCGCAGTCTCAGAGACCAGAGCAGATCCCTCCCCACACAGCGCACAGGAATTCCAGCTCAAATCTAGCCCAAGACAATGAAATCCGGCACACGCTCGACGATGCAAATTTCTTTCCCTCCCAACCATAATCCTCAGAAACCATCCCCAGTGCCGTCCTGTTTTATATAACGTACACCTGTTCTACAAGCAAATGGAGGATTATCTTCGCTATCTCAACTCTGCTCTGAATTTTATTGAGTAATGTTTTTAAAAGTTCCTGCTGGAGGGCTGGTGTTCATTCAAACAGTGTAAACTGCATCTGACATGTTGGCGTTGGTGTGCAAAGCAACCCGAGCGAAAATCCACCACTGCCCAGAGCTGTATTACACGGAGGCTGGGGTCTCATACATCTTCATAACTATACAGGTGACAACAGGATAGCAGGATTCGCCAGGCAATGCGGAGATGAGCTGGAGACACTATCAGCTGAGGATAATTCCCCCAGTTTCCTCACGCACAAAGCTTCAGGAAAGGAAAAAAAGGAAAATGTGAAAACAGATTTCTAGCAAGAAAGTAGATTATTTTGCATTGTGGAGAAAAGCAGCCCATCTCATGTCCTTTAGCAGCGGCAGCACTAGCACTTCAGCAGAAGCGGCTCTTTCTACCATCAATAAGCATCCATCCAAAATTGCAATTGAAACTGTGCCTGTGTAAACTTCATTATTCCACTCCATGCCAGAGGTTCCTTCTTAGATGCATACTAAAATCTTACAAATAAGCTTTTTTGACTGAACTGTTTACCCACTGTTTTCCTTACTATCAGTCAACACCTACATACATGCAAAATAAAGGTACAGGAAGAGTGCAGGCAAATATTTGATGTGAACAGATTGGCCCCACTTTGCTCAGCTCGCAGTATACCTAGCAAACAGCTACAACATACAGAATGAAAAAGAATAATTAATCCCCAAATACCAGATTAACAACACACTTCCCTCAGATCATCACTTTTGTTTTAGCACCTGGCAAGTCTATAACTAAATTTATCTCCTTTTCTCATCAAGTTCTTTGCAGATACCACCTAGAACGTTACCTAGAGAATTAGAGTACTGCTTGGACAACCTCAGAAGACCAATGCCATGAGCTGCATTTTCTTCGTTTCACCTACAGAGAATAGTTTGGGCATGCAAAGTAACATCAGTGGTTCTTGACACACCTGCACGCTCCCCAGCTAAAAAGCTTTAAAGTGTGTGCTACATCATTAAGGCATGTCCTGGTTTAAAAAGTTAAAAATGTTTTTGCTCTACCTTGTACATCACAGTGCAACCGTAGAAGAGGAAAGCGTGGGTCAGTTAGCTTGTACGTCAACCCCTGTGCTATTGCACCTCACCATCCCTCGAGGGTTGGCATATCTGCCACAGCTTCACCATGGACGAAGGGTTATGAAAGTCAGATCAGCAAAGGTATGCTGCAGGCTTAGCCAACATATGCAAGCGATCGATATCTGAAATTATAAGCAAGGTTCCGACTACATTGCGTACACTAGCAAAGACTTTTGCCTCCAAATCAGCAAGCTCCAGCATTTGTGGGTGACTGTAAGTTAGCCATCCAGGTATCTACTGTCCCCAAGTAGTTATCTGGAAATTGCTGACAGACAAAATCCAAAATACCACTGCAACAGGGGAGTTTCTTGCATAGCAGCTGCCAGAGTAAATTACAGAGTAAATCCCAGCTCTTGAGGATTTTCAGCAGAAATGTAATCTCCTACCAGGACAATGGAAGATGCTCTTGATAAACACTACAAACTCTCATCTTAATTTCAGTATAGGAGACTTACAGGACCAGGGCACTGCAGGTGTAATCAGTCAGCAACCCAGTTGTTCTAACTATAGGAAGAAATGAAATTAAGGCTCTGAGTGGAATGGCATTAAGAAAACAAAATAACTAGGTTCACAGTAACCTTTTACACAATGGTATTTTGAATTAAGAAAGTACATTTAAATGTACTTAGAAGAACACAAGTTTCTTCGTATGGAAGTTGAGGAACACATCTGCATGCTGTGACTTTATCAAAATGTCACCATTACAAATCTCAGCAATGACTAACAACCAAGCATAATTCAAGAAACAATACTACTAAATTTGCATTTACACATAAGCTCCATGCAACCGAGACAGATAATGGCTAGCAAAAGAAGCTGGTGAGAGGTTTTTTCCTACCCCTTTCTTCCATCTGTGGGAAGTCCTTTTGCAATATAAGGCAAAAAAAATGATCATCCGTGTGTATCAAGGAAGGACCAAGAAAGAAACACTCAGCTGAAGGTGTAATAGTAAAGATAGCAGAACCGATGTCTAAGCTCTCTCGCAAAATATCCTAATAAAAATCCTTTCTCAGGGTGGGTTTTTCGTTTAGACAAAGGCCATGCTCTCCAGACACTGTTGCTAGCTCAGTCTTTATAAATGACTGCACAAACAGCTCCACTTCTGAAATAAGGAGTATCAAATGCACTGTCTTCAATCAGGTAATTTGCTCTGCTAAGACATTTTCAGGACCACCTTCCTTTAAATACCAAAAAAAAACCCACGGCCTTCTCAACAAGCAAACTACAATGAACTGCTTGCTAGAAAACATATCCTCTTCTATTTATTTTACATGTTATTTAATATTTCATTTTGAAGGAAAAGAGCTCCAAGTCATAAACAGAGCACTTATCCGATTCACTAAAAGTTGACAAATTCTAGTACCTGCATATTATTTCTTACATGCAGTATTAACACCATGTCTTGATTAAAGGGCAGCACAAGGAAGGCATCTTCTACAAACACTCTGGTATTATTTTACCATTAATATATAATCAGAAAGTTTATACCCATAAATAACCATATATGTATACAGCACATTATCTAATACATGTGTTTTGAAATATATCAAGGCTAAACCATTGCTCAAGATAATGATGCAAAGTGTTGACTTAAAGTGTGCATTATTTACAAGAACAAGCACCAGCTTCAGAATTTCAAGCTCAATTTTCGCTAGATACAATCTAAATTGCATTAAAAGCATATATATTGTGCTAACAAATAAAACAAATCCTCCAGAACATTCTTTTTAACCTGCTTTTTTATATATCTATAAAATACATTCATGTAAAAAAAAGTATATTCTGTTGATGAGATAGTAAAAATAAATAAATCCAGTCTGCATTTGAATGAATTTTCAATATGAAGTATATAAAATTATGCTGCCTCTATAGCTTAGAGGAAGAACAAAAAAAAAATAAAAATGTAACAGCACTGAATTAGGCATTGCACAGAATTTATTTTTTCCTAAACAGAAGCGGATTTTGCAATAAACCACTCTTTTCTTCATTCTGCACTGCTGTCTGGCAACTCTAATCTGGTATGAAGTTTGCAAAAATGGTCTGTTTTTTCTTAAAAAAAGCGTTATACAGGAAGGAATCCTGTTAACCCACCAGTCATCCTTCTAGCAAAGGATACATTATTAACCACAAAAGTACAAATAGCAGCATAAGGTTCAAACCTCCAGACCACATGAACTCATCATCCCTTCACCCGCTTTAAATCAAACCGTAATCCAAACTAATTAAAAACTAAACCCAGGGCTGGGAAGAGAGCTTTTGTTTTGAAGAGAGCTGAGAAGCTTCGTTAACCTCTTCTCTCCTATCAGCTTTTCACAACACAGAATTACTCAAACTGAAAGCCCCTTGCACTCACATAGGGTCGGGCACTGCAGCCTTAACGAGAAAGTGATTTTCTCGCAGCAAAAGGTTGCAGGTACACATTACACCATTACCCGCATCCACAGAAGTCATGGACCGATGGACACCCCAGCTGTGATCTCAAACTCTAGCAACTTGAGTTTTCCAGCAAAATGCAGAAATACATGATCCAGATGTTTTTGTCTCTTGTGGGAACTATTCCACACGCATCAGCTTCATGGGACAACCGACCGGCTGTACCCGAAGCATCAGTAGACCCCGAGCTCCAGAAGATGCACCATGCCGGCAGGCTGGAGCTCACCTGCCACTGCCCAGCTGTTTCGGAGGAGCAACGCAACCACCACAGCGATGGATCTCGAATGAGCCTCCGCTCCCACACACCCACTTCTCATCCAGTCGTGTCCCCCCCACCTCTTACCAGTATGTCCATCAACCTCATGCTCATGTAAATCATAACTAAATCGCTCCCTGAATTGCTAAGTCAGCACAATCCTCTTCTACGGGTACTCGCAAAATTGCTTTACAAACGGCTAAAATGAATTTAGAATAATTCCATTACCGCAACACCACGGATATCACAACAGTATGTGTGGGGCTTCACAACCTCAAGGAATAGTAAAAATAAAAATTAGGCTTTTATGAAAACATTCCTAAGCTCAAGGTACTTGTACAATCAGAAGTTCACTCTCCTGAACAATATTTACACAGATACAAAAAGCCATCTCAAGCACAGGGCATGAATCCTATAGTGTAAATCTGTATTCTGCTCTCACGCGGTGAGTAAATCAGCATTCAAACAGCTACGTTAGCAACAGCATATGAAAATGAACTACTTTCTAGATATCTGTTGTATTTTGCAGTCTGAATGTCAATAAAGAATTTGGATTCATTCTGAGCCAACAGACCATCCAGACTGGTTGGGCACAAGAAGTTTTTCCTCTTGTGGTAAGTTAAATAAGTTTGAGTTTTTTCCCTTCCTGGAAGAAGTCGGAAACCTATGGCTTAAAATTTGAAGTGTTCGATAAGTCTCAGTTACTGGAAGACTAAAAAGGTTTTACTTTGAGATCGGAATTAACTAGCTTTGTGATCTCCTGCAATGCTCAGATTTATTTCAGCTAAGAATTACCCTTCTCCACTGGCCACTGCTATCATGGCTCAACAGCTAGTTCCAAGCTGCTATTAAACTATTTATTTGGAGAGATTAACACTAACGGAATGAAATTTAGTATTTTATTTAATATATACAAGGCCCACTTTCAAAAAAGTTAAAGCACCAAGTCTACAGGGCAGAGTCACACTAGCTCAGCAAGCCCAGGGAGCATGACGAGACCTACAGCGACAGCTCTCTCCACCCCTGCTCAGCTCCACATACTTCCTGAAACTGCAGGATCAGTCAGTCCTGGCATCCAGTGAAATGGTAGGTTAACCAGAACACCACAAATCCCTTACACTCAATTGAAATAGCCACTTTGCAAGTTTCTTTATGCTTAAGATGTTTTCTTCTTGCAACATCTTGAAAAATTAGTCCTTCATGCCAAAAGGACAACTGATCAAGAAATGACCAGCAGCATCCCAAAAGGTTGTGAAATTCTTCAAGAAAGAGCTGATAAAACACAGACCAGGTCTGCAAGCAAAAAAAACCCAAACGCTCTCCTCTTCAGCAATGCCTTGACTAAAAAAAGGGTTAAGAATAAGATACCACACCACACGAGTGTAATCCTGCACCTCCCACATCTTGTACTGTGTAGGAGTCGTACTGTGTAGGAGTTGCCCACCCTTTCCCTCCCTCTGGATGACTAACTCCGCAAACATTTCACCGGGATATCTGGAAAGCAAAGTGCATTACAACTGTCTTAAATTCATCCATTTCACAGAATCTGCTGAAAACACAGGATTAAATCCCCCGGCTGGGAGGCACAACTGCCTGGATCGCTCCTTCAGCTGGTGACCTCCCTGCCCCTGCTCCGGGGCTCTAGAAATTAGGGTGCAGCTCGCACGACAGCTGAGCTAAGCCAAGGCATCACTGCCACCAAAGAGCACCGTCCCATTTCTCACTTCTGATTGTGCTGGTCCCGCTCTTATTCCAGCACCAACACCACTCCCGTTTAGCTGGTGCAAAGAGCTAAAAGCTCCTCTAAGTTTTGTTGCCAGCCCTAACCCGGCAGAGCTGCTAATTATGGGGTTACTCCCCACCACCACACCAAGCTCGCACTGGTACCAGCACAAGAGAAGCACGGGTTGGCGGCAGGAGCAAGACCTCCCCCAGCACCTTGCCTCAGCTATACCATTGAAAAAAAACAGAACAAAGCAACGAGGCGGGACAGCAAAGGGTTGAATCAGAAGCACCACTGGAATCGCAGAACTGTAGGGGTTGGAAGGGCCCATCAGAGATCACCTAGTCCAACCCCCTACCAAAGCAGGTTCACCTACACCAGGCTGGACGGGAATGCATCCAGGCAGGTTTTTAATACCTCCAGACAAGGATACAGGGGAAAAGGGGGGAATCCTTTTATAAACCTTTCAACTTCGGGAAGTTGAAAGCATGCTGCGATAAAATTGGTAAGTACAATTTTTAAGGTGAAAAGCTGCTAAAACCACTACATCTTTGATCTACCAAGTCCCCTAAAAAACTGCATCAACCGCTAATTACCTTCTGTAAACATGTTTTCTATGTTCTCCCTGCAAATTGTCTTGCTTCAACTATCAATTCTGGCTTTTCCTGTAGCTTTCTTCTTTCCTTTTTTTCTAAATTGGTATCTTTCTCTTATTTAAGTATTTCTAAGCAACAACCATGTCACCTTTTCACCTTCTCTTCAATAAACAGTCTGAGCTTTAAATCACTCACTGAAGCATCTCCCGAACTTGAATCACTCTTGAAGATTTTATTGAAAACACTCAAAATACTGAACGTTTTTAGAAACATAAACATTAAAACAGGACACAAATATTCCTACAGCAACTACATCACTACCGAATGCCAAGACAGCATCATCTTAGTATGTTCAGACAATACTTTCCCCAACTATAAAACTCAAGAACTTTTTGGGTCTTTTAACCACAGAATCAGTGGCAAATGCCTTAAAAATCAGATACAGTAAGTTGTATCCTCTTAGACTAAGTGGGGTAGAAGTGGCAGACAAAGAACAATGACATGTAAAACAACACAAAAAACTTTGTATTCATGTGTCTGAGGGATAAGTCCCAATTAAAGAAAGATCTTCAAGAAAAATTTCCAGCTCTCCAACTTTTGCTTTTATCACCCTCGCGCTCTCTACTCTAATCAGCCTTTTTGCTCCTCCTTATACCAAAAATAAACCAAAAGAAAAGTCAAAGTAATAACATCAAATAAAACGTATGAGGTTTTTTTGCTGCCTCCACTACAAGTAAACACCAGAGATGCCATTTATGAAAGCAACCCAAGGATGGTAAAGGAAAATATAAAATATGCATTTACGCATAAATATTTTACATGGGTGAGATAAGGCCTTTATAGTCAAACTGGGTGCGTTTTCAGGCACAATTTATTACATTTCATGCAACTTGCAGAAGGTTTTCTATTTCATATAAATCCCTGAAGTATCATCTTTATGAATGCAAGCAAAACACGTCCCTTCATGCCCATTTTATTTGCCTTAAATTCTGGTTTTGGACACTTTCAAGTCAAAATCAATGTTACACTTAATATACTCTACAAAAACAAACAGATCTTTCTTCATTACTGCTAATAGTAACTTTTATAAACTTTAAAATACAGAGTTTGGTTTAATGAAGTCCTAGTGATTGACCTTTGTAATTGAAGCTGACACGGCTCAAGGATGACACCACTGCTGGAGGTTTCAGCAAGAGATCCTCACCCCTCTGCTGAGCAGGAGCAGGGTAGTACAAGCTTCTCCATAAATTACACAGGATGTGAATACCCGTGTTTTCTCCAGGTCTCCAAGAGGACCACCACTGCAGCACTGGCCATTATTTCCCCCTTGACTGCGTTCTGGGAGATCCCTAGATAGCTTCTCTTTAGAATCTTGGGTCCACATAGAACTAGTGACTAAGCAGAAGCAAGCCAACAACCTGGCTTTTCCACCAACGTAAAACCTCCCCTTTCCTCTCCTTGCTCTTCTTGCCTCGGTTTCTTTGATGGAAACTGAGCAGTTCAGCCTCCCACCAGCACGCTGCCTGGAACAGGGGTGACGGGCATCTGTCCTGTCCTGGTGGCAGCAAGCATCCTTCCAGCAGCAAAGAGGAACGTGCCCTGCATTGCAAATTTGTACTACAAACATTTACAAATCTGCCAGAGAAACGGGATACTGGGTCACAGCGCAGGTCACCTGAAAACTCAGCATTATGCAAAACGTGAGTCACATGCCTTCAGAAGTCATCCAAATTACTTTACTTTTACATAGGAACAATTCTCCTGGGGAGGAAAAGAAAAAAAATCCCTTTGTTAAAATAATGTAGGCTGCTTAAAAACAGTTTAATCTGATTGAGGTCCACTAAAGTAAGCCACAGTCTTCCTCTTAATACGACATATCTGTGGGCCACAAGCATCACTGTGCAGGAAAAAATCTTTATTTACGGCATCCAAAGGAGACGTACCCAACTATAACATACCGATCATCCCACTTCGAAGTTTCAGGTGTGTCTGAAACCTACCCGTGCTTTAGTAGCTTTGTTTTACAGCAGGGGCTGAGTCGAGAAGGGATCACCAAGCTGCAGCAGCACTGGCAGGCGCGTGCTCTGTATGTGGCTGCAGACACGAGGAGGATCTGCAGTTACTGGCCACGTAGGCAGGAATCGGGTATTTATACAGCTGCATCACAAAGAACTTTGAGCTGAGACAGACAACGCCAAAAGGAGAACGCTCACATTTTGTCGATACATCCATTCACACCATGGCAAGCACCACACTCAGCCCAGCGCTGCTGCGAGGAGGAGAAGGCTTCTCCTACAAAGTGCCCACCAGCACAGCGAGCAGCAGCCAGGCACTCCCATCCTCCTCTTCAGCAGCTCCCAGACACACATCCCAATCCCAGAGCTGGCACTGGCACCACCTGATGGGATGGTGTGGGGTTGGTTTGTTTAATGGAGGACAGGTTGTTTTTCTTTTCTTGCTAAAGCCTCCATCACCCATGCCGAGCAAGGTTAATGACGATAAGATCCTTTCCAAAATGTTTGTGCCAGGTACAAAGCAGGAAAACATCATCACAGCAGGAAAACATCCCTTCGCTAGATCAGTGGTGGGATCTTACCAAAAACTCTTCCCCAGATGCCCAGATCTGCAGCTGTGGGAGCGATTTGGTAAAACATCACTGCCTTCTTCTGAAGACCAATGACAGGGAGCACAGAGGCATTCAGGACCTCCTCTACTCCCCTCTACCCCGCTATACAGCCCAGGGTAGACCTATGATGGCCACGCTCCTTCAATAGCCCAGCTGGTCACAGAGTCCAGCAGCGACAATGCAGACTCCTCTGGAGGACATTGGGAAGCTGCTTTGAATTACTCTGACAACGCTGACACACTTCCTTACACATTTTAAAATACCTAAAGCATAAACAAAAAAACTCACCCTTAATTCAAGCATTCTTTAGTAGTGCTGTTCCACAGAGGTTGTGAAATCCTTTTGCATTGTATCAAAGACATATCAGTCTCCTAATATTTGCATCACCTCATGTCCATGCAGTGTTTTTCAATTACAATTCGTTATATAAAGATAACTACTAATTCGTCTGCAGTGCCGATATTTTAAGATATTGACTAGAAAGGCCTCCTTTGCAAGCCAGAAGTTTTATTTTAGCAACTATCAATACTGTTTCAAGCTCTTCTGTGATAGTCTAAACTGACCCCAAAAACGTGCATCCTAAGCCAGCTCGCTCAACTCCATGGAACATGCTGAAATCCACAGCTGTTTATAGCTGCGGCATTATGCATCTGACAGTTTTATTTGTGTAGCAGTTTATGCTTTCATTATGTTCTGTCACTTGCTACATGGAATTTGTGTTTAAGAGGATTCCACTGTATCATATCTAAGAGGTTTACAACAAAATCCAAATAGCTGAACTCACGGATACACCACATCACTAGATTTAAGGGTTCACAGTAACTTCTTGTAGCCATATTACAACATTAGCCATCTTTTTGTGAGTAGACTCATCCACAAACAATACACAACGCTAGAGAACAATTACCTTCAGGACTGATTAAATGAAAAATCAATACATAATATTATTACACCTGCCTTCCCATCATTCCATCACATACAAAAGCCGTAAGAAACAACCAGTTTTCACAAGTTTATTCTCAACTCTTAAAAAAGAGCACAGAAGCACGTTTCCTTCCAAGCCTACCAGTTAGTCACCTGTGCCAGGAGCTGAACAAGTGGCAGAACTACAGCTCCCAGTAAAAGCATGTAAATAACTGGTGACTGAGATGCCAAGAAGTAACTGGAGTAAATAAGAACCAAAATACAGACAGGCTTTCCTGCAGAAGTCACCGTGGGTTTTATTAAAAAAAAAAAAGGGGGGGCGGGGGGTGGAGAGAGAAAGTAGGCTAAACATGGAACATGTCAAGGGCAGGAAGGCCAACAGGCTACGGCAAACCTCCTCTATGTTTAGCAAACCTACATTTGCCTCCCTACGGCCGGGCAGTCCTTTTTACCATTGTGTATAGATCTCCTCATGAGGCTTCTACCTCCGACCCAGCAGCTGGGGCAAGCCACCATCTTCAGCAGCACACAGACAGAGTGGTTATATTCCACCACCTTTGCTCAGTCACCCTGATTGCAAATATCCCTTCCTTGGGAAAGAGTATTTATGGCCCCCACAACTTATTTTTCTTTTTGCTCCAACTGACCTTATCATTCATTCTGCTGCTAAATTTAACATCTCTCCACCAGAAATTCCCCACTCATGCAGGCACTTGCGCGCTGGTGGTAATTAAGTCATCTCTGAACCTTCTTGGAAATAAGCCACTAACAGAGAGTACAGAAGCTCAGGCAAGGCAGGCTCTATTGACCTCATGCCATACCCGTCCTTTTTCAAGACATTTTCTAAGAAAAAGTATCAAGAAATGCACAGCATTAAAAGAATGCAATTACATCAGCTCCCTTCCAGGTAACACCATCACTTCTTTCCGCCTGCAGCGTCACCCTATCTTACAGCTCACACAGGAGATAGGCAATCATGGCCATCAAGTTGGAGATGCAGGCTCAGCCAACGGCTCGCCAGACGTCCTGCTCCAGTGGAGGAACTGCTCTGCGTTACACCGCTCTCCAGGCTGTAATCGTGCTCCGCTCTCAGCAAATCCAATTGACAGAAAGCTTGTCTTAACTACAGATGCTTTCAGTAATGCGTTATTTCAGCTCATGTAACTGTGGTCTGTGGTGGAAAAGTCAAGCCAAGCTATGTCACAGCTTGTGTTAATTTCCACTAATGAGAACCCCAACAGTTGCAATAAATGGATCCATCCACAAAATAAGAAATTAAATATTTGGAATTACTTCTGTGAAAACAGTCTTCAAACCATTGAGGAAAGAAAGTCTGCAATCCACAAAACAAAAGACTCCTCCAGCAGAGACGTGTTTCACCCAAGAAGAACAGGGAAACATGTCAGCAACACAACTGGCCTCAAAATATCAGACAAGTAGCAGAAGCTATAAAGTTTTGAAAGATTCACCTTGTGCATTGCAGAGACACCTAAAGAGATAAGGAAAGCTTTTCTATTTAACTAGGAAGGACCAGTCAGTCCCTACCATAAACCAATGGACGCTAGACGTTATGTTCTCTGCTTTCCTCATCCATCGTCTCACCATGCAGGAGGACCAGCTGAACAACCCTACACCTTGAAGTCACTGCAGATTATGAAACACGACAGCGGCCTCGGCTCCAGCTGCAAGGTGCAACGCTGCTAGGACTGAGCATGCTAACAAGAACCCGGAGGAACCAAAGTTCACCTGTGGTTTGTTGCCTGCTCAAGTGTGACCATAAAATGAAACCCTCGCACATCAGAAGGTTGACCTCATTGTGCACTGTGTTGGACTAAATGGCTATGAGGCTCAAGGTAATGTAAGTAAAACCCGTGCTGCAGAAGTGGGGGATGTAGGCTAAATATAGACTATGGAGAAAGTGCTGAGTTCTTTTATTGCATCTCTGTCCAAGGAGTAAATAGTTTCAGTATGCTAGCTAGCACTCGTGATCTTCACCAGTGAACTTTTATCTGCTTTAACTGACGGAAGTCGCATTACAAAACAAAACACTCCTAGAAAAGGTGTGGATCTGTAAAAGTCAACCACGTAAGTGTTATTAAGTATTCATAAGGCAAGAGGCAGTGGATGAGACTGTTCACGTACCCCAAACGTGCAATGCGTATGGTAATTGGGATTTGGTGCACTAAAAATAAGGTTCTGAGCAAATTTTTGCACTTCTGATTCCTTCCTCACTACTTCCACAGAAACTGTGTATATTGAAGTCTTAAAATGCAGAAAGAGCAATAAAGCCCTTCACAGCTAGCAACTGAATTTGCAGAGCAGTAATATCTGATCTAACCCTGATGTCAAAGGCTCAAGCTTTCCAAAGCAATTTCTATTCAGACTGAAGCTTTCCAGTATTACTTTTATTTCTTTAATTTGCTCTGTTTTGTTAAGTTTAAGGAAGGTTAGGTTTGGGAAAAAAGCTCAGGGTGAAGACAAAAAATCTTTAACAATTTTGTCCCGGTTCTTTCCTCACACGTGGGTAGAAATCTCGATGACAAGCTTATCTGCATTACCGATGCTTGATTTAGTTGTCAGAAGCCTGATATTTCTTCCTCCTGCACACTTTTTGTAACATAATCATCTAAAGAGCCTCTTAAATATTCACCTATTGATCTGCTCCACTTATTTACTTCATTAACAACATACTATCACTTTTTCACTTTTACAAATAAATAGACATCTGGCATTTTAAAACACCAGTCCCACATTTCCTGGAGAACACAGCCCAATTCAGGAGTTTTGCTGAGCCCTTTTAGAGTGTTTCTTTTGCATTTAACAATTACAGGTTCCTTATATCAATCCCAAAACTGTGTCATCTAAAAGCACTTAGGAAGCATTTAGCAAGCACCAGCAAGCAGAATTACATCCAACCCATGCTGTTTCATGAGTAATTGAAACAGCCAGGTAGCTTAAATATATAACATTTCATCAGACGGCTGTTGTAAAGGCATTAATACTCATTTTTCCCTCAGTAGCCATGTCATTTCTTCCCCTTTACTTCATCTTCATAAATCCACTAGAGTCTAGATGCAGAAGAGTGGATTTAATCAGACAGCGATGCACAATTAACTTACTTTTCTCTGTGTCATTTCATGATTTAGTGACATGATGCTGTGAGTGGCAGAAGTGGAAAACAGAAAGGAGGAGGAAGCTGGGGGGGAAGGGGAGGGAATAGAAGGGGGATAGAGAGAAAAAATTAGTTGTTTTGTTTTAAATAAAGACAAAAAATTCTTGTCTCAGCAATAAAGAGCCCATGAAGTTCCAGTTTCTAAAGCTGTTTTCACAACAATTCTTTCTACAATATAAATCACTACCAAGGTCTTACAGACTTGTTTATGGCACTTTCAAAGGCTGACACAAATGAACGTGAGAAATGCATTCAATAACCCCTTCTATCATGGTTACGCTGCAGAACAGCTGATTTCTTCATGCTCCTCACTGAAACCTTCCCTATCATTGGACAGCATTCCAAGTTGGGCATCTCCTCCAGTAGTGCCAAGACTTCTCCACCTTATCCTCCTCTTCCAAATGCTTCTACTTGGTTTCAACAAAGATTTTAGTCAAATTTTAGATTTGGATTTATAGAGACTCAATTAAAAAGGCACAAAGCATACACTTGAAAGATTTAGGAAAGGTGACATTTGCCTCTTGCAGAAGTCTGCTTAATGCAACATGATGGCAGCTACTGCCATCAACAGAAGTCTGGGAGTTATCATGCACCTTTTTTTGACATTTGAGAGTCACCTGGTGGCTGACGATAAAATGCTGATTTATGATCTGTAGACTCTTATTTATTGGAGGGCAAAGCTCCCCTTAGGCAGATATTGAGACAGCATAACATACTTATAATTTTCCGTAGTCTCTTGAGAAAGCATTTTCTACAAGTTGCAAAGGCAAATCTGAGTAAGCTTGGCACTCTCGTATGCAATTTTCATTTAAATTAAGATTATAAAAGAGAATAAAATGCCCTTTTAAAAGCTTGCTGTTTTCTCTAACAAAATGGATGCCACTTTATTATAGAAACTACAATTTCTCTGGGGTTTGAAGAAGAAAACTAAGCACAAGTGTCTGTTGATTCTCCCATCACTTCTGGTGCCCTACTGAGAAAACTAAGTTATTGATAAAACCGGATTTAGAGCAAGATTTGCACCACCGCAAAATTTTACTACACTTCTGAGCAAACAATTGTCTTCTCATTGTAATAAAAAGCTTTCAGGTGTGAATGTTTAAATGATGCTGTGAAACAAGTTGTATAATTGTTAAGTATTTCCAGAAAAAAAGAAAAAAAACCCACCCAAAAATATTAAATCCTCTCTTTGGAAACTGAGCATACAACCTGAGTGAAATTCTCCATGGTATTGATCTTGCAATTCAGTAATAAGGACCATCTAAATCTATAGAAATATCCCTTTTCTTCTGGAAGAAAAATAGTCTGCTACTTGTAAAAGTTACTGATTCGAGGCAACCTACCTAAACTACACAATTAAAGTAAAACGCCTCTTAAATGGAGATAAAAGAATGCAAGAGGCCTTTGTCAACTTTAAGATGGTAACTCAGACGGCGAAGCTGACTTCAATTCTTCAGCCCTGCCATTTCTTAGGTCAGTGCTGTGACCAGGCTGAGCTCCACTTTCCATGCCATCTCAGAGCTTATGATTATTAACTGCGAGTTATTCCATAACAAGTAACAGCTACATTGTGTTATTAAACTCCCCACAGAATCTTGCAAATGGTTAACTGTCAATTCCCCTGTTTTAATAGATCTGTTTCTATGTGGTCTGCACACTGACATACAACTAACATCCAGGTTGAGATTGTTTAGTTTTTTGCCTCTCAAAGTGGCTTCTCTAATGCTCGCCAAAACACTGACCCAGGACATCCGTACAGGCTTCAGGAAGCATGTGGCTACACAAAACACAGAGCACGCACCAGCTCAGTCCCTGCTGGAGGCTGGCAACGCAGCTGCAGAAGACCCAAGCCACATGCTATATGCCCATTACTCCACTTCTCCCACTGATGCATCCGCCTGACTGCACACTTTATCTAGACAAGAAACTGAATTGTCTTGTGATCTAGTAGATCCTTTCCCCATTTCTTCCCCCACCCCTCAGAAACCCCAGTGGACACCAGGAATGAAGATGCCTCCCTCCCAGTTACTTCTGTCCCCCAGGTCTCCAGCTTCAGGTGGACCCAGGAACAGGGGAGAGAAGGCAGCAACCTGAGCTGAACACAGGTGGGAGGGCAGATGATGCTAATAGATCACAAGAAGAATAGAAGACAGGATGGTGATAACAGCAGGAAACAATTGAAAAGTGTAGTGAGGGCCAAGTGACTAAAAACTCTAAAAACAAATTCACGTTCGATGAATGTCAATATCCCCCAGCTGCTCAGCAAACAGCTGAGGAACCAACACTGGCCAAAGTGGGACACGATTTACTGTCACCTGATATTCTGATTAGAAAGTTAACATTATGAAATACCAGAACACATGTTATTTGGATTACAAACTTGCTAAGAGACCGTAAAATGCAGCTGTAGTAAACTGGGAGGGAAAAAAAAAAAAACCAACACACACACAAACAGGAAAAGCATGTTTCTGGTTATCAAAAAGTTGGCAAAGGTGACTTGGTTACAATATCCAAGCAGCAAGATATACGAGTGGACCACATAGAGGAGAAAACTTTAAGCAGAAACCACAACTAGATGCTGAAGCTAGTCCAGATGAAAATGAAAAAAAAAAAAAAAAAAAAAAACAAAAAAAACCCCAAGGTTTGCCTTTCTAATGCTCTCAGTGGTAGATTAACTAATAGAACGGGAATTTCCTCTTCCTCCACACCTTTACCTTGAGCTAGATGTCTTTTAGGAAATCATCAATTAACAAAATCAGAGTTAACGCCTTGGCCTAGATGAAAGGTATTGGTTTGCAATATGCAGAAAAATGAGAAAAGGCACCTAACAACAGCATCCCACCTTAAAGCATGTGGATAAAGCATAGGAATCTACTACTGCTATTAGCTGCTCTTTGTTTGCCATGAACTGTGAACTGCTGTGATTCAACCCTAATGATAATCTGCATAGAATTTAATATACTTATTTGTAGTGGAACTATTACTTTTCCTCCAAACTTAATTTCTCTGTAAATCAAGAACTACAGAGCATTATTCCTTATATTACATGCAAAAGCTATTCAGAACAGGAAAAATTCAAAGGCACACATTAAAAAAATGAGTACATTCCAAAATTAGAACAGTCCAGCTTCTCCTGGATATGTTTCCTGACCTAAATGCACTTCTAGGTACCATTTCTTTCGCAAAATCATGTCACAGTCAGTGAATAAAACCGATGATACTCATGCTTGAATTCTCAGTGCTTGAACTGAATGCTTGAATTTTCAACCCTGATGATGTTCTTTACGAAATTTGCAGCATGGCACTACATCCTCTGGGGAAGAAGAAAGGCAAAGCAAATTAAGATACAATTCTCTAAGCTAACTAGGAGCCTGAAATCAATAATAAATCCGTTACTTGACAAAGATGATTAAATGATGCTCTGCAAATTACTAGTAGCATTCCTCTTCCAAATCCAGTGTGGTGACAGCGGTATGATATGACAACACTGATAGATGTCAAATGCTTTACGTTAAAAAAACCAAGGATATTCACGCTGTGACCTTCAAGTCTTGTTATGATAGTTCACTTTTAACCGACAGCAGAAAAGGTACACTTCTGTTGGTCTCCTTTCATACTAAGCTTTTTTGAAGGAGGGCAAGACAAGCATAGGTAGAACTACCCTTTTTTAAAAGGCACAAAGAAACACATATAATTTATACCTGAAAGGTTTCTTTTCAAATAATTATTTGTAGAAAAATACTAAAAAACCTTGTAGTATGCAGCCTCTAATATTAGACTCCGGTTTTGTATCTAAAAATTATGGTTGGGACAGACTGTTTCACGAGCCCAGCATGTCTAAAACAATGGGTCTCATTCACATCATGTCTCTTCTCTGCATCAAGAACAGTCAAAATCCACGCCATCATCTATGTTGTACACAAAAGAAGACACAGCTCCTTGCTAGTGCCTGGTAACTCAAGGTATTTCACCAAATACGGTGAAATTCTTGCTGCATTTCTCTGTAATTTTAAATTCTACTAAGTTCTTTCCTAGACAGAAGACTAAAAACTGACCATCATTCAGGGCGTAAGACACACCACAGACTAAGACAACAATTACGCCTTCATTCTATTTTCTATTCATCTCACGGTAATTCGTAAAATTGTTTTCTTTTTTTGATCGCGGCTGACCACACCAGTGATCAGTGGACTATTGTGCAAAGATGCTGAAGGCTTATCACTTTCATCATATAAAAGTGGGTCTGGCAAAATAGAGAAGAATCCACTTGAGAGAATATTTTAAAAGGAGCCCTTGATGAATACAGTCTTGCTCTCAATAGATACAATCTTGGTGAGATAATTATGTCTAAATTACACTTAAAAAGTAGCTTAAACTCTACTGGACAAAAGTTCTTGGCCAACTGAGTTGAGAGCAATGCAAAAACATTTTTAAAAGGCAGTTGGTGCTACTAAATCAAACTTAGAAGTGGAATGCTGCAAGGTAAACGCTTTGAGTCACTGCAATGAGCAGCCTACTCCTTGTTGGGCCTTGAGGATGGAGCAGTGGTAAATGCCGCCTAGGCAAGGGCAGTCTCCTTGATCAACGGAGATAAAGTTCTGCCCAGACTAGTAATACCAGATGCAGAACACAGGATGAGAAGAAAGCTGTGTCCACATTGTGAAAATTTACTTTGAAAAAAAGTTGGCATCGACGCCTCACCACATACCTTCAAATTTCTACAGAGTGAAGTCTGAGAGCATTCATTATTTTTTTTCCACAGTACAATTCTGTTTTCTTACATTTACAAAAAAAATAATGAAGTCTTGCTTACAAACGTATTTAATCTTTTTCCACACGTGAACGACTTTGGAAAGAAAAGTCCAAGGAGACTAAGGCATCCTCCAGCACAGAGCTCAGTGAAGCAGCTGTGACGCTATTACTCACTGTCCTGCCTGTGGTGAAAACAATGCCACAGCTATGCCTCGGTGGGCAACAAAGGAGTTCATTCTTCAAGGGCTATTCAGTTCTTTGTGTCTTGGCTGAGTCAGCAAACTCGGAAAGCAAGAGACGAGTTAATGTTCACCAGGACAGCCGAAACTAACGTTGGTAGGTGCCCTGTTTCAGAACTGGACCAAGGGCTCCTCAAATTTGTCTCTCAGTCTACAGCATGGTCATTTAAAGAGAGAAGAAAACAGGAGAGCAGGGTAGGAGAGCTACTTTGTGAATGCTTCTCCAAGTGCCAGCATTTCTGACTCACGGATCACTCCACAGAAATCTAAGGATTTTTCTTCCCTAGTCATCCTGTCACCATAAACCGTTTTTGGGTTTGTTTGGTTTTTTTTTCATTAAAAATATGCCAGGTTCAGACATTTTGCTGCTCTGATCCAAAACCCTTACCCCAGTAAGGTTCTCAGTTCCTAATCTCTTCTCTCCTCACCGCTCCTCCTTTTATTGTCCACCCATCACTGGACTTCTCAGAAACTGTAGGCTCCTTGTTTAATGTCTCCCTTACAATGACAAATGAAGAAATAATTTATTTCCACTCCCTATTTATAAGCCACCCAGAAGCAAGGTCAAAGCAGCTCCCCAGACATCTGCTCACACTGAATGCAGTGCAATGCTCCCTGATAAACCACAGCACTGGTCTTATAAAGTTGCCTCACTCCAGTCGCTCCACCCCCAGAAAGACAGAAAAGGTCTCAAAATAGCTTTCACTTATTAGCACAGTGGCACTTACATATACGGATTTCGTATGATGTTCTGCAGAACACAAACTCACCAGTTTGTAAAGGAGAGAGGAAAAGCAAGACACCAAACACAAGATGGAAAGCTCATTGACATCCGCTTCTTGCCTGGAGAAGTGGGGAGTAGCTGCCACTTTCCCATGGAGCGCCCAGACCCACCCAACCACTTCAACGTGTGGCTGAGAGATCATCGTTGAGGCAGAGAGGGTGGTGAATGAAAACCAGTTAGTGTCCCACCTAAGAGCCACAACTGATGCCCAAGCTCATTTCTTTCTTAAGTTACGAAGTGGCAATAGGGGAATTACTTTTACATGAGAGGCTAAAAATGAGTCCAGTCTCTGCGGGGGCGTCGGTTCGTATCCCACCACTGCAAGGTGCCTTTTGGAGACATTCAAAACCCACCTGGACACATTTCCTGTGCAACCTGCTCTAGGTGACCCTGCTCTGGCAGGGGGGTTGGAGTAGATGATCTCCAGAGGTCCCTTCCAACCCTACCATTCTGTGGTTCTGTGAAGGGTCCGCTCTGTGCTCACCACAGGTACAAGTGAATACGGGAGCACAGCTTTTCTCACCCTCTTACACCATACAGATAAACACGCATAATTCCTCTCCCTCCTTGGCGGCTATGCTTTCTTTCATAGACCAAAACACAACTAACCATGCAGTTCCTCTCGTCTCTTTTCCTCTTTTCAACCTTTTGGGAGATCAGGAAGTCACATTGTTCAATTAGCTCTCCACCTAGGAGGACATCTTCCATACTACCTGTGAGTTCCCATCTTGCCTGTAATCAGGATGGGATGGGAGAAGAAAGAGAGAGGTGGTTCTGAATTTCACCCCTCCAGACAGTTCAAGCAGAGGAAAGCACTACTGTCATTTGCACAGAAACCGGCACGTCCCAGGCACTCGTCCATGCTGACCAAAGGTGCTTGGGCTTTTGATACCGGGGGAATGCCACAGCTACATACTGAATGATGCAGCAGTATGACCAGATTACTTTCAGGTTTGAGACACCTAATTCTGTTATCTTTCCTCAGTCAGACACAAAGGGCTATTGTTTCTCCCATCTGTTCTCTACTTTCTGCAAGCAAAGGCTGAAGGACAGCAAAAGCCATATGTTGAGGAAGATGATATAAAAATGCCAAGCTCATCGCTAATCACCAGTTAAGAAGAACTGAGATACAAGTGTCTAGACTTGTTATACTGTCATTTCTCTTTGCAGTCTACTTCATAGGTACGTCCTAATTTATCAGCAGTCTGTTTAGACTGTCTTGTGCGCTCCAGTCTTCATCTAATAAGTAGCCATCCAAGCCACATTCTGCCAAGTCTCACAATTTGCTTATGTCGCCCACTCTTCTTGCACAGGCAGCTGCTAAATCCTCGGTGTCAACTCAACTGAAAATTACAAACTCCTTCTGGATAGCACTGCAGGTCACTAATAATTATTCTTTGACTGTAAGAGCAGTCTTATAAAGGAGGAATTGAAAAATAATTCGATGTTTTGTCATTCAGGTTTATTCTCACATTTCTGCAGTAACCCTTCTTCAATTTACTTAAAGTATACAGTAATTTTTAACTACAGGTTTGGACAACAAAAAAGCGGGATGAATCATTCTGGATATTTAAAGCCTACAATCAGACAGCTTGAGTCTTCTTGTATTTTTCTACAGTTCTCACGCCAGAGTTTTATTTTTCTATTTATCGGCAGGAACACTTTTACAGGGAGCACTAATGCATTTAAACATGCAAAACACTTGAAGATTTGGGAATTTCTTATATTCTACAAAACTTTAAAGGTCCTTGTTCTTCCCTCTAACATTGATTTTGGCTTTCTTTGTAACTGCATACCCAGAATTAGAGGGCATTAGAGCTAAACTGGGAAGATAGCACATGTGTATAAATATATCATGTAAAAATAAAACTGGGCAGATGCATAGGAAACACCCTGCAGCATGTATTACCCTTGTTTTCCTCATCACTGCATGGGCAACACATGTCTACTGGTACAGTGCTTCAGAAGCCAGGACCGCTCTCAGGGATAAACACAGGCCATACTGTTGGAGAGAAGATGCTCTGGGCAAGGCAGCCCTTTCACTTTAGCTGCTCTCCAGTAAGTCACCAGACTGAGTTGTATGTTGGAGCAATGCCAAAAGTAACTTTTCATTTGTACTGCTTAAAACTCACAAGATGACACAGCTACAAAATATTCAGCTTGTATAAACAGCCTTAGATCAAGCAAAGCTTGCTGGAGAGTTGTCTTAGGTTGGATAAATCCATGATAGCAATCCATGTTTCCTGCTGTTTATTGTTTTCCTTTTTTTTTTTTAAGCATAGCTTTGAAATATATTACAGTAGCAGCAATTTCCACACACACGTAACACTCCAGACTTCTGTTAACACTCAAGTTGTTGCTTTATTATGCTCCACAAAAAGATCTTCTCAAAGACATCAAGAAATTACTGTGCACGCAGAAACAACGGCAATCAGGTAAGAGTCACATAAGAGCTGAATTTCAACCATGTCATATAGTGGTCCAGTCTACAGCTACATACCTTAAAAAAAAAAAAAGTACCCAACTCCCAGAGCCTGTCAGAACAATTCATGTTGATATAACAACACTGTCATATGTCAACACACTGGCTTTTTAGATAGCAATGATGAACAGCCTGCATCGATTCAAGTGATATAACATCGAACTGCACATCTCCAGCTTGTGAGTTCTACATCAAAGTCTATCTCAAATATGAAATCCCAGATGTAGGGATTAATGATACATCCCAAAGGATTCCCAAAGTGCTGCTCCTGACCTTCACAACCATGTTAGTGGATTCCCCTTTACTCCTCCCTTATAGGGCAGCTGAAATTTCTCTCCTCCTTTTCTGTAGCCAGAGCAGAAGAGCTGTTGATAATCCCCTCTGAATGCAGTATTTAACACCTACCTGGCAGGTGACAGGTGCTACAATGCAAGAAGATTAGCACAGTGAGGTCCTTTCATAGAGAAGGAAAGTCACCAACAGTCCACGACAACAGCAATGGCTCTGTCCAGGCTTCTCAAAGCACTTACCAGCCACGTGTTCACCTGCACCTTTCACACACGCATAAACATAAGTGTTAAGGGTTTGTGGGGGGATATCTATCTTCCCACAAAGGCAATGGATATATGCTTGGGCAAACAGATTGCCATGGCATGGCTCACCTCCTGGGCAGCCTGGCATTCTCAGGGTAAGGATGCTGAATTCTCAACAGCAGCATGACAAGAACCTTTTCAAATCCTGCTGCTTTCACACCAGCAAACACATGCCTGACAAGACACTTAAGAGTCTTTTGAGAGAACTAAGGACGTATAAAAACCCAACCTGAGATGGCAAGTCACGAAGTGGGAAGTAAGAGCCAAGATTAGACAAAGCATCAACCAAACAGCAGGCATCTGAATCTGCAGGGCAAGACCAGCAAGAATCAGCCAGGCAGGTACAGACAGAAATACTAAAGCATTTTCCCTGAACTCCAGTCTAACCCAGAATAATTCTTACCCTGGAGTTACTTATCACCCCAACACAGACTGACTCGCGGCTCCAAGGAGTCTATAAAGGTTCTACAGAAGAGAGAGATGCAAAGAGCAATGGAGAGAAATAGGATCTTCTTTCTCTTCCACTTCAACTTTTTGAACACATAAGAAGTAAAAGTCAGCTAAGCCTGCTTGTTATTCAGTTTAGCAGTCATTATCTGATTCTCTGTTATCAGTCATAACACTATGAGACTATACCTACATTTCTTGCCACACTCAAGATGTCTTCTTAAATCTCATCTCCCAGCAAACGTAACCCCTGTGATATACCCTATTGGTTGAGCAAGTCTTTCCTCTGAAAGAGTCAAACACAGGATGAAAGACAAGGAGAGACTGTGTTTTCTTTCACTAAGACTTGGCAGAGAAGATAGCAAAAACCATTCTGCGAAGTTCACTAGAGCTCTGACCTCACCGATTTCTAAACCGACACCAACAAAATACCTGTTGAAACAGAGACACCCATTTAACCTTTAAAAAAAACAAAACAAACAAACATGAGTCCTGATTTTGACCTTTCCAATCCAGACTGCCTTCCCCTTTCGCTCTGGATGGGCTTCTTCACTTTTGCATCAGAAGACTTCAGAGCCCATGATGTTTTACTCTTTAATGGTCGCATGTTCCCCTGCCTATCTCCTATTGACCAAATAAAAACAGAATACCTGCACTGTGAAAAGCAATGTTACCAGAGCACCTTTAGCACCTCACCTCTCCGAAATGAGTTCTTTACATCTGTCTCCTGTGTACCTGCAGCCTTCCACAAATCCAAAATTACTGCACGAGATGCCTAACTGCTTGCCTGGACTTCCAGCTTCTTCCAACTATCAAACTGGCTTCACTGCACTCCCTAAAAATGTAATGTCAGCATGAAAAAACATTACACAGGAGAAGCTGTACTCTATTATGTTGGAAACTTTTGCTTTCAATTACGCTAACTACCACAGTGAAAACATGCAATTAGTAACACATCCTATAGATATTGTTAAGCAATGCGTGGCAGTGAAAAGGGAATTCAATTAGAGAGTGTAGCCCACAGCAACGAAGACTGCGGGAAAAAACTGTACCTCCACCTCAGCAACCTGTAAGGTCACTGGACAGGCTTTTGCTGCAAGAAACGTGGTGGGAAACAACTGGGACTATTCCTCCAGTGGACACGCTGTTCCACAGCAAGAGTTGGTTTTACCGGCTCCATTTTGCAAGCATGCTAATTATCCCACAATAGGGACGGCTACCACGAGGAGCTATGCCAGAACACTCCCTGGTCAACACAGACAAGTTTTAACCCAGCTTCAGCCTCAAAACCGAAACGGAAACCCAGGAACCCTAACTTGCCTGGGGAACAGAAGTAGCTTATTCTTTACATAAAAAGAGCCAGACTATTTTAAAAAAAAAAGTTTCCAGCAACCAATGTAAAATCATCACCTGTGTTTGGGAATCATACAAAAAACATCGTGGAAAGCTTTCAAAAAAGTAATTCTCATTCCACAGTTGAGACTGTAAATCAGATTTACCAGAGACACCTGTATCGCACCAAGCACTGCCCAAGAGATGCGGCACCTTCCAAGCAGAACATGAGCAAAGCAAAAGCCATTTCCACTCGCACATAAGCTGCCACTGATCCTGGTGCGTAGAGACCCTTGGAAATATTTTTGCAGGATTTTCTAAGGACAAAGAGCTGCATAGTATCTTCTGGTCATAACATTTTACATTATACAACGGCTCCCCAAACTGGCCTTTTTTCCTGTATTATAAGGGTGCTCTCATGAGCTGCTTAAGTGATCAAAAAAGCACTAAAGACTGCAAGCAAACAGACCCCAGCATGAACAAGCAATGCCCACTTCAGAACAGAGAAGCAAGACATTCACTTATTCCTGATGAATTATGAATTACTTTACACTTACAGAATGCTTCTTTAAAATTTTTAACATTAAAATACAACACATCAGTTTTATTGTCCCCATTATACAGACTGTTGGGAACTCACATAAGACATTTCAGGTCAATTGCTGTGGCAGTTGACATCACCAAAATCTATGACCAACGTGTCCAACCCATGGTCACTGACATACAGTGCTGCTCACGAGATGGATAGAGGGGCTGCTTTTGCCTGGCAGAAGCATCGTTCTGGCACACCGTATTCCAAAATGCCAAAGAAGCCAAACCCACTGCAGCAAGAGGCAGCAAGCCAGCAGGGCCCATGCGGTTGACCTCCTTCTCTGTTCTAGGAAATACCAGACACTCGAGCCGGAGTGGTGGGACCCTGTGGAACCACTCATCTTGCATTTCTTTCCCTGCGCTCCGTGAGTCTTACAGCTCTTTTGCCAAAGACAGATCTAAGCTATCACTAATAAGGTCCAGGAAACCAAGGAAGTGCAAATTTATACTTAAAGGTACTAACCTGGAAGGTTTTTATCTGCCTGTCTTTGGACATCCAAATATCTTGTTGCTCTCCCTTTCTTATTTTCATTTTCTTCCTGCTGCCACAGTGATGGTCTCAGGTTCCATCCCAACGAGAGTTGTGCCAAGGATGACGTTACCCCCCTTTACGTGCTTCTTTAGTCTGTGTGTCAATGGAGGTTCTTATGAGTATCCTCCATGTCAGTTCAGATCGACAAAACACTCAAATTAGCAGATCTGCCAGCAAAACTGAAAAGAAAACTACTGAAAGAAGGGGAAGAAGTTTTGGGTTAGGCTGCTTATGTTTGTGGTTTGTTGGGTTTTTTTTATTTGTTTGTTTTTTAAACAGACATTTAATACACCTGATCAACCAACCATGCAGAGAGCAGGTTCTTCTGCTCCATGTAGTGGTTGCAGGCACATTTAGGAGAGGACCTACATGCGCTAATTTAAACCAATCCAATTCTGTGCAGATCAACCATGCCCTACATTTTAATTCAAGGCTTTTCCAAATAAGGCAAAATAAACACAAAATGGATATATCCCCACCAGCAAATTGTTTTAGGCTAATTAGCAAGAAAGAAACTAATGTGCCTAGTATCAGGCAGAGATTTAAGAGACCTTGGTTTCATTCTGAGCTCAGCTGAAAACCCAATGTCAAGTTATTTAATCCACCAGACTCCTTGGTTCCACATGTAAGAAGTGAGGCTTTTACTGTCCCACTTCCACAGGGATTTACTAAGGATAAAAATCTGTCAATAACTGCGAGTCTCTTACAGCAGCAATACAGGCTGTTATATCTAAGTATCTGGGTGGACATGCGGACAGGGAAAGACTTGTGCAACATCTTCATGCGGAAACAACAATTGTACATCTTTTAAGGCACCCAGAAGGGGGTGTTTAAGGGCTGCAAAATTTCACCCAGAAACAAGACAAGCCTTTTAGCTACATTAACAACCAGTCAGAAAGACAAGGAAAATAGTTCCCTAACAAACAGCAACATTAACTCAAATTTTAGGAGACCTGACCAGTCCGCCAAAGTATTGAGCAACAGAGAAACAGCTGGGAAAGCCTCCTCAGTCTTCAGAAAAAGGTTGAAGTGCAGAGTTGCAATAGGGTTTCACTACAGCAACTACAAAATACAGACTTTTCTCCTTTGCGACATTTGGTGTCATCCAACGCAAAATGGAGCCCCTTCATTTTTGTTAAGGGTTCGCTCACGTAACAACTGAGAAGCACCAGAGGGACACCACACCTCCCAGGCTCGGAATGTGCCGTCTGCCTAATGCTGGTAAGAACTGGTAAACCTCCGCCCCAGTCGCTTGCGGCCCTTGATCCCCCGACACCATCTGACCACTTGTTGGACCAACTGGTCCAGCAGACAGGACAAAGGACCAAGAGCAAGAAACCCACGTTCTGTTTCCCCAGCTTCAGTAATAAGGACCTTCCTGCTCACACAATACCTCTTTATTAAAGCCACGAGTGGGCAGTTTTCTGCAAATGAGTGCCATTTCAAAGAGGATATGCTAACCAGAAACAAGACACTCTTGTTCCAGAGAAAGAATTTCTGCACATTTAATTAATCAGAAACGACTACTGTGCTTACACCCTACCTTAATCTGCATTCACTTCAAGCATAAACAAGACCCAGCTTTCCAAATTAGCACAGGCAAACATGGCAAGCATCTCTGGACATCAGTTTCTTGAAAATACTTGCCCAGCTCGCCACAGGGATGTTATGAGTCTAAACTAGTCTGTAATATGCACCTAGATCTTTCGATAAAAGCTGCTTCAGAAGTTATATTAAAAATATTAACCAGCCACTTTAATAACCATCGAGGCCAACTGAAATCTTCCTAAAGGATCTTCCTTTCCATTGTGAATTTTAACTATGTACATTTCTTGCTTATTCTTTTATTTGGTAATTTTCAAAGCTAAAGAAATTAGAGACTACCATGATGCCCTTAGTTTTTACACATACAGCACCACGCACAGCACATACCATAGCAAGCTCAAATGCATTAACAACATCAAAATCTCTGACACCCACCAGTAATAAATGGCCAAGACCATAAGTTCCAAAATAGCAAGGTGTACCAACACCGTGATTTACAGCAATCAAGACCACGGGGTTTTTTGGCATATAATTCAAATTACTTTGATCTATATACACACTTATCTTAGTTCTATAAAAAAATTTCAAAGAAAAAAGAAATCTAAGAAAATAATAACGTTGTGTTTGTACAAGACCTCTCTCTATTTTCCTGCCAACATAATTTCTATTGCTATCAGTTGTCAAGTGGATTAACAGTTACTATATACTCACTTTTCTTACCATTGCTGTCTGAGGGCCATGCCTATTGTAAATAATCACCAGCCAAAGCCCTCGTATTTTATCTTTAATCATGCACATTACCCTTTTTATAAATTATTTGCTTAAACACTGAAGTATTTCAAGTTTGTTCCCTTTTGTGAGAAAGCAAATTAAGTGAAATCTTGGCAGAGGAAAGGGACCTTTAATAAACATCTGATTTGCCGCTGGATGGTGTTTCAGATTATATTTAAAATACATCATGTTTTGCTGACACCTCCCTGAACAGTTGCTGGTACAAAGCCCAGTGAGAGTGTGACTATGGCAACAGCAATAGGATATTTATGTGTCTGTGTGCATGTGTGTGCTTACATATATACACACTCCCATACACACACACAACCCTGAACTGCTTAAGATGATCCTCAATATTGTCTTTGCTCTCATTTTCACAGGAACAGGTGACCATTTCTAAACGAGAGGGCTTGAGGTGGCAGCAGCAAGTTTTACACAATGAAAATCTTCCAAGAGAGAAGCTTAGAAACCTACCAACATTTACAGAGTGTACACAAACACATGCTCACTTCAGACTGCTTTAGCTACAACCAAAAAGAAACCCAAATGTCTGCAGGCACTGATTCAGTGACACCATCAAAATAAGAGGCACTTCATTTTCAGGACTTTTTTTTTTTTTTTTTAAAAATGAAGCTTTTTCCCCCCAGTGCTAGAACCTCACTGGAGCATGTACACTATTTTAAAAGAGATCCAGCCCCTCCTCTCCTCCACTGATAGTCCAATTCCTCCTTTTCTTTGAATACGAAATGTGCAAGAGTTCCTTTAGTCTGCAAATTAAATAGCTATGCACTGAGCTCAAATTGTTATTTTTGGTATTAATTTCTGTCTCCTGACAGATCCCGATAGGTGATGCAGGAAATTCGAGATAACAAAGGCTTCTGTTCCCAGCAATAAAGAACTCTCAGCTAGAGGGTGCGGGGGGGGGGGGGGGGGAGGGATCAGAATAAAAGGCTAATACACGAAGCCTACATACGCTACAGAATATCTGTGTTGAGTCCAGCAAGCAAAAAGTCTAGCAGATTCAAAGCAGTATTAAGAAGTGTTAATCCTTTTACCTCTGAGCTATTCATGAGCAATATGCAAAGCTGTTCTTATGGCGTCGCGTTTGCAATGCTCCAGTTATGCTTGCATCAGCATTTCCATTGTGAACCCTGCTTTCAGAGATTTTTTACTTTGCCAAGTTTTAGTCTGGAACAATTTTACTACTAGCCTGTGAGATTTTAGTCCAGGATTAGGATTTAAGTCTGGTGAAGAAACATTTGGACAAAATCTGCTTGGCTGTTTTATTTATTAGAGTGCAAAGTTAATCCTTCCGAGTTACTGGACTGGAAAATAATCAAAAACATAAATTTTTTTCTACCTTAGAAAAAGAAAACCAAAGATTTACTCTCCCCAAGAATTCCTTGTCCCTAAATCTTTACAGCCACAGAACAGATGAAGGCTATAGACCACAAAACTAAGGTACAATTGAAACATCCCTTCCTTTCTCAGACATTTTCTTTCTTTTACAGATGCAACGTGGGGGCCAGGAGGGGGAGGAGGGAAAGACGCATTTCACTGTGGGTTGCAGGTGAAAGGTGGACACTTAAGCCGCAAGCTGCGCATTAACAAACGTAAGACAAACCCACAGCATTTCAAACTCCAGGAACTGTGTAAATGACAAATGTTAAATATCACTACATAACTTATCAGGTATAATATGTTCATTCACAGTGTTGATGGGCACGTTATAACTGGGTACACTACAAAAATTCATACAAAAATCAGCATAGCAAGTATTTTAAGAGATGAGCTCTTTAGGCCAGACAAAACGTGTGCTGTGTCCATACCATTTTCCTAAAGCCACCTGCGTTGCCCCTCAGTTCTGGTTCTCAGACCCTTGGACTTACTGACCTGGTGGCAGAAGCTCAGAGCCACTCAGCTTCCAAGTCTCATGTCCAGTAACGTGTGTTGGCTGCATGTCTAACACCCAGTAACACACAACCACCACAAGTTTTGCAGGCACTCAGCAGCCTGCACAGCCGGGGCCGCTGGCAACGTTGCCCGCAGTGTTGGTTCTTCATCAACACTTCTGCGTCTGCTCCACAACCACTACTCCACAACCCAGCGAGCTGAAGCTGCGGTTTCTGCACAACTTGACAACACGGACCGATGACTACAAGAAAGCCCTCCTCGATGCAGCTAAACAACAGCTGTAGCTCAGGGAAAAGCTCTGGTTAATTAAAGCCAAGGGAAAATTTCCAACTCTGTCCAGTTCTGGGCTCCCCGGTTCAAGAAGGGCAGGGAACTGCTGGAGAGGGTGCATAAAGGGCTACAAAGATGATTAGGGGACTGGAACACCTCTCTTATGAAGAAAGGCTGAGGGATTTCAGTCTTTTTAGTCTGGAAAAAAGACGAGTGACTGGGGATCTTATCAATGCTTATAAATACTTAAAGGGTGGGTGTCAGGAGGATGGGGCCAGGCTCTTTTCAGTGGTGCCCAGCGACAGGACAAGAGGTAATGGGCACAAACTTGAGCATAGGAAGTTCCACCTAAACATGAGGAGGAACTTCTTTACTTTGAGGGTGGCAGAGCACTGGGACAGGCTGCCCAGAGAGGTGGTGGAGTCTCCGTCTCTGGAGACATTCAAAACCTGCCTGGATGCGTTCCTGTCCAGCCTGTTCTTGGTGAACCTGCTTTGGCAGGGGGGGTTGGACTAGATCTCCAGAGGTCCCTTTCAACCCCTACCACTCTGTGAAATAATGTCCTTTTGTGAGCTTTCGAGATAAGCACCCACCGCACAACCCCCCAGTAAACATAAGGGGATCAACACTTGAAGCTTCTCTCTGAAATACCTACATGGCATGGTCCTGCATACGTTATATGCATTTACATTCAAGCAGAGAGCTAAATGCTTGCAGGTAACAAAGTTTTCCTCCATACCTAAACCTCCCTTACCAGTGAGGCTTCATAACGAAGTTTTCAGCCATGCCTAAATCACCCCTCCTACCTGGGCTTTGTATCACTGTATCACTGTATAAACTGTTTGTAAACTACCTAAATCGTTTCAAGAGGTAAATCCTTACCATGTGACTGCTGAAATGCAAAGATTATCTAAGAAGCAAATGACAGAGAACGCATTTTCAGTGGTGATAAACCACAAAACATAATCCTAATTTCAGGTATCATACCAGATTCATTCCTTACCTTTTGACCAGACTTTCCGTAACAAACACCTACCAAAAAAAATTAAAACCCCATACTTTATACCATTTACTTCAACAATATATATATGATTTGGTTTCTAAAAAGGTGACAAACAGAATGCATTTCCCTCTCATGATTTAAATAACCAGGTTTAATCTGTGTATGCTTTTGTGCTTTCCAGCTATTTTCCTAAAGAAATGCTGTTTCTTATTGATTGCTCAATACCAGCGGGCATTAATCTGCTTCTAAACCTACACTTCACACTTTTCTTAAAGTAGTTATATGGTTAAAGCATCCACATAAATTGTATTACCTGTTTGTGTGTATAAGCATGCATGTACGTGTAGACACACACATACTTTTCATTTTTAGTTTTACATCTGACATGAAGCATAATTTCTCTTTCTTGTTTACTAACTACATTTTTTTTATTTTTACTTGTTACAGTCGAATTTGGATGGAAACTGAGCTCAAAAGTATGCAAGAGCGACTCTTAAGATTTAAGTCTTTCAAAGTGTTCACATGAAATGGAAAAAGTTTATCTGAACATATTTTTCAATTTTAAATCTATCAGGTTTAAACTAAAGATCTATCTACCATACATCAAAACGGTCTCATCATCTTTCATGAAATTTTTATTCATATACAGTAGAAAATGAACTTTCCATCTTGTGCAAGAAAAATAAGTCTTTCAGTTGCTTAACAGTGTATGAATGAGGCCACTAATGGAATTCACTAAGTAAACCAGGGCAGATGTTTTGTCTGCAGATGTAGAGTGAGCTACAGCTGATGTAACATTGCTACTAACTCTAAATCCAAGTGGTAAACAAACAGCTTCCCAAGTTCAGCAATTTGATTATTTTGTTCAGTACTGGAAGCAAAAATACAATGCTTAAAGGAAATATTAAGTTTTCAGGCCTTAATGCAAGGCGTAATTTTCCATGCAGTTAAGAGTCAGTCTGAGGTCTTTTTCACTTAACTGAAGAACTCCTTTTTTTCCTAATTTAACAATAACATGCCAATTTTCACTTACTCTTGAAAGGGCGAAGTTCAGCTTCCAAGCTTCCCCAGAGCACAGCAGGTCGGTGCCACTGCAACTTGTGCATCCTCGTGCAGGAGAGGACCCGTAGCCTTCTCCTGTATGTCACAACCCTTTCTTTTGTCACCTCTACGGTTCCATGACTGGGTGGTGGCTTTTCTTAAAGAAAAACAACCCCCAAAGAAGGTAACTACGAACAGCGCAATGCTCCCAGTCGTTTTTAGCCTGTGAGGTCAGCCAGAAAACCCCTGGGGGCTGTACATTGGGCCAAAGAATCCAGAAGTTTTTAACTTTCAGCTACAAAGCTCTGCACTTCAAGCACACACACAAAAAAAAAAAACCCCCGCACACAGCAAGAAAATTTTGAACCTGTATGTTCATTTTTACACAGAAGTGGAGACCACCACCTAAAGTACTCCTAGTCTTGAAACAGGTAGGGACAAAGACAGGGTGAAAAACTCCTCCCGAAAACATAGCCTTAAAGAAGCGTGACTGTAACTACCAAGCCCATGATGTGGTTTGAAGAATGGCTGAAGGACTAAAATAGTTAGCTATGCTACATGCCGACAAATACGCTCAGTACATTGCCACAGGGATTAGAATTTTGTCTGGCTGTATTAAGTATCTTATTTAATATAAAGATGGGAATAAACCTTTGCAATTACATTTTCTGAGAGAGTCTACAAAACGGAAAGCTACCATCAGAGACTATGAGATTATACATTATGGCAGGTAATAAAGAAAAAAAAAAAAAAAAAAGATGTTTCAACCTGAAAAAATAATCCAACACATGTATCCAAGAGATAGTAATCCAGAATGCAGCAGAAACAAGAGAGATAATACACATGAGAATTAAAATGAAATATATTATGAGTAAGACAGACTACAGCACTTAACTATCAAATGAAATCTGAGCTACAAAAGATGAAGGCTAAAGCAGTTTTACCCAACTACAAAGGAATAAAAATTGTATACTCAGAAGTTTAACATGTTTAAGGAAAGAATTTAAGACAAAAAAATGAGTGGGGAAAGGATAGAAGAGAAGGGGGCGTACTGATGTTCACCACGGGCCTTCAGGGCTGGGCGATGGAGACGACAAAACATTCCCAGACCAAACAGCAGCACACACTCAGCACAGACTCTGCGCTCAGACGGGCTTCAGTTAGATTGGCTTCTTGTTGATTAACACACACACAAAATTAGACAGCAACAGCCCACAAAGCATGGCACTTAATAGACCTACAAGAGATCTCCCAAGAAGGGAAACTGCCCCAAATTGGCTTCCTACCAACAACTTACTGGTGATGCGAGTAAACAAATGTTTTGGTGACAAATAATTACATGGATTTGGCACACAGGTGAACTGGGAACTACCATTCAAGGTGTCCATCAGAGTGCTGGAATTTCATTCCAGGAACAAAAGCCCTGTGGCATTAAAAGATGAATAATGTCAAGTGGAAGAAAGGAAGAGCGTGAAACAAGCTTGTGAGATCCACAAAATAACCCATAAGTTTAGTGTGTCCAGGCCTTCTCAAAGGCAAGGAAGCAAGAACCGAGATGTGATCAATGTGGGCTCCAGGGAGACTACGCCAAGATTTGTGTCTCAATAAGCCTCTGTACTGGAGAAGAGGAGGAGGAGGACACCCTAACAAGAATTACACAGCTAGTTACAGCCTGCAGGGAAAGATAAGCACAGCATAAAAGCCAAACAAGCTAATGCTTTGTGGCCATTACAAGGATAGGCTGGACCATTAATAAATGATGAAGGAGGAGGAATTAAAAACTCAAGTAGCTTGCTACACTGACCACCTTTTAAAATATAAAAGGGAAAATAAAGGAAAGGCTGAACAATTAGAATGCAATTATGAACTTATAAAACATTTTTTAGATATATATATATATACACACATATATACATCCACACACAGATATTTAGCTGCCACAAAGAAACTCAAAATTTCAGGCACCTACAGTGAGAAACACACGCACTCAAACACAGAGAAATCAAAATTGTGACGGACAGCTATTCTCAGCAAGCACTCCTGGCAATACCCGCTACTGCAGTTCCACGCTTTTATCTGTATTACCTCAGTAAAGTACCAATTGATAGCCATTACAAATGGGCATTAATAATTACAAGTAAAAGCCTTAGGAAATGTAGACATACATATCACAACCACTCCGTAATATCATTTATTCCAAGCAGTTGAGCCAGTAAAGACAAATTAGCAAATAAGCTTAGTAGCTATAGCCACAAATTCCTTTACGATGTGGAATATCTATAGATGACAGACATATTGAGACCTCAACTTCACAGAAGAAAAACATGTGGAAATTGTTATCACATAAGCAAGAAAATTTTACTTCTCCTGAAAGAACCATTTTGTTAAGATAGTAGAAACCAGCTCATAAGACTCCTGGAAGATGATTATCCTCTTTCAACCAAAATGAGAAATGGGGTTGTTATGGTTTCATCTGGGATAGAGTTAATTTTCTTCCTAGTAGCTGGTATAGTGCTGCGTTTTGGATTTAGGATGAGAATAATGTTGATAACATGCTGATGTTTTAGTTGTTGCTGAGCAGTGCTTATACTAAGTCAAGGACTTTTGAGCTTCTCATGCTTTGCCAGCAAGGAGGCTGGGGGTGCACAAGAAGCCGGGAGGGGCCACAGCCAGGACAGCTGACCCCACCTGGCCAAAGGGACATTCCATACCCTATGATGTCCTGCTGAAGAATAAAATGGGGCGGGGGGGGGGGGGGAGTTGGCCAGGGGATGGTGGCCACTGCTTGGGGACGGGCTGGGCATCAGTCAGCGGGTGGTGAGCAACTATATTGTGCATCACTTGTTTTCTATATTCTTTTACCATTATCTTCCCCTCCTTTTCTGTCCTATTAAACTGTCTCTGTCTCAACCCACAAGTTTTACCTTTTTCCCCCTCATCCGGCTGTGGGGAGTGAGCGAATGGCTGTGTGGCATTTAGCTGCCCGCTGGGTTAAACCACAACAGGGCTTTATAAAGTATGCACAAAATCTGACGCAGCCCACCACTTTTTTAGAGAATTGTAGTTCGTTGATAGCAAGCACACAGTGGATAAAATACACTTGGAAGTCAGTAAAGCATTTGACTGTATCAAATGATACTGTTTCAAAATAATTTAAGAAACCAGTTTCGATGTGGACTGAACACTGTACAAAAAAACATACACAAAAGAAAATGAAAATCATATACCGAAACTTTGAAAGTATCTCTCAAGGATGCAGGAAATTTTCTTATATAGTCTCTTACTTAAAAAAATCTTAGTTAATGATGCAGACCAGGAGTAAAACGTGTGTTCTTGAAATCTGTGGATGGTACTAAATTTAGGAGTTGCAAGCCCCAGCGAGGACAGAGAAAGTTGAGAAGCACGCAATTAAAAACAAGGTTCTCCTTGGGAAAGTGCAGCGAAGACATCCAACAGGAAAATAATCTGAAAGAAATATTCAGTGGGAGTGACAAACTGAGGAGCCAAGAAATTCTTACAAGGTTTGCAGTGTGATCTGGGTAGCAAGAAAGATTAATGAAACCTTGGCTGCACATGCAAAAAAAAAAAAATGCCACAACAAGCAAGAGAGAAGCAACAGCTAAACATGCCCACTTCGGGTAGCAAGCAATATAGAAAAAATAATCACGGAAGTCTGCAGTATTCAAATGGATGCAAATACCACTGCGATGAGACAGGTCTTATTCAGACTAGTATGTGGCAGTAGGTGGACATGTTTAAAAAGAAAGGAAAATAGGGATAAGCGTCTGAAAGCTTCCTTTCTGAAGCCCCAATATTACAACCAGACCCATGAGAGACACTTAAATGACCATTTAAGAAAGAGTTCGTTCCCACAGATGAGATCAGTAGCAGAAAGCTGAAGACGTGCTGAAGGGTCTCCCACAGGAATCACCACGGGCTTGTTCTGCAAACACCTTTGCACGGACCCGGCGAGGCAGGAATATATAAACAGTGCAAAGCAACTCTACACCGGGGCCAAACAATGAGTCCAGGTAGCTCGAGTTGGCTGAAGGTCATGGATTTCTCAGCAAATGAGTAGGTAAATATTTACTTTCTTCCAAGCACAATTTTCATAACAGAAATGTATCGAGGAAGAGGAAGATAAACCACCTCTTGTTTGCTGAACACATGAGCAGTAAACAAAGAAAATAAATGCTATACATGTAGTGTTAAAAATTTGGGGGGGGGGAGGTGTCCAGACTTTTTTTAATTAACAGTTGTATCTTAATGCAGCGTGTACTTCTGTCTTTCTTTAACAAAAGCAAAGCAAACACACACAAGCGGAGTGGCACTGCACCTCCCAGCAGGCAGCTGGCTTTGAACTTCACTCATCCCTGGGATGGATGCTGAAACACCAAGCAGGCACAAAACCTTCTCCTCCCTACAGTGTCACGGATCTGTCCTCTCCACGCGAAATCCACATTTTTCCCTGCACAGCTCGAACACCGATACACATCAATAAACACAAATGCTGAAGAACTGTTCAAAACAGAATACTCCTACCCTGGCATTTGGCATCAGGCAGGTCACAGGACTTTGTCTAACCGGGCGTAAACTTTGTAGGGTAAAAGCTCTGGTTTTCTTTTGTTGCTGTAGCATACCAAGTTCAGTCTTTTTTTTTTTAAAGGAAAAAATGTAGAGTGTAACTGAAACAGACTGTCTGAACTGCGGTGTCTGCTGTGTTTTCCCATTCCTTTCTGCGGTGCTTGACTACCCAGCCTGTGTACAGCCAGCCCGTCTCCCTCCCCTCAGCACGCATTGTTTCCCGAGCATGTATTATTCAGAGAACAACACTGCAAGCATATTTAGACATTAAGGTTTCTCACTAATACCAGAACTTTTAAATAACTTTGCCAGATGGTGTTTATTGAACACGCCTATTGCAATACAACAAGAGGTTGTGCCATCGATTTGGCACAAACGGTGCCGCAATCCAGTGATCTCGTGGCTGGAGATTTTCTCAAATACAAGATGGCTTTCAGGTTACTTCTGCAGAAGAGGGAGAAGAGGAACGAACACAAGGGTGGCAACTTTGCCAGAAATACTCCAGTTTCCACTGAGAATTAGTTTAGACAACTAGCTCTACATATATTATTTTGGACTGTTCATTAGATCAAAGATTTTAAAGAAATACCTATTTTCCCCTACCAACGTACCCATTTTAAGACCTATTTGCTGTCCTGCAATCACAAAAATCAGGATTTTTTTAAATTATTTTATATTTTCATCAAAACTTTTTAATAATAGCTGGAGGTAACATTGATCTGTATGACACCATTTTGTCATTTGTGGACCAAGGACGCTAATTGTCTGACACACAGTTTTCAAGATGGACATAGCAATGTATCAACTACCCACATTTCAAGTCCTCTGCTTTCTTCTGTCCCTTCTGTTCAATCATCACTTGCTCTGACAGTTTTTGTCAGGGTGACTGCAACCTCAGTTCTGCCTGGCACATTGAGTTTTCACCATCACATTTCCCAAGGTTAAACCTCAAGGTTTAAAAACAGTTTTTCTTCCCTCTGAGATGACCTTCGGCAGTCGCCCCAGTTCTGAGAAATGAATGAAGTGTTCCCAAAACAAAGCAGATTTTAGTAGTAAGTTGTAGCTAAAAAGAACTTATGTGACCTGCTTTGGAGACAGAGACTGCTAAAAATACTGCTGGCTGGGCAAGACTTTTGGGCAGACCTTTGGGATCATGGTAATTGGGTAATTCCTCACGGATTAATAATATACAAGATTTTTGCTTACAATTTAAAATATTTTCCTCCAACAGTATAAAAATATCAAGTAAAGGCAGACAGAGCTTTTAATACAGTAGTTAACACAGGATATAGGATTGATTTTAATGGACCTGACCTAACGTCCACAGAAGTCAACGGGAATCTCTGCACCAACTCAGCAGAAATCACAGCAGATACCAACATTACAGTTATACCTGCAGATAAAAAGCCTATCAAACAGTCAACACAATTTGCCCGTTTCCCACAAGAAGGCTATATGTCCTCTACTTTTATTTGCATAGTAGTCAAATGAAGTGCGCTTTGCTGATCTCAGAGGTGCACAAGATGTCCAGGCTCAGAGGATGCTATGAGCAAGGCAGGATGAGCCTCGAAGCCCACCCAGCCACCACCAGCCTGTTACAGAGACAGTGCGGGGCTCGGGGGAAGACACAAGAACCTCCAACAGAGAAAGTGCTGCCTAGTTCAGTTTAAGCTTCAGCCTAGTCTTTTAACAGTTAGGGACTGCTCAAAGTAGAGTGAAGTACGGCATTCTGTTTCCTCTTTAAATGGTTTTGCCAGTCCCAATACCCGTATAATATCTCCAATACCCATATAAATATCTAACCCTCTTCCGAGCTTTAAGAACTGACCTCCCATACAAACACCTGCTACGGTCTTCCTCCACGCACTATAAAAAGGATTTTCGTTTCACTCGTCTTGAGCTGACCGATTTTGAAGTGTTTCAGATTTCCTTTCTATCTCACAACACAAGAACAGTCTCCTGACCTAGATTCCCTAAATAATGTATTACATTTTAGACTTCTTATGCCCCTTCCGATTTGCCTTTTTTTTTTTTGATACAAAACAGTTCAGCTTCTCTTCTTATGAAATATTCCCAGCCACAGATCATCACTGTCCACCTTTCCCAGCATCTCTTTTAATTCCTAATGTAAAGCTCCTAAATAAAATCCAAATAGCATTTTATTATTTACTTACAGAGTATTACTGGAGTTTGAGATCCGAAGAACTTCTGCTTCAACAGAAGAATTTGGGCCAGATTGGAGGTATATCAAATGATATTTTTATTACTTTAAAAATTAGTAACATTGATGGAATTACCCTGAGTCAGTCTTCTATATTGATGAGATCAAAAAGTTACCCAGGGAGCAGTTTCAGAGAGATTAAACTGCTCCACGTGGCTTAAACCATTGCTTATATTGTTGCTTGCAACATATTTGCAAGCATTTCAAGTACTATAAATATTTTGCATCATGCTGTGAATGAGTCAAATGCTGTTTTCCAGACTAAAATAAAGAAATATACAAGCGGGCAATGTTTCACTTCCCGCAGCAGTCTTTCCAGCAAATCATTAGCAGCTACCAATAGTCTTTGGAATAAGCAATACAGGTGGAAAGGGGCAGCTGTGAAACCCTGCGTGCAAACTCTGCGGCTGCAACTCCACGGACTGGGGAAAGGAGCACGCCTGATGGAGAACTGCTGAGCAAGAACTACCAACCCAAGGTACCAGAAGTGTGGTCCACAATTACACTCACAAGCTGGGCAACCACAAAGCACTCCAGAGGAGATAGATACCTTCTTAGATTTACCAGCACTGATTCTGCACACAGATATGCAAAGGCATGATACAAGAGGACGGGACTGGAGTACACATTCCATCCCTACTGCCCCCAACAAACCCAGGAGAACAAAGGAACATGTGTGGTCTGCACATCTTCAGGGACTCCACACTCACAGGCAAGTAACGGTTGTTCCCATCTTTAAGCAGAAGTCAAAACGCTCGTTTGAACTATGGGTGTCTGCAAGCAGTGCGACACACACACCCACGACTTCAAGAACCCCAGAAATCAAATTTCATGGGAATAATGATTCAACGTATCCCTGATGAACACAGCCTCATGCTAAGGTGCTCTGCCAGCAGCTCTGTGCCCAGGAAGGGGCAAGCAGAGCTCACATTGGCTGCTCTTCATCATCATGAGACAAATACCCTTGCAGAAAGCACAGGTGGACAACATCCTCCCAAGCACGTCACTTCGGTTGCTGCTTCCCAACATAGCCCCTAGCATGTGCTGTTGTCCATTCTGAAAGTTCCTGAGTATCACTGCCTGGGGCCCTACGCCACCAGGACAACTAACCTTGAGGTTCGTCCACAGGGTCTGGCTGCCCAGACAAGCAAAGCCCTCCTGATGTCTTGGGTACACCAGGTGACTTCCACTCTGAAGCACAAGGTGCACAAAGGAAAACAGGTCCATCAGTCTGTTCCAACAAAACTCAGTGCCGGCCTTGACGAGAGGATCTCCTAATCTGGAGAAAAAAAACTGAGTCTGCATCAGGCATAAACCTCTCGTGGGCTCCCAGCTGATGAGCCTGCTGCTGGAGGCCATGCTCTTCATGAGACAACCCCAAGCACGCCATTTCACAGAGACACAGCGTGACCAAAGTCATGCCCCACCAGTGAAAATGGGGGAACACCTTTAACCATACACTGTGGGAGCTAAGGACAACAAGGCAAGCAGAGACCCATACAGACAGTCCTGGCAGGCTGATAACCACCGCCGGGCAAACTGTCACCGAGCTGAACAAAAAAGCCAGTTTCTTCCATGCACACTAGGAGAAAAGGGACCAAAGACCATTAAACACATTTGGAAAACAGCCAGAACAGTACAACGATCCTGAAAAGAACAAAGATCTCACCAGAAATCCATTCAAATCTGCCCTCAGCAAAACACAGGTAAAGGTTTGGATTTAATTGTTATTTCTGGCAGCTAACCAAGGAATGAAATAAAGGCGGCTATCGGGCAATGTGGAAAAAATAACTGTATTGCAAATCACTCATCACAAGCCAGTTCCCTAGATGATGAAATGAGCCAGTGCAAATCCCAGGTAAAAATCAAGTTGAGGACCCATGACTGATGCCTGAGCACACCATGACTCCAGGCCATGTCCCCTGCAAAAAGTAACTCCTGATAGTGTGGCTGTGGGAGACGTTTAGGGAGCAATTTCTCCCTCAAATAAACAGTATAACCCACTCCCTTCACTGAATAGTTTAAATTTTGGAAAGCTTTTGTGACTATCACCAAAGTGATTTTAAAAAAGTGTGCATTGAGATGTTTTTATTTTCCACCACTCTAAACATATTTCCATTTATGTAACCTGTTTTACTTACCTTAATATCCACAATCCTAACACGTACACTCCAAGAGCTAAACAGAATGTGCTACTTTTCTACAGTCATCTTCTATCACCAGTCACGCCTATATTCATACTGACATTTTCAAAATCCATCATAAAAGTTATGTATGTTTCTCCCATAATAGAACATTTTCCTCCATAAACTACACACTAACGGAATTAATCTTTAAAGAAGAAATAAGATTAGGATTTCAAACAATATTTTAGTAAAGATTTTAAAAAAGCTAGGCCACCAGAAAAAGAAGTTGAGGAAAATAAGTGAATTATTTAATAACATCACTCCAGAAGGAGCTTTACTGCATAACTGTACTGAATAGAGAAGCTATTAATGATCTTCAGCTAGTTAGACACGCTGAATTAGCACTGATTTAAAAACGAATTGTAAAGCTTTGTGAAAAACAACAAATCCAAGTTTGTGAGAATCTAAAACACTACAGAAGTGTTGAAAAGTAGGCCACAGATATGCCTAGTTACACAGCCTGGCAAAGGCAGGGAAATTTTCTAGTCCTTATAAAGTGCTGCTGACCTGCCCGTACTAAAATGATAATGGAAAAAAACTCTACATGACATTTTGCTGGCCTGTCCATGAAAGAAAAATTATTTTGACATGTAGCACTAGATAGAAGCAGTAGAGCAAATCTCTTCTGAAATAGGTAAGGTAGAAAGATCTACCTAGACAGATGAAGATATTTGCAGAATAGTTGGAAGTCATTAATATTGTATTCTATTTTTAAAAGTAAACACATTTTTTCCATCAATCTCAAGCGTTAGTTCTCTTAGAAGAATTCGAACACAAATCTCTATCCTCTACCATTATTACGCATAGGTGTCTTATGACATTCACAGTGTAACTCCCTCCAACAAAGAGCAGATCTCTCTTTCATTTTGTGAAGTGGCCTTTTTTTGCTTCCTATCCAATAAAAATAAAAAGCCCTGAAGATTACAGCTTCTCACAGCCTTTGGAGGGGTCTGGTGTCAAAGAGAGGAGGCATGAGGCATGATCCGTCATTTTTTTTTTAAAACAAACGGGCACATTTGCAAACATTGCTCTTTTGCACACACTAATAACATGTTAAGACCTTGATTAGCATTTTGTACACAAAGCACTGAGTCTAACAGAAAACAAACCACTTTCACAGAAGCAAAAGAACAAGCCTTTTGCTATTCCCTGGGCAAGCAACATCTCCACGCTGTCACCACAGACGCTCAAGAAGAAACTCTGCTCCAGACCCAACTCCCACCACCTTCCCTTTCTCAAGTTGCTTTTGGAAAAATGCTTACTGATCCATCCCTCAACGCAGAAATGAGTAAATAACTTCTGCCCACCTGCACGCCTGGGTGCCCTCTTCACTCCAGAGCACCCCAAGGTTACTGGGGCAGGTAACGACACCGCTTCGGCGTTTCGGACAGCAAGGAGAGTCTTGATCTCCACCATGTCGTGGGTGGCAGCTCCACACCTACACCAGCAGCGGTCTGGTTCTGCAAGGGAGGCTACCACCGCTGCAAAAGGGACTGCTCGTGCCTGTTTGGGCACTGCTGCCATTTACCCAACGCTGGCATGGAGCCCAGCTGGAGCACCGGTTGTGATCTACTTAAGCTTGCTAAAAACTGTGTAGACTGCAAGCAGAATTTGATGCGTTTTCTTTCGTGTTATGGAGCCACAGCCTTCCACAAGTTGCTTTAACAATCCCCAAAGTCAGCGTAAGCAAGAGCGGACTGTGCAGCTGGGAGATGGGTAGGCTGTGCCCAGAGACAGCTGGGTTATCTCATGGCTTGCTGGCAGTAAAAAGGAGAAATGCCTCGCTGCCTTCTCTTGGACTGTGCAGTCCCATCGCCTTACGCATCCGTTGCCACCTATGAACTGCTTTAATCCACTAACCAGCAGCAAGCTATTCAGCTCTTCCTCTCCTCGCAAAGTTATTTTTCTGCTGCTTCAGTGAAATGGCCCAATACCAAAATAGCATAAGGTAAACCACAGCAACTGGGAAAAAGAATGGGAAAGCAGCAACTCCCCCTTCTCGCTTTCAGCTTTTGCTAGCTGCAGCTTATCTATTCATTGCTCTTGCTCAAGAAAATAAGTTCCATGGAAAAGGCTTTAGTGCAGAGGGCTTGCCCTGTGTTAAGCAAAGCAGGGACACAAAGTTCACAGAGTTCACGGCAAAGCACACAACACAAATGTAAAAATGGATGTGCTGGGTCACACCACTGGCCCTGCTAGCCTAACACCCAGTCTCCAACACAGCCTGTAAGCACCAAGCTAGAGAAGAGCAAGAACAGGATGAGCACATCTGCACTTCCCCCAAGCATCTTTGTAGCCTTCAATACTTTCACTGGTAGGGATTTCCTTAGACTGGTATGATTTGTCCACCGAGTAGCCCCCAGAAGACCTTTCCAGGAATTCCACAGGCTTCTCACCCTGCCTGAGGAAGCACTTCCTCCTGCTGGGGTCTGAACCTGTCTCCTATGAAGTTTAGTTAACTTTACTTGCCGTTACACTGGGAGATGAAATAGCCAAACCCTCTTCAAGGCACTCACGATTTCACAGACCTCTGTCACATCCTTCTTCAACCACCCCTTTCCCAGCCATTTGTCACACGGAAGCCACATGACAACAACTCGTGTTGCGTTTCTCCACACTTCTCAACACTCCACACAGATGAAAGGAAGGGAAGATGAAACAGTATCTAACATATGGACAAACCATGGATTTAGACATGGTATAACAACACTCTGTATCTTGTTCTTTTCTCTTTTCATAGCATTTCATAAGATTTTATATGCTTTCTTTGATCACTACTAAGCACAGAGCAGATGGTTTGATGGAACTATTGTCGGTCTCAAGATCCCACCCGGAGTGGTGACAATCAGTCCGGAGTCCATCACTTTGTACAAAAAGTTCAGACCGTTTCCTCCTCCAGTGCAAACATCTCACCTTTATCTACACCAAATGCAGGAATCACACACTCTGCACTATCCTCTTGAGCAGTATCAGGGACCTTGAAAACATGTCACAAATTATTTGAGTTAAAATCTGCAAGTTGTGCTTATCACTGAAAACGAGCCAGCAATAATAAGAAATCCTTTACTTGGGACAAAAAGCTGCTGAAGCACTCAACTGCAGAGAGCTGAGCAGGATAGAGCAGTCCTACGAATGGACTGCACACGTAACAAGGAGTTCCTTCGGGCTTTGATCTTTTAGCTATATGAAACCACACAAAAGTTGAATGAAAAAGGTACAAGATCCCAAAGGAGTCGGATTCCCCACTTCTCCGCAGCAAGCTTCTAAAGTTCCCTTTTTATGACCACCTTCACCAAAATAAATAAATCACTTTTAAGTTCAAAAAAAAAAAATGTAAACCAAGGCATTTCCACTCAGTTCCTTTCATGTCTTTCCACCGCCTCGTCTAGAGTCACATGCTCAGTCCTGACCTTTCCAGATTCTCCTCTCTGCCTCGCCACACTTATTCAGACTATCAAATTCATTTAGCGAAACCATCCTATCCTTTCACACTTGACTCTTTTCACAGGCAAGCAGTTCATTTTCATGCAGACCCACTTTTAACTTCAAAAGGTTGCTTTGTATCTCAGCTTCTGATGTCCCTTGTTTAAAACACTTTCAAATAAGGATCTGAAAAGAGTTGTAGCTGGGGAACTCTCGGCTTCTTCGTCCCTCCTCGAAAAAGAAAAAAAAAGAAAATAAATATCCACTATTAACAAAGCGAGAGGCCATGCATCCACCCAGGATTCCTGTAGCTTGTCGGTAGCTCTTGCAGCTCGCCGGCGCAGAGCCAAGGTCACGGCCAGCGCTCAGCAAACTGAGCCCACGGCTGCCGGGCTGGGCTGGTCTCCGGAGTTACCTTCACCGTGACACTCGCCTTTGCCTTAAACCTCCTCTGAAGTCATTCGTTTCCACTTACCCACACCGCAGCATGGTTATGGCAAGGCAACCCTTCTGAGAAGATCTCGCAGCAACAGTGGGACAACACCCAACACCGGCAGCACAACTGATACCTTTTTGCCTATTCAGAGATGCTTTAGTGACCGCACAAAAACAACTTAACAAGATTGTATGCAAACTCAAAGGAATTAGGTGAGAAGATACAGCAGAAAGTCTGCCAAACTGACACCTTTTAAGCACACCTAGAAACTACATCTGTGTCACAGCAAACTACCATAAAAACTAATGTAGTGGTTCTGTTAATCAAAACATTTTTCACTTTGAGGCCACAAATGCAGAAGAATACTTGTTCACAGCTCATTTCAGAATCAAAGTTTAAGAACCATTTTCAATTTAAAATATTTATAACTCAGTAATTTCAGGTGAGAAAAGCATACTGGAAAGAGTAGTACATTACACTAAATTTATCATTAATTTTCCTGTGAAACATTTCAGTCTCCAAAACCTGACTTTTAAGTTAATTATGCACAGTTTGATCACTCCAAAGTCAGGAATTCAGAGCTCAATCCTGTCTGGTCACTCACAAAACCTGTATGATGAAGACACATTATAATCACGCTCTTTTCTTGCCAGAATAGACAAAAAGGTACTATCAGCATTTTTAAAACCACATTTGAATCCCAAGAGAAGGTTTTTTTTGTACTAGCTCTTTCTCCCGTAAAACTTACTAGCCATGTTTCTACCAGAACAGCTTCAGCAATGCTATCCAGAAATGCACTAAGTTAGAATCCCAGCAGCTATTTCCTCCCTATCTTCCCCAGATTTTTGCAAAGGTAGGAATTTTACCTAGTCATAATATGAAGAGTTACCACGGATTTTCAGAAAAAGGGCAAAACTGAGAGCTTTAGCATAAACAGCCACTCCCCTTCCCTTGAATCTAAATGGAAATACGGCTATTGAAAGTGTTGCTGGTTTTACATAAATTTTACTTTCTTACAGTAGACGCCACATCAAAACCACAGCAGTTAAGAAGTCAAGCAATTTTCCAGCTGGCTGCAACACCCATTGAAAAACAAGACCGGTTCAAGATAAAACCATGTCCTTTGTATTAAAATACTGGTCAAGCTGCTGACAAGGAGACAAATGAGTTTTTAAACCATTAGTGTACACTCACATAAAATTAAAAACGATTCTATAGAAAAAATTTGGATAACCATGATATGCCTCTTCCAGCACAATACTTCATCTTGATTTTTTTGAGAAGTTATTAAAATTGGACCATCTCGGCTTGCTGGAATTTCATTTATTCATTATTGCAATGTACAGTTAATGCAGGAGATTAGATTAGGTTTTGACAAGTCTTTTACACTTCTCAGGGCAGTGTTGCTATTTCTGCTGAGGTTACCTTTATCTACCAGCTAACCTTTACAGTATTGACAATTGCAATTAACAATTTTCTCCCTTGCCTCCCATCCCCTCCCCGCTGCAGGTGATGCTGTTGGAGCAAGATGCATCCCCATATCCTCCCAGGAGCCTGCTCCAGCGACACCCCCAAAAGCACCCACCGTGTCCCCCCAGCCCAGCTCCCTTCCCAGATCGCACAAGACTCGGCAACGGCAGCAAAACAGAGTAAACTCCAGAGGAGGCCATCACCTAATGAAACATGACTAACGGGACTGCTGACTGCCCAAATATTTAACTGCTCTCGAATGCTGCGGGTCAGGTGGGTTAATCAAATAAACTAGCATATCCGGAGGGATTGCCTGTTATTTGTGTTTTCTTTAAGTCCTTACCTGACTTCAGGCTCTGAAAAATGACCGAACTCTGAGGAACTATGAGTAATTGCATACAAAAACCAACAGAGCAGACATCACAGCTCTTCATCATGAGCTGAAAACATGGGAGAGTTCTTCCAAAAGAAATATTTTTGCTGGATAACATGACAACTCTCTTCAGCACACAAAGGCAGCATGTGCTGATGGGAAGTGACAACACCTACACGAGGTACCTGGAAATATAACCCATGTCACAGCACGTAACCACGCTCTAAGTGGGAATCCAACACACATTGCCTCTCTCAGACCCAACCATTAAAAATTATCAGAACAAGAAAACACCAATACGGATGGACAAAGTAGATGCAAAGTGTTTTCAGTGGGCAACAATGGAAATGAAAATAAATCTAGGATTAAAATATAGCTTAGTTTCACCGATTTCTAATAGCATTTGTCTCCATTCAACATGAATTTATGCACCATTTCAACCTGATAAGAATTTAATTCTAGGTAATAAAGCTTTACAAATTGAATTCAAAGGAAAAAAAACACAGCGTTTCCCAATTATTTCCAGAGCTCCACAACTACAGATTTCAACTAAAGGAACACGGAAAGCTGCCACTACAAAAGCAGATCTGACATACGACCCCTATACAGTGGCACTAGCAGACAGCTATAATAAAAATCAATATTAATTCCGCACACTTCTGTTTTGAAAATAAAGCAACGAAATTCCCTCATGCCCACCTGCCAAAGGGACACAACTCAGACCAACTTTGTCGGAGAGGATTTTAAAAGTCTTTCTACAGGCATGTAATGGATTCCAAGACTGAACGTGCATTGCATGTTCAGTGAACCAAATAATTTTTAATAGATTCCTCAGGGGAGTTTATTTTATATTTTTAAATCATTCTGAGACCTTGGAATGACAACCTGATTCAGAGGAAAAGAAAGGCTAGTGTTCGTGGGGTCAGCTATTGTGTTTCTTCCGGGGTTTTTCTGAAAGAGGAACAGTCGTGCCCACTATAATTTCTTGCTGTGTATTTCAGAAATGTCTTCATTTCCACAAACCTCGAACTTCTAAAGTCACTTTTGAAAACATACACTGAGCAATATTAAAGTTCGTCCTTGCAGACATACTATATCAGCAATTATAGAAAGTGGATCTAACAAAAACAGTTGTGAGGAATTAAAATTGGACCAAGGCAGCTCATCACCTTCAGATGTGGGTGCAGAAGGGTAGGCACAGAGAGTGTTCACAAAACCATCAGGCCCAGATTCAAAACCCAAAAGTCGCACAAATTAGAGCAGTTTGTAGATTTCGGATTAGCCTCCCTCTCCCCACACCAAACCGATGCCCACCTTATTAGCAAGGCCCCTTCGATGTGACAGCAGATTCGGCACAGGAAGCAACCGTCCCTTCAAAGAGGAAGTTTTTCCAGCTGTATGATTAAGCACGCAGGAAAACAAGACGAGGAGCCTCCAGCACTGCCGTCGTTAGCATGATTTCAGCAGGATTAGGCAGAGCGCGATGGAGGAAAAGCCTCAGACAATGAGTCCTTTCATAGATCAGAAACAAAACCTACCGTTAATCACACCAGCGATTCAGTTTCTTCCACTAATTCCTAATCAGACATCAACAAATAAAGCGAAACACTTATTCTTGTTTTAATTCTACAAAATAAACACAAAGTGAATGGAAGTGCTCAGCCCGCACCACAAAAACGCCATTGCCCCTCCGCCTCCTGAAGAGTGGGGAGCTGCGAGATACAGGAAGGGTTGGGAAAGGAGCTCTTCCATAAAACCCGTCCACGGCGAAGTCCGGAGCAGAAGATTTAGAGGAGTGCTGCATTAACGAGCAAGAGAAACTTCAAAGCCAAGAGACGAACTCAGTCGAAACCCTCCTCCGTACAAAACAGACCTTGAACCACAGTCATTAGAAAAAACATCTGGTGTGCTGCTTTGATTTTCAACATTAGTCATTGGACAGAAACAAAACATCTCTTCTCTTTTTTTTTTTTCCCCCCAAAGCAGCAAATAATTGCAAATCCACTTCTACATATAACCTATCATTTATCACCTCATCAGTGACTGCTTGAGTCTGATGGAATTAAACACTCAAGTCAGGCAGTTTTTGTTAAAAGCAATAATTACATTGTTACTAGAATATACAATTAGGTAATAAAAAACAAAAACAAATCTGCCTAGCAATATTTTTTATGCACTCTCACAGAAATATTACCAGACTGGAAACAGGCAACGTTATAATAATAAAACAAAAATCCACTTCCACCAAAGTATAGCTACTTCTAATTTAGAACTTCACCCACAGGCAAAAATACATAAATGATTAGCATTATAGTGTTTATTTTAATTACACCGTGCAACAAGAATCCAAGAGGCTGCTAACTCAATTCAGATAAAAAGAAAGCCAGTATCTGAGAGCTCATCCTCCATTTATAACCTACACAGTTGCATCAGCCCATCACCTAAACTCCAAAACCAGAACGTCTGCATTTCTTGTAATACCTCTATTGTATGTTGCTTTTGGGTATCAGCTCAAAGACAAAAAAAAGGGAAAAAGAAAAACGGGTCAGGAGATCCCTCACCTGCTCCTTGTAGACAATGTTTAAGAGCATCAAAAATTCACTGGTCTTCAAAGCACAACCCTTCAAAGTTTAATAACAAAAAAAAAAAAAAAAATCTAATTCAAACTTACATTTACAAATGCTTTCCAGCAGCATAACTGCTGTGCAATGTATTCTTTAACACCGTGTAATCCATGGTGCCTGCCCTGAACACCTAATGATCCAAGCAAACAAAATACAATTCACTATTTCTAGTGTATTAAAGGTGTTTTTCGTCACTGCAGTCAAGTTGTTGATCCCAGTAATTCCACGCAAGTCATTTTAAGATAAATGTTTGCCCATCTACCTAGATGGTTTTGGCCAATGAAGAAGCCTTTGATCACTCTTTAGTAAAATACTATTCTTAAAGTAAAATACTATTCTTAAAGTCAGCTTTCTGACACTGGGGTGGGGGACCACTAGAACAGCACGACAGCCTGCTGCACATTACCCTTCAGAACTTCTTACAATGAATTACGCTCCTTATTCCTTCCACAGACATAAGCAAGAGACTGGCACAGAAGTATTACAGCAGCATGCTTTGTTGTGGTGTTGTTTACAAAGAAAAAAAAACTTTGGTCAAGAAACATAGTAGGAGCCGAGCTCAATTCTCGGAACAGCATCTTGCTCCAATAGAGCCAGGGGAGGGTTCTCCCCGAGGCACACGTGTTACACTCCTGTGCATTTCCCCCACATACAGGTGAGAAAGAGACTCCCCTTGCCACCACAGCCTCGGCTGCAGACACCGACAGCCAGAGAAGTCATCAAAGACAGAAAAACTGAGCACGATGCTCGCTGTCAGGAGATAAGACATCTCTGCACAAAGGATGGTTCGTGCCCACCCAAACGCAGTTGCAGCGAGAGCCCGCGCTCGCTTCCGTCTCATCCAATACCCAGCTACCAACAGGAAGCTACACTTTGCATCAACCTGAAAAAAGTAGCCAAAATCACGACCATGCTACAGGCTTCCACAAGCTCTCCCTGTCTTGACCTGTCTGGGGGAAGACATAGGACCTGGCACCCACAGACTTGTGCTAAAATGAACCCCCCTGCAATGGGACCGCCTTCAGGAAATCAGGCTAATGGAAGTGCTATTCTAAAATGCCTTTTTTTGAGCCAGGAGACCCCAAACAGGTAGACTACCCTAACACTACACCCAAAGCATAAAGTATAGTTCTACAACTATAAAGATATAGCAGAATCCAGAGAAAATTCAAACCAACAAGAGCGGCAACTCTGTTAGCAACAGACTTTGATCTCCCAAGTATATTGAAGGCGACAAACTTTCCTTCAAAAGTTTATAACTCTCCCGTCATGTCAAAAGGCAGAATTAAAGCAGTACCTCTACAGCCTGCTGAAATACTTGTCTCCCTAGGTGTAATTCTTCAAGTCTGCACTCATTAATTGGAAAATACCCACGAACAAGGCTAGGCTATAGTGAGGAGACAGTCACTATCGAATATGCATGTTCAAAAATGCTCGCTTCCTCCTCAGGTTAAATACAAGTTTATGAGTACATTTTTCACCACATAATAACACAGAGATTAGAACACGTAAGACTGTAAAGGCATTTTGGCGGTGCCCAAGAACAGTCTCAACAAAACCAATGAGAATATATATTACAAAATTATTTCCACACCTTCTAGTTCACAGGTTTAAGAGGCTAATTTTCATTGTTTATGGTAATTATGTTTCATATTTCACTGAACTCTGACATGGAAAATGTATTATTGGATTTTGCGTGTATCTTCTAGTCAATTTGTGTAATCTTGCAAATTCTGTATTAGAAGTAGTTAAAATACAATGGACAGTACCTTCATAAGTTACTGGTTTTTCCTTAAGAGAATTATTATTGATTCTGCAATAACTAAAACCTTTGATAAAATTTGGTGAAACCAATGTTACTTAATAAGACAGAAACAAACACAACTCCTTTGTATTTGAAGAAAACAGTAGTTTATAAAAAGGCAACAGCACCATCCAAAACCAAGAGGTCACTTTTTCCACCTTTCCCCTATCTCATGTCTTCCAAGTACATAACACCTCAGCACCTTCTTAAGACACTGTGTCCAAAAGGATCCTTTTTAGCACTTCTATGGTTCTCCTTCAAAATAAAAGATCAGAAGCACAATATCTGTCAGACAAAAGAAAAAAAATATATATTTTTAAATATATACCTTAAAATCCAAACACTAGACTAGACTTTTTCATACTACTCAGATCTAATTTACCTGCCCAGTTAATGATCCTGTCAAAATACATAGTATCATTTAGGTTGGAAAAGACCTTTAAGATCAAAGTCTAACCGTACACCTAAAACTGCCAAGTCCACCACTAAACCACGTCCCTAAGCACCACACAGAATCATAGAATGCGTTGGGCTGGAATGGACCTTTAGGTCATCTAGTCCAACCCCCCTGCAGTAAGCAGGGACATCTTCAACTAGATCAGGTTGCTCAGAGCCTCATCAAACCTGGCCTTGAATGTCTCCAGGGATGGGGCCTCCACCACCTCTCTGGGCACCCTGTTCCAGTGTCTCACCACCCTCATTGTAAAGAACTTCTTCCAAATGCCTGATCTAAACCTGCCCTGCTCTAGTTTAAAACCATTGCCCCTCGTCCTATCGCTACATGCCCTTGCAAACAGCCCCTCCCCAGCTTTCTTGTAGGCCCCCTTCAGGTACTGGAAGGGGCTATAAGGTCTCCCCAGAGCCTTCTCTTCTCCAGGCTGAACATCCACACGTCTCTTAAATACCTCCAGGGATGGTGGCTCAAACGCTCCCCTGGGGAGCCTGCTCCAATGCTTGACAACCCTTTCAGTGAAGAAATGTTTCCTAATATCTAACCTAAACCTCCCCTGGCACAACTTGAGGCCATTTCTTCTCATCCTATCGCTCGTTACTTGAGAAAGGAGATTAACCCCCACATGGCTACAGCCTCCTTTCACTTAGTTGTAGAGAGCAATAAGGTCTCCCCTCAGCCTCCTTTTCTCCAGGCTAAAATAACCCCAGTTCCCTCAGCTGCTCCTCGTAAGACTTGTCTCGAGACCCTTCACCAGCTTCGCTGCCCTTCTTCAGTGCAGAAAATCCAACCTGTTCATACAACAATTACCAAAACTCCTCCAGAAGGAGCACCACACAATCATCCCTCTTCCATCCCTACTCACAAAACCCTCTAGAAAAATAATGGCTTTTCCAAAACACTGCAAGACCTAATTTTGCAAGGAAATCTAACTGAAGAATCAAGTACCGTCCCATGAATAACTTCCCTCTCCTGAAGGGAGAAGAGATATTACAAAGCTGAAGGGCCCGGCTGCCTTCAGCAGTAAGGATGACACACGAGAGAAGAATCCATACACTGGAGGGATAAAAAAAGCAACCATGCTATGTGGATCTCATAAAATAGAACAGATGTGATCCTTTGTATACATACAAGCAATTCAGTGTCAAACACTACATTTACAGGAAAAAAAATAAAATCAGGAGATGCCTATGAAGCCAATAGATAATTCCTCACCATGGTCAAGCACATGCATGTTTTGTTTGGTTTCAAGCAATGACGGGATTTCCAGCATTGCTTTTCAAAGAGCGATGCCACATGCCCAGCCTTCACATTTTTTCTCTGTTCAATTTCATCTGACAACTCCGAACTATAAACTTCTTGTGCCAACCTAAATAATTCCTCTCTTTCTCAGTAAGGCTGGAAGAAAGTACTTACCCACTTGCCAGCTGCAGTTGAAATTTTGTGCCAAGAAATAAATGTCTTTTGGGCAGGTTGTAAACTGGAAGCTTCTATGCCTGCTGAAGGACAAGAATAAGAGTGGGACCACCCTATCCCTTCACAGATTAATGGTGTTGCTGTATTTCAGCTACACAGTGGATTGCACTTAATGGAAGCATCCAAACAGAGTTACTTCTTCCAAGTACCGACACCAGGTATTAGTAGATGCTTTTGTCAATTTTGCTCTCAGCCAGGCTTTTTATATATGTTGCTTCCACCCTCTGCTCCAAAAATCCTAACTTATCTCTGTATTTTTGATCTTTAGAAAAGTTCTCAGATAATAAAGTCCTCGAAGGAGCAAGACCTGTTTCATCCCTTTTTTTTTTTTTCCCCATACACTTATGTACACTAACATTAAATAGCAAGTGCTCCAGCTCCCCTTCCTTAGCCTCTTTTCACAGCCCGAGGAGACTTTGACCTTCCTACAAGGAGTAAAAACACATGCAGGCACTGGTCATTACAGCTCTCATGAACACCACAAGGCGAAGAGCAAGGACCTACACTACATCTTCCCTGCAGCCCAGAAAGACTACGATTAACAGAGAGCAGAGGGGATAGGTTCTGTGGCAGAATGGATTATGGCTCAATTAGAAATCAAAAGAAAAAGGTTGTGAAGGGTTTGAAGTCTTCCACCCAGGGGTGAGTAGATACTGGGTTCCTGCTTTGCAGGCTAGGTAAGCTTCCCCACGGGTGTTTGCCGGGCACCCTGGCATCCACAGAGACACAGGTGAGACACACAACGAAACAGTGCAAGACCCTGATACCTCCACTCCATCATCTTCCCTCTCCTCCTCCTAGCTTGCACAGGCTTCCCAGCTATAGGATGTTACTGCCTGTTTACATGTCCCGAATTTTTTTTTAGGGGGGGCCTCCAAAGCTCTATGAAGCTTCTCATAATAAATCACAATCAGAAAGTCAAAAGCACAAATAAAACCCGTGTCGCTGCAGTGGAAAGCAGCCTTTTCCTCTTTAACCTACAATCATTGGCCCCTTTCCCATGCTGAACATCATCCCGTTTTCATTTTGGCAGTGACCTGAATTTTATATTCACAAAAATATTGCCAAAATTCTGAAATGCCAGTTAGAGATGCAACTAATACAAATACGTAAAGATGAATACATATACTGCTAGAAAACCAAGTTCCCTCTCCTATAGAAAAAGAACAAACATTAGTAAATGTACATAAACAAATCATGATGAGGTACACTAAAAGAAACAAATGTCTCAAGACGCGCATCAGTACCATGAACTTGGTTTTTAATATACAGAGTACTTACATCTCTATCATCTTCACAAATAGAGCCAAGCAGTGCTTCTTCCCTTTGCTCATTAAAGCTCTACAACTGGTGCCTCCTGTATGCCCACATGTACCATTTCATTAAGCTCACTTGACATTAGATGAAGAAAGAGTACAAGAAAATTGCATATTCCTTGCCTAAAGTAAACTTGTCATTTAAACCTTGTGTATAGATAGAATTTGATATAGCACTGGTGCAGTGAGTCATTCGTCAGTTTTAGAGTTTGTACGACAGTATTCTTACATATGTTTTGCAATACTTTCCAGTTAGCTACCACCCCATGTAATTATAAGTTTTTACTGGAAAGGAAGCATACATTTTGGATTTGATCACTGCACTAAGATCTGTAGAAACAAAGCTTACTTTTATGGTCAGATTTTGAGCAAAAGTAAATCTGCGCAAGGAGCCCTCACAAACTGTATGAAAGGTGAAAGTCAAGGCATTGCTTTTAAACTAGAGTAAGCAATGATGGTGAGTATCACAAATATTTCTCAATGAATTCTTCCAAACATAAACATAAGCAACTCACATGTCAGATTTCTTCCAAAGCTGTTTCTTAGCTACACAAGTTAAAACCGCATTCATTCAAAACACTGCATAAAACATCCAGTAGCTATTATGAGTTGCTTTACTTGAAAATAATAGGCGATTTTACATACTTCTGTACTGGGGTGAGATAACACATTAAGAATTTTCCCTGCTATCTTACCTTCACCTTTTATTTTTAAGTTGCATAACAGACCTGAGTAATTTAACGCTCAGCCCTGGCTTCTAAGAGGCACTGAAAAAAAAACACTGAAAGAGAAAGGTTTGTCCCGGTTACTAGTACTAACAAGATCAGCTCAGACTCTCACCTAGTGGCGTTCAGCTCACTCCAATGCTTTTTAGAGAAGTTTGCAATTCTTCAAAAGGTGCAAGTCCCACCTTTAATTTGCACAGAGCCACACATTGGCTGCTTGGGTAGACCTCTTCAGCCAGCTTTTTTAAACTGGTTGTTATTATTATTATGCCTTTTTACTATCTAAATTCAAATCAAACGCATCTACTGAATTGTTGATCTCCCATTATCTGAT